>NW_024371704.1:2204249-2871806 GCF_014805655.1 Passer montanus
AGGCGTCGGTTCATTCCTTGCAAATTTGCAGAGTTTGCTCTTTTTTTTTTTTTTTTGCATGTGTGGTTTGCTTTAAACCTTACTTATATAAGGCTTATTTATCACAGCCACACGGTCTAATTCATGTATATGTATTTAGTATAAAAGCATTTGAATTAATGTTCCCAGCTTGTTTACTTTGAAGGACTGAATGCCCCCTCAGGAAGACATATTGATCTTAAAGGAGGCCATTCTCTGATGAACACTGGTTCCTGCAATATTTATGGCATCTGAAGCCTTTTCTCTCCTCTTGATCTTTTGAAAAGAGATCCCAAAGGAGAGCGACAAAGCTTGGAGAGTGGAGGAGGGAGAAGAAGTACAAGAGGGGTCCCTTTGCTCTGAGTACAACATCAAAATGTAAACAGGAAGGTGATCAAGGACTGTGGTCGTTTCTAAATCAAGCATTTAAAATGTATATTAATAAATATGAGAGGAAAAAACCCATTGAACCAACTTTGTAGAGAATGTTAAAACGGAGGAAAAAAATTAAGATCTGCAGCTTTGTTCAGTTTTGAAGCTCAGTTCTGCTAATTTAGGGCATATTAGCTGTGGTTTTGAGGCCAGCCAGAAGAACAGATGTCAATGGAAACAGCAGAAAGCAACTCCTGTACAGTCTAGCACTTGCCATCTTTTTAATTACTCCACATGGCCATATTTCTTATTAAAAATAAAATATTAAATACTTTTGTGGCTTCTTCAGAACTGAGTTTGCACTCCATATGAGCTGAGAGATAGAGGAATGCCCACTTGATATCCACGTGATGCTCTCCCTCCTCCTGTGTCCTGAAGGGGAATCGCAGTTCCTGGTTTGGTTTCTGTTTTCATGGCATAGTAAGGAACAGAAAAGGCAAAACACAAGCTGACAGATCTAAAGGCCAGATTCATCACTCTAAAAGCTGAGTCGAAATATGTCACTGAGCCACTGCTTTGTCCATACTCATTTATTGTCTCAAGCATTCTGCTTCCTCACCATAAAGAGAGGGAATGTCTTCTCCTTTTTATCCCGAAGTTATAATTCACCAGGAGCAGGTGTCTCCACGTGGACAAAGAGCAAAGACCAAGGCAGAGAGCAAGCAGTTATGCTGCTGGGGTGGTCCCACTGCCTGGGGAGCTACCTCCACACTTAACTTGTTTAATTCTGTGCAGAATGCAATCCTAGATCTGAGCTACCTTGTCCATACATGTTTTCTAGGGATACAGAGTGTACATGCAGAGGACAAGCTCTGCTGCTCCCCACCAGCCTTGCCTGTCCCATTCCCACATGGGAGGTGGGAGCACAGGTACTGAGTAGGAAAACATCAGTTTCTCTCATTTCAGGAGGAAGCGCTGTGATGTTCTGCAAAGCAGGTAACAAGCAGATTCATTTGCACAGCTCTGTTCAACAAAAGAGGTACGTGAAGCTTCCAGCTCTGAGCTGTGCCTGCCCCTCACCCTTCCCTTAACTGAGAATTTATTTTCCACAAAGTCCATGTGAACATCAGAAACCAAGGCTGACCCATGGGTGGGAAAAGATGAGGCCAGGGGTCCCACTAAAATGTGCCATTTTCAATCAGAGGGGTAAGTTGCACCTAGTTAAAAACAAATTTGATGGGAGTTTTGACTAAACCTAATTATTCATAGGTGTAATATAATGCAAAAGGCAAATATTCAGGGGAAAAATCAGGATTAAAAGCATTAGCTTTGAAACAGGTCCAGGAACTTTGACTCTTCAAAGTGACCTGCATCTGATTCCTCCTTGTAGGAACACGGGATGCAGATGGGATATACAAAGGGGGCAATAAGTGGGTAACAAGAAGATCTAGTGTAGAATAAAGAAATTGATGATAGCACATGGACTCTTCTTTGCCCCTTTTCCAACCAACACCCAGGAGATGCACCTGCCCTCTCCTAAGACTCTCCCAATGAATTTTCCCAGTGGAATGGATTGCCCCAAGATTTTTTGGAGGCCAATGGCAAAAACTTTTTAGGAAGATGTGACAAAAACTCGACACTTCTGTGGGTTGATTGCAGCCTGTGTGCACTCACAGCAACATACATCTTCAGCTACAAACCCTCAGGTGAGTCTTACTAAAGAAAACCCTCTAATTAGGCACCCAGAGGTGTCATTTGTCACATGTCCTCTGCTGACCTGCAGCTCTGCATTTCCAGGGCTGCACCCACCAGCCCCCACAGAGGGGGCTGTAAAATATGTACCAAAGTCCTCTATGCATGAAAGGTTCCCTCAGCTGGACAAAACAACAATGATTTCTGTGGCTGAAGATCAAGGGGGAATGGCAAAAAACAGAAGCTGCTGGAGCAAAGACTGATGCCTGTCAAAGTCAGCACAGACATTCTCCCTGATTTTGGCAGAGCTTGGATTTCTGCATTCATTTTGTTTCAATGTCAACACAAGGGGAAGTGTAGAAATGTGTTGTCAAGGTGTAAAATATGTACCAAAGTCCTCTCTACATGAAAGGTTCCTCTCAGCTGGACCAAACAACACCGATTTCTGTGGCTGAAGATCAAGGGGGAATGGCAAAAAACAGAAGCTGCTGGAGCAAAGACTGATGCCTGTCAAAGTCAGCACAGACATTCTCCCTGATTTTGGCAGAGCTTGGATTTCTGCATTCATTTTGTTTCAATGTCAACACAAGGGGAAGTGTAGAAATGTGTTGTCAAGACTTTTACTGGAGGAATTAAAATAGCCAATTTCAGGTTAGCTTTTTGTTTAGTTACTTGTGTCACCAAAGAGCCTCTCTTGGCTGTATAAAGTACTTCTTTGGCTTAGTCACGTGGAACATAGATGTGGCAGCACTTCTCCCCTCAAAATGTTTGTTTTAAGGGGAAAACTGAAACGAGAAAACTGAACCATGAAAACTGAACCATGGCAGAGGCTCAAGAGGAGAGATGGGAAAAGGAGTGTTTACCAAATAGTTCAGCATTGGAGAGATAAACGGACATTTGAGCTCATTTCACTACATAATGTTATTAGTTATATGAAATCAGACTGTCAAATACAGCTCTATAAAATGCACGGGGAAAGCAAGAGGGCAAAAAGGAGAATGAACACACAGGGGACAAATCACTGTCACTCACAAAGGAGTGCCTGGCAGACTAAGAATTAAGTTCACTCCTCAGGGCAAGCCATCCCCAGCTGTTATATAAATACATTTTAATGCCCCTGTCAAGAGTACACCAAGAAAAAGGCAGCGTTCCCCAACACAGTGTGTCAGGTGTTCTCTGTCACTCACAGAGCTTCAAAGAGCCGCATTTATATTGCAGCTTTGTCAATTCTCCCTGTAGCAGTGCTCAGGCAGCTTCTCTGGGTTGCATGGAGCTGTGCAGAACAGCCAGGCACAGGGCAGCAGCAGGAGCTGCTCAGTGGCGTTGGTGCCACGCTCCCCTTGCATTGCTCATGCAGACGGGGAATCTCCTGGACCCCTTCAACCCCCTCTGGGCTGTATGGCCAAATCGGCATTTGCCAGGCTGCTGGCGGGGCAGGCGGGGGCAGGAGAGAGCTGACAGCCAGCCTGCAGCAGATCTCGCCCAGCCTCCACCAGGAGCTCTTGCTTCCCAGCACAGCCGTTCCCAAGGGGAGAGGTGAAGTTCAGCCTCAAGTTCTGAAATTTCTGCTCAGGTCCCAAACGATGATCTCAATCCCCAGAGTATGCTGTTACTTCCTCTTCCCATTAGTCCAGGTACTACTGCCTTCCCTAAGCTGCAGCTTGGTTAGTTACAATTTTGGGGTGTCCATGAGCTAGACTGGAGCCAATCTCTGCTCAAGTTACTACTTTATTTTTCATTTTGAAAAGCCCTGCAGCACTTTCTTCAGAAGTAAATGCCAGGAGGGGACTTTTTCCCTTGCCATCACACAGCTGACAGTGCTACAGCTGTCAGTCCTAAACACCTTCTCCAGCAAAATCAGAATCATTACTCTAAAATTGGCTCTATTTGAGATAAGCAGCTCTCAGACACAGTTCCATCAGCTCAAGAGGAGTGCAATCACATCCCACCTTGTAAATGCACTTTTGGACTTCTGCTGCCTTTCCCTCTGAAACATGAGTTTGGCCCCAGCTAGTCTGCAACTCTGAGCAGGTGGGAAATACATGTTGTTTAGCACACAGGAGACCAAGCAGGAGGATATAATATGGTACAGCCATGAATAAGCAACTCAAATGGGAGACTATACAAGAGGAGCTCCTTTCAAATGCAAGCATTTTCATGGGGGCTAATGCAAGGCAACCCACAGCCACTGCAATCTGAGGACCCAGGTTTACAGGGAGAGACAGATTTTGCCCTTACCCTTTGGGCACAAATCAATAATTTGTTTTCTTCTTGGCATCAGGCCACTGGAGGACACGGCACTGGCACACCCATATCCCCAAATTGTACCAGTGCAAGAGTTTGCAAAGCTTTGCTTTAGCCAGAACACTGAAACAAAATAAAATGGTAGTAATTGATGGCCTAAGAGGGTTTTTGCAACCTAAATTATTCTGTGTTTCTATGACAGTAATATCTCATGTGTTTAAAAAAAGACTGGGTGTGGCATTCAGTGCCATGGTTTAATTGAGGTGTTGGAGCATGGGCTGGACTGATGATCTGGAAGGTCTCTTCCAACCCAGTGATTCCGTGAATTCTGTGAATTTCTGAAAATCAGAAAACCACCAAGCATGTGAAAGCCACTGAAATCTTTTGGTAACAACAAGCAGGAGGTGGCAAACATCACTTTTACTGCAGAGAAAGCCAGCATCAGCACAAGGCACAGACTCAGAGCCACAGCCCATTCCTTGGCAGGCAGGTGTTGCCAAGGTCCCGCTAAGTCACTGCTGAAGATGATAATAGTTTGTCTGCTGCTCTTGCATAGTGACCTCTGTTGTTTGCTGATGTGAATACCTGACCTGGTACAAACTGGCATCACCTGCTGCAAAGATAGACAGCAACACCAGCTACTGACCCAGCCCACAGGGTTGCCAAGGCTGAAGGCTGCTATTGAATCAGAAAGGTTTTTCTTCTATGATTTGTTTCATTCTCATTTTGTTTCTAAATGGCTCCTGGTTTCCTGCAATCGCTTCAGCAATAGCTCATGTACAGTTACATGCCAAGCTCCCACAAAACACGTTGGGAAGAGCTATTTCCCTGGGCTCAGCAGCCCCCGAAGGGAAGCATCTGCTGCTGGGTGCTGTGCTCATCCCCCAGTGATGCATGGGCCTGTCTGGGTGCGGGCTGCGCTTCAGCGCGCACCCCCTGCGAGGGGCACCTTTCATCAGCATCCCTGTAGCAGCAGCTCTTTAAAAGACACTGTGGCATCTCATATTTCTGGAAGCACATGCGTGCGATTTACAGCCTTCCAGCCAGCAGCACCACCACACAGATTACTTCATCCATCATTCCCAGGGGGGGAAGGCGCTTGCTAAGGCAGAGGGAGGTTTCAGTTGGGTGAGACTTGGTTGTAAGTCTGCTTCAGACTACACACAAAGCTTTGGCCAGAAGCAAAACTGCATCCCCCAAAGCTGAGGCCTCATCCTGTCCCTTCCTTACCTATGGAAGCTAAAGGCTTCCATCAGAAACACCACACCAGTGGTTCCACTTCCAAATACACACAAGACACAGAGGTACGTAGTGAGTTGGCCATATCTTCCTGAACTTAGGGATCAAAATCCCATGTTACAATAGAGATTTCCTCAACCATGTGCCATTTTACTGTCATAGAAACACAGAATCATTTAAAACCTCTAAGGCCATCAAGTCCAAGTGTTCCCCCAGCATTGCCAAGTCCACCACTGAACCATTTCCCACATGTGCCACGGCAATACAGCTTTTAAACCCCTCCAGAGGTGGTTACACCAACACTGTCTCAGGGCTTGATAATCCTTACAGTGGAGAAATTTTTTTCCTAATATCCAGTCTAAAATAGCCACCACTGATGATGGCATAACAGCCTAAATGATTTCAAATTGCATCTCCATTTGCTATGAATATTAACAAGCAGCACAATGAGAGGAAGAAAAGTGTTTTCTAGAGATATATTTTTACTTGAGAGACCTGGCCACAAGACTGTTGAAATATAGGATGGAGGGAAGAAAGGGAGAGAGATCATGATTACCCTGACTGTCCATATCTTTAAGCATATCACTGAAGAGCTTAATGGAATCATAATGAACATATTCTTGGGTACACGTGCTTTTCCAGCAGCTCTTGTATAAGACAGACAGCTCCCTCTCCTGGGATATAGCTCAGTCCCTGAAACATTAGCAGAGATCTTGAAAGGGCTCATCTTTTAATTCTATTTTTTCTGCTTTCCCCTGTGAAAGTATTTGGTGATTGTGTGGGAATGGGGAGAAGGAGAACATATTTTACTTTTCAGATGGCAGCCCTTTTGAAATGTCTAACACAACAGTGCCAACAACCAGCTTGCAGGCTTGGGGTTTAGAAAGACCAGAATTCATTGGTTCATTCCAGCGGGCTCTAATTTTTGTCCCTGCATTTTCCACTCTTGAGGGCACTGTTAGGCAGCCAAATTCACTATCCTTTCCCTAAAGGAAGTTAGCACTATTCTGAGCTGGTACTTCTGCTCCCCACAAAGTTCCCGTTTTGGTCTCTGCTCAGACTGGGGCTCCTGGAGGGGTTTCTCACAGAAAATCAGAAAAAAGCAGGTGGATGCCAAACTGGAAGCTTCTGGGACTTTATCACTTGTGCTGCAACACTCCAAGTCACTTGGCTCCTGAATCTGAGAATTGACACCAGACTCACAATAAAAACACAGTGTTTGGTTAAGAATTGTTGGCTGAAATCACAATATTAACCCAAACATGTAGGTCATATAAATGTGAAAGTCAAAATAATTAAAGAAAATACATTACAAGAGTTAAAAGCAAAAATTTACAACAAACTATTGAAATGGTCTAAAAATACTTGCTGCAAGCACTTGTAATGAAATAATGACAAGACAAAACTGCAGCTCTTTTTATTAGACAGTATTATTGAGTCCTTATGAAGACAGTGTCTAGCAGCTTTGGTTAGGGCAGGACTCAGCCCAGGAGATGCACATTACACAGGCTACATAAATTCCCACTCCAGGCTGTATCTTTGGAGGCATGGCCTGAAGGGCTTTGCCAAGGAAAATCTGTTGATCAGTGCTGCTGAGCAAAGTTGTGCACACTGAGGTGTGACAGTTTAGCCCAGAGCCCAAGCCTCTCCAAACACTCACAGGGGCTGCCTTTCAGTATTAGGAGGGCTGCAGCATGTCAGCCCACGCTGGAGCTAATGGATGAGCAAAGGCACAATGCTGGAGGACATTAAAAGGCAAATCATAAAAAAAATAAAATCATTCTAAAGCTTTACAACAAAAATGGGCACATAAAGGAGGTTCAGAAGAGATCGCTACTTTGTTCTAAACCATGTCTGAAATTAGGTAGAATTTATCAGGAAGCTTTTGGGCCAGAGATACAATAAATGCTGATGTCATTGTTGTATCAGGTCTCTCATCTATTGTTCAGAATAGAAAACATAAGTTTATCTACAGTGTATCTATCCCCTTGTTTTTTGTTTCCATGCTTTTTTCTTTGCTTTGAACAATTAAATGGTGCCATAGATAATGTCCTGTTTATACAGTTACCCCACAAATGCAGTGGTGGTGCTCTGAACTTGGCAGGAATAAGCTTTATATGCTGCAGAGGGCTTACAACAACCAAGCTCATGCAAACAAAGGGCAGTGACATGCCTGGGCAACAGAAATTGCCCTTATACTGTCTTAACTATCCGGGGAAGGAGAGCAAAGGCAAGAGGAAAGTGTGCCAATGTGCAAGAAAACAAATTTATTGCTTTCCCCAGGAAGCAATTTACCATATCTCTAACAGCTAATGAACAGTTTGCTGTTTTCTTCCACTGGAGTTGTATCTTTAGTGGGATAAGAATTGATGTCTACCCACTTATTAAGCAATATTTTTAAAAAGTGAACTCCTCTTTCTCATTTCAGAGACACGGAGGGTAGAATACAGAAGCTCCAGAGTGAGGTTTTCCAAAAGTTCTCACCACTGTCACCTCTCTGGTCTTGGTAGCAAAGTCACAGCTGACCCCTGACCTGTGCATGGCTCCTCCATGTCAGGGTGTATTATATGTCTGCAGGATGAGGAAAGCAAGGAGCAGATCCAGCCCCACAGCAAGGTGAAGTGCTACCTGGGAGCAACATTAATTTGGCTGAGACCATGCCAGCCAACGTGGATTCCCTAATGACTCCTGATGTTCACACAGGAACAGTAACCCTTTCATTTCAAGGCCCTGTTCAAGATGATTCTTGGCAGTTGAGCACATGGAACTCACTCCAGGTAGAAGCATCCCCTCGCCAGAGTCACCAAAACTACAGGAAAAATAAAAACCCTCCAACAACATTTTTAGTGTTAGAGAACCAAGGCATTGCTTATTCTGCCCAGGATGCTGTTCTGGCCAGGATGTGCAACAGAAATAATTTCATCCATACACAGCCCAGGTGTGCAGAGAAAATCATTCCACAACACATGGATTTTACTAGATTTTTCAGATACTAACCCAGTCAAACCCCACAGAAATTCATTGGTTCAGTGTTCATTTGTATCAGGTTAAGAAACTCTTAGTATTTGGTTTTCTATCGGATTCAGATTTCTTCACCTCTGATGCTAATTAAGTCATCATTCTTACCTTCCTTTTCCCAGACCAGGTGTCTCCCACAGTGCCAGGGATGATGTTTGGAGTTGAGGTCTTTATATTTTGTGTATTTTCTGAGCTACTCCCAGCCTGTTGAGACCTCAAGCTCATCAGGTTTCACCTGGTGGAACAATGCCCTGGAAAGAAATTTCAGATCCCTTCCCCCTATGCAAAGGCAAACATAAATTGGATTTCATGGTCTCAACGGTCTTTACTAACCTAGTTCATTCTTCTGATTCTGTGAAAACTGATTAAAGTTACATTAAAAAATTTTAAATTTCATATCATCTTGAATACCAGAACTCAGACTGAGTTTTCAGGAAACATAGAAGTCTGGCACACAGGGACAGAGCAGGGCTGTGTCTCTGTCCCTGAAAGCTCTTGTCTTTCTCACAAGGTGCACTGCTCACACTGGCCCTTGGTACCTGTGCACCACAATGGCCAGGAAGAGTGGAGGTGGGGAGGGAACAAAACCATCCAGAGTCTGCCATCAATCATCTCATATCCTCAAGTGTGAGGTTTGATAACCTGTGTCATTAGTTTGCCTTGCTTAAAAAGTAGTTGTTCTGGATTTGGTTTTTTCAGTGAATTTTTCTCCCATCTGCTACCTGGAAGAAGGGTCGGGATGGCATTGCCTGAGAGACAAATGGGAAATTGGGAAACAGAAGATGTAGCTGGGTGCCACAACCTGCCATTGAAGTTCCCCCTGGCTGGGGGTGAAAAAAGGATGAGGGTGCTCCCCTGGAGGCTTGGCTGGTTTTGCTCAGTCCTGTTTCCAGGATCAGGGGACAGAGGAGCCATTTACCTGCTTCCCTGTGGCTCGGAGCTCAGGAGCGTGAGGCGCCGGAACGCCGGGCTCGGCTCTGCCGGGCCCTGTGCCCGCGAGGCGCTGCCGCGGCCCCTCCTGAGCGCTGGCCTGGAGATCCCGCTCTGCTGCGCTTGCCCTGCACCGCAACTCTGCTCATGCTTTTTATGTTTCCTGGCCCTTTGGGGGATCCAAAGCTGGCATGTGGGGTGTCCATGTACCAGCCACCTCAGCGGGAGCCCGGCCGTGGCCGGCGGCTCCGCCCGTGCCCCCCCTCAGCCCGGCCGCCATCAGCGCGGCGCCTCAGCGCCCGGCACAGCGCCCCCTGCAGGCACGGGGGCACCGCGCTGCCCGCCCGGCCGGAGCCAGCAGCGCCCCCGGCGGCCGGGACGGGAACTGCACCCGGCGGGAGGAGGCGCTCTGGGCTTTGGGCTCTGCTGGTGCTGTTTGTCTGTCTGTCTGTCTGTTATACAAACGTGTGCTAGCAATCATCTGTTATCCCCTTCCCCACATATTTGCACGAAAGACCCATAATTTCATAGTGATAATAATTTGAAGGAAAGGGTGTCGCGTTTTCCAAGAAAGGTTCCGCCTTCTTTGGTGGACACCTGTCTTTCAAACCAAGACAGCAGTGTTTAACAAACAACATAAAAAGATTATCATACAAGGTCATTATCTCCAGGCTAGAAGGAAAAGGAAGAGCTGAATTGGCTAGAAATTAATAAACAAAATAAAAAGCAAACAACAATATAAGCATGACCTAGAAGTGGGTAAAGCCAAGTGTAGTCCTGGGTTCAAAAATGTGAATTTAGAGCAAACATTTAAACTAACATGTTTAAATCAATATGCATGGAAAAAAGTGTTTAAATGAATAGTGAAATTCTTTTACCCCACTCTTAGATAAATTGCAAGACTTTTTCAAAACAAGGAGATGTGAATATATTGGTTATATAGACAAACATGTCTCTAACAAGAAACCCCTGTGAGTGTAGTCAACCAGGGCAGTCTGTTATGTGGTAGCCTTAAACATGAACGGAGCAGCTCCTTTACTCTCTTGACTTGCACAACCCATCAGTGTCTGTGCAACCCTGCCTCCCTGTGGGCTTCTACCACAGCTCATTTCCCATGGCACCAGTTAGTGCTTCAAACACACCACCAGGAATGAAAAATGGGTAAAGAAATTGGATTTGCCAGTGCTTCTTATGCCAGGAAAAAGAATAGGGAAGAGGAAGGGAAGGGAAAACCTTCCTCCATTGTCAGGGTGATGGCTGGAGGAAAGAGGAGCCAATATGTCTCTTTTCTTTCCTTGGGAAGGAGGGAGTTAAGGGCAGAGCTGGTGCTGGTGCCAAGACACTGTGTGGAAGGGGATCCCTGCTGACGTCAGGTTGGAACTACTGCTGCACTGCCTTGCCAATGCCCCCAACATTTCCTGCCTGCAGAGACAGGACCAAACCACATGAGATGGAGTCTAATTAAATTACTGTGTGGTTTCTGAAATATGAGTGCATCCTAAGGCTTTAGCAGCATATCTGGATGTCTCAGTCGTAGAATCAGAGAATGGTTTTGGCTGGAAGGGAAAATAAAGCTCATCTTGTCTCATGGGCAGGGATACCTTCCACTGGACCAAGTGGAAGTTGCTCAGAGCCTCGTTCAACCTGGCCTTAAACACTTCCAGGAATGAGGCATCCATGGCTTCTCTGGGTAACCTGGGCCAGTGCCTCACCAGCCTCACAGGGAAGAACTTCTTCCTCATATCTAATCTAAACCTACTCTTAGTTTGACTTCATTCCCACTTGTGCTGTGACTACATGCTCCTGTAAATAGGCCCTCTCCAGCTTTCTTGTAGTTCCACCATGTACTGGAGAGCCAGAGTTAGGACACCCCAGAGCCTTCTCTTTCTCAGGCTGAACAATCCCAATTCTCTCCGCTTTTCTTCCTTGTGGGAGCAAAGACTGCCTTGCAATCACAACAAAACCCACCAGCACAATTTGTGACAGAAAATAATGAAAATTGGGTCCTGATCAACGAGGAAACTACCCAAAGGTAAAGAGAGCTAAGAGTTTGGAAAAGAGCCCTCAGCAGACACATCTCAGCTGATCAGCTAATGGAAGGTGTTGGAACAGATGAACTCCCTTCCAATCCAAACTGTTCTATCACTTATGCCACAGGCTCTAAGGTGCCTTTGCTCTGAACCACAAGCAAAAAGATCAGGAAAAAAACTTGAGCAGTATATAAGAGCAAAAAAAGCCATCTGGAACATCAAGTCTGTCCCACCTTGTTCCAGGGAACTCCAGACATGATACGGGGCTATCTTAGAGGATTAGGCCAGCTCACCTCACCCATGGGCACACCTTTGGGTCATACCTAGAAAAGACTCCATCCCTTCCCAGCTCAACCTTTCTAATAGGAGTTGGAAGTCTTTTCCCTCTGCACTGTTCATCAGTCCCTGTACATGACTCAGTGAAGACAGACATCACTTCTCCAAAACCTGCAGTCCTAAAGATGTAGCAAATCATGTACCAAAGAGCAGTTAACACCTTAAAATCACACCTTACTTCTGAAAGCACTGGCTACTATTTTTGGAAGGCAATTCCTTGCTTTGAAGTACCTTGTTTTAAAAAATACCTGTTTTTCCTCCTTTCTGCTGATACTTGTGACAGTAGAATCTCAAGGTCTCTATTACTCTGCTGTGCTGAACCCCGTGGAGATACTGTGTTGTAGTCACCCTGAAATGAGGCACTTAATGAGATGACTGAAAGGAGTAATCAGGCACTAGGTGAAACACAAATCTCTGGCTATTTGGGATTACTGACTCTAAAGGACAAGCTGAATTATATTTCTGTTGCATTTATTCACAAATCCATACAAGCCTTTTATCCTTACTTCAAAAGTACATGAGCAGTGAGCTTTGGAGAATGACATTCCTTGCCACAGCTGAGACCACAGGTCACTGTGGCTGAAGCTGGAGATATCAACACTCCAAAAGTGGAGTCAATGGACTGGTGAACTTATCAGCAGGTCCTTTTCCATCCTTGAATTCCTCCTTTCCAAGTAAGTCCAAGTGGTGGTGATATGTTCATAGACACTACTGAAGAACTGCAACACCCCCATATTTTCTGTGCTGGTATTTTCCATGCTGATTTTTTCCCTGGTGGGAGCAACTGCGTTTGCAGCTACAGGGAAACTGCCCGTTTCTCCACAATCCCAAAGTGCCCTCTGTTCACGGATGCAGAGAGCACTTAGTGCCCATCAGTAGAACTCAGCAGGTCCTTTTCCTTCCTTGAATTCCTCCTTTCCAAGTCAGTCCAAGTGGTGGTGGTAAGTTCATAGACACTACCGAGGAACCACAACACCCCCATATTTTCTGTGCTGCTGTTCTCCATGCTGATATTTTCCCTGGTGGGAACAACTGCATTTGCAGCTACAGGGAAACTGCCAGTCCAGTTTCTCCACAATCCCAAAGTGCCCTATGTTCCTCTGAACATAGGCAGAGAGCACTTAGTGCCCATCAGTAGAAGAGCTCTTTACACTGGTGGAAGCAGATGAGAACAAACCGAACAAGAGGGCAACAGGACCTTCTCACCCAGAAGCTTTCACAGCCAGCCAGTTAAAAAGAAAGGGGAAATCTAATGGAGAACAAACCTAAGAAGAGGACAACAGGACTGCAAGACAAGGACTCTCACACAGAAGCTTTCACAGCCAGCCAGTTAAAAAGAAAGGGGAAATCTAATGGAAAAGTCTCCACCTTGGGCTGAGGGGAAGGAAACAGTGAGAGGTAAAGATGTGTCTTTGATCTCTCTTGCCTGTTCACAGCTGTGAACACAGCTCTGTGTCTCACAGCTCCTGCACCTGATGGGTCTGCTCCCTCCACAGTTTTCCTTTTACAGAAACAAGAACCAACACCAGGCAGATAAGCACTTCATTGTAGTACATAAATAAGAGCCAAAAGCAACCAGACCAGTTTTCCCATTAAATGTATATTGTCCCCATGAGCCTGAAATGAAGGCCTGGGTCTGAATGTATTGTTGACGGGAATCCATTTGCAGAGGCATCAATTATTATGACTGCAATAAATCTTTTACAAAGCGCTGTAAATTCCAAACAGAGTTGAACAAACACAAGGCTTCATCATTACCCATTTCTCTTACAGCCAGAGCTGGGCTCAGAAGAGGTGCCTATCTTAAACAGGATTGATTGGAGGTATTGTACTCAGGGACCTCTACTCTGAAAAAGGGCTAAACTTTGTAAAATAAAGGGTAAATCAAGGTTAAACCTCATTCAGGCAGTTATAGGGCTGCAGTGTTAGCCTGCAGCAATGCCTGAATTTGGAATTTAGAGCTGCCCTGAGAAGGCCTGAAGGGGAGTGCAGATACACCTCCTTTGCCATGGGGATATGTGTGTACAGAAGAGGCTCTCACACCTCTGGAGATGACCAGAAAACACTCCATGGCATCTTCTGCCTGGCCCCAGAGTGTCCCTGTGCTAACCAATGGCTCTGTTCACCTGCATAGGGATAGCTCTGGCCAGTGGGAGTTTCTCCACCAATATTACAGCTCAGAATTTCTCACTGCATCTTTTTAGAACCAAAACTTGGGACAGATCCTGTGAGCGATGCTGTGTGAAGGTTTCACAAGCACTCATGCAGCAAGGAGCATTTAGGAGTGAGAGTCTGCCCTGCATTCCTGAGCCATGCGTGACACTCTGCAGGCAGCCAACACCAGGGCAGGTCCTGCTCCAGCTGCTCCAGTGCTCCCCTGTCTCATCCAGCTGCTGGGACCTGTTGCTATGAGCAGGCTTTGCAGACTGTGGGAGCTTCTACGGCTCAGCCATTATTTTGCAAATCCTTTCCTTACAAATAGAAAAATATAGCAATAGGTAGATGGCACTAACACAAGAGCAGCAAAATCAGCTCACCAGCTTAAGTCAGTTGCTCTTTGGGATATATTTTCCCTGCCAGACTCTTATTTTGTGTCCTGTGGTTCACTTTTCCTTTCTCTTCTGGGCCAAAAAGCTGATACTTGTTTCTCTTCCATCTCATCCAGCTGCTGGGACCCATTGCTGTGAGCAGGCTTTGCAGACTGTGGGAGCTTCTACAGCTCAGCCATTATTTTGCAAATCCTTTCCTTACAAATAGAAAAATATAGCAATAGGTAGATGGCACTAACACAAGAGCAGCAAAATCAGCTCACCAGCTTAAGTCAGTTGCTCTTTGGGATATATTTCCCCTGCCAGACTCTTATTTTGAGTCCTGTGGTTCACTTTCCCTTTCTCTTCTGGGCCAAAAAGCTGATACTTGTTTCTCTCAGTCTGAGCACTGCTGACTCCTTTTTCTGAGCCAGCCACATTTGGAGCTAATTTCTGCCAGTTTTATCCACTGCAAGACCCACAGAGGCATTTAAAAATTTGCAGCAAGCCACAAAGGCATTGTTGACCATTTGGCCAAACCCACGGCTCCCTGCCCCTTACCCACCTCAGACCAGAGTGACTCCAGCAAGATGAAAGGTGATGTGACTCTGAGGTTGATCCACCCTCCTGCCAGTGAGATTGCAGCCTGACCTGCAGGTTTGAGAGGCCATCTGGCCCAAGTGTGAGCTCTGGACTCGATTTCTCTTCACAGGGGCATCACTGGCAGTATAACAGAGCAGAATCAGGCCTTTTGGAAGCAATGAAAGCTGAGATCCAAAGTCACAGGACTTGGCATTGATGCTTAATCACTGAGCCAACAGTGATTTTCTCATACAGACATACCTTGAAATCATCCCCAGTATGCTGGCAGGGATCTGGAGAGACATGGTGATATATTCTGCAGTATGCCATACATCATATTTCTGTGCAATTTAAAGAATTGCTTTATCAGCCAAATCTCCAGAGAATATTAAAAATAGACAAGAATTTATAAATATTTTACATTCAAATTCTTTGCAAACGTCCTGATGTAGCATAATGCATTTGATGGGTTATTAATTTTCCTCAGTTTTGGGGTACATTTATCAAGTTGTGTCATTGCCCAAGTGCTGTGGTCAGTAATGGTTTTCTTTGGGGTCCATGTATGGCACATAGCACAACAGATTCCTGGCCCACAACCCACTCCTGATGCTTAGTCATTGGGCTTATTACAAATAATGGATGCTGGGAAAAAAAACATGAGAAAGAGCAATGAAAGGGTGGGCTTCATGATGAACAAAGGCATTGAAGACATCAAGAACTGATTCCCTTTCTCCCTTTCATTGCCTCACAGGAAACCTCTGCCATGAATTGCTTCCAGCCAGGCTGCCAGTCCATGTTGCACACATGGTCCTCTGGCTAAACTGTGAGCCTTGGGCCATGCATTCAGTTCTGAGCCAAGGAGCTCCACCTTGTCACTGTGCTTCCAACCAAAACGAGCAAACTGTGCCCTCCTAGCATGGGGGGCTGGAGTTTCCCAATAAAGGACAACAGATGATGCTGTTTTTACCAGAAAAGACACAAGATAATTAATTTTCTGTCTGTCTGATTCACATGAGGGCTTGTGAAAGACGTTTTGTTTCCCCTTTTTCTTTCTGTTCTGCTGGATCTGAAAGCATGTCCTTGCATTTCGCCAGCTGGTTTCCTTTCTGGGGCATGTTTCAGTTATTTGTGAAGGAAAAGAAAATGCACAATTTGCCTTGCTTCTCTAACCCAAAATAAATTCTAAGCACATCAGACCTATTCCTCACTGGCCTCACCTGGCACAGGATGAGAGGGTGGAGAGGGTTGATACTGGCCTCCTGGCTTGGAGCTGCACAGCTCATTTGGTATCTGTGGTCTTGTAACCCTTTCCCTGAGATCTCCACGTGCCACAGAGCTCAGGGAAGCCTGAAGGAAAGCAGTAACAAGGACATTCTTGCCCCTTTCCCTGCCAGGCTCAGCTTAAAAGGTCAGGCAAACACAGTCGACCAAATTACTCACACAGAGAGCTCGAGAAAGAGGAGGGCTCTGCTCAGCACATGTTAGCTTTGGGATCAATACCTGCAGAAGGCAGCTGCACCATGTTCAGCACCACTCCTCACTCCAGCTGCACTGGGGTCAGAGCTAGGTTTTGGGAACACAGAACTTCCAAATACCACCGAATTTAGCAGGATTTTGGCAATTCTTACAATGCAAGCTGCTGACATGTTTGCCCACACGAGCTGCTACTGCCTGCCAGCTAGTGGCAAAGCTGTTGGCTGCTCCTTGTGAGAACCTCTCACTTGTCCTGCAGCACTCCCCTGCCCTGGATCCCCAGGCTGCCTGAACTTGGAGCAGCTTAAATGGACCCCAACCATCTTACAAGAGAAAAGTGCACACCTGTAGAAAGAGGGAGCTTGTGGAATTACTTGCAGACAACACTCCATCAGACAAGAACTGAGGTATATTTCCTGTTTGCAATCCTACCCAAACACAAAACACCACTCCATCAGACAAGATCTGAGGTATATTTCCTGTTTGCAATCCTACCCAAACACAAACCTTCTCATTTTCCACAAGCCTTTTGAAAGCACATCCCTTCAAGCACGTGAAAAAGTCTGAAAGTACAGAAAACTTCTATCCAACTCAATCAGTGGGAACCCCTACGACAGAAAGAAGCAAACCAAAGCTTTTGCCCACAGGTTGGGAATTTTCCAATTCAGGCTTTTGTGACTCCCACCCATCTGCACTAATACAATAGCAGGGCCACACTTGGCTCTGTGGCAAACTAAAATGCAGTTGGCAGAAATGGGGAAAAAGATATGCTTGTGTTTCTCCAGGGAAAGTTGGTCATTAGGAGGGTATTATCCAGATAGTGGTTATATAAACTGTGGCTGAATGGGCTTTATTTACAATAAGAAAAATTGCCAGAAAGTGATCAGAACATATGCGGTCTGATGAAAAGGCTGCACTTGAGCAACATGAAAAGCCAATAATCTGTGAGGAAGTAGCTGTTTGATAGCTAGGAATTTTAAGCAGGGATAGTGCTGGGGGGAGGGGTATTTCAAATCTAACCAAAATATCAGCTTTTAAATGTCTCAGCAGTCCCAAACCTTGTGTGAAATTAGGAGTACAAACAGGGAGAAGGCTGCAGCCCATGGGCTAGGTTCAGAGCTGATTTAGACTTTCTGCAGTGTTTAGACAGTGTTTAGAGTAATGCACCCCCTGCCCTTTGGCATGTGACCATTTCAGGTTCAGAGCTGATTTAGACTTTCTGCAAACCCACAGTGTTTACAGGAATGCACCCCCTGCCCTTTGGCATGTGACCATTTCACACAGGCAAATCTTATCCTCACACATTTGTTACCAAGGAGGTCATACACACCTGAAGGAAGGAATCTGCATTTATAATGCAGTGCATTTATTTTTCATGAGCATGTTCTAAGTCTCCTTGAGTATGTATGAACTTGTGATGACCACGTAATTCCCATTCCTACTCTCTTTCCCACACAGGTTTTTAGACTCCACCACAGAGAATCAGAACTTTGTAGCTTATTCAGTATATTGAAACTAACTCTTGATAAGCCTCATTTCCTTTTCCTTTCTCCTTCATGCTATATCTGATGTAGAGATTAGAACTGCCTGCAGGCTTCACTGTGTGGGCCATCCATGGATTTGCAGCTTCACTGAGAGATGACCCCTACTCCTTTCCCTGTCCTGCCAGTATTTTGGGTTTTTTTCTAAGCATTGGCCCAAATTTTTATGACACTTTCCATTGCAGCCCTCATCTCTTCATTGGTAATGGACAAGTCAAAGCCCACTATTTCCCACAAGACCTTAGGTTTCTTTTTTCTTACTGGCATTACGTTACACTGTGTTGTACCTCACACTTCACTACTCAGTCACTCCCTCTCCTGAAGATGTTCACAGGCTTCATCCCCTTCTCCGAAAAACTCTGTACCACCAGAACAGAGACAGGCCCCTCCAAATGGATACTGGTATCTTCCCAAGACAGACACTTCAGATAAGCAAGCTATGGAATTTTATTTTCCTCCACAAGATGTGTGGCTTCTAAACAGCAAAAATTAAGCAGTATGAATGCTCTAATCCCTGAATTCACAGAGGTCTAAGCCATAAGAAATCTTCTGTGATCTCAAGCCCCTCTATACATCCAGTTAGAAAAATAGGTCTGCAATTAATGGCAGAATTAGTTTTAGAATTATATTGGAGAAGAATTTTAAAAGCACAAGTTTCAATCCTTTATCTCCTCAGACTTTCCCTTCTCCTCCCTCATGGTTAGGATTGCAAACACCCACAAGAGGCAGTACAGCATCTTCTGCAAACACAGCTATTTACTGACACAGCTGAGTGCCTATGGAGCTTCCCCTTCTGCTTGCAGGATAGGTATACACCTTCTGGGGTTCCACTTCAATCTTTTCCTGCTCCTAAATTCAAGTCTCAAATTTAAGGTCTGAGAAATTTCTTCCTTGTAGATCACAGGCCCTTCCCACATCAGAATGTTCACCTGCAATGTTACACAGAGCACATGGAGAGAGGTGGTTGTGTTTGTTCCAGCCTTGTTCCTGCAGCATGATTACTCCTACATCTTCCAGTGCAGGTGCTGACACATATGGCCACTATATTCATCATTTTTCTTCAAACACACAAGACCAACTTGCTCCTAACTTTCAGCTTTAGAGTACTTACAGATTGACAGAATTTATGCTAGATTCCCTGATAATTTTTCTTCTCTGTTCAGCTGGACAAATGAACACTGCTCTCCCTGAGCACAGTGAAAAGCACATGGAATGTTTATTAGGAAACAAGTGCTTTATTTTATGCATTGTTCTGTAAAAAAAAATTAAAATCTTCCAGCTGCCCCACAATTACATAAGGTTGTAGTTGCTCAATAATTAGATAGGTGATCTTTAAGGAAAAGATAAGCTTTGAATAAAGTGTCTTCTTTCCTTTCAGGGTTAATGGTGAGCAACATCCAGCTCTGCAGTTGGCTGGAGATTGGTTTTGGAAAGGTGACAGTGGCATGGTCCAGCTCTTCTGCCTATTTGTATTGTTTGGCAATCTGATGCCAAAGCACTGAGCACAAAGGAAATTATCTTTATAAAGCTGTTTAAAATTGTCTTTAATTTACCAGCTTTCAAAATGGTTCCTTTTTTTTTTTTTAACAAACAGTCTCACAGCACTCAGAGTTTTGAGGGCTTTTCTGCTGTATTTGAAAAAACAAAATCATTTTGAAGGCCCTTCTTGACATTAAATGAGATCAGCAGTTTCTTTTCAAAATAGAAGAATAGTCATGTGCAATTTCTAAGATGTTGCCAAAACTAGACCAAAAAAAACCCAATCTCAGAACATATCTATCCAGCCATTTGGATGCTGAAATGTTCTGGTAAAAATCTGCTTAGCATAATTACACTCTGTACAAAGTTCCCCACCAGCTCTACCTCAAGAAATTGGGTGCTGTTTGTCCTGTATTAGCAAAGAGATGTCTGGTGGCATGGCCACATCTTTAACTGGATGCCTACTTCTTAGCAAAACACACAGAACACCTACTGTGCCGTTCATGAATGCATCACATTCCCATGACAGCTGGCAGCCATTGCTTGCTTCCTAAAATATTAGGATATCTGTGTTCTTGCTTCTTTTCCCAGATGCAAACAGTGGAAAGGGAATCAGTCCATGGAGAGATGAGGATAAGCTACAAATCTCTTTGATCCTTTCATATCTGGGGAAATAATCCTCTGGGATCTCCATAACCCCAAAGAAAGTAATGGAAGGTCTCCTAAGAGGATTGAGGCCTCAAGTCAGAAACTCCATCCCCATCACGGATATTCACAGGTGTGTTCTTACAGTACTCTAATAGAGCAGGGCATATTTCCTTTGTTTCAGGGAGGAACTGAGATAACAGGCAAGGTTTGAATTTGATCAAGACCTGAAATAACCACTGGTACAAAGTATGACTCCCAAAACCCACACATCCATAAAACTTCTCTAGATCTGCATCTTTATGTATTTAATTTCTGAAAAAAATCTGCTGCTCTGAATGCTTTCCACAGCTCCTTTTCCTGTTTAGGTGACAGGACCAGCAGGTCACCAGAGCTGAGGCACCAGGGTCACACAGATGCCCTGGGGCACACCAGCTGCTCACAGCACTCACAGTTGCCACCAAGGCTGGGGCTTTCCTCCAGAACCATTATTATTGGAGATTAGGCATAAAAGTAAAGAAACCAGCAGGACCTTGGCAACCCAGGGCAGATTTGCAGGATTGCCAGCAGAAGGGGAGGGCAGAAGGAAAGCACAATGAAAAAATAGCCAGTAAAACCTTCTTTTTGTAAGCAAAGCACGTTTTTGGTTGTGTGACTGAACAGCAATAAACACAGAGCCAGAGACAATAACCACAAGGACATTTTCACAGAGCCTCTGCTCAGGTTAAACTCAGTTTCCCACTAGCTTGTCATTACTTTGATTATGGGACTGTTACTGTTGGTGTGCCATAGCCTGAGGTGTAATGCTGCCAACACACAAGTGCATCACAACCCCTGGCCAGGCAGCATTCCTGGGAAGTGCACTGCTCCTGCTGGAACCCTGCTAGAAAACAGCTCCAGCCTGGAAGAGGCCACTTTGGGAGCAGGAAATTGCATCATAACTTCACACAAAGAACACCATGTTGGGCTCACTGGTGGTAGAACGGGATTCAAATCCCCAGGATTAAGTCCTGACTTTGCCAAGGGCTCATTCTGTGAGACAGGCTGGGGAGGCTGTCCAGGCCTTTTTGTCCATTCTCTGTGCCCATCCCAGACACCAAGGGGAACGAGGGGCAGAAGACAGCGATGCCATCAGCTTGCTGGTCTGTTTTCACACCTCAGGAGCCAGGGATGTTCCAAGGAGATCCATGGAAACATCCACAAATCACACTATCTATCTACTTTGAACAAGCCCCGAAGGACTTGGCCGGGCCAGCGCTGTAACCATCCAGAGTACCTGCTGCCAAGTCAGCTTCTCACTGTCTGGCTATAAATCTGGGCCTGACATATGCATATGCCATGTTTTCCAGCTTTCTGGCTTTTTGTCCTTTATTTTTTAATTCCAGAATGATTACAGTTAAGGAATACTATCTCATCAAAATGCCTATCAGCACACTAGCTTGTAAACACTCATAATAAGAATGGCTAATAAAATACAGTTTATTAACCAACCTTGTACAGTATTTTTACAGCCTTTCCCACTCATCACTGAGGAAAAATAAATCCTTTGCAGCTGTTCTGAAGCTGGCATAGCCACCAGCCTCCCTTGGTCTCACTTGTAACAAGCTGAGTAATTAAAGTCCTTATAGGAGCACCAGGGTTTTTTATTGCCCACTACAATCCAATCCTCTGCTCTCTGACTCAGAGAGGAACTGCCACAAATATTGTTTCCTAAACAGATCAGCAACAAAACTTGCTTCTGTTGTGTTAAAAGATGGAAAAATTCAGCAGCTCAGCTGCTTGAGAGTCCTTGTTTCCTGTGCCAGAATGCCAAGGAGAAATCCAGTGACCCCTCAGAAGTCTGGCAGATCAAAATCCCTGGTTGGGATTGTGGAAGAGCTGCCCATGAATCACGGGTGTTAAAATGGTAAAAAACAAATATCTGGAAGTAAGTAGGGTAGGGGGGAAGCCTTCAGTACAGGAAGTTCTCAGGAACCAGTCTGGAGTGAAGGTGGATAAGTGATGATTTGTTTAGGGTTCAAGCAAACTATAAATATTTTACTTATATTTATGCCAATCTCTTGCTTGTTCTCAGCCACCAACTGAGCAAATGAACCACTAGGTAGAAACACTGTAAAAAGCTTAAACCATTGATTCAAAAGATAATGTTTTCCTTAGTGGAAAACCATGCACAGGGTTCTCTGGAACAAGATGCTTTTTTGTAGCAAAGTCTGTTTTTTCAAAGGTACTTGGTGAAGTCAATTATCATGATATATGGAGTTACATTCCATGAGGTAAACATAAAACCAAATGCTTGGCCATAAACATAAACCTCCTAAGTTTTCTTCCTCCTTCTGTCCTTTTATCTCTTTTTATTGCTACATTCAGAAGTATAAATTGGTAATTTATTGAAAAATGAATGGTAACATTTACCGAAGTGGCACTATTCACTACTCATTTTACTGTGAAGAGTCTGGGTTTAGGAGCTTTTTCTTTATGTTTTTTAACACAAGTGTAAACAAAAATGATCCTGAATAGATGACCAAAGTTATTTTCCCTCTTAACTTGCTTCATTAAAAAAAAAAAAGAAGCACTTAAAGAAAGGAATAAGGTTTCTTTGTGGAAATGCTTTTCCTTATCAAGTTCTCAGCACAGAAGCCTGGAGGAGGTACTGCAGGTAAAGAGGTGGACCCAGGGCACCTGAGAAACAGCTAGCAAAAAATCCTCAGCAGCTTCAGTCTGGGATCCTTATCTCAAGTAACAAAAATCCTTTTGACTCCAGGTACTAATTTAGACCATTGACCTGGCCATGGCAGCCAAATCATCAAAGGGATTACCCCTTGCTAGCGCCCAAGCCTAGGCTACACTTACTACAGTAAATGTATGATTACAGCAAATCACTCCTTCAGACACTGTCACAGCATATATCACAGTTGAGACAGCCATGATACACAGAGTAAAAAAATTACACTCTGTTCTGCATTTGCTAAGTTATTTCCCATTATGTCCCCAGTGTCTCACCTGTCCCCAGGTGTCAAGATCAGTCTGGTGCAGGCCAGGCAGTCTCCCTGCTGCTCTCAATGCTATGCTGGGCTCTATCTCCAGCTGTACCTCACCCTACAGCCCAATCCTGAATCACGTTGGGGTCACCATACAGCACAGCATAAGTCAAACTGAGACAGCCACAACACCCAGAGTATCACCATACAATATCAGAAGGCTTCAGGCATCTGCCCTTCTTGCTCTTCAGCCCAGCCTTTTATCCCCTCATGCTGATGCCCTGCCCCTGTGTCCCTCTGCTCCCTTTGGTGGTTGGGCAGTGCCCCTGGGCACTCCATGGCTCATTGCTGTCAGTGCTGCTCACCTGCTGCTCACAGCTGCACCCACTGGGGATGAAGCACAGTCCCACTCCCAATCACCACAAACTGTGTGCCTACAAGACACTGCCAGCAGTCCTTAGCCCAGGGCAGGGTTTGCAGGGAAGGTGGATCACTACTAGTGGCACAATTTACATCCCTGACAAAAAGAAATAATCCTTCCTTAGGGTATAAAGCAGTTCCTGTGCGGGGGGCCATGTGAGAGAAGTGCTGGGCAGCAATTTTGGTTAGATGGGCCAGGCTGGTTGCCCAGCTTCCCCTGAGGGTTGCCCTGCAGAGGTGGGTAACACATCCTTGAGGAGGAGCTCCAGGCTGTCATCTCCTCACCCCCTCCAGCCCAGATCACAGTGATGTGTGCCTTATTACAGAATGCTGTAACTATGGTTTCTAACACAGTGAAGCTTTTGAGGTTCACTACAGAGTAAACCTTGGTCTTCCTGAGGATCTTCCTTCCCCAAGCACCTATTACAGACTGAACTGAGCAACTGAGGGCATTCCTTGTGCTATTAGCACATTTTTATAAAACCCATTATATTAATAATTTCACATATGTGAAGTAATTCAGCTGGACTGGAAACTGTCCACATAAGTCATCTGTGACTACACTCCTTATACTTTAACTCTTCTATTTCTACAGGGCAAATCTCTCCTACTTTCTGCTATGTCCTGGAACTGAATAGACAGTGATAACTTTCTGTGGGACAGATAATTCAATTAAATCCATTCAGTTCCAGAAGTTATCACAATTCAGAAGGAGGAAGTCTTTGTCAGCTGAACTTCCACAGTGCGTAACAAAGGGCCTAATACTCTATATAATTTATATAATGACAAGTGTATGAAAATTGTATAGGATTTTTTCTCTAAGAGCAGCATCCTGCATTGAGAGAAAACATCTCATTATAAATACATCCTCTGAAGCACCCTAACAATCTAAAAATACAGCCCAAAAGTGAAGTCACACTGTATTCAGTACCATAGTTTTCTATTTTATACAGTACTTATGCAACCCCATTCACCAGATGCTTTAGGCAGTGCCCTTGAAGGACTCAGGCATCCTCTAAGTCATCCTCTCACCAGTGGACAGCCACACATGAGTGGAAATGCAGGATTTGGATTAGGTTCTCTGCATAAGTGGATTTTATGCTGCTGCCCATTGCTCTGGGTTAATATCAGAGATGAAAAGCCAAACACTGTGCATGGCATGGAAAGGCTGCAGGATTTGTTTCAGATAATGACCCACAAAAAACCATGAGACAATGAGCCTTACACTTCAGCTGAGCCCCAGGGGCACTGCTGCTGAGCACAGACCTCAGCCTGCAGCTCTTGGGAACTTCAGAAACACCTTTGGAGAAAGCAGTTGTTAAAGGGAGGTATGACACTGCAATTCTAGAGATGAGGAGCTTTGCTTGGGAGATGTCACTGGCAAGGGATGGCTGTAGACAGAGAATGAGGTGTGGCTGGTCTGCAGGAAGGTGTACTCTGCCTCTTTAAGAAGTCTGTAGGAATTCCAAGCACCAAGCCCAAGGCTTCCAAATCAAGCTTAATACAAGTCACAGCTGAAATAACTGGATGGTCAAACTCAAGCCAAGCAAATGTGTGAGAGAAGGGTCTTCAACCAGCATAATAGCAGCTAAAGATAACTACCATTACTGACTGGGGAAATCTGCAATATCTCCTCCCCTCTACACACGATGAGTTCTCAGATTGGCATCAGAAAACCATTTCTAAAAAAAAGTTATATACTGTACTGCCCATTAACACATGGCTTTGAAAATCTAACCAGTGTGGAAGTGGCTTTCTCTAGTCTCATATTTCTGATTCAACACTGGGAGAAGCCCCTCTCTTGAGTTAATCCTGAACTGCTAAAGATGATATGTTAAATCAACACCTGTCAGTTTTCAGTAATTTCTCAAAGGGAACAGTCTTTGTGATGGATTTTCTCTGGTGAGGAATGTAACAGAAAGGAATTGTGGTAAACGAAGGAATTCTGCTGAAAAGCCACTCCCAATTTAAAGCAGATAATGAGCACCAGAGCTATTGTGAAAGCAATTAATTCTAATCACTTACCAGACAATAAAATTTAATTATGGGTTCTTTGAAAACTAAAAACCCAACAATTATTCTTAATAGGCTTTTCTTGATGGCAGATAGGGAGCAGAATTTGTTGAGGCTGGTTTTCCTGCAGTTAATTTTTTTAAAAAATCAGCTTTCAGTTAAGGATGCCTAGGCTTACATTAATATATAAACCAGAGCTATTGTGCTAAGTTGAGATCCCACAAGAGAGAAAAACAATCTTCAAGGAATTCCTCAATATGCTTTTATATAATTGGCATTCTCCTCTCTGCTGAGGTCTCAGATCTTTATTATCTGTTCAGCAGTGCTTTCAGCCCAGAAAAGCTGTATGTCTCCAGCTTCAATTCAGGTACATTCTTGGTAGTAAGAATGGAAATTGCAAGTGTTTGTCCTGCCATGCAACCATTCAGGTGCTGTTTAGGTGAGGAGTACCAGTGGTGTGGCCCAGACCACAGCAAAAGCGGGTGGCTCCTGCTCTGTGGCCATGTACCTGTGGTCCACATCCACTTTCTTCCTGCACCAGGTGCTGCTTCAGTTTCAGACAGAAAACTACCTGCTCTCCTCCAGTCTAGCAGCCTGTCTCAGCCAGCCTGAACTACATGAGGACAGCATGAAGGTGGAGAAGGACCACCCCTGGTATTTCTCATTTTGATGTCCTGCTCATCTGTTTCTCTCCCAACCAGCTACAGAGCACAACTGCTCTCGCACCTGAAATAGCTTCCAACCCCTTCAAAACCTAACAAGATGTGGGGCAATCCTGCCTACAAGGAGTTACTGAAAAGCCTTTTCTAGAAGCATAAGCTAAAATATTTAGAATTTCCCTAATGACTTTAATGTCAATCCATCTTCCTCTGTAGACTCTGTGCCTTTTGGGGCTCGTGCCCAAGTGTTCTCAGGGTCTGCTTTTTCCCTGTTTCAGATGGTGAGTGGCATTACTATCCTGTGTGTCACTGGTGTCTAGGATAACACAGGCATGCACCTCCTCCCCAGCACCATGGCAGCACTTTGCTTACCCTGCTAAGCTCACAGCAATGTTTTGTTTTCTGTATGAAAATTGCACAGGGACACTCCTCACACAGCACTGCTCCTGAGGCACCAGGTCCTTGGGGATCCAAATGAGCTAAGCTGCAAACCAGATAAATTCTGGCATCTTTATAGCTCTAGGAAGAACACTAAAAAAAATCTCAATTTTTTGTCTGTTTCAGGATATACTAGGAAGTCAGCCCTGCTGGCAGTAAGAACACCACTATTTATGTCCTTTCACATCAATGAATTCAAAATTTGGCTAAAGGTTTGACCTTCAGCAAAGGTCAAATTTGGACCACTTCACCTCCACCATTTTCTCTGCCATGAATCCTGACAAGCACCAAACACTTCAGCCTCTGCCCCGTGATGCTTAGTCAGAACATAACCCACTTTTCTAAGAGTTGCTGCCAGTGCTTCTGTCAGAAGGGGATGGATTGTAATGCCTCTCAAAGTCAGTGAATAGCAGAGGGACACTTTAAACTAGAATGAGGTCTCATTAGTAGAAGAGATCTTGAAGGAGAAGAGCTTGGCAGAATTTAGTAATGCTCAGGAAGTCAGAAAAAAGGACAAGATTATCTAAAGCTGGAAGAGCAAATATTTTTCCTGAAAAGGCACCTGATTCTCCATATGAATATCTTGGGTGATCATTTAGCCCAGAGGCTAAAAGTAGTGTAAAATCAGCACTGCAGCATCATGCTGGCTTTGCACTAGTGCAAGCAACTCCACAGAGCCTACCAAAATCCCATAACCATAAGAAACTTCATGGTATACAAGTAAAAAACTGGCCTTTAATAACAGGAAACGTTCCCTGGAAGGATGAATTCTGACAGAACTACAAACCCTTGGCACTCCTGGCAGTTCCTTGCAAAACAGCTGCACTTGCCACCCTTGGATATTGTTTGAGACAATCCAGAGCATTCATCCAAGATTACGGTAATCCCAAAGCACTAGCATTACTCCCCAGCAATTATTCATTGTTTCCCAAAAGTTCATTATCATAAAGCTTGAACATGATTTGCAACAAATGCTTTTGTCTTTCAGTTTCATCGTTACAAACTTCCCTAAATTAAAAGGGTTTATCTCAAGTGGTACTATCAGCCTGCAGAATTCAATATATTTTAATTATGAGGATGAGTGAGAGTTGAGCCTTCCTAGATAATGACAAAATGTTCTCCATTTAATTAGGCCACATCAAAAGGTTCATATTTAAATTCTGTTCAATGTAAAGGTGAAACAAATGTTACAGCACAACTAGATTATTCCTTATAAATTACCCTGTGCGGTGGTAGACATTGGGATGCAGAAGGAAGACAAACAGAGGGTTTGGGAACTGTTTGGCAGCTGCCTGGTGTAGCAGAGCAGATTTCCATGTCCTGCAGGTGGCTAATGCAGCAGTGTTCATACGCTTCACATGGCATGGCAGCACCTCCTGCCCATGCAGAGATGGCAGCAGCACCACATGGTGGAAGCTTCCCAAGGCCCAGGCTGCTCTGACTACGGCTTGGAGTTAGAAACAGTGTGAACAGAAGGAGCCAGAGGTCCTCTCTCATTTACCACCTCAGGTGGGCTGTGGCAGGAGCCCACCCTCCTGCCAGTGTTTGTTGGCATCAGGCCGGGACACAGGCAGCAGGTGTGCATCAAGGCTCAGCCCATGCTGCACTTGGGGTCTTGGTACTGTGATAACTCCCAATCCTTCCCTACCTTTATAGGTCCCTTTATCATAAAGATACAGAGGTGCTGAGCTCCCAGACAGACCCCTAGATGCCTCTGATGGAAGCACAAATAGACTTTTAAACCTTGAGAGTGCAAAATATATGTGGTGGGTGGGGGAAGGAAAAGAAGATGCCTTAAAGGCTAGTGGCAACATCCAGTCCAGGAAATCCAGCAACCTGCAAGTCAAGCAAAACTCATTTCTCTGCTCACTGCCAAGAGCTCTTTCAGATCATGCAGTCATTTCTACTTGGTTGTTTCCTGGTACTGTCACAAACCTGACTTTGACTGTTTTAAATTGCCTCAGAGCAAAGACATTTCCTAAAGTTTATCAAGATATTTTTTCTTTTATTTATGTAAAGAATACACTTTCATCTTGCTGTGTTTTAAGAGCTCTATCAGGAAAGCAGAAAGAGGTAGTGCTAAATTGTCCAATCTCTTACATTCTTTTCTTTTTGCTTTCACCAAGCCAAACTATCCCAGCCTTGCTACTAACCTGTGCAGGGGCTGCCTGAGAAATCCCCAAGGGTTTTAAAGGGTGCTAACTTCAGAAGAGTAAAGCCAGGAAGGTGATCAACTGGAGAAAGAGCCTGACTTCGATATTCAACAGTGTCTCCTGGGAAATCAAGCCTCCAGAGCTTCCCATCATTCAGCACACTTGGAGAGCTATCCTCCAAAGTGTGCTCAGCAGACTGACTACTGAGAAAAAAACCCCACTGTTCCTAAAAATTAGTTCCCTTTATATTTCATCACGGCTCTTGTCACCATTTCTTGTGCTTATCTCAAAAGTTGTGCTTTGTACTGTCTCTTACACCTTCATGAATCTCTTTTATCAGCTCTCTTTTAAGACAGTAAAAAAGAGTAAAATTATTTGAGTGCTCGTAGATTAGGATATTTCTTAACTCTGAACAGCCTCCTCTTTCATCTGTCATTGTCAGCCTCCCCAAGATTAATAAGAAAAAGACATTTGTAAGAGAGAATCCGTTGAGAGCAGAGATGAGCTTGGTACAAAGGATGCTAATTGTAACTTTTTTTTAGCTCCACATTGATCCCAACAGCTGTAGATACTTAAAAATCTTTTCCTATAGTGTCCACACAAAAAAAAAAAAGAAAGGCATATCAAGAAAAAAGTTCAGCCAAGCATCACTGTCAGCCTAAAGTAAGCTGGAGGATGATTTCTTGACTCCTTCTGACCATGACAGAAGTTGGAGTTTCATCAGAGCAATGGGGAAAGAGGGGAGGAGACACCAAAAGGAGATGGAGCAAAGGCAGCAAAGGGGATGATGTGTGTACAGAAGGGGGAAAGGGCCCAGTTTATCACCAGCAGCAAAACATTAACACTACTGGATAATTACAGAGCACTCAGAGTGTATTCAGCCCTGGTGTGTTTTTCTACAGGATTCCACTCCAATCGTATGGACACCAAAGGAGCTGAGGATTAAGTACCTGCAGCTGCTGCAGCAGCAGGAATGTGTGTGCAAGTACACACAGAGACAGCCACACTGTCAGCTAACTGGTACAGGAACACTGGTTAACAGAGCTGAATTAATAGAAAAGTTTTCCTATCTTTCCAGAACTGGCAGCCCCTTTATAAAAGTTCCCATCTCTCCATTATTTAGCCCACTGCTCTATGCTCTGTCTCCTCACTTGCATTTCACAGGGGATCAGGGCTTCTCCTTTCTCTTGAACACACACAGCTGGAGTCGTTCTCCTCCTGCTCTTTTCCCAGCACCTCCTCACCTCTGAGGCATTTCAGCAGCTCTGTACTAAATGATGTGGTCACTGTCACATATGAGAATGATGATTTCTTAATAGACCAGTGTTCATCAATGCTTTAAAAACAAGACTTTAAAAAAAGAAGGGCAGAATCCTGGCCAGGCAGAATTTAAGAATGAGTTGCTGTCAAAATCTGGGCATTTATTTCATTTTCAAATCATAAGGCGAGTGACAAAATGAAAGAAGAACAAGGGAATACAGATGTTTTAAGATATTGCTTTTTTCTCTACTAGAGGTGAAAGCAGGGTGGGTGGATGTGAGATGACACCAGCTGTTAATGAGATTTTTGCCACTGAAAAAATATGCACAGGTTGCCTTTGGAGTGCTGCTTCATTAACCATCATTAGTCACCCATTTCACAACTGAATGGGTGAACAATTGATGCCTTTGGGCTCTTCTGGAGCTTTGGTTTGTTTTCGGGGTTTTTGTTGTTGTTGTTGTGAGTTTTTCTAATAACATCTCTACGTTGATGCCTTTGGGCCCTTCTGGAGCTTTGGTTGGTTTGGGGGTTTTTGTTGTTGTTGTGAGTTTTTCTAATAACATCTCTACTCTAAAAGTGCAAAGCTCTCCCTGTGCACAGCAGGCAGGGTTGTGTTCATCACAAAATATAGTACTGAAGAAATATCATGAAAAGAACACTTGGGATGGCAACTAGAAATAAAGTCTGACTCAAAAATTGGTCTTGGCAGTTGACACCTAGTGTTCAGAGAGTCCCTTGTTAAGTAAAGGCATCACAGACTCTGCTCATACCTTTGCTCATATCGGTAACAGCTCTCATCAGATTTTATATCCTTCCTGATAGGTTTCAGCATTAATTAAAAAAACCCAAACAGAAAACCTCTTCACCCTGATTCTCTCTCCACACTCAAAGCTCCTTGGGACTCAAGGGAACTTGGGAGGACACAAGAAGCAGCCCAGGTTTGCTCATCTCATCCACACCACCCTCGGTGCACTATTTGCAGTGATGATGGGTTCAAAAAGCACTGCTAGATGGTAGCCAGCTCCACCACCAGATATCCAGCACCATTTCTTGGCAGGGACTGCAGGCATTGAGGGATATGTAAGAGGTAGGTACCTAAGGCTAGCAGTGCCTTGGATTTGGAATCCCAGGCAGGCAGAGTGTGTCTGGAAGAAAATATTCCACTTCAGCTTACTCTAGCAACATCAGAGAAGTTGTCCAGCTTTGAACACTCCCAGCTCCTGGGTGTGCTGTGTACACACTGCAGGCCAAGCATGACAGACTCGTGTTCCTTAGCTGCTCCAGGCTCAGAGAGGGCACTCCATGTGCTGCTGAGGTCTTCTGCCCTGCAGACAGCCAAGGATAACACATCCCAGGGATCTGCTCCACACACAGCAGCTGAAAGTGCTGCCAGAGCTGAAAAAGCAGCAGAGAAGGTGGAATGGAAATGAAAGGGTCATTTAACTAGGAGGGGGTAAAGCACTGCAACACTTTCACTCCATTTTCAAAGGATTTGATTTTAATGCCCACAATCATGGCACAAAGCATTGGACAGCAACATGTGGGAAGTCTTTGGGGAGGTCTCCCCTTTTGAAGGAAGAAGCAAGACTGAGAAAGAGTCTTTATGATACAGGGAGAGCCATTGTGAATTCACAATATTGAATGAGAATGTAAAAAATAGCAATGATGATAGCCTGAAGGCTGAGAAAGAGTCTTTATGATACAGGGTGAGCCACCTGAATTCACAATATTGAATGAGAATGTAAAAAATAGCAATGATGATAGCCTGAAGGACTGAGCAGAACTTGGAAGCAATTCTAGGACACACACATGCAGCCTTTTTCTCCCATCAAATCTGCAGGCTGAAAAAGACCAAACAAAAGCAAAATACATGGAAAGATGGTTAGGTGGATGATCTGAAATCTGCCCTCTTTTGAGGCACCAGGAGCAGTAAGATTGCAGGCTGGAGAGAGTTCTATGCAGTGTTCCCATTGTCAGTCTGTCTGTAGTGGAAGAGACTCCTGGAGTCCAATTTTCCAGAGTATTTGAGAGCTTCAGCAAAAAGCTTTGTCACCTGTCAATACAAAGCAGAGGAGGACTGAGCATTGCAAAGGCTGCATGACAGAGCAGGCTCCACACTTTTGCTCTGCTACCCTGAAACTTCCTGGTGCAGGATCAGTCCTTGAACTCCTCCAAATCAATACCAATTTCAAGGTGGCTGGGCACAGGAGCCGACTCCAGCCCTGTGGAGCCTGAGTGTCCAGCTGCAGAGATGTAGATGTGCCCAGGCTCCCTTTGCAAGACAGCTCTGTCCCATGAGACCTGTTGTTTACAGCCCAAATGCAAAGAGAACCAGGCTTGTTTTCCTCTCTCAAACTCAGAGATTAAAACCCTACAATCCAAACAGTTCAGTGAAAGGCATCGGGCAGGTGTGGCAATAAATTTGGGCTGGGGACCCTTGTTGTGGTTGTCAGAAGGTGTTTTGCTAGTAGGCAATGATGCATTTTCAATTCCCCATTCCTGCTAATCATGCCTGGCCATCATCCTGTGACCCTTCAGCTTGTTATTCCCCCTGCCTGCACTCACTCCAATCACAGCAGAAGACTTTGAGCAGCTGGACACCAGTTCAAGGCACTGGGTTCCATGTCAGTGCCCACCAAAATCAGAGGGAGTTTGGCTGCTGTGCTTAATGCTGCTGCTTTGGTGACAGTCAAAGCCACTTGCAAAGGAAGGCAGGGTACTGCTGGCAGCAGGAGTCCCACTTTGCATCACCTAATATCTGCTCCCCACCAGTGTGTGAAGGGCTTTGTCAGGAGCCACAAACCCAGAGTGACTGGCAGCTGGGACTGCAACAGGACAGGCAGCAATTCCACTTGGATGGCACTTCTGAACTGGACTGCCCCAAGGATCATTCAAGAAAGCACAGCTACATCCTGCTGTAAGGTTTAAGGACCATACCAGGATAATATTCCACTAAAAAGCATTTCCCATCCTAATTTAAAGATGTTACATGCAACCCTGAGATGTTTGCTCTGAAGTGAAAATGATGCAGCAACAATTTCAGCTGCACAGTGCAGGACTCAAGACTTCAGAATTTATATCTTTTTTTTTGTTTGGTTTGATTTGGTTGGGTATTGTTTTACTCAGAGCAATGTCATTTTGTATAGTGGCAAAAAGAAGATCTATTTAAACCACCCTGTTGTCATGATTTTCAGACACATTATTTGTCAGAGATAATGAGGGTCCAAACAGACTGGAATCTATGCTCTGAAGGCTCTTATGTCTAAGAGGAGAAAGAACAATATGGGAAGTACCTTGAAGTTAGTGAGCAGAGCAGTGCCACTGTCAATGGCCATCCTCCGGATCACATAATTATCATGGACAAACCTGGTGTTGCTGTTGGGCAGGTTAATCACCAGATCCACCTTCCCATCCCTCAGCAGCCTGAAGAGACAATGCACAAGACACTGTGACAACGTGTCCTTCCTAATAAAAACCTCAAATTAATAGCACAGGCAAGCAGCTAAACAACGTTGAAAAATGTCATTTGAGCTTAGTCTTTGCTCAAGAAACAAGGTTAAGGCATTAAGCTTTATTCAGGATTTTGGATTTATTTCAGTTCTAGTCAGCAACACAAAGCAATATTCAGCCTTGATACAGCTCAGCACAACTGAGATGTTTATTTAGCCTTTTAATGACAGTCAGTCATGCCTCAGTTAAAGGCATGACTGACTCATTAAAAGGCTAAATATTCAGATTTCATGTATCCTTGTATGAAAATATAACATGGAGCAATACATGTAAGCCATACTAAAGAGGACTGTCCAATGAGATGCTCATTAAGCTGAAACCTCCCTGCTGTGGCAGCTCCAGACAGCATCAGATAAACCCAAACTTTCGGATTTAATTCCAAGCCCCATTAAATCCCTACCATTGATCTCAACAGGACCACCAATTTTCCCCTTGCATTTGCTGTTCTGGATTGCAAACACAAGTTTGACAAGGTGGGTTGGTCTCTTACCTCCTGACTGAAGGGAGGCTGGCACTCTGCCTCTCCTGTGATGGCCATGCCACAGGATTTGCTGGGATGCCATTAGCATTGAGCCAGGCTGAGGTTGCTTCTGTGGCATAAAGCTGTGCCAGGAAAAAAAGGGATCTTTACTATGTACTTTACAATACCAAAACTTTTCACTGAACTCATGTGGGCCAAACCCAACACACAGCCTTGCTGTCAGAGCTGATTTTGGAGGGCATTTTTCATTAAAAGGGTGTCTCTCCATATAGACAGACACACAGAGAACAGAACAACTTTCCCAACTTTCTGTTATCTGTGATTTCCTGATGGATGATAGTCAATGAATGGTAGCAGCACTTCCAGAAGCAGAGAAGTGGCTTAGAAAAACTTAAATCCCTGTGACTTTCAATAGGGCAATCAATTCAATCACTTGTAATTTTTTTAGCCATGTTTATTTTCTTTTTAATGCCTAGTGCTAAGTTTAGAAAAGCAGTACTCTCACCAGTCTTCTGGGGCTGTGTTGCTTTTACAGAGATGTGGATGCAAAATAATACAGAGGGGTTACAAGAGTGATGTGAACACCACAAAGTTCATGTATCTGCAGCTTTCTGTGAGTGTCACTGAAAATGAAGCACTATACAGACATACTCATACAAAAGGTGTGCCCTTCCTTGTCTCCTGCCATACATGGCATCCCATTGGCATTTTGATTTCTTGGAGAAGATGGGGGAGTGTATAATGTCCATCTTGGCTGCAGGCTGATAGCAGAGCCAGGGTTGTTCCTGCCCTCAAAACAGATCCATATGCTCAATTAAACAAACATGAAAACTTTAAATTGGGTGGCACCTGCTGACTTTATGGATCACTCAGCTAAAAAATCCTTGTTGTACATTGAAAACACCCTTTTTTCTCTATCTCCAAAGGATAGAGAACCTCCAACGTTCCTGTAGCAGGCTGGGGACATTTGAGATTTTGAAGGCTCCCCAGCTTTAACTAAGTGGAACCACCTACCTTGAAGCCTTGCTCGTGCAGCAGTTCTGCTACACTGAGGAATCTGGGGCGGAAGGACTCCTGAAAAAAGGAAATTTTTTAGATATAGCACCAAAGGTAGGATTTGGAACAGTACACTATTGGGGAACATGAGGCTCATCCACGCTGTGCTAAGAGGCAACCCTTCTGTGCTGTGTGTATGGACAGAAATGTCTGCATGTGCATGTAGAGCACCATTCCCAAGAAAACTGTCCGGATCCTGAAGCCCAAGTGACTCTGAACAAGACAGATTGTGTTACACCAGAGTAAGCATTCCCATACTAAGTCAGACTGCAACCACTAAAGATTTGCTACTGTATATTAAATATCTGGGCAATTGCCTTCTCAAATACACCAACTAGAGTCTCCTCAGTTCTTAATCAAATATATTTTCAATCATTGCTCAAACATTTGCTTTCTCTTCTGGCAGATAACATATATGGATGGCTTTGGGCTGCCTGTGAGTGCTCTGTTTGCACATTCACACAAATAAGAGCTGGTGCATGTGTGAGTCCATTTCTAAGTCCTATGGGAATATGGAAATGGAGTCAGGAGACTGGGATGCCACATTCCCATGAGAACCTGAATGCCTGACTTACAGAACCTTTGAAAGATTGTCTTATAATGCATATCCAGTTTCAATATAATTTAGAAAGGTACAACCACCTCCTGTAGACTCTGCACTTGAACAAGCTGTTTTAGAGTAACAGGTGAGAGAAAGTGTCAGCCTAAGTATTTCTGGGAAGTTGAAGGTACAGCAATGCAAATATCAGATGCAACACATGCCCTTCTCCCTCCCAAGGCAAGCCAAACCTTGCTTTTAACCTTAGCCTGGTCTGGTCTTACACACATTAGCAAGTAAGATTATTACAAGCTCCCTTGTTCCTGCTGGAGCTACTGATAGCTTAACCTTTATGGATGAGAGAGCAATATCCTGAAGGGTCAACAATTTCCTAAGAAGAAAAGGACTAAACAGGTTTTTTTGTTTTTTTGTGTTTGGTTTGTTTTTTTTTTTCCTGACCACTCATTCTGAAAGCCATCTCATTCTGTACATTAGCTGGAAAATATAAATATACAGTGTGACAGGGTTGGCAGCTTCCCAGTCAGAGAGAGTGGTTCTGCCTTCTGCTCAGGGGTGTTGGCTTTCACAACAGTATTATAAACTTCTATCAAACATGTACTGAACACTTGTGACACATAAAACAGCCTCTCTATGAAAAGAAATTACAGCTGTCAGCTTGCATTGGAGCAGCCTCAGATTTACAAGCTGGCTGAAATAACCTGTGTAAGAAACCATTAGTTACTAAAGGTGAAAAGTACAAGCAGATTTACTTAGTGGAAGGTATTTATTGTAGGAGAATTGCATTTTTTTTCCTTTATCTGAAAAGTTCAATTTCTTACAACCCCTCATGTTTTCCAGCAAGCCTTGCTGTTTGTAAAGCACTACATCCTTAGCTCATTCAATACAGATACATCAGTTCTCACTGAGATCCAGCTCAAAACGAAGCCAACCCATCTCCTGTGATAATCTTGGATGCTGTATCCAAACCCACAGTGGAGGATGCAAAAATTCTGGTATGTAAGGAACCAAGGCAGAAGGTTACCTTGAGACAACAGACTTGGAGTGCCAGGATTTAAAAATAAAATACTTTATTAATGCTTTCTGCATCTTGTAAGACACACGCACTCCATCCCAGAAATATCACTGAATAGCCCAATCAGGAAAGAAAAATAACTTTTCAACTTCTTTTGCATAAAATATAAATTATTTAATGGCTGCTAACTCAGGGTTTCAGCATCACAGGTTTCTCCAGACTGTGGGAAGAGGTAGGTTATCAGCTGACATAAACTGGCAGAGTTTCACTTGTCTACCATGGAAGTCTGATGCTCTCCCAGAGGAGATGGAGTATGACCTCTCAGATCCTGGGGCAGTGTCACTGAGTGCTCTCAGCTGAAGGACAACCCAGCAGGCTCACACCTGCCTTGTGCTGTGCCCTGGATGCCAAGGAGCAGTCCCCTGCCTGACCTTGGGATGGTGACTTGGCTGTCCACAGCCCAGCATGGCAGCAGGAGGATTACCCTGGCACTGCACACCAGGCTGGCAGCTCCCAGAGAGGTGGGGTCATGGCCTGGGCACACTGGGCTCAGTTTGGACTCCAGATCACAGCAGTACCATTTGACTCTTGATTTGCAGAACAACCCCAGAAACATTTGCAAGGAAACCAAGATCTCCCTCTCTGCTCCTGTTAACTACATCCATTTGACTTTTACCTTCAAGAAGGCAGTGTCCTCCAACCTCAACATGATTAATAGCAAAGGTATAAATGTGCAGCATACCAAATCACTGAAATATGAGCCTAGCTGCTTTGGAGGGAAGCAGAATTCAAGACCATTTTGCTACTTATTTCCCTCTCTGCCATAGATAAAAAAATCCAGCCTAAAAATCAGAGCAAGGTGCTAGTCATGAAGCAATGAAGCCTTCAAAATTGGGTTGTGCTTTGAGCTCACCATCTACTGCAGGTGAATCACAGCATCTTCCCCAGAGACAAGCAGAGGAGCCTGTGTGTGTGCTCTGTGCACCAGAACAGGTTGCAGAAGCCATCCTGGCATTTGAAAACACTCAGTGATGGTTGAGAGAGGCTGTGTGCTACCTGTCCTTCTGAGGTTGTGTTTCCTTGTGAGGATACCCCAACAGTTTTGCCTGTGGGTTCATGTTTGTGATTGAAACAAGAAGAGTGCTGGTGTTCACAGCCTGCCTGGTGCCTCATTCCTTGTGCCTCTTATTTCTGCAGAGAGGGGCTCCCCTTTTTTCCAGCCAAATACTGAAAGACCCCTTATAGTCCACATGTCAGGCAAAGGTCAACATTTCAATCTTCCCTTCTCACAGGGCTTTATTTCCCCTCTGTTTCAAAGCAGACCATTGAAAAGTACATAGCTTACAATTTCCAGACTGGGGAGGGGGCAATACCTGGTTCTCAGAATCAACTTTATGCCTCTTGATTTGGAGTTTAATTGTAGAAAAAATATGCTGAGATGCAGAGAGATCTTTAAGCAATTGATCTGTTGTTTTAAAGTTTGTTTTGCAAGAAAATAAACTGTGAACCGCTCATTAAAAAGACAGAATCTTATTACTTTTAAAAGGTTTGTGGAGTTGAGCTTTGGGCTTTGTTTTATCTTTTCTTTTTCCCTCCCTTTTTTTCTTAACACCTTTGTACAAAGAACATTTGACTCAGTTTAACAGCTACTGACACAGAACTTACATAAATGTTAAAATTACTTTCTTTTCTGCCCATTCCAGCTGCTATCTGGAAAATACACTTAAATTTTAAACACTGGTCTCTCTTTTTATTGCTTCCTGGCTTTGCTTTTCTCCTTTTTAAAATGCTGTTTTAAAATATGGAGTATATACAGTAGACATACAGTACCAACTACCCAGAGTTTCATACTGAACTTTTAAGTAGCAAGCAATTTTTCTGCTAATTAGAGGAAACTTAGAGCAGCTGCTTCCACGCCCAGATGTGTGTATATATGTTGACATTTAAGGACTCAGCAGTAATCCTTGTTAGCAGAAGTCATGTTCCTTTCTGGCCACTTTTCACACACTTCCTTCACATCCTCTGCTGGCACAAGCAGCCAAAGACATTTTTCACACCCCAGTTGTCTGACAGGAAAATTCATCTATTCTATGGTTTTGTTTTATCAGCTTTATGCAATCATGTAGAGCACCAGCTTATTGCAAGCACAATGTGAAAATGGCAGGACACAATCAGATGGTTTTCTGGGGCCCAAGAATGTTCTAGTTGTATTGGAAGTGCAGGAATTTTTGAGGAACATCCTAAAGTTCACAAATGTCTCTGATTTCAGCACCTTATGCAGTCAGTAACTGTTCCTTGATGAAGAACCAAGATTTTTTTTTTCCCTTTTCTGTGTGTTTTCATCTTGAAACACAAAACCTCCTTGCTGATCCAGGGCTGTTCCTAAGGAAAACCCATGGGGAACTTCCTCACTTAAAGGCTTTTTGCAGAACCCATTGCACTGGAGAGCATTCCCATAATGACATCATTTTAACTTTCTGCCACACTGAGCAACTTTCAGTGATACCAACAACAGATGAAACCTTAAAATCCAAGCTCAAGTGTAGCATGGAGTCAGAATCTGCATCCGAGAGGCAATCCCTTTGAGGAGGTAGTTCTGACAAAGTGTGGAAACCAGAAACATCACTACTAAAATGAGCATTGCCTCTTATTTTCTGGCTCACAGCAACTGTAGGGTAGGGAACAAGACTGGCTGTGCACAGTCATCAAACAGGCAAAGGACTGATGGCAGAAAAATGGGGGGTGGGGTGAAGACTTGTTGGAAATTATACAACTCCTAAATTTTTTAAGGAACTTCAGTCAGGGGTTTGTCTGCCTTTGACAAGGGGTAGGGAATTGGGGTTTCTCTTCAAAAGACTTCACCAGGGGTTTGAGTTTCACTGTGTGAGATCTGATGGGCTTCAACCAACAAAAAGAAGATTCCTAGGTTCTGAGAGTTTAACACCTACAGACTGGAAGCAGCCAGAAGACACAGAGGAGATAAATGGACATTAATAGACATTACCCCCTGGTGTGGTTGGAGACACCTGGTCTGGGAAAAGATTGATAAAAGAACCAAAGAATGAGAACCAGATTAGCACTGAAGGTGAATGAATCAGTAACAAATAGAAGAATGAATACTAAGAATTGTGTAATGTAGAACCAATGAATGAGAACTGGGGTTTTATGTATAAATATGTGAAAGGTCTGGTGAAGAACTTTGTAATGATTTCCACTGCACAAGTGTGGATGGAATGATTTCTATAGCACAACCTAGCCAGCATAAAAATGTGGTCAGAATAAAGTACAGCCTGATTCTCATTAAAAAGTCTTGGAGAATTCCTTCTATTGCCACAGATTTGGTGGCAGACTGATGTCCTTTAACCCTTTGCCCCACTGCACTTGAGTACATTCCCATTGTGACCCCAGTGAGGAGAGGGATGTGACAGTGCCATACCTGAGGAGACCACGCAGCCCAAGAACCATCCCACAACACCCCAAGAACATCAGCTTTTCTGCACTGTCCATGGTGCTACAGCTCTGCTGGGAGTACCTGTGCCTTCATGGGGAAAGCCTAGCAGATCCAGCTCTGCAGCATGGAAACTGCCCCCTATTTGGGAGGTTTGGAGGAGAATGGGTTTGAAAAGGACAAGAGGTAAAGCACAGATGAAGGGAGCTCATATGATTGCAAAGTAACATGGCCAGGGCTCCCACTGGGAGGGAGCACACAGGGAGCTCTGGGTTCTGTTGGGATGTTTCTCTGAACTGACCATCTACAGCCTCTGCTCCCCCAGAAGCATGTCTTAGAGCTCTCTGATCCCAAGTCTCTGCTTGCAGCCATCTCCAAGGGCTTCCCACAGCAAACTCCTGGTTTTTATACCTCCTCAAAGGGATTGCATCCTCTCAGATCCAGAGTCTGCAGGTGCCCTGACTCCATGCTACACTAGAGCTTGGATTTTAGGGTTTCATCTCTTGCTGCCATCACTGAAAGCTGCTCTGTGTGACAGAACAAACTTCTGTAGCTGCCAGCTGAAACTATCAGGAAGACCCTGATAGTTACAGATAGAGGGAAAACCCACCAGACCAGCCTTGCTGAATCCAGTAAAGATCTCTCCATGGTGTTTGTTCCACACTGTCACACTGCACTCCAGGATGAAATGCAGAGAAACACATTTAAGCCAGAAAGCCACATGAATGAAAGCAAGGCAAAAGCCCTGAGAGTTTCTCTCTGTTGGTCCTTTCTAAGCTTTGATTTTTAGGACTCACCTGGATTCCAATCAAAATTCCTTTCTTAGGAAATGTAAACCCTGTGGCAAGCAGAGCCTTCTGGAAGGCAGAGTACACGTCCTCCCCAAAGCATGCAACCTGCAGAAAGGCACAAAGAATGCATGAGGGGAAAACCAAAAACAACCCAAAAACATTGCTTTAAAAAGAAAGAGGAATGGCATTTTCAAATAGGATCTTTTGTTTCTGTGTGAAGAAGACAGACTGCTTTGCATGGAGCCTGCAGGCACGGAGAACAGAATAAATCAGAAAATCATTGCAGACAAATCTCATCATTTGAATGAAGCAATAATGGAGGAATAAGCAATGCTTTAGTTTCAACGGCACGCTGAGGAGTAACAATTGATTCTGCTAAGTTATTGGGATGCTGTACACACCCTCTGCTCCAATGTTTGGGATTGCACTGCAAATTATTTAACATTACAGAAGGCTTAGACACCAGTGAGAGCTGTGCACACAGGCACACTCCTCTGTGTGCCTGCAAACCAGGCTAAGGCAGTGTTTGTGCTCTCATGTACTCCTGGCATTGCTTGTGAAGGAAAACCACAGGATATAAAGATGCTTTTCCATTAAAAGTCCACAGATGAACAAAATTCAAGTAAAATTGTAGTATTTACTTAAGAACAAAGCAATCAGGCCAATTCGTAATAATTTATTTTAAATAAATTATAATTTTAAAGAAACAGTTGGGGAAGAAACCAGTAAGAATCATTTAGCAGCTCTCCAGCATTCAGAACTGGATGTGGAGCTCAGGTGCTTACAGACTATAGTATAAAAACAACCTTCTGAAAGGGCTCAACTGCATTCCTCACCAAAATTTGGAATTCTGGTGACCAAAAGAGGAATGAGTGAGCTTTTGTGAAAGTTTAAAAAGATAAAAATCAAATTTCACTTTTTCTGGTCAGCTCCACACTTGTTGAAAAACAATCAGGAGCAGAAACAGTCACTGATTTTTCTCTTTGAAATAACAAATCTACCAACATACACAGATTGGATAAAGGAGCTGATGGAGAATTGCTCTCCCATTTTCCTCTTATGGTCCTACCCATCTCAGAGTGAGCCCTCACATTCATGGTCTCACCATGGTGAGCAGAAACCAGTATTTCATGAAAAATAAATTATGATTTGCCAGATCTACTGATGTTAAAAAAAAAAAAACCAAACCAAAAAAAACCCCACAAAAAACAGAAAAAAAAACTAAACAAACAAAAATCCTACAAGGGAAGGGATAAAAAAAAAATCATGACAACATGATATATCCCATGTTTTCTGTGTGTTCTATATTCCTGGACTTTTTAGGGTGACAGACAGGTTCTCCCTTGTAGGCTCCCAGCCTGCCAGGAGAGGTTTATCATTATGGCATGGTCCACAGCCACAATACTCAAAGGAACCCCCAGCACTGTCTTGTCCTGTTGTGGGAACCAAGGCTTGCAGCAAAATAAATCTCTGCCAGACAGATGTGACAAATTCAAGCCCAGATCAAGCCATGTGTGTGAAAAATGTCTGTGAGGAATAACTGAGCTTTTTACCCAAAGCAAGTTATTATCCTTAGTTCACTATAAGAAAGACTTTCATAACTGTCACACTTTATGGCATTTGTGAATATGGATCTTTCCAACTCATAAAAGTTAATAATCCCTCCTTTATGGCCATGGTAATCTCTAATTCTGTATAAAGCCCAGAAAAATAATTCTTGTCCCTAGTTACATTTTTATTCTTTTTGGTGCGAAGGTTGTCTCTGTATTCTATTTTGTTCTGAAAATCAGGAAGTCACAGAAGTCACTTGACTTTTTTCTGCCCATTAACTATACCGAAAGGAAATCTTCTGCAATACTGATTTCCAGCATATTATGAAGAGCAAAATAAAGTCATTCTGGAGAGATGTAGGAGACCTAAAGGCTGTTCTTACTTTGTATCTGTATAGGGTATTTTTTATACTAAAATAATAAATGTTTTCTTTGGACATACCCAAGCTCACATCCAACGGAGCAGCCCAGGATCTGCCACCTGTCCAGTGATGGTACAGCAGACTTAAGTCTGATCAAATTGCTTAAGCCTGATCAAATTGCCTCAGTGTTTTATCACTTTCCAAGAGAGTATTCTGGCCCAGAATAAGATTTTGCTACTGCAACTCATTCTAGAAGTAACAGAACACATAAAATTTAAAGACCACTTGGGTGTATCTACGGACGCCCTTGATAGCTCAGCAATAACTCATGAAGAAACCTTTTGTTCTGTGTGAGTCAGATGACATGGATGGAAACCTGTGCCTGTGAGGCTGCTGAGCCTGGGCAGGAAGATGCCCAGCCCTGTGCCCTCACAGCATGCCATAACCACCCCAGGAGGCATTCCAGGAGTACCTCACAGCCTGGCTACACTGAGAGTGGGGAAAGCTGCCCAGGCTCATCCTGCCCACAGCCCCTGCAACCACCACATTTCATTATTGCTTTCTTTCACTTTGCACCTTGGGACATGCCTTGATGGTTAGCAGGAAGCAAGAAAACACCACACATTTTTGCTGCCTTTAAGCAACTGGCACATCCCAAGACCAACCACTCATGCCCAGGGGTCTCCATGTCGCTGCTGCAAGAGTCCATGTGCCTGGGAGCTGTCAGCACTTGTTTTTCAGAAGCACATGAGTCATAAAACAGCCACCCAGAACCCAACAACTCTCAAAAACTCATTTCAGGCTATCACACCAACCAGGTGCTACTCAGGGAGCTGACATGCAGGCAAACAGGGACATCCAGTGGCTGAAAAAAATGGGTTTTCCAGGACATTGTGGGTTTTGCAGCTAAGAAAGATGGTTTCAATTTTCTGAAGAAGCAACAGATGCCATCATGATTCAGGCAGTAATAAGATCACTTTCAAAGATTCATGATGTTTAAAGTCAACTTGGTTTAAAAAAAAAAAGGCAAATCTAAAAGATACCTCCCCAGTAGAGGCCATTTCACAACGGAGAACAGGGTCAGCATCTCTCAGCCTGGACCAGGAAAACATTGGGGCCTGGTGAAAGAAAGAGGCAGGAGAGAGAAAGAATAAAAATTGGATACTTAAAAAAAATATAAAAATTCCATGCTTGGAAGTGACAGAAAGAGAAGTTATCCAAAAAAAGCAGTGGTCAAGGCTGATAAGCAAAGAACTATTTGGCAAAATAATTCCCTCAGCATCTTGATGATGGAGTGGAACAAATGTCCATGTACTCCACCAATAAATCAATCATCTGACTCTTGCATCCTGCTCACATTCCAGTGGTAGATTTTCAACCAGTGGTAGCCCACTATCAGCATGGTTTTAAAGACACATTTTTAAACAAAAAGGCTGTGAAGCACTTAATTCATGGAACTAGGAGAGATACTATCTGAATCCAGTTGGTTTTCCAGAGAATGCTGTTCTACATGAAATGTTTCATTTGCAGAAATAAAACTATTCCACAAGAATGCACTCTTTTTTGGTGCACACAAGATGAAATTTCATAAGTTATTTTTGTACTTTCCCCCTTCCCCATCCAGAAACATACATTTGTATTTTTTCTCTTTATATGCTAATATTAAGCCCCCTGATCACTGTTAGTATTATTATTATCATCTGAGGGCTTAGATCACAGCATTGAGTTCTTTTGTCTCATTTGATCTTAAAATAAGAAACATGGAGAGAAGGGAGGAAAAGAAAGTCTCATTAAAGAACCAATGACCACATGTAACAAACATGGAACAAATTTCATACTACCAAGTCATTTTCTGTGGGGCTTCTCCACATTTTAAACAACTAATGGCATTTGCATAAAGGCAGCAAGATTTCTGCTTAGAAACAAATCTATTTTAAAATTTGAAGCCATAATTCTGTCCCTGGAGGTCCCCAAGGGTAACACTGAAGATAATACAGCTGCTGCTTCATGTGAAGCAGTGACCAGTTAAAATGAGACAGGAGAAATTCAAAAGGCTTCTCAAAAAATGTCATGTGTCTTTATGACTTTTTAGATCAGTTTTGTTTCCACTTTAAGTTAAGAGAAAATGTGTTCACAGTGGCCAACTCAAGCAGAGATATGGCAATCAAGATGGATTATTTTAATACATGGATTATTATAGTACATTGTCTTGAAAGGTAACAAACAACAAAGCCTACCACCACTTCCCTAATTTTTATCTGCCATGAACATGAAAATGCATCATCAGGAGCAGACTCTGGTACTGCAACTAAACCCTATTTAAAACTTAGTCATTCTCTCCCCAGGATTTAATCTTGGTCAGGCCCTGATATTGCAGCAATCTGGAAGCAAACATGGCAAGTATTTCAGACAGCATTTCAGTCACTAAAGCTTAAACAGTGGTACTCAAATCCACAAAGGAGCAGCTATGTTGACAAAGAAGAAAAGGGTTTTGTATCTTCTCCTAAGAACTGCTGGAGAAAAAATATCCTGTGTCCATGCAAACACTACTAGCAATAAATTGTAAGAGGATAGAAAATATGATGCATGAATAACAACAAACAGGCTAAACTGGGATGTTTTTCAAAGTTTAGCATTTCCAAAGGTGTTAGCAGGTTTTTATATTTGTCAAATCCACTCAGAATGCAAGCAGTATAAAGAGCTTTGTAGGGAAGTTTTCAAGAATAAAGCTGGGTTTTCTGCTCTGTAGCCAGTGTTCCCAGGAGAGACAAAACTCTTGGCAGTTCAGCTAACAACAGTGCAGAAGCTCCAGGCCTAAATAACAGAAATGTACAAAAATAAATTAGGCTCACAAAAAAAAAAAATCTCAAGTTTGAATTTTGAATAATGCCTATCTGTGCAATCAAAATAAAATGTAAAGATATATCTATACTGGCTAGCTTGGGACATAAATTTGGCTTGCATTTTAATAGTTCAGAACATTTTATTAGTAGAAAGATGTTAGATGTTTTCTGCTTTCTCAGTTTGCACTTTATATGGAAGCTATTAGAGCTTGAAAGTTTCTGTATAAACAATTCTCATTATCCTTTGGATTTTCTGCACCACTGTTCTAGATTTTTTTTATGATTACTTTTTTTCCTTCCACTAAGCATTCAAAAATATCTACCACACAGTTTATGATGTTGGGTCCTATTCAAGCTTAGCAATTATGGAAAGTAAAACCTTGGCCTTACTGAAACCAAAGGATGCAAGACTTCCACCCATATTTTAACCAGTTGTGCATATAAAGGGGATTATGTGGATTTGACAGCCCGTGTCCCAGATCCTGCAGATAAAATATGGGGGGCACCCACAACACAAAGTTGTGCATGTCCCCATGTGTATTACATAGTATTATGAAATAGCCTGGACTTCAACTCTGCAAGTGTAAATTTATTATGCAGTTCATAAACAGGATTCAGACTAGGTTAGATGCTAAAAATAAAGGAAGACTTGGTTTCACTGGATAATTTTTCTGATTTTTCTCTAAAGTTTCCAAACTGATTATCTTGACAGAAACTACAAAAGGTCAATTTGACCTTTGGCCAATGAGTAAATAGTTTTCTCTGGGTACTAAAGCACTAATTGTATATTAATATGCTACGTGCTGGCTCTGTGGTGAGGTTTCTGTGGTTCTTTTGAAAACCATACCTTAATCCCAACATATGTGGATGGCAAAATGGGGTGTTCCATTGTGGGGAGGGATGACTCTTTAACCTCCTTCCCAATCATCACTTTAGTGGCCACATCAATGAAGTCCACCCCCAGAGTCTTGGATACAAAGGGGAAGGAGCGTGAGGCCCTCAGGTTGCACTCTATCACCTGGTGGGATTAAAAAAAGAGAAATAGCAGGGTCAGGCACTGGGAAAAAACACATTGATTCATATTTGTTGAAATCAGCCCTGAGTCCAACATATTCTTCAGACTGTCAAATAAGAAACACAGAAATTTGGATCATTGTTAAAACAGGGAAGAGGAGTGTGTGTCACAATACAACACAAAATGAACAACACTCACACATTGAGATGTCCAAGGCAAAAGAAGGCACATTTATTTCTGCACTTTGATATTTATAGAATTCTAAAAGTGACTATGGATTGGAGGATGAAATTGCTACCTCTCCAACCATACTGGTCAAATCCAACAGTTTATCAATTTTCTCTTCCTCCAAAAAGGAATGCAAACCATTTTTTTATTATTTACATGAAAAGTGCGTGGAAAAACTCCATTACAAAAATGTAAACCTCAAAAAACTTAGAAGAACTTTAAAAGAACAAAGCAATAGGTTGGGAATACAACCTGAGATCCATCTCTACTGTCTGAATTATTAGAGCTGAGGGGAGCCAGACTTCACTCAGAAAATGTGCTTTACTATTGCCTAAGTTAATGTGCAAGAGGAACATATGTACAGGCATTAGGAATACCCTCCAGAAGTCCAACCTGTTCTTTTCCCATGGTGATGGCACTTCCTGAACACCAGGACTGTCCTTACTGGCTTCCCTCACCCACATGTGGCAGCCATTCAGCCAGGCAGGGAAGTACCAAAGAAATTCTGCACCTTGGAGCTCAAGAGCAGAAGAGGAATTGCTGGAAATGGGAATGAAGTGGAGTGAAAGGGGGTAAGAATAGTGAAGGTGCAACTGAAAAGCAGGGGCTGTACAGAGAAAGACAGGCACCACTGTGGGAAAGCAAGGAAGGGAAAACTCTGTTCTCTCCCTCTGTGGAGTTACTGAATAACCATGTGTAAAACAGAGAAAAGATGAACAATAAGTACATTTTACTCAACTCATAGCCCAAACAGGAATTTTTTACCAATAATGCATCTCTTCTGCTTCCTGTCAGGTTCCCTTCCTATTCACTGTATCCTCAGTCATACTCTGTTCACATTCCTGTGACCTCCTTCCATTAGCATCATAAACCCAAGTGTTACCCAGAAAGGGTCAGACATTGCTGTACTTCTGTTGCTAATAGCTACTGGGACCATTCAGATAACCATCCTAACAGCTTACAGTAAAGGTTTAAACACTTGCATTGTCTTGCTTACTTTTCAGTCCCTTTGAAGGCTTAATTCAACACCAAAATAGTTAAATCTGGGAGAAGATATTGGAGGTCTAACAGCCATGAGATCCAGTACATGGGATGAGGTGCAGGTCCCAGTGCTGCCCATCCTATTCCAAAGTGACAATTTTGGGAAGGACAGCAGCCCACAGTGAAACAAAGCTGACAGACAAAGCAGGCAGACTCTTCACCCTCAGTGTGAAGGCAGGGGAGGATTCTCTCTGCCACACAGGCAGGGAGAGCTGTGTGACCAAGGGTGCCACGAGCCCAGCCCCTCTGCCAAGGCAGGTTAGTGCCCTGGCTGCCACTGCCACGTGTCCCAGCAGAGATGCAGGAGCCACAACCCTCAGCACAGGATGGGCCCTGCCACACTCACTGCAGCTCTTACCAGCACATTGTTGCCTTGCACCAAGAACTGGATGTTGAACGGACCAGAGATGGCAAAAGCCTTTGCAATCTTTTTTGTTGCAGCTTTTATCTGTTAAGCATGAGCCCAGCCCCTCTGCCAAGGCAGATTAGTGCCCTGGCTGCACTGCCACGTGTCCCAGCAGAGATGCAGGAGCCACAACCCTCAGCACAGGATGGGCCCTGCCACACTCACTGCAGCTCTTACCAGCACATTGCTGCCTTGCACCAAGAACTGGATGTTGAACGGACCAGAGATGGCAAAAGCCTTTGCAATCTTTTTTGTTGCAGCTTTTATCTGTTAAAAAAAAAATTTAGAAAGTGTTAATGTGTGTATATAGAATTAATAATTAAGTTCCACAACATAGAGAGCATCATGGCAATAAATCACTAGACTGGTGGATTTCTTTAAACATCATCTCTTTCTGCCTTGTTTTTTCTCTATACCCACATTTTGGCAATAGCACTATTTCAGAAGCAAACATGTTTAATTTCCCTAGTAACATAGAGCCTGAAGTGCCTTTTGAGGGCAGAAGTAAAAATCAGGTTTTTTGTGTGTGTGAGAAAGCAGAGAGGAGGAGAAAAACAAAGAATCAAAGCCTTGCCCTGTAGTAATTCTTACACTGCACACTGGAGTCTTTATACCTTTCTTGGTGACATAATGAATAATGGTTTGTTATTTGAGAATAACTAATCAGTTTTGTAAGTGTCCTGAAAGTCTTTCACCTGTGCCATGCCTGTGCCATCACAGATCAGTGGGAAATGCCTGAGTAGGTACACTCTGGAACAAACTGGGAGGAAAGCCTTATTTCCCAGGTGTGTCAATACAAGGGTTTGAATAGCTTTGTTCCAGGAGATGGCTATTTTCAGAAATAAAACTTTGGACATTTTTGGAAACAGAGCTGGAGCACAGATCATTGCATTACAGCTTTTGCTGGCTTCCAAGCAAACCCCTAACAGGATGACATAAAGGGGCATGGCACATTTCATTTAAAAAATGGAACTTAACAACTAACTCTGTTTATTCTTGAAAGAGGAAAAAGTCAAGATTAGGTGAGGTTCATTTATCCTGATATTATTTTTGGAAAAGCAGGCAGCTAGAAAGTCATACATCTGACATAATCACTGAAGTACTGTGGGAGAAAAGGAAGTGGAAAGAGAGCCATGGCTTATGTATGAATCAGACAATCACCTACTGCTACAGAAGCTGGTTCTAAACCAAGGAAACAAAAAAATCTTATGGGTCTAAAAGTGTACACTGCTTAAATTACTGGGATACAGGTCAGATCAAGCCAATCACAGGGGACTCTGACATCCTTTATTTGCACACCACACTGGCCTTAAAAAATCATTGGTGATTTGATTTCTCCACTGATGGTGGAGGGAAAGCAGAGTCAAACCCTCATTTGCTTTTCTCTTTTCAGTACTAGAGCAACACACACCTTCTCCAAGGCTTCCTGGCCGATGGTCTGTGTGGGGAACACGAGGGTGGCATCTCCTGAGTGAACACCTGCATCCTCCACATGCTCAGAGACAGCATGGGAAATGACCTGCACACAGCAAGGGGAGAGCACTCACTGGCTGTCACTTTCACATTCTCTGGAAAATCCCTTCGCCCAGGATTTTTCTCCTGGGAAGCTGAGAAGCCTCAGAGGAAAGGAAAACAATTCTTATCTCATTTGCTTCTCCTGTGTTTTGTCCTTTGGAATGTGTTTGGAGATTGTTTACCCAAGGTCATTGTTTCATTGGATTCTGGTGTGAGTTATTTTGACTCATTGGCCAATCAATGCCAAGCTGTGGTTGGGACTCCAGAGAGAGTCACGAGTTTTCATTATTATTTTTTTAGCCTTCTGTAAGTATCCCTTCTGTACTCTTTAGTATAGTTTAGTATAGCATTCTTTAATATAATATAGTATCATAAAATAATAAATTAGCCTTCTGAGAACCTGGAGTCAGATTCATCCATCCTTCCTTCATCGGGGCAACCTGCAAATACAATAATTGGTCACTCTGCCCTCTCAGAAACTGCTCCTTCCTCCCAGCACAGCCCAGCCTCCTGAGCAGAACTGTGGCTGAAAAAGGATACAGATGCGGGGAGAACAAAAATTGAATTTCCTAATATTTTGGGGAGAATATGCCTGAAGCAGACACTGGGCATATGAACGAGGAGACCACGTCAATGTCTTTGCTATTATGGTTAAGCAAATCACGAATGTGACAAAACCTACCATAGCCTGGAGATCCTAAGGCTTGCTTCCTTCTCTAACACATGTGGATTCAGAAGGTAAAAGCTAAGCTTTTACCAGCTTAAACTAGCTTTTTAAAGTTCTGCTTGCCAGAACACATAGAAGTCATCATTCCCCAACAGGACCAAGCATGAACTAACATCACTCTTACATAATTTTACACCTTCTCTTTTGTGGTATTTTAAGCAAACAGAGGAAATCCAGGCCTAAGGATTTAAATTGAATTAACTGCATCAAGGCATACAACCTCAATACCAAAAAAGTGATTGTGTCTGCTGGTTAAAAATTAAAATTGAAAACAATATTATTTCTGTTAATTGTGAACTTTGTGATTTTTTTTTGCCTTTGCCGAGTAATGAAAGGCAAGACAAAACTGCAAAAAAGAAAAAAAAATTGAATAACTGTGGTAATTCCATAACCCATGATAAAATTCTGAAGAAAGTAATTTCTGAAAGCAGTGATTTGCAAATCTGGTAAAAACTATATTCAAAAGGATTCATTTACATGGATAAGCAATGCTTAAAAAAATAGCTGGTTAGATGTATACAATCAGAGAGGTGGAGCTTTCAAAGCACAACAGTTTTGAGCCTAAGATGAATTCTTCTTGTTTCTTTACTCTCCCCAGCATGAATCCATGGCTCTGTAGTAAATCATTCAAATTACACATTTTTGCAGATCTCAGATCCTGAAAAAACAAGTTTAATATTAAAGAAAAGCAAAGTACTTACTCTTCCTGCCTTGGCTACAGCATCCATTTCCACCTCACGGGCATCTTCAATAAATTTAGTGAGTACCACAGGGTAATCCTGCCATCAAGACAAGAAAATAATCAAAGTTTTTGTAAGAGAGCATTTGTAGACCACCTAGGACCCTTCGGAAGCAAAAAACCAGAAGAACAATCTATTAATATCCTCATTTCCACAGATAAGTGAACTTTGCAAAGATATAGTGGGGGAAACTTTGCATGGTTTCCCCAAAACCATGAAGCAAAAAAGTTTGAGCTCTCCATAACAAGACCAGGACAGGGAAATCTGGGGCAAAACCATAGAGGTTATGGCACAAAGAAGATGGTAAGACCTGCATGGAACCAATGACCTCTATCCCATCTCCTAAAGACAGCCCTTAACTCCAAGGTCTTCAACTCTTCCTCGCTCTGAGCCTCCCAGCCACCTCACTGGACATGGTGCTTCACAGAGGAACTGATCCCTGGCATTCCTAATGACTTTGTAGAGTGGTTGGTTGCTATTTTACAGTCATATATTTTATGCAATTGACCCATTCTTTTCTCATTTCTCTGCCTGGTTTCCTATGTCTCCCAGGGAGAGGTTTTCACTAATAATAGCTGGGAAGGAACAACCTGGCCTTGACACTTACTACCTTCCCTGGTAGTTGTTTTCCTTCCTCTTCTTCCTGTCTGTCTCTGGGATGGCTAGCACACACCTCCACTCTCCTCTAACACTTTCTCCTTCCAGACACTTGCTCCAAAAAATCCTCTAATCTGCATTCTTCCTGGCCAGCTTTGTGTCTCAACATTTTACCTGTCCCATCCACTATTAACTGCCTATTATTTATTAGAGAATAAAATGAAATAAATGACAGTTTGCGCATGTTTTAAAGGCTCCTCTTGAAAAAATACCAAGCAACTCCAAAAGTTACAAGACACAATTTCTTCCATTTATCAGTGCAAGGGTAAATTCACAGGCAAGGACAATGCTGAAGCCTACACTGTTTCATAAATTTAGTGGCTTGTGTCCTGTTACTTTCTGTCTTGCTGCAGTTTTTCACCTGAAGATTTTATATGTGCACACAACCTTGTTTACTTCAATCTGTCTCAACCTGCATTAGAAGCTTTGAACATTATTGACAACATAAATGCCATAATGGCACAACACTGAAACAGCAAAGGCATTAAAACAACAGAACAAGAACAAGTCAGGGCCTTTCCTAGAGGAGTTCTGCTGGATGAAGCAGAACTAGGTAAGGCTTTGGAACCAGAAAAACTGAGCCTGTGTCCCACAAAGGATGCTCACAACTAATACTGGGAGCTTCTGTGGAGCCACTCACAGGCCACAAAACCTTGACAAGACTGAAAAATCCTCTCTAATGTAAAAGCAGAACACTACAATTTTGTTCTGGTTTGCTTTTTGCTAGCTTGGCTTCAACTCTACCATAGCTTTTGTCAATACACAATACTGGATGAAGAAGTTCTGACTACACTAGGAAAAAACAGCATGTAAATCTAGGGTAAGTCTCTTCAGAATCAGAACCAGAGCACCCAAAACCTCATGGTGTGCAACTGGTCAGTGAGCAGCAGTGCCTTGTGTGTGTAACAGAACTGGCCATCATAAGGATAACCCATGGGAGCACCCTCTCTTTCCCCTAGGAATATATCATTTATTGGCTAGACTCAACAAATGCAGCTCCCAGAAAGGCCTCCTGCACCAGAGTTGAGACATCTCACAAGCGAAGAACAGCACTGCCCAATTCAAGTCAGTCAGGCTGTGACAAATTAGGCTGACATGGGGTCTTTTCTGGGCTAGAGCCTCCTCGAGGGCATCCACTGCCACCACAAAGCCACCCAGCACCCAAAAAGTGATCTGTCCCACTGAATGGGGCCTAAGGCTGCTGCCTGCTCTGCTTCTGTGAGTGTAAACACAAAGCAGAGTGCTTCAGATGAAGTACAGAGGGAAGTCTGGCATTTTGGGAGGCCCAGCACTGCTTAGAACTGTACACTACCACAGGCTGACCACACAGTCTTCTGAGAATAGTCAAATAATTCCTTCTGATGGAAGTAACAGTTGCACTACCCCTCTAAAACTTGTCCAAAGATGGTAATAAGTGGTCTCCTTGCCCCTATCCTTCAGGATATTATTACTCTGAAAGGTATCAGAGTATCAGCAATCATTCAATTCATTTCGCTTTCATGCCACCATTTCTTGTTGAAAAGTTAAACTTGCACCATTTGCCTCATGCACTTTAAAACCTCATGGTTTTGTTCAAGCTTTAACCACCTAAGAATCCTGAGAAAGCAGTCTGACTTCCCCAGCCAGTTGTTTTCAGAGAGTTAGCTCCTCTTTGATTCATTAATTTTTAACTCCTAGATTCCTGGGACAGCAGTGTTTATGGTGCCACAGTCCTGTTCTGAACAGTGACCGTTAAAACAACAACAACAAAAAAAAAACCAAAAAAAAAAAACCAACCCACACAAAACAAAACAAACAAGGAAAAAAACCTTCAGAAGAGATGCCAAGATGAAGAATATATTTGTTCAAAGAAGCCAGGCAAAACAATTGAGAAACTAAGTGAAAGATGCTCCCATTTCTATGCTGGCTGGCATAACCTGCCACTGGCAAGCCTGGAAGGGTCCCAGCTCAGAGGACAACATCTATTTACATAATTAACTGGTCAGAAATGTACATGCAGGTAAAACAGCTGTTCCTAGTCTGTGCAGGCATCCTGGTCAGTAAGGATATTTGATATTTTCTGTTAGGGAACAAACTGAGGAGTCAAATGGTCACCTCCCCAGGCAAGGAAGGAAAAGAGTGAGGAAGACACAATAAGGAAACAAAGAGATAGAAACCACAGTGGAGATGAAACAAATAAAGGGAACACAGAAGGAACTGGCAGCACAAAGAGGTACCTGAGAGACTCTGGTGGCTTCTGCTAAGAACTTCTTCATCTCCTCTTCAGTGAATACTACATTCATTGCAGACCCACTGTGAGAACATGAAAGAAGAGAACCCAGGTCAGCCTCCCTCATGAATTCTAGGGCAGAATCAGTGTTAGACAGCAGGGCACAGGGTTCCAAGGTTACCAACTATCTCTGCATGGCAGACTAGGCAAGGAAGCTCCTGACTCCAGCCACTTGCTCAGCTCTTGACTCAGGGAGAGGCAGAGATGATGCCCAATACCCTCCATACCCTCCCTCCCAATTACCCATCCTTCCCAGAGAAGACAGGAGACCTCCAGAACCACAGTGGAGGAATAAAGAAAGAACTGTGTTTTCATAGCCTTAGCACTGCTGCCAAATGCCCTTCCTGAGTCAAGCCCTTGAAGGTCCCCCTAAGCTGGGGGAGATGGCTCCTCAGCCACCCAGCCCCAGTAAGGCCCAGACTTTCCCCCAGGAGCTCAGGACAAACACACTTGGCTCACTTCAGCCCAATGTATCCCCAGGGACAGATGAAGTGAGGCTTGTCAGAGTCACTGGTAATAGTTGTGGCAGTGTAAACCCACATGAACACAGGCTGCTCTTTGCTGACTATTTCTCTGTGCTCCTCCCCTAATGTCTCACTCTTTAAGGGAGTGGGCACAGTACAGCAGATATCTGAAAGCTGCTTTCATTGTAACTGCCAGTAATATCAGAGAAGGGGATCTGAGAGAACATGGGTCCAGAGTGTGTGATTCAAGTCCTTTTTAAAGACAAGAATCTTAAAAAAAAAAAAAAAGATGTTACATTTCCCATTTTTACCACTAATGCCCAGCTTCCCCTTTGCTTTGTTGGGCAAGTCCACAGAGGCTGTGGGGAAAAGTGGAAGAAGGCTGTATCCCACAAATCAGTCACTTTATCCTAAGATAAATAGACACAGGTACCTAGGTGATTATATTTACCTCTTGGGCTGATGTAAATCAATAGAGTTCAATAAATCCATGAACTTGTGTCAATAGTACCACTGAGGATGTGAGCTGGTACCTAACTGATAGGGAAAGGCATTTAGTTTTCCAAGGAAACTGGCCAGTATTAAAGGTCATATTTGTTCAGAGGATGAAGAAATCCAGCTGTGCACTGCTGCTGTTCTGCAGACAGAGGACTCTGCTAGGGCTTTTCACACTCTCATTCCTCAAGTTTTACATCCTCCAGTTTCATCTTTCTCCCTGGAGTCCCCCTACCCTGCACTAACACACATCAGCAAATACTTAACACAGAAAGGGCCTATAATGGTTTTAGTACAGATGGAAGCAACAGGCTAAGAGAAGTGTTCCTTAATATCTGAAGAATTACATCAGGAGCAGTTGTTACCTTACACTTAACTATACTCAACTTTACTCCTGACAGGAGAGCTATTTTCTAATTGCTTGAAACCCTACTGCAAGTCTTAGATACCAGATAGAAAAGTCACATTCAGGAGCTCCTTCTACAGGTTATTTTCTTCAGGGATGAAGAAACCCCACTCCTTTTCTTCTTTTAAAATAAAAATTGTGCTTGTCCCCCAGCCCTGAAAACTGACATTGAGCTGCTTCATTTTGATATGTGTGTCTTTCATATGAAAAGTATCCTGTCTCCAATTTATTTTCACTTGTAAACTCTGCCCAGCAAACTGCCTCTCTGTGCTGAGTCACCCTGCTATGAACAAACTTCTCACTGAGAAGAGCAATCATTCAGAACTTGTGAGTTGGCTGTGTGCACGGGCTGGTGTAACCTCCTCAAAAAGTCTGTCTGGCTGCTGGAAATGAGGGACTTTGTACAATGTCTGTTTAATGAGAAGCAGCTGCCACAGTGTAGGGACATAAAACATGCCTGTAAGCAGAGAAGCCTGGCAAATAAGAAGCTGAAGTCAAAAGATGCACTGTCATTTTCTGAAAACAGATGCCCATCTCAATAAACAGCCTCAGCAGGTTCCCTTCTCTTTTTCCTGGTGGCAAACAATCTTCTGACTTAATTGTAAAGGTAACAATCTCAGGAACCTGAAAGAATATCCCAGATGGTTTGTGGTTTTGGCCTTGAGACATGCAAGAGGTAACATAGCTGAACAGGGATTCTTATGATTATGTTCTACCTTTGCTCTGTGCCTGATGGACTTCAGGGATCCATTGGCTTTATTCATTGTTGGAGCAGGTGTCTCATGGGCAGCTTAATGCCACTTACACCTAGCACAGAGTTTCCCACACACCCCCTGAAGTTGTTCTCCCTTGTCTCAGAGAGGTTTCTGGAGTTCATACCCCACATTGCTGAGCTCTGACAGGTGAGCCTTACCTCAGAACGTAGGAGGGCCTCAGCAAGCATGGATAACTCACAGACCTTGCAAATTCAACTGCATCTCTCTAAAGAAAGGGAAGAAAAACATGCTACGAACAAGAAAATATTTTAAAGTCATTCCAAAATTCCAATTCTAACTGCAATTACACTTTACTAGCAATTAAGATGAGGGGAAAGAAGCTGGAGGCTGCAGGCTGCACTGAATGTAACACACATTACACTGAATGAAACTTTTTGGTTTCAGAGCTGGCACCTTCAGACCTCCTTTGTCCATAGAGCTTCACTGGGCAAAAAGAGCCATGCCAACACATCTCTATTCCTTTGCAATTTCCACCTGCTAGAGAAGACCTCAAGCCCAGTAGGATACCTAGACCAGCCTGCCAGTGGTGCTAACTTCTGCTGGGTATTTACTCCAGGTTGTTGAGGTGGTTTAAAGACACTTCACTTCCACTTCCCACCCTCTGCCAGTGCTGCTGCAGCATCATGTCACAGGGATCAAGAAGTTCTCCAACATGGGCAGTGAAAAACTGTCCAATGCCTTCAAAATCGTGAAATGCATCAAGATGAGCAGATGCACATCCCAACCCCCGGCTGCTTCAGCATTTCCCCGGTGCACATCCCAACTTACCAGGGTGCTGACTGCCTTCCAGGGAGCCTGGGCCACGTGCAGCTCATCCAGGATGGCTGAGAACACAGAACGATCCTCTGCCTGGTCAACCTTTAAAGGATCTGTGCCAAGAATCTTTACTCCACTCAGGTGCAATGGTATTGCCAGGTTGTTGGGAATCTGCCCACCTACAGAAATAATGCAGCCACTGCATCCCTGTTGGAAGGCAGAAAGGAGCACAGTCATGTCCAAGTTATCTTAATAGGAAGAGCTGTCACAACAAAAATCCAATATTTAGGTTATGTGTCTTTTCAGGCTGCAGTGAACAAAGACAGATCATAGGGCCACAAAGATGATCAGAGAGCTGAAGCACCTCTCCTGAGAAGCCAGACTAAGAAAGATGGGGTTGTTCAGCCTGGAGAAGAGAAGCTCTAGGAAGACCTCACTGCAGTCTTCCAGAGCCTAAAAGGAATTTACTAAAAAAAGAGAACTACTGCTTACATAGGCAGATCGTGATAGGACAAGGATAAATTGTTTAAAAATGAAAGAGGAGAGACTTAGGTTAGATGATAGGAATAAATTCTTTACTCCAAGGGTGGTGAGGTCCTGGTACAGGGTGCCCAGAGAAGCTCTGGCTGCCCCATCCCTGGAAGTGTTCAAGGCCAGGTTGGACAGGGCTTGGAGCAGCCTGGGATAGTGGAAGGTGTCCCTGCCCATGACAGGGGGGTGGAACTAGATGATCTTTAAGGTCCCTTCCAACTCAAGCCATTCTATGATTTTATCATAATTGTGCTGATCCAGTGGCACCCAGGCTTTGTGATTGTGATTTGCAGTATGTATGCTCCCTAAACCAGAAATACCCTCCTCAATATCACTCAAAACCCAGCAATAACTGGAGGCAAAATTCCCTAGGGAACCAGAGAAGTTTGCAGCTTTCACATCAACCCACGATTCCCAAAGTCCTGCCCGAACCACAGGCTGTTACTTTGTCTGCATGTCACGTTTAGGTGCTTCTGCTTTCCCAGCAAGGACAAAGCACTGAGCTGACACAGGCTGCCTCACTTTCCAGGGGAAGGGCACTGCACTAGGAACATGCATTGCACACCAACAAATCCCAGTTCTCTGCCCTGTGGGGTCAGGTTTCCTTCCCATGTGCTCCTGTACATGGGGACCCACCACAACTGAGCCTGCCCCCTCTGCTTGCTGTGGCCTTTGCACCCAGCAGCACAAACAAGATGCTGAGGTCTCTCTTTCTCAGTCTAACTCTTGGAGAAAACAGACTCTCCCATGCTCGTGGTCAGAGATTTCCAGAGGTGCAGACATTCATGCAAGATCTTTTTTACTCCAGAGATGCAAGGCAGTAACCTCCAGCAGAGAGGCAATGAGAAACAACTGGAATTTATGGGTTTTTTTCCTGCCAGCACTGCTGCTCAAGAAGCAAACCACCTTTACTATCCCCAGAAGCCAGTCTTTAAGGAGTGTAACAAAGCTAAGCAGAGCATAAATCAACAGAGCCCAACACTTCATACAGTCTGCAAAGCTATGGGTGCACTTAGCCCTTTGTTTTAATCAATGCTCCTTATTCCTGACTAGCTTCTCATCTCTGGCAGTGCCCTGGATGGCAGTGAGTATTTCAGCAAACTGCCAGAGGTGTTCATTTGCACACAGGTTATTTGTAAGCACTCCAATTCCAGAGGTAGATGGGGCAGAGCAGGTGGCACAGCATCCTCCAGCCACAGTGCAGCATTTCATGTCTGTCACTGGGCAGCATCTCATTTTAAGTGAGAAAATAATAAACAGTAAATAACAAGAGACAGGTGATCTTGCTTGCTAACACACACCTTTCTACAGGTACAAATATGGGCTCTTTTTTTTGCTTTTACATAGAATCCCTAGTGTTTTCAAGTAGAATCTAGTCAGGTGTGAAAATTTTCAGTAGAAGAAAAGGTACCTACAACAAAGAGCACTTTACTTTCAAATTAAAGCTGGTGAAACTTTGCCCAAAGGACAATCTGGCCCACAGAACAGCTCCAGTGAAGGGCTCTTTTGAACCAAATGTGTTTTACAGTTTTATCCACTTCTAACGAATGAGAAACATAAAGCAAGTGATCGATGGTTTGGCTCTAAAAGATAGAGGAACAATGTTCTTTTAATTAACAAGTATGTTTTTCCTGAAGAAGGTCAGCCTCCCTGGCCTTCCTGGAAGAGGAATTCCTTCATCAGGGATTTAAAGGGACTTGGAGTAGCAAAACTGTAAACTGAGAGCAGAATGGACTATAAGTGACCAGGCAAAAAGAGATGATAAATGCTAGTACAGTCCCCACTCAGCTTTGATGTGGGAATTTCCTACCATAATAAAGATCCAACAGGCTGGCATTTAAGCAGCACTGACTAGCCCAAGGTTATTTGCTCAGTAGGCTAACACACAGCATGAGATGATTATTTTTCTCCTTTTCACTATGCGGTCACTTATGGGATGCCATGATGCTGCTGGCCAACAGCAATCATGTGAAAGAGCTTAGGACAGACAGTGACAAAGGACAGGGGCTGTTTCGAGCCCAAAAGCAGCTGTCTCATGACATCAGAGCTCACCATCTCCAGGCTGGAAGAGAAATCTGTGCCTTAGTGCTTCCAGACCCATTCAAACCAGAGTAACTCCCTCTAGTCCCTGGGCTCTTGATCATCCCACAAGGGTAAGAATAAGCAAACCCTCCTTGCAGCTGGGAAGGAGGGTAACAAGTCAAAGTAGCTTTGCTTCCAAGGTCAACCAACATCTTAATCTATTCTTGACATATGTGAAATGTGTCCCAGCCAACAGCTTCTCCTCAGCTGCTGCTCCTTTCTGCCTTTAAAACAATTCTAGTTACTGCACATCTGAAATCCAAACACTGACTACATCAAAGCTGGGATAGAATTAGAGACTTCAGCCCTAAGGAGACAGAGGAGATTCCTTTTTCAAGCAGATAGCAAAGAATCATATACTCATTTTTACTCAAGAAGAACCATAAATTGGATCTAGCTGCTGCTTACTTCTTTACTTTAAAATTCTGCTGTTGTTTCTCAAAGCATGTTCCCACCCAAAGAGCAGGCACTGTCCTGACAGGGAACACGACTGCTGCACTGAGAAATGTGGGCAGGCAGAAAGGGACCCCAATGCATATCACTTTGTCATCAGCCATATTTTAATTATAAAGAAAATTAATAACATCCTTGCCATTAGATATGGTTAAAATACACGCAATACATAATCTAGTGAGAGAAGCCTAGAGAGAATTATTTTCCCCTTTATAACAAAAATCACTCTTTTTATTACTACCTTGCTGTTATGTCATTAGTAATAGAGCTGGGGTTTCTTTTTCCCTGAGTTTGAAAACAAATTAGACCATTAAAATTGTACCTAGGAGCCTCCTTTACTTTTATGAATTGTTTCAGAATAATCTCTGAAACAGAAAAAAGAATCAGTAGAGGCCCTCAAGCAGATAGATATTAAAATAAAAAGGGAACATCTTCTCTGGGGAAAAAAAAAAAAGCCAATAAATCTGAGGAAAGGAATTTTATTTATTTTTTTAAATTATTGTCCTAACAGACTACCACCTAACTCTGCACATTCTCAGTAAATTAAACTTTCCTCCAATGAAGAGCTCTGTTATGCAGAGCTCAGGCTCTGGTGAGTCACTGCAGCTGGGAATGTCACCCTGAAGTTAAAGAGGACACAAGGAAGAGGAAGAGGGGGGGCAGCAGAGCACAGAGAGGGCTGTGTGGAGCTGTGAGCATTTCTTGGTGGGCAGCTTGCAGCTGTCTCAGTGCTGTTGGTAAACTCTCTCCTTGATGCAGCCTAATTTATCTGATCAGAAAAGCAGGGACAAATCAGTGCACCTATTCACTTGGGCTTAACAGCTGCCCAGGCTCTGCTGCTAATCCTAACAATGTTTAGGGAGCTGAAATATCATCTCCACAAAGAGTTCAGGGCTGTGTCCACTGTTTGCTGATGTTTTTACATACAGTTCATCAATGATCCATGACTTTCCAGTTGTTTCCAACAGCTCATTGTCCATTGAAACACCAGAGGAGGCAAATGACCAGGAGAGGTTAAAAGAACAGTCTGAAATCATGACACTGTTCATGCTCTGTATGTGAAGATGGCAGAGATGGCTATCTACAGGATTGGTGGAGGATCTCAGAATCAGATTCATTTTTAATTTGATCTTTTTCAGATTCATTTTTAATTTGATCTTTTTCTTAGGGGCTGAATTCCAACTGCATTTGCCTGAGGAAGTATTCTCTTAACAGGACATTAGCATTTGGCTCACTCATTTTTCTAAAGAAATGACATATAACAAATAATGTATCTTAGACCACACTTAGGTGGAGGTCTGGGCTCTGTCCCCAGCTCTGCCCAGGTTCTTTTGCATTACTCTGTGCAGCCCTATCTACTCCTCAGTTTTCCTACTTGTAAATTAGGCATAATAATGCCATTACCCTATGTTGCTGCTGAAGAAAAGTGGTTTTACTATTTGTATTTACTATTCACCTTGGGAATTATTAGACAGTACAGCACTGATTTTGGATGTTTAGCTCAGGTTCTGATGGCTTGCACACCTCCAGCACAAACATCAAGCTGGTTTTTTTCACACGCATGCCAAAGTAGCAAAGTTCCCTGCAAACCCTGGCTATGACAGGATGCTGCTATTAGACCTGGAGATTTGCACTGCCCCCCTTCAAACTGGCCAAGCCTTGCTCTGAAAAGCAGGATAATGCAAGTTTCAATATGTATTCTGTATTCTTTGCACATATTTTTCTTACCCAACTTGCTAATTACTAGCACTCCATGTGGAAATGAGCTCCCTCATCACCTATCTCTACCTTCTCTTTGATCCTGCAGTAATTAGATGTTGTATTTCATCAGTGTTATTTGTCTGACAAACTGTCACACCAGTTTCCTCCACGCCCCTGCTCAGAAGTTCAGTTCTGTTAAGTAAACAAGAGTTCAGTGCTTTTAGAGCTGAGCCTCATGGATAATCCTAAAGCATCCAAAAATCAGCCTTTAGGAGTACAGAGAGACACCAGAGTCTTTGGCCTCTTGAAAATCTATGTTTTCCAGTAGTAGTCTCTGTTTTTCCAAAAATTTATAGAGCTAAAACAATCTGTGCAAACAGGAAAGTATGAACATGCAATTTAAAAATGGTCATAGACAGTATTTTGCAAATGGCTGAAGAACAGAGCCTAGAGTCTGGGACTTAATTTCTGATGTGCTTTGGCCTGGTTCCAAATTTGGGAATTATCAAAACATGGCCAGATTAAAAAACCATTTTAGAAATTTGCACAAAGGAGATACAAAAATTTATAGAGCTAAAACAACCTGTACAAACAGGAAAGTATGAACATGCAGTCTAAAAATGGTGATAGACAGTATTTTGAAAATGGCTGAAGAACAGAGCCATTAATTTCTGATGTGCCTGGTTCTAAATTTGGGAATGATCAAAACATGGCCAGATTATAAAACCATTTTAGAAATTTGCACAAAGGAGATGAGCTCAAATCCTCATACACCAGGAAAAAGAGTCAAAAAAAATCACAAGTTTAACATGATCTGGGTTCTGCAAAGTTGCTTCAGCAAGTTATATGGCCAACTCATGCAGAATTTCAGGGTGAATGAAGTTCCTGAAACCACCTTTAAAAGCCTCAGCAACAAATATGAGATGAGTATGTTATCCACTAGAAATCACTTTTGATATTGGGGTCAACTGTTTATATTACATGTCCCCTCCCTCATCCCCTCATCATCAAATATGTCTGGGACTCTCCTCCATCTCTTAGATCAGCACTTCTGAACACTTGAAAATTGCTAACACACCAGTGCAATGCCCAAATCAGGAGTTGGAACATTCCATGGTTTTACTGATGGCAATTCCAATGCCCTCCCCGGTCTGCCTGCCTGTATGCTGGACCACATCCACTTGCCAGCTGTACTGCAAGGCCAAGCCTACAAATTCTTGAGCACATGTTGGTGTGATGCACAGAACTCCTTCAACTGCTCCAGCTGGAGGACTTGTGCTTCAAACCAAGGGTGTGTTTAACTGCTAAGGCCCAGCAGTGCGAGGGCAGAACAGTTTGTGCGATAAATGTCTGTGCAGCAAATTAAGCCTGCTTGTAAATATTGCACAATATGGCATCTTGCAAAATAATTTCATATTTATTTGGCATTCTTTGTTGAGCAGCCTGCTAGGAGCATCAGCGATGTGTAAAATACAACATGAGGATCCAAAGCAAACAGCTTTTGCTCTCTCGCCTCACCCCCAGCTGTTTCGCCAGCTAGTGACAGGAATTTTGAAAAGTTTGGGTTGCTTCGTGGCTTTTTATAGTGCTTCTGCTTTTCTTTACCTCATATTGGTAGATGTCCAGGATCCTTTCCAGTGACAGCTCTTCAAAGTACAGTCTGTCACACTCATCAAAATCCGTGCTCACTGTCTCTGGGTTGCAATTCACGACCACGGTCTTGTTGCCAAGCTGACGCAGCGTGCGGATACTGGAGACAGCACACCAATCAAACTCCACACTGCTGCCTGCCAGGAGACAGAAAAGGGCCAAGGGAAGGAAGGATGCAGAGAAGAAAACATAAATAGATATTCTCAGCACTCCAGCTTAAAGGAAAAAAAAAAAAACCAAACAGCATTGCCTCCTGTCAGCTCAGAGCCAGAAATGTAATTGTCCTCCTGTGGAAATTAATCATCCACAAAACGTGAAGCTCCAAGCACAACAGGTAAGTTGGCTCAGCTGCTCAGGAGTGACAGACCTCTCCAACATGTCTGTCATCCTGTTCTCATAAACACTTCAGTGTGCTCTTGCTTTCCATCCAATCACTGCTGCCTCCCAACCAATGCACTCCACGACAAACTGACCAGTGGGATAAACTGAGTTCCTGTTATTATAAGACAGTGCTGCTTACTCCAGGAAACACAAAGCTTTTATATAGGTGTGGTGGTGTGAAGAACAGAGGACTGAGGTGGTTTTTACCTTCCAGAAGAGCTAAACCAACAACAGAAGAATTGCATCTCAGTGGGTTGGACATTCCTGTACATGACTCCAGGTAAGGCAGATCAGTGGAGCAACACTCCTACAGCCACTCTGTGATCCTTGGGTCCAGCTTTAAAGGCTACAGTGACTATGGCAACACTGTGGGATGAGCACATCCTACTGCCCCACACCCTGAGTAAGCACTGTGGTCATCTTGAAAGGAAAGAGGCACAGAGGGGGCCTGGGAGAGCACCAGGACTTGGTGCTGGCCTTGGGCAAGCTGCAGCTCTCAGGACTCAGGCAGTGCTGCAGGCTCCAGGAAATGCTTGAATCAAGACTTGTGCAAACAGCTACTACCCCACACATTTCTGTGCTCAAACACCTAAAAAGGTACCACAAAGAGAGAATGATGCATATACAGAATATCATTCAATGGTTATGCTTACAGTCTACAAGAAAACCTTAGCCTCATCATGCTGCAGTCATTACATGATTGTTAATTACTGATATTACTTTTATATACAATTGTGTGACAAGATATGTTAGAAATTCAGTCTGTGCTTAATTGCTGCCTCCACCACCTAGTCACAAACTGATGGCTGGCACAGGTCACTCCCTGACAGGCACATCAGTTTTTCCCCCACTTCAAAACATGCCTAAGCTTCAGTTAAAACCCCACAGAAAAAAAAGAGGAAAATCAAATCTGAACTTGTATATATCCAAGACAGGACACCAGATGCTCATTCAGTTTTTGTATTCCACTTCCACTACAAAGGTATTTTTATAGGCATAAGAAACCTCAAGTTTGGAACACAATGGTCATCTGGAGTCCTCATCTGACTGCTTCACATACAACCTGGAAAAACAGCTGAACAGCTGTTAAGTGTATTCCAGGCAGAGCCAGTAATGATCATATCCAAACACGGGAAGAAGGGAGACAGAAAATAAATAGTATTACTAGTAATGACTGTTAACCAGACACAGCTCCTCAGGAGACAATTGCTACATCAATACCTGCACGTTTTTGAACTCACTTCCACGTTTCAATCACATTGAGTCTATGTGCACACCTTAAAACTTACAGAGCGATCTGCTGGCCCATGCCAGTGGTGGAAATATATTTATACTGCTTTTAGGGCTGACAGACAAACAAACCCCCTTCCAGGACAGGAGAGCCTCTCCTGGAAGCCAGTGAAGAGCAAGGATTGCTGAGGCTTCATGTGTGCAGGAGACATGTGCCAAAGCAAGCACTGAAGTTCAAGAGTGTGTAACTGCATTGACTCACATCATGTTTCTATTTGGCATATTAGCTTACAAGAAGTGTCAAAATATCCACTTTGGTTTGAATAGTTTTCTTTCTAAATGCAGAATACAGCATGACTTTTCAAATGGCCTCACTTCCCTCAAGTATTTTTATTTCTTTGCAGAAGTGTGAAAGTATTATTCATATGCAATATATTTTCAACTATTTTCAAACAAAACAACCCTTATGAATTTTATTTCTTTTTAACCTAAAACTTAACTTTGACAAAGGAAATAACAAAGATAATGCCACATGCTTAACTTCTATCCAAATCATTTAGCCTCTTCTAACCTGGAAGAGAACACTGAGTTGATCCCACTGAACTCTGATTACAATACTGAAAGCATAGAGGAAAAGCACACTGCCTACTTGCCTTCAAAGGAAAAAAAAAAAAAAGGGGAAAAAACCAACTTGGCTATTGCATCTAGGAAAATAATATTTTACAGCTACAAGTCTTCTGATTACAATACTGAAAGCATAGAAGAAAAGCACACTGCTTACTTGCCTTCAAAGGAAAAAAAAAAAGGGGAAAAAAAAACCAACTTGGCTATTGTATCTAGGAAAATAATATTTTACAGCTACAAGTAATGGTTTTCTCTAGCAGCCTATTTAGTTACAACCTCTTCCAAAGGTGGTCTTGATGGATCTAATCAGAGCTGCAGAGCAGATGAGACCAAGAACAGACCTGCATGTCTATTTTAAGCAATGAGGAGTTTTAGGTGAACAGTGCAAAATGTATTCACACACATTCTATCAACTTGTGAAATACCACTGCCATCCTTTTCAATTTTTGTAGCCATGCCACACAGCCTGCTGAACAGCAGAATCATTCACAAAAAATGAGCCTAATCATGGAGTGCTGCTCCTGATTTCAGGCATCTCAACATTCATGCTGGAAACAGAGTTCAAAAAGACTTGTCCTACAAAGAGTAACAGGAGTGCAGCATGTGACCTCTCCAATGCCAGCCAAGCAAATGTATGTAGTTTTCAATTCCAGCTTTCATAACCCACCCCCACTTCTGGGATATGCAGAGCAGAAATATTTCTGAATAACAAGCAATTTTTTCCTTGTCAATAATTGCAAGCTATTTGGAGAGATCCATGGAAAGAAAAAGTGAAAGTCATCACAAAGAGAATTCAGCAGTCTGTCTACCCAATATTCACAGCCACAAGGAAACTGTTACTCTGTACAATGATCTGAGTGGGTTGAAAGAAAAAACAACATAAAGAGAATTGCTTACACAAAAAGCAGCTGAAGAGATCAAAATATTTTCAGAGTCACCTGCACTTACAGCTGTAAAATGCAGAGTGACAATATCATCATGAGCTGGCAGTAAACATATAAGATAGGTATGGGAGCAACAAACTTCTATACAAGGTATGATGTTCTCAAGACCTTAACATGTGCAAAAAGTGAGATTAAACAAAATTCTGTAAAATTTTCTTGAAATCATAACTAAGTACCAAGCGAAAAGTAATAAAATCCTCCTGCTTTTTTTTCAGGGTGTGAAATGAAATCCCAAAGTATAAAATACAAACGTTCTGTTTGGAATTGATGTCCTGTGCACTGTGCTCTGTAGGGTTTTTTCACCATATGAGAAGAGGAACAAAGGAACCACAAGAATATCTGAAGAAGGCTTGAGGGGACAAGGAGAACAGAGGAGTTGTAACAAAGATTTACCTATGTGGTATGGTCCACAGCCCAACACCATCACTCCACAGTCATCAAATTTTACATCGTGTTCCTGGGAAGGGAGACAAAGGAGTCATTAGGATCTGTAGTCCACAGCACCTAACTCTGTGCTTTTCAGAATAAACAGTTTCTGGTGTTCAGCCCAAACCCAACAATGTGATCCTTCAGGGCCCCAGTCTGATCTTGCTCACTGCAGTGTAAATCAAGTGCAGCTCTCCTGGAATTAGTAGTGCTGCACCCAGATCAGAAGACAAACAGCACCTCTAATATGGCTATTCAAGCAGCCTAAGGACCTGGGAAGTTTATATAAAAATAATGTTAAGATGAGTAAGGGAAATAGGACTTCTGCATTCCCAGCACCTACCTGTGCATGTACAGGTGATATGTGACAGGCTCTTAACAACACAGGGGCATTAACAGTAAATGCACTGGATCAGCATTGGAGTGAGAGAAAGTTCCAGGCCTGCTCTAAGGGGATTTTATGTAAAGCCATCCAAAAGAATTGCTATGGAGACAGAGGCATCTGCAGGATTTCCAGAAATAACATGGAATAGGGAAAAGAGATCAAAGCAGACAGCAATGGGACTGTTGTTTCTGAGGGTGCCTACCTGCCCGTTGTAGGTGACGTAGAGGTAATTAGTCACTGCTGGGTATTCTGCTGCCAGGGTGTCAATCTGCACAAGAAACAAACATGGATCGTGACTTGGCCAGTGCAAGATCTTTCTTACATGTAGATTTTTGGGTTCTTTTTCCTCTTTTCCTTTCTACTACTGTTTCATTCCTATTATTTTCCCATCATATCTTTCCTCATAAGGAGGTGACCTGAACCGTCCTGTGCTGTTGACATGCCTGGCCTTGCCCCAACCCTGCAGCCCAGTCAACACAACCCTCTACCATCTCTTTCTAAGCTGCAGTTTTAGCTCTGCACCTCTTGGGTGAAACACCTACGCAGCCCAGGAACTCTCCCCTACTTGCCAAGGCACTCATTCTCCAGTTTGTGCAGCAGATTACAAAGATTCCTCCAGGTTTTCTGTCCTTTATAACTAGGCTGTCTGGAATCTTCAGACTCTACTCTTAACCCCATCTGACTCCACACTGAATACAAACACACACATAATACCACTTAGAAATCATGTGGAGTGGCAGCACAATTACTATGTGTTTATATTACAATACAAGTCATGTTTTGATAATTAAATGGTACACAAAGCAAGAGTGATTTTAAACCACCCTTTATATGTAGTTTTCAACAATTTCTTATGTAATTAAGTCACAAGAGAGCCCAGAAGAACATTTTGCCCATGAGGTTGTTCACAAACTATTTGTGTCAACTACTCCTGGCATGTTATACTTGGTAACCAGTCCATCTGGGTCACCAGCAACTGCTGAAGTTTCCTGAATGAACATCTGAAACATTTCTACAGAGACTACTGAACAGGGAACAATATGAAAGTAGTCTTGACATGAATTTTGATGTGCTATACCATTTAAAAATCTGTCCAAACTTCAGGCACTTCCAGGAATCCCCACTGCCTGTCCAAACCCTTGTGATTCATGGAGAATGTGACCTTACATCATTAGCACCGTGTGTCTGCTGCTCATTACTGTTGCTAATACTGTGACTTGTGCTTCATGGCTCCAGAAGAAACATATGCTTTGAAGGCACACAGGCAGGCACAAGCAGAATATGACCTTATTGAGTGAACCTTGGCACAAAAATCAATCCAGCACTGCAGTGCCATATGCAGCTGAAAGAACACAGTGCAAGACCAGGCACGTTTCTGTGGCCAGGTGAGCCACAGAAGAGAAACAGCAGCTGGAGAACAGAAAAAGATTTGGCACCTCCACCTGGGCCTGAGGATACAAATGAGCTCTTTCAGAAACATTCAGTGGTTTGGGGTTTTTTTATCATCTTTAAGGACAGGAAACCAGCTGGTGGCAGTTTAATACCAACATACCTTAAATGCACCTACTGACACTGCCATGAATACCAGATGAGCTCATTAGGCTCATGCAATCACAACGAATAGCAAACGAACCCATAACAATAGCACACTTCAAATAAAGTATTAGCCTGTAAAAATTTACTACCAAGAGCAAAGAAATGCGCTCTCCATGGTCCTAGCATGGTGGGCCAGCATTTTCAGCCTTCTCCTGAAGCCACAAAGAATTTGAACAAGAATATTCTGAGTGTCTCTTTGGGAATGTTCATGGCATGACATTGATGCCTGCAGTGCAGAAGGAGCAGCTACATAGGTGGACTGTGTTCTTCTCACATCAACATCTGAACAGAGCCAGGGGTTTCTAGACACAGAGGTCTCCTGCCACTCTTGGAAGCCCCCACTAGGCTCAGGGATGTGTCTCACATACCTGCTTCACCCAGGGCATTACATTCTTCCTCAGTCTCAGCTCACGGCACTGGACTTCAGTCAGACTCAGGCATTTCCCAATCTGCTTGTCAGAGAACCCCATCTGCTTGGCTCTCCTCAGTGTCTCCTCTGGAATTGTCTTGCTGGGATTAAATAAGAAAAACACCTCTGCATGAGGCCTTACAGCAATAACTAGAAGATATATGAGTGCTCTTGTCTCTAAACTGCATAAAGTTGCCGTAGGATCATGCATGTGAAGGCAAAAAAAAGGAAGAAGACTCAACAGAAAACATCTTTTTCACCCTTGGTGCCCCACACAAACACCTCTGTGGTAAAGTCTGCAGGCAGAAGTAAAACATTTACTTTCCCTGCACTTTTGAGGCAGGAATCAGTGACTCATGACGAGATCCATCAGGCTGGTAGAAGCTGACTGGGCCCATGTGTTAGTTTAGAAATTTTTTTTTAAAGTGACAAACTGACTGAATCCCCCATGTTTTGTCTCCTGGCACTGTCAGTGAGAAAGAAAGAAGGACTGGGTTTGGGAGTGGGGAGAAAGGTGTTCTAAAGGTTTATTTTGGTTCTCATAATCCTCTTTTAATTCTGTTAATAAATTTTTCCTTATACCTTTTATGTTTTTAGCCTGTTTTACCCTTAGAATGTTTTCCCCTAGTCCATATCTCACCGCATGAGCCTTTTAGTTTGTCTTTCCCCCACCTCTGCTCAGCTATAAAAGAGGAGAATAAGTTAATGGTTTTTCATGGGTGCCTGGCTTCTAGGCAATGTCAAACCCTGACACCACAACAACTCTAAGGTCATTCACCATTTCAGCCTCCACAGAGGACCTACAAGGATTAATTTTTTGGATTCAGTATCCCTACAACTCCATGCCCAAATTTTAATATCTCCCTTACATTCACCCTCTCAGCCTAAATTTTAAGCCTAGGCCTGACCAGACTGGGCTGGACCAATCATTATGTAGGTGCTTCCACTCCTGCCTCTCACTGCAGCTGCCCACTCCACTCAAAGGCGTGAAATTCTTGAAGCTCTGGAACGAGCCATTCAGAGGCATAACTGTGACCACCCTGTGACCACCACTAATTTCCATTTTAGTATTTATGTCTCAGCTGGAAAACCCTCCCACAATTTGTCCCTACCAAGTTTTCTTTCTGTTGTTGAAGATGTTCTGCCCTCCTCTTGAAATGGCCAGTCTTTGGAAAAAGCATCTCACTTCAGAGATGAGTAGCAGAAATGCCCTTTAGAGGCTCACACACAAGGTAGGTTTTTCTTGTAACAGTCTCAATAGACCCTTTCCCATACCTTAGTGTTGCTTCTTGCACTGGGCAAATGGAGAGGGGGCATTTACCAGGGAAAGCAGGGAAACCTTTTTGATTTCATATTTACAACCAGGGTCTCTCAATACTTCCATACATTCTTGTTCTCCTGGTTCTGCTTCTCAGAAGTCCTAGTTTTGGCTGTTTACTTCAAACACATTGCTTCCCCCCTGCCATTTCTGAAGATCAGCATTTACCTGTCCATTTTGCTCTTCATTTTTTTCCATCTTCTCCATTCCCTCTTCTCTACTCTTTTCTACTCTTCATCCCACTTTGTTTTGACTCCATCCTTATAGTTTCTGCCCCTCCCCCTCTCTAAGCTACCTTTTCTAAGCTTAGCTTTTGCAAAAACATTTTTTAAAGCCTATATTTTTATCAGTACTACTTCTTTACATCTTCATTGCCAAGAGCATTCTTGCCTGCTCAATAAATCAATATTTTATGAGCAAGCAAGTTCTGAATAAGGAAAATGGAATGATTAACAAACAAGCCATTTTCCTAAATCAGAGTTTTTGAATTATGTCCTTTGCTCGGCAGTATTTTAATATAAATACTATTATTTTATTTGTGTGGGAGAAGACTGGTAAGACCATTTTATTGGAACATGTCAGGAAGCTGAAGCATTAAAAAAAAAACAAGTCATTGGACTGGATTTTCCACTCTGGCTTAGGCATGGAGCAGCTCTGTTGCCCTCTGTAAAGTCACTCTAGTATGAAACAGATGAGAGTCACACAAATGTCAAACCAGCTGTTCTGAGAGCAGCACTGGGAACCAGAAACTCCTGGGTTCAGACCCCTGGATAGACAGGATTTGTTCATTTTCCCAATGCCACCTCCCTCCTTGCCCTGGAGTTGCAAAGAGAGAACTCGACCTTCCTGCAACCAGCACAGGAGAAAGGGAAAGCTGGTGAAAATTTGCAGAAAGAAGCACTCACAGTAATTCCTCTCCTCTACACAGTGCCCCAGCTTGACCCCACAAACAGCTTGCTCTGCCCTCAGGGCACTCCAGGCAAGAGCACCATCTACACCCTGGATCTACAACCTGCACCACATCACTGTTCTTACCCCAGCAAAGCCTCCTCTTCCTTAGGGTCAGAAGGGAAATTGTGGCTGCCCCATTCCTGGAAGTGTTCAAGGCCAGGATGGACAAGGTTCAGAGTAACCTGGGCAGGTAGGAAGTGTCCCTGCCCATGGCAGAGGGTGAACAAGATGAGCTTTAAGATCTCTTACAACCCAAACCATTCTATGATTCAGTGAAAAAGTGCTGCCTAATCCAGCAGGCTGAGCTTCCCAGGTTTTGGATTTCCCAAAGTCCCACTTTGTGGCACGCCACTGTACTAAAACTCATGGTTTCCATGCCCCAACACCTCCACAGAAACTCCTCCACTTCTTCTCAGCCCATTCTGCTCTGACCTCAGCTCTGAGGCAGGACTTCCTGCACAAACCATGAACACAGAACTGAAAGGACAGATGTGTGTTTTACAGAAGCAAATACAGCAAACTCCACCAATTCTCTGTCAAAACTGATGCTAGCAGTCACTGGCTATTAAGGACTCAGCCTCCTTAGAATGAGTGAGTAGACCTGATGACCCCAAGAAAATGAGCCTCTTTCTGAGCCGTTTACTCCCTTGCCCTCCCTCCCTTCTGCCTCAGGAACACACATAGCTGGCTGTCATTTGATTACTGTCAGAGACAGCAAATTGCCTTCATTTGCAGCTTGTTTTCATTCCATTTCTTGTATCTCATTATAACAATATCATTCACTGTCACCCTCCCTCCCAGCTGGGATGGTAGAACAAAAGCAGTGATTATTTTGCACCATGATTCATTTGCCTTGGGCTAGCAGCTTAAATTAGGTTAGGCCACTTACTAATCCATGCAGAAAGGTAACTAGTTTTTTTACAGGAAAACCAGCATGCAAAAGGGAAAAGACAAGTTCCTAGAGGGGAAATAGAACCATGCATTTTTTCCATGCACTTTTTCCTCTGGTGGTCCTAAAGCATGATAGAAGAAACCAGCAGAATGGTCCATCATGTTTAATGGGAACTGAATCAGAGAATTGCAAATCCTCAGCACTGGTATGAAAATCAGGCTGGGTCTCTACATATGCTGGACACATTTTTGTAACTGAATAATTTCCATTTACTAATCTTAGTATTTTTTAGCATTTTAGTCTCAGCTTTCATGGAAATAATATAAAGAAACATGCTAACAGTATGATAGGGTGGTGCTTATCTTACAGACAGCAAAACAGACATGCAGAGGTTAAGGGCTGACAATTTTTAAGGGGCAATTCCCACTTTGCTCAGAGACAGCCCTTTAGACAAGCTAGAGACACTAAAGCCAGCAAGAGCAGAATCAGGCTGATCTCTTTGAATATTTGACAGCAAATAACCCTTCAAGCTCACCAGAAATCCAGCACTAAAAGACAAGACAAAAATTCTCACTCCTGGATACACCAAATCACATGACCCAGTCTTACATCAGTGCCTCCCACTTTCCCCTGGAGCATCACTTACTTTTCCTACACAGAGCAGAAAGTCTTCCAAAGATTAAACCCCCTCACTGGCTTAGAATCAATTCTGAAAGGAGGGAAGAGTAAGTGACCATGATTTCAGACTTCTACAATGCTCCTCTTCCTAACATTTGCCTTTGCAAAATGAAAGTCAGGAGTTTTAGGGCTTCAACCCCAGACAATTAGACTTTTCCACACTGCCATGATTATTAAATGGTTGTTCACTTCCTCAAAAAACTGTAGTCCTCTGTTCATTTTGCAGTTTATAAACAAAACAAGTCTTTCCCCAACCTTGCTTGTGACTGTTTCTGCTTCCAGTGTTGATTTCTAGTTGCTTTTAATTTAAAATTCCACCCTGTCATCTTTGGAACTCCATCCACTCACTTCTTTGACAATAAACGATAAGAGAAAATGGAATAAATTCTGCTTAATGAGGAAATTTTCACCTGGCACAGAGAACCTGGAGAAATCTATTAACTGACTGGAGGAACACTGACAGCATTGAAATTATCAGGAGACCCCTGCTCACTTCAGCAGAGCCCTCTCTTCCGCTTGACCAGCTTTCACCTGACCCACCAATAAAGATTCCAGCAGCAGAAACACTCTTTTTGTCTCCCAGATCAGCCTCTGGTTCTTTTCAGGTATGTTGTCAAGTTTATACCCATGTAAATGGGTCTTGATCAAAAGGATCAGGAACATTTTGGGAGCTGAGAGCCACAGCCTGAGCTGGGAGCATTTGGGACACAATTACAGCGTGCTGTGTCCCAGTTAACATGAGCCCTGCAAGCTCACAGGCTCCTCCCTGCCTCATCCCAGAAGCTACAAATGTGGCTTGGATATGCACAGAGGAGCTGCAAAGGTGAGCAGCTCAGCCCACAGGTCTTGCACTCAGCTCCTCCCAAGTCTGAAGGGATTTAAGCCCGGACTAAACTTTAAGCCCAGTTTCGCTGTAGCAAGCAGAGTGGACCAAAAGTAAGAAGTGCTGAAAGGAAAATGCATTAAGTCCAGTCCTGAGAGAGATCTTCCTTTCTCAGTAGTCATAGGCCTGCAGGGTTTCAAAAACCTGCTGAATTTCAGGCTGAAATTTTGTACAAAAGCATATACTTTCTTGTTTCCTCACTGTCCTGCTCTGCTTCAAGGTTCCTAGTGGTTTCCTTGATTACTTCTGATGTTTTACAAGATTTTCAACATGTTAACAATTAAAATAATGAGATCACGGTATAAATTCTCTCCCTGCTCCTCTTCTCAAGGAGACAGACTGTTACCAGTTTTCTCCTCCTACAAAACACAGGAGATGACTGACAAAAATATGTCAAAGGAGTGTTTAAGGAAGCAGGAGCTGTAAACCAACAAATCTCATTCACAGAGCAATTGTCACTCCAGCTCTCTGCACCTTTAACATTCTGGTCCCTGGGCTAATAAATCTCATTGTGGACATCTTGATTTAAGTAACATGAACCTCACACTGTGCCCTAAGACCTGAATGACTCACTCACAAGATTAAGTGAGCTAAAGCAGCAGCAGCTCACACCAAAACACAGCCAAGAAATGGGTTGTAGATGTTTCCTGAAAACCTATTTTCTGTCCCTGGTAAAAGAGAGCTTTGAGGTCTTTGCTGAGATGCCATGGTACAGACTGCCCTGCTCCTAGCATTGTAATACTGATTTCATAGGCTCCCCAATGGCTTTTTGAGGCAATGCCTGTATATCCTCTGCATCAAGGAAAACATACATATTGCATTTTCACAAATGTACAGCTGCTTTGGAAGAAAATACAGCTGCAAAATTATTACCAGTGGCTCTACAAGACAAATAGAAAGCATCTTATGTTAGATCCACACAAAGCACAAACAACAGTGCTGAATAGCTGCTTGTATTTTATTCTCCTCATGTACTGCATTCTGAACTTGTTCCCAAGCCTTTCCTGCCCTACAGTTCACAAAGAAGACAAAAGTAATCTTTCCAGTTAGCTAGAGAGGAGCACTACAAATATGTCAGGGACAGCTGCTCAAACTGCATAAATCAGCACAGCTTCATTTCCCATCACTGCACCTGCTCTGCTGGATGTCCACACAAGTGCTGTGTGCCACGCCTGTCCCAAAAGGACATGGGTCAGCAAAAACTCTGCTGAGAAAAGTGGGGGTGCAAGAGGCCCTGTGAAAGAGCCCAGGTTATTGATGGCCTGAGTGTCCCTCCCTGCAGTGCTTCCCAGCTCACCTGCTGCTGCCAGTTTTCATTCCAGCACCTGTATTTCTGTGCCTGCTCCACCACAGCCAGGCTTCCAACAAACAGCTTTCAAAGCACACCTTGCAGGTACCCAGGGACACGGGCTCCCAAAAGGCCTTTGCAATAAACACCTTCTCCCATGGGTAACTGAGCAGAGCACCCAGTCTTTCCCCTTTATTAGCCCATGTCTTTTTTGGGAATGGTGAGAGTGACAGTCAGGACTGCACTTACTCCTTTCAAGCACACAACAGGCCAGGAGGTGTTTCCTCACAACACCCACAAAGCAAGGACATATCTTCCTCGAAAGCAAAGCTCAATGGCATAAAATTATCAAAATATGATTAGTGCCATAATTTCCCCCTGTTAGCAGGCTGGCTAGTTCAGTGTCTGCCAAAAAGATGATTTGCTGTTTCTATTAAGGTTAATTTGAAGAGTTGACATTTCAGGTGACAGAGTTCAAGTCACTGCACTGCCAGGCTGTCTTTGAGACTTTGGGCAAGCTCACCATCTCTGTGCTTTGCTCTTCACAATGGTGGTTTATTATACTCCTCTTTCCTCAATTGAATTCTACTTTACAGCCTTTAATAAACACTGAAATGCTTTTATTTGGGCAATGTACTCACTCTTCTGTCTGCTGAAAGATGACTTTCCTGGGTTTTACTTGAATTTTCTCCAGCAGTGAACCTGACCCCACTACCTCTACCTTTCCCCCATCCCTAGCAGCTCTCAAGTGATGGCAAATACAATCAATTGCAGGTTCCACTGCTACAGAAATACCTAAGTGACTTAGGAACACGAGTCCTATTGATTTTCAACAAGGCTTTTGTCCCCATGTCACTTGGGCCTAAGTGATGATTTCACCATAGCTGCCTACCTCTTTACCTCTATTTAATCATGTTTGTTGTACATCCTCCTTGCACATAGCCACTGTTTTCAAGGATCCCAAAATTAGGAACAAATAAAAATAATCACAGCTACATGCAAACAAATCTTCACTACAAACAGTCAAAGAACAGATGTAAATTCCAAAAGAGGTTTTCCCTTGCACCTAGGCCTAGTCAAGTATGCCTTAGAGGTTTCTTCTAAGCCTTCCACCTCTTTCATGAGCTGTCAGTGGGATGAAAAGTCAGTAGGCCAGCAGGGTCTCTCCAGACCCTTTTTCACTTACAGGACTGGCAAGGCCAAACCTAGGGAAATAATTCCCAGATAATAGCACATCCTAATGCACTGCCACTGCTTCATACAGCATCACCTATAATGCACTGACAGCATGGGACGGTGCTTGCTCTTTCCATGCGAACGTGTACAAGTGGTTTTATTTGTTTATGTGCATGGTGGGGAAGGTTGAAGTTAAAATTACACTGCAGGTATAAAAGGTAATTAGTCAGACAACAACAACAACCCCCTCAAAATGTAAGTTTCCAAAAAAAAAAAAAGTAAGGTCACAGGAGAAACAGAAGAGGCACATGTTTGATATGTCTGTGGTATTGTTATTCTCACAAGTATGCTCAAAATGGTTTTCTTTTCCCAATTCAACTCAGGTCATTTGCTTTGCTGCAGCCACATCATATCTCCAAAACAACTACTTCTCCATCCTAGAGAGTCCAGAGGCAGAAATGGAACCACTGCTGCAGCATGACAGAGCTATACAGTCCCACCCAGCACGAGGCCAAACCTTCTCTAGAAAAAAGTTCAATGGGACAAAGGTAAATGGGGCAGAGGATGCTCTTCCCAGTCCCTACAAAAGTTGTCTTTGCCTCTACACCCCAGAGAATGCACAAATATTTATAGGGCAGAAGTTTTTCCCTCAGCACTACATTATTCCACAGAGCCTCTCACAAGTGTAAGCAGATCCATTGCATGGATCAGTGAGATTTTCTGCTCACCTCTGAATCCCTGCACGTGGCAAGGATGCAATGCAGCATGTGGTGTGTGAGAGCTGCTTCCTGAACTGCTCTCAAAGGCCTTCACCTGCCTCTGATCCCCCTTCCCCATCTGTGTGTCACACCCACTCATTCTAGCTCTTAATTTCCTCTTGGCAGAGACCAGCTCCTTGTTACCAGTCTCTACAACAGCTCTGCAGGGACCAAATCAACTTGTTACTCGAACTGCATTCAAAACCTCACTGCAAAGAACCCCCAAAGCAGCACAGAGACAGAAAGGAAGGGGTGGATCCATCCAAACAGCCTGTAACCAGCAGCAATGCCCAGGAACAGGGCAACTACTCCTGGTTCTGGTAACTGTACTCTAACAGAAAGATTTAAAGCAGTGATGGCATCACCTCTCATTCTTTTCAACTGGAAATTATTCTGTAGCACAGGTAGAACCCGTGCCAGGCATGCTGGGGACTGGAAACAGCTGGCTGCAGGAAGAGCACATGTGTGCCAAGTCTCATCTGCATCACTCAATTAGCTTTCCCCTGGCCATGGCAGAGATCTGTTTCCTGATGTGGCTCACTGGACTGGCCTCTTAGTTCAAGTCCCAAGTGTTTTTCCCTGGCTCTTTGCCTTTGTGCCTTCAATGTAATGCAGCTGGACAGCCCATCCCCTCCCTCCAATGCTGGCTGGGAGGTAAGACAGGTTTCTTGCAAAAGTGTGAGCAATTCTAGTGCAGTGAAAATTTGCACTGATGAGTCAATGAGGGTAAGATACTTCAGATGTTCAGCCTGTAGAAGAGAAGGATTCAGGGTGACCTAACTGCAGCCTTCCAATAAAGAAAGATGGAGAGAGATTTTTAAAAGAGCATGGAGTGACAGTGATGGCAAATTGATTTCCACCTTTTTTCTTTTATATATTACCTGTATTCTTCACACATTTATTTTTAGCTCTATAGCCTATCATAGTATTTGTAGCTAGTATTTTACCTACTCTATTAGACAGAAAGACAAAATAAATTCCCCAGCAGCTCCAAGCTGTGGGTCCAAGGTTAGATTCTCTGCAAAGCCATATCTCTGACACATTTTCATAAACAAAATTTAGTTCCTATCTAAAAGACAGGCAATTTGAAGAAGGTTGAACCAGGGGGGAATAACCTCACTACTTATGTCTCTAATTGGAGATTCTTGTCAGATATGCTAATTTGCAAAACCTATAAAAATTGTATACATATTATGCTGTGTGTGCATCTCTGGTGTTTTCTACCCGGTGAATTGTGCCTCTAAGGATCCTTACAAAGATAGCCCCTTTTATCACCTTAACTGTGTCTGGCTCATGGTTTTAGGGCAAAAAAGGTAACAGGATGAAGGGGAACAGGCTCACACGGCCAGAAAAAATATTTAGATTAGCTATTACAAAAAAATTATTCCTTGTGAGGAAGGGGAGGCCCTGGCATTGTTGCCCAGGGAAGCTGTGGCTGGTCCTGGATCCCGGTAAATGTCCAAGGCCAGGCTGCACAGGGCTTGGAGCAGCCTGGTGTAGTGGAAGGTGCCCCTGCCCGTGGCAGTGGGCTAGAACTAGATAATCTTTAAGGACCCTTCCAACCCAAACCATTCTGTGATTCTATGATACCACCCACAATCTGATTTGAATTGCAAGAATCCACTTCCAAGGGACACAGCACTGCTTGTGTCTGATAAAAATGCAAGGCTGGATACTGTGCAAGGGCTCTCTGCAGCAAGCTGCCTGTTCAGCCTGCTGCCTGGGCACCACAAGGATGAAAAACTGTGTAGAGTGGTACCACCTGCTCACTGGTCCTATAATCACCTGCCACCCATTGCAGAGAAGGGAAAAGCACATTTCTCTGCCACCCACTGCAGAGAAAGGGAAAGCAACCTCAGGGATATAGGAGGGTTCAGGAAGATCAGCCTCTGTGGAGTGATGCTGGATTTATACAGCTGAGGATGCAACCAGCCTCTGGGGCCTCATTCCAGAGCATGCCACTCCAACAGTGACAAGCTCAAACTGATTCTGGATATGTTGTTTTTCCCCCTCAGGAGCTGCACATACATGTTTAAGAGGCCAGATACAAATACCATGTGACATAGATGTTAGAGCACGGAAACTTCTGCAGCCAAACAACAGCTTTCTGCAAATAATCACATTACTCCTTTTCCTCCACATTTATTTTTGTTTGGCTCCAGATCCCGCTTGTTCAGGGTGCAAGGGCGAGCGTAATCACATTACTCCTTTTCTTCCACATCTCTCTCCACATTTATTTTTGTTTGGCTCCAGATCCCGCTTGTTCAGGGTGCAAGGGCGAGCGAGAGCTGCTCAATTAAAAGCAGGGATGTGGCAGGTGAAATCAGGAGCGGCTCAGAGCTCCTGCCTCCACTGCGCTCCCAGTGCCATCGTGTGGTGACACGAGTGAGCACCACGGGTACCCGAGGCACAAAAGCCAACAACACTCGGCCAATAACTCAGCAAAGAGGCTCTCCAAGCCTCGTAAAACATGAAGGGAAAGCTCAAGTCAGCAAGAGTCTGAACTGAAATATAGCTCACTCCTTTAATTTACCGCTATCTTTCCTGTTGGCTTTTGTATGGTCATTTTTCTTGAAGGAAGAAGATTTATATTTAAATAGGTCTGGAAGCATCGGTGTTTGAAAGCGTGGTACAAAAGCAGTACTAACACATATTGCATGATCACAGCAAAGCAGAAAGGCTTAAAAATCAATAGTCCAGGCTGGAAATAAAATGCATTGTATGTGACCCTCAGGTGCAGTAAGTCAGGACAAGTCCAGTGCTGAGTTTGAAAGATAACTCCATCCTAGGTACATGAGTTACTCATCACAGGCCATCCACATTCCCAGTCTTAGCCTCAGAGATCCTGAGGATTTTCCATAATAAACCATAGCTTCCATAATCCAAGGAGCTGTTTTACCAAAAAGAGTGTGCTCAAAAACTTCTGCTGACTGAGAATGTGAACTGGGTTTTAAGACAACACCATTTATTCCAAGCACTTGAATCAACTTCACAGCATTGACTGCATCTACGCTTACCATAGGTTTCTGAGCAGGATTCCCAGAAGAATTGTTGTGTCCTAGGACAAGGCTTTTTTACCTGTTCAGGTCCTTTAGGATCTTCTCCATGTTGGCAATGCTGCGCATCTTATACAGGAACCACTTGTCAATGGCTGTGAGCTTGTTTATTCCAAGCACTTGAATCAACTTCTCAGCATTGACTGCATCTATGCTTACCACAGGTTTCTGAGTAGGATTACCAAAAGAATTGCTGTGTCCTAGGACTTTACCTGTTCAGGTCCTTTAGGATGTTCTCCATGTTGGAAATGCTGCGCATCTTATACAGGAACCACTTGTCAATGGCTGTGAGCTGGTGAATGACATCCACGGGGACTTCATCCTCCAAGGCCTGCCAAAAACAGGACAGCACCAAACAGCCTCTTTAACACACTGCACAAATACAGGTCTAGTCTGCAAACAGCTAGCAGCAAGTATAGATCATAAAGAAAAAAAGTTATGTAGATCAAGCTGTACAAATCAAATGTTCATCTACCTCCTGACCTTGTCTCCTGCAGCAACAGAAACTGTGCCCCATGAGGAGTGCAGGGAGGCCACAGCCACTTCTTCCTGTGCTCTGGTTCCAAAAGCTGGCTTCTCTTTCTGTGAGAGAGGTAATTTGCTTTCCACAGGACCAGCAGCCAGACAAGCTGATGGCAACTGGGCTGGGTGGCCACTGAGAACGTGCTCAGCTAACTACAGGGAGCCACATTCAGGCTGCAGTGACCAATCCTCCATCTGCACACCTCTCACCACTCAAGTTGCCTAAATCTCAGGCCCACTGCCAACCTCCTAGCTGCAAATATAAAACAGGAAGCTCCAGATTCTCAGCTGTGAACATTTTGCTTTGGAACATAAATCTTGATACACCCTTGAAATACAGGACTGAATCAAAGCCTGTGGCCCTGCATCCTTGCATCACCTCTGAAGCAAGGCAGAGGCAGGAGGTCCTGGGTGATGCTTGCAGCTACAGCACAGCTCTAGGTTCTCTCACTCTACCTCAAGATAATGTCAAGACCATTCACATTTCCCTTCTTTCTTGCTGGGGTTATTGATGGGGTTTTTTTAAATCAATTATTTACAGCTATGAGGTAAAAAAGAATCCCACAGAGATATTATTCATAAGACAATGAGTTACAAAACATCATAATATTAAAAAACCCCAGCACCTCAGAGAGCCCTCAATATGATATATCGTATCTTCTATCAATTTCTCGGGTCTCACCAGTGGTGTACAGTTACAACTCTCCTGACAAAGCAACTGTAATCAACCATAATGATAATGCCAGCACGGTATCTTTGCTGAGCTAAAGTAATCAGGCTCATTAATTTCTTACCATGCTTAATTGTTTTCTTGCAGGGCAGCATCCCTGGAACAAAGCCAGAGCAATGCCACTGAAGAAAATTCCAGAGTTAATCCAGGAATGAGCTTGGTCCACTGCACCCCAGCATTATTCCCCTAATTTACAAAATCTGGGCAACAATGTTGGTACCATCACCATGGGTTTTCAGCAATGGGGAGATCTTCTGCCAGCTCAGAGAAATGGTTCACTCCAGAGAGTGAAGTGGACAAGGGATGGGTGGCAGCTCTCTGCAAAATACTGTCACCACCTTCTGCCTTTCCTAAAGAATTCCCAGTGAGCTCTTGCAATTACCCTGTTGCTCTGAGAGGTGACAACTGCTCACTGGAATTTCCTGTGGTGAAAACCGCTAACACATGTTTTTTGCTCTTTTAGAGTACCCAGGCACATACCAAGTCTTTGGTACACTATTGGTATGAGGCAACTGGTAGGGAGTCCTTCCCATCCTGATTCTTTAGTGCTTGGAGGGTGAGGTCACATTGCCACATTAGTGGGATGTGAGCAGGTCTTTTTTCCTTTCAGGTCCATCTATTTTTACAAAACACATGCAGACTTGCACATCTTCATGATCTCCAGTGCTCAGTCAATGGTCCCTGAGCCACACACACACAGGCAGCATGACCAGACACTCTTAAGCTGGTTAGAACACTTTACTTAGAAGTCCCAGGGATCTACAAAGGAAACTGAAAAAAATTTATCCCTTCCACCCATTCATCAGAGGAGGGGCAGAGAAAAGCAACCATGTTCATCCCTGTTGCATAAATCTGGAGACAGATACAAGAGTGAGTTTGCAGACATTTCTTGCTCCCTATCACCACACTCCAGGGGCAAATCAGATTTCCAGGCACCTGTGTAGAATTTGCTCAGGGAGGCCCTGAACTCCAGTGGATTTCCTCTCTTCCAACCTACATGAAGGAGTACAGCCAAAACCCACCATGGAAGCAGGAGGAGAGAAACACAGCAGGACAGTGTGACTTTAGAGTTCTGCTCAATTTCAAGAGCATCCCATCCAGTAGGAACTGGGGCTTACAGGACTGCCTCTACACCAAGAGCCAGGGAGCAAGCCTGGCCTCCAGGCCAAGCAATGAAGGGCAGCTCAGCTGCCTAGGCTTTATCTAGGGACAGCACCCTTGTTGCTTCAGTTCCATCCTGGCTCCTCACCAAAGAAAGTATTTAGCTGCCTGTGGGCAGCAACACAAGTGCAAACTGCACATCTGTAGTGTGGACAGCTAGGAGACCAGGGCCCTGGTGTGAAACAGAGCATGCACCAACTCCACAGCCTAAGCCTTCTGAGGCCACTTGTACATAAACTTAAGAGCAGCAGAAAACACCTGACACAAGCTGAGCATCCCTGCTCATCAGGCTGTTCCATCCTTGCAGCACTCCCACTCTAGCCAAGGAACAAGTCTCATCTATGTCAGCCTCTCTCCTGTGCCTTCTTTTACATGACAACAGGGAGCCCCATTACAACAGCAATAGCTCTGAATGGCAGCTGAACTCCCTTTCCTTGCACCTGAACAGTTGCTGTTGTCATCATCTAACAGGCAAAGGAGAGAGAAAAAGTAAAAAAGGTAAAAAGCCTTGGAGGGCTGACTAGCGGGGAGGAGAGGAGAAAACATACAAAATATAACAAAGGTCCATCCTGTTTCAAATGGAGCTGATGGCTAGTGGGGACTTACTGTTGGCTTTTAAAGGTCAACAAGCTGGGAAGGGATTCCCATGCAAACAGCCCCAGGTGCCAGCAGCACCTCTTACTTGTACTGCTTGCCTCAGTTATTAATGGGGATAAATTTGTGTACTGTGCTGGGCAGAGGCAACTCTTTATAAGGCAGGACTTGCATTTTCTAACAGATCCCAGTGAAAATACCAGCAGCTGGGAACACCCAGTGTTCAGTGGGACCCAAACTCACCTTCATCTCCCCAGATGCCCTGTGTTAACATGGGTCTAATTTTAATCTTTCATAAAATCTCTCTGAACCACTCAGAGACTCAAGAAGGAAGGTTTTTCTCTCAGTCACAAGAAAAAGGCTGTAATAAAGACCAAACACAGCTGCTGGAGGATGCAGACATGCACTTCCCAGCTTGAAAAACAAGAGGGAACAGCTGGACAAGCCACACATTTATAAAACACTTTCTGATTTTTCTTCAGGCCATTTATAAGAGGAACAGCTAGTGAAAACCTTTTAACTAACACAGCACAGGCTCAGCTCCTCACTCATGTGGAGGTGGAACGAGATGTACCTACACATGAGCACAAAGGGCTTAAAGACTCCACCACACAAAGTCAGGGGCACAAAAAACAGTAATTGGGCATTCCCTGCCAGGAAGGTTTGCAATCTTAGAAAAAATAAAATCAAGCCATCCAGGTAAGCAGGAGCTGTAAAAGACAGCTGTGCCCTTCTCTTCGTAGAGGGTGTGGATATATGGAGATGTTACCTGCAGCAAAACCAAAGTGTGAAATTGCACCTACCTTCTAAAGTAACTAACCCTACATTTACCACATGACAAACACAGGTAAACATTGGGAAGATAAAGGTAGAAATAAATTTGCACCCAAGTCCCCTTACAATAACACTCCCTCTTCACAGGCACCTTCAAGGCTGAAGTGATTTGACCAGTGTGACAGGAGAGGGGTCAAAAGAATGCTACAGGAAGCTCAGCTGGTTTTGAAGAACAGGGGATTTCTTGTCTGTGAAAATTAACAGAGTTGTGTAGTTCTTTTAGTTTCAAGCCCATACCAATCCAACCACTGCAAGTAGACAGTGCTCTCACACACTGTAGTTTGCCATTCTTTATCATCCTTAGTTTCAGCTCTCAAAAGAATCTTCATTTATTCCTTTGTAATTTGCAAAACTCACTAATTTTGACTGGCACTTACACTGGTATAAAACAGGGCTGAACACTAGCCAATGCTTAGCAGACAAATTTAATCTCATAGGAGAGGAAAGTGATCCAGGTGTCCACCAGCACCCAGATATGAACTAAAGTAACAGGACACCAGAATGCACGTGATGCTGAATGCAGTGAGCACAGGCTAAGACTGTACCCCCAAAAGGCAAACACATTTCCTGAACATGGAAGATGCAGAAAGCAAGAATCCTACTCAAAGTGTTCCCAGTGAGCTTGACAGAGGGAAGCAAGGGAATGAAGAATACTTGGCCTTTGTCATCTCAGTTGACCCAACCCTGTAGCTGAAATTCAAGGGACGTAGGTGTCTTAGGTTGAAAGACGTTAGTGGGGCTGTGTATTCTCTTTCCCATCTGTTACCATATCTTTGCCTGAAAGCACCTTAGTTTCAAAATTATAGTAACTTGGAAGGAGGGGGGTTTACATTTTCCATTTCAAGAGAGGCTCCTGCCTTCCTTAGCAGACACCTCTCTTTTCAAACCAAGACAGAAGGTCAAGGTCTTTCTATCTTTTGTTACCTTGGCTATTGCATATATCCGAGTGCTGGATGGCTCAGAGAGCTCCTTGTGGAGATCCACAGTGGCTGGCCAGGCTTTATTCATAGGCAGCTGTGAAACAAAGCCATCCACTGAGGGGTGGCACATCCTCAGGGCCTTTTGGAAGCTCTCCTCAAACGTGCGTCCGATAGCCATGACCTGTAAGGGAGAGCACATCCACATGAGCCACAGTGAGCCGAGCCTGGCTGTGCCCTGAGCAACAGGGTGGGGAGAATTCCAGCCACAAAGACAAGCACACACACAGACGGTAGCCTTGGGACTCCTCCCTAAGACGGTCTTGCTGACTGAGCCTTGGTAGCTCCACTTCTAGATCTGACTTTGCTCATGGTATCAGTGGGGAGCTCAAGACAAGTGACTGGTTGGTTTTTTGGTTTTGGTGGACTATTGCACTTTTGGTTTCCATTTCCCTGTCTGTAACACACAGGAGAATGCTGCTCTCCTCTGTAAACTGCTTTAAGGGAAGCACTCTGGTAGACGGAAACATTATGCAGCAGCATGGGTATAGTAATATAAAAGAATATTTGTGTTTAACAGCCTGTTAGAGATAGAAATTCACAGTGTGAATTTTAAGGTTCAGCAGAAACCTGCTTCTGCTTCCTTTAAATTACATTTAACAATAACTCTCCCCTGTGAGGGTTCTCTTAAATGATTACTCCTCCTTGGTGTAGCAGCACTGAAGGGGTTTCCCTCCTTCAGTCCTGACACAGTATCTAATAAGAAAACAAGCCTTTCTGTCTAGAAATCTGTGAGGTAACAGAGCTCTTTCTCAAACTTTTACATTTTTATTTCCCAGTGCAGTGAGACCTTAACAGCATAAAAATCTTCTCAAATACAATGCTGAAAAATGTCAAAAGAAAAAATAACATCGCTTTCTCTTTTCTCACAGCTCCAGGCCCACTGCCCAGCACAACAGAGCTCAGAAAAAGCCAGACCAGAGCATACAATTAATAAAAATGCAGTAGGTGCTGCAATCTGGCTTCAAGTTCAGGCCTGGGGAGATGACTGTTCCATACTAATAGAGTGGCAAGAAACTCTTTGCTTCAAAGGCTCCATCTCCTACCCACAGGTCCTGCAGATTAACATTCTTGCTGAGTTCCCCCACCAGCTGCAAACTGCATCCCTTGGGCTTCTCCATCCCTGCTTCAGCTCACCTGCCCTGTTAGAGCACTGACTCTCTCCCTGTATGTCTGTCCTGCCTGGAAAAGGACACAGGTTCAGGCACTTCTGTGGCATATCAACACGGGAAGGACTCAACATCTCCTTCTGCAAATGTCTATGGCCAGGAAGTTCCACAGCTGATGGTGCAACTGTATTTAGGAACTCCAGTTCTACAGAACAGTCCCAAAACCCCTAAGCAGAGAGGGTTAACATCAGGAAACATCACCTCAATGAAAACAAAAAACCCATCTCATTACCATTAAAGCCAAACCTGCCAATGGAAGATCAAATTCTAATTAATCTTTCCAGTTGTGATGAAGACCTCTTGTTCAACGGCAACAATGATATTAGGAACATCTTGCATGTCAAAATAATTTAATAAAATAACTATTTTAAAAGACAACTGAAAAAATACACAAATAATTATTTTACTTTGGTAGCTGATATGTAATTAACTAATTAAGTGGGTAATTTGGTGATTTTGTCTCATTTTCCTCTTCTTAAAACATGGTCTGAAAATACTGTTACTGTCCAGACATCTTAAAATCTGTGGTAAGAGACTTCATCTCTAAAAGAAGTCAAAACTTGAGAGCAAGATGACAATTTGTGTTTGGATTTCAAGGGAAGAAACAGGCTGACATCTGGCATATGGTTTCAACACAGAGGACAAATAATTCAGGAAGAACGGAAAGCTGTAGATGATGGGCACCACTGAAAATATAAACACACTACTACTCCTGAAATTGTACTGTAATTAACCACCACTACAGAACCTCAAACTAAAAAAAAATAACTGAGAGCCCTGCAGTGAGTGTTAGGAATGAAGTCAACCCCAGGTGATCCATAGTGATCTCTTCCTTTAGGAGTCAAACCATATTGTGATATCCAACATTACACAGTCCTAACTAATTTCCATTAATTATAGTATTGGATAAAAATCATTTGAGCTTATATATATCCTCCAATTCATTAGGTCCTTGAAGACAGACACTCTGAGGGTTTCCAAGTAAGAGAAGTGGTGGAATGGAAGGTGGTAGTCTTGCACTTGCCTCTCCCACACTCTTCATGGAGCTCCCAATCCGGTTGGAGGTGTGCTGGAAGCGGTCCAGATCCCAGCGGGGTATCTTGGTCACAATGTAATCCAGGCTGGGCTCAAAGCAAGCAGAGGTTTTTCCTGTCACCACATTCTTGATTTCTGGCAAGGGAATCCCCAAGGCAATTTTGGCAGCAATGAATGCTAACGGATACCTGTCAGAGAGGAGAAGTAGAGAACAGTAGAGTGGAAGGAACTTTGCGTTTGCAAATCCCAGGAGTGGATCCAGATGTGAGGTGATCATCCCTCCTCAACACAAGGGAAGGCTCCTGGTCTCAAGTACAGCAGGACCCACCCAGCCTCCTACCTCAACACATTGCACAGCTACCTCCCTAGATCTGGGACTTGTTTTTTTATCCACCATGCCACCCCTTTCAGTAGCTGTCACGTCCACAGATATGTTTAGCTGCAAGTCTGTCATCGAAAAAGAAAACAATCAAACACCCACTGTCCAACAACATGGTTTATATCCAGCCTGCTATGGGTCTTAAATAACCATAAGAGTTGTTGAGAACTGCAAATTAGAGATTAATTTGTGCCTCTCAACAGCATCTGCAAAGTGCAATTAAGAAGCCAATTTTTAAACAGCCTGCTTTGACCATCCTTATCTTGATTAGTTTATGATTAGCCAACAAAACAAAGGCAGCTAGCAATGCCATTTGCATCAATCTGACAGACAGCTCATTAATAACTCTGCCCTCTGGGTCCCAGAGATGATTTGCAGCCAACATATGGATACAGTGGATGTGCTTGGCAAGGATTAGGCTCCCACACACACACCTCCTGGGAGCTTTCCCATTTGTAGTAACAGCATCAGCAGGCTGGAATGACCTGGAGGGCTCACTAACCCCACGCTCCATCTCCCAGCAGGACCAGCTCTCCAAGGGTCAAACCAAACAGATGCTGACAAGAGCTGTTCATAGAAGCTTCCCATGCAGAAATCTGTACCTTACTGACCTGACTGCTCCAGAATTCTCTCTGCAGCCATCTTCAGTCTTCCTTGATGAAAATGTGGGCTACACCACCATGTTTTAACTACATGGAAGGCAGATGCTGCAATTGTTTTTCCTTGTAGCTGTCACTTATTTAAATAATACATTGATCCAAATCCCTTCTTGTCTCTTTCTGTTCTACTCTCCTCATTTTTTCTGTTTATTCATTTGTTTGTTCAGGAAGATTTTGGTTTTTTAAAACAATCTTACCCTGTTGCCTTGGAGGCCAAAGCTGAACTTCTTGAGAGTCTGGCATTAACTTCAATGACGTAGTACTCCAGGGAAGTTGGATGCAGAGCAAACTGGATATTACACTCTCCCACAATGCCCAAGTGTCGGACAACTTTGATGGCACGATCCCTCAGCATCTGAAACTCCTCATTATTGAGTGTCTGGCTTGGAGCCACCACAACAGAATCTCCTGTTTGTCACAAGGTAGCAGAGAAGGCAATGAGAAGCGGCTCAGGAGCAGCAAATTGTGGCCACACAAGTCACTGCCTTTGCTAACCCACTACCAGTAATGACATTACCAGAGATTACAACTTGTGCATGCACAGCTGATGAAAAGCACAGATAGTCAGAAGCCCAGAGCTGGAGACAGGCTAGGGAATCTTATGCAAAACACAATCACAGGTGTAGGTTTAGACTGTTTCACGCCCTATCTGGCTGTATTCAGGACCTGAACAGTATTTTTCTAGCCCACTTTATCAATCACAAAGCTCTGTCAATAACACCAGGCAGAACAGCGCTGCATATAAAAAGTCACTGAGCCAACCTTTGCCCAAGCCTACCTGTGTGGACTCCCATAGCATCAATGTTTTCCATGTTGCAGACAGCAATACAGTTATCAGCAGCATCTCTCACAACTTCATACTCTATCTCCTTCCAGCCCACCACTGACTTTTCCACCAGAATTTGGTTAGTCATTGCAAATGCCTAGGAAGAGGTTGGGGAAAATAAACACCAAAAAACCCCCACAACACTCCCCCAAAAACCAGCACCAAACCCCTTACTAGACCATAATTCACATTTAAGACTTATCTCCAGACATCCCAGACCAAATGAAATAGGAAAATAAGTTCATAATATTGATAACAAGCACTTTCTATTCTCTCCTCCTTAAAAATCGCTTTACTGTGATTTGAAAGGCACACTTGAAAATATGTATGTGATATGATGGGGAAAAAAAAAGATTGGGCATGTGTGTTTACAACAGAATACAAGTAACAAATAAAATTAGAAGAACATTTAAGGCTTCAATCATGCAACAGACATGCTTTTATGTGGGCAGCCCTGAGGACTTGAATAGGAGAGCACTGCAAAAAGCACAATGACTGAGTGATGGGAGTGTAGGTGCCAGCAAACACTATGTAATTAATAGCATTAATAATGCTGCTTGTCATTGGCATAGTAACCAGAGGCAAGGGTTATGATTTATTCTTAAACTAATCCTGAAAGTATTCCTCAGCATACAAGGCAAAAATGAAAAATGCAGTTTGTTGGTAAATGAGCATAATCTAAGCGAATACATGGCTTTAATATTAACAGATAGAAAACATTAATCAATACTTGCTTAAAACCCTAGAAAGTGATGGGCACATTATCAATCCATCCTTTAGCAAAGCTTCTTGTTATAATGCTGCCCATGAACTGGCTCTTCAGTCTGCTCCCATCTGTCATTAACTCAAGCTGTTACTTAAACACTGCCCTTAGCTCAGTTGCCAAAATCACCCATAGAAAAAGAGTTGAAGGAATGGCACTTCACACTGGTCTAAGCAGGCACTGACCTGATGGGGACGTAGCAGGAACACCTAACCACTCCTGCAAACCAGTCCTGGATGCTCCTGTATCCTTCTCTCACTCAATGGAGCAGACTCAGCAGACACAACCTCAAGGCCAGGTTAGCTGAACTAGCTGTGCTATCAAACACCCAGTGTTCAGTTATCTGAATTATAAACTGTTCAGTCCAGTGCCTGAAAATCCAGTTCACTGAATTACTACAAACCATAACTGCTGGGCTCTGGAAATGGGCATTCAAATTTGACTTAATTCAACAGGACCCAAATTGGTTTTCACTGTAAATTTTGAAATATCAATACTGAACTGGGAGGTGCTGTAAACTCTCTGAGGGACAGGCAGCCTTGCAGAGAGATCCAGATCAATTTTAGCATTAAGTCATGATTAATGGGATGACATTTAGCAAGTAGAAATGCCAGACTTCAAACTTAGAATGAAGCACCACCTGGCAGAAGTAGTAACTAGGAATACCCCTGCAGGCAGGAATCTGAATGCTGGTGGGCAGCAGGCTTACTTAAAAAAAAAAAAAAAAAAAAACCAAAACAACAAACAACCAAAAGACCGCAATGTGGAGATCAAAACCAGGGTTTTCCTACTGAAAAAAGTTCTGATATAAACCTGTCAGACAGCTGCACTCCCAGGGTTTATGGGTGAATTTCTGCTTCCTCTAAACACAGCCCACGAGCCTGAGTAAGTGACATGTTTCCAACCTCACCATGGATCTGTAAGATGGAATTCCTGCCCCTCCTGCCTCTCCCACATGTGCCAGTTCTGCCCCCTGAACCCCCCATAGCTGGCACCACCCAAGCAGTGTTTGTTCAGCACTGAGCACACCAGACCCAAAGTCTGTTTGCACAACAGCAGAGGTGAGGAACACAAAGAGGAACACACATTTGCACATACAGCTCTTAGTGACATCTGCAGTATTTCTTTCTAGAGAGAAGTGAAAGATTAAGAGATTCAGTAAACCAGAGAAAAACCCAAGAATTCTAGAAACCCATAGGGATAGAGTTTTATTTGCTAAAATTCTGCATTTTTGACAAGGAAAAAATGCTTTTGATTTGTTTTCCCCAATTATCTGTTTACTTTTCACAGCAATGTTTAAACAATCCTGGATTTGCTATAGAAAAAGAGCTGTCTTCATAGCCAGAGACAGCTGGTAGCTGTCAAATTATGCACTGTCATCCTGCTAAATGAGCTTTTGACCTAGGAGAATTACTATCTTTTGACAAAAACACAGAAGAGGCCCAAGCCTCCCAGCCTTCTGTCCTGAAGACCACATTATCACTCAGCATTTCAAATGTTTCCACTTCCTTTACACTCTTCATAATAATTTACTCTTGGAAGTAGGTGAATCTAGACAAAGTTATTTCCTTTCAGACCAAAATTGCTGAAAAACTTGCTCAAATTATGTCTTGTCACGAATTTCAAAGATCTGTCATTGAGTCATTTTCATTATCTGTCAGCAGGAATTATGAAAAGAGGGCAGTTCCTAACCAGGACAACATTTTACAGATAAGATGAAATGTAAGGTATGTACAATTCCAGCGTCTATGACATTAGAACAGTATTTAAGAAAATCAGATGTTCAGCTATTCTCCAAGTTTGCAGTTCCAGACATACCTTTGTACCAAGGTCCAGCAAACTTTCCTTATCAGGACATATGCCAGACCCCAGACCACCAAGGGCATAGGCAGAACGTATCATGACAGGGTAGCAAATCTTTTCAGCTGCCTTCAGAGCATCTTCAACCTTAAAGGAGAGGGCAATACATTCCAGAACCAGATAGCAATTCAGATGTAGTCTCCAAGTCTGGTTACAAAGTTAACTGGAAATCTCATCAGTAAGACACTAAACTGTCTGAAGATAAAATGAAAATAATAGAAGTTCACTTTATAATATTCCCTTTTTCTGCCAAATAGCAGAAAACTGGAACATGCACTCAAGGTGGTGATTTCTGTCCTTAGCTGTATGTGGACTTCATTGCTCACCTGCCATGGACAATGTCCTTACAGGACCTGTCTTCAGAGACTCCAGCATGAAATAAACAGGGATGTCTTTAGGAGGGGTTAAGACCAGTTTGATTTCCTCCAAACTTGAACAGACCTTTCCACCAAACTGAATTTTATGTTTTCATACTCCCATTCTCAAGAAAAAGTTCAATCATGCTGATTTTGGAGATATCAAATCCCAACTCTAAATGTCTTGTATATGATTTAAGAAAAGTACCCCTGACATGTCACATACTTTTGTGCTGCAGCACAGGAGTCACCCCAATATAATTTACTTTTCTCGCCAATTGGTAAATTAGGTTAGGTTTTTGCAGTGCTTAACTGCATTTTCACTCATTTTAAATCATGGTGACCAAGCATTAATCACCAAGGAGTGCTGTACACACTACAGCATCCACAGCTGCATTCAGCTTTCACTCTACAAAACAAGAAATATTTTTATTGAGCCAAATGGGCAACAGTAACAGCATAGCAATCACCAAATTGATCTGATTTACCGATTCCACTGCAAGGCTAGGAGCAATCTTTTCATTTAGCTCAGTTAGTTTATCAGAGAAAAGCTTTCTGTCCTCTGTAGCCATGATGGATTCAACTGAGGTACCAAGGACCTTCACACCATACTGCTGCAGTACTCCTTGCTTGAAGAGTTCCACTCCTGCAGAGGGAACCAAGACACAGTTCTGAGGATTGATAGTAAATGAAAAACTGTAGAATTAAAGAAGGACAGAATGGTTTGGGTTGGAAGAATCCATAAAGCTCATCTCATTCCAACCCCCTGCCATGGGCAGGGACACCTTCCACTACCCCAGGTTGCTCCAGACTCCATCCAGCCTGGCTTTGGACACTTCCTGGGATCCAAGGGCAGCCACAGCTGCTCTGGGCAACCTGTGCCAGGACCTCATCACCCTCACAGAGAAGAATTTAGAAAATTTAGAGCAAAGAAAGTATTCAAAAGATATCCGATTAGCTGACAACTTGTCTGGCCTCATCCACAGCAATTAAATGTTAGGTTCACAGCTTAGGAATGACTCACTCCCCCATGGTTGGAATCTGTCTCTGTCCCTCAGGAACCTGCCCAATGTGTGAGGAGAAAGTTTAGAGCAAAGAAAGTATTCAAAAGATATCCGATTAGCTGACAACTTGTCTGGCCTCATCCACAGCAATTAAATGTTAAATGCACAGCTTAGGAATGACTCACTTCCCCATGGCTGGAATCTCTGTCTCTGTCCCTCAGGAACCTGCCCAATGTGTGAGGCATTGGGGCTTGGATGCCTGCAGAAACACAATCTGCAGAACATGTGGTAGAATCATGGAATCATCCAGGTTGGAAAAGACCTCTAAGATCAACAAGTCCAACATTAACCTAGCAGCACTATGTAGACCATTAAATCATGTCCCCAAGTGCCACAACCACACCCCTTTTGAGCACTTCCAGATTGATTCAATGCCTGACCACCCTTTCAGTGAAGAAATTTCTCCTAATATCCAACCTAAACTTCCCCTGGTGCAACTGGAGGTCATTTCCTTTGGTCCTGTCCCTTATTACTACTTTACTTGTTATTTGATAAAAACCACGATTTGGCCTTCACGGAGTGACAAGGCACCTGTATCACACTCACCACAGTTGAGAGCAGTCTGGCCCCCCATGCCCAGGATTAATCCATCAGGATGCTCTGCCTTGATGACCTCAATGACAAACTGAGGAGTGATGGGGAGGAAGTAGACAGCATCAGCCTGCTTTAAGCCAGTCTCATTGGTCTGCACTGAAGCAATATTGGGATTCATGAGGACAACTTTCACATTTTCTTCCTGAAAAATTAAAATCTGTGTTAAATATAGGCACATGTGGGGAAAAAGTTAGCAGCAGCAGCACCAGCAAGAAGAGATGGAATTCATCAAGCAGTTTACCAGTAGCAGAATTTTAAAATTATGTACTGTCCCACAACAGACTTCTGGTCTGAAGGCTGAGCCAATGCCAATTATTTACTTTTGTGCCTGTGAATCTTGAGGGAATGGAGATTCCCACATGACTCAGGAATTTGACTGAAATTGTTTAACACATTTAGGAGTTATATAGGAGAGACCGGTACAAACTGCAGCATACTCATGTCTGTCTGCCTTTGGAAGTCAGATTAAAGGTGACAAAGAAAAAAATTTAATCAAAAGCTAATATTTTCTTGCCAAGCAGTAGATCTTTGAAGTTCTCAGATTTTTGTACCAACTAGTAACAAAAACACATCTTTTTCTTTGCCTTTCCATAGAAACACTTCATCGTCCTGGTATTATCAGTTTAAAAATCTCATCCCATAACTTTTTTTATTTGATACTGTACATATTAAAAGACAAACTGCCTTTCTATGCAAGATGAAGGTTAGCCAAAATTTTATACTGCTCTTTCTCTATCACAAATGATAAACTGAGACAGAGTGATAATAGATAATAAAGTTTATCTGTTTCCTGTTATAACAGTGTTTATTTGATACTGTTAAATATTAAAAGACAAACTGCCTTTCTATGTAAGATGAAGGTTAGCCAAACTTTTATACTGCTCTTTCTCTGTCACAGATGAGAAACTGACACAGTGATAATAGATAATAAAGTTTATCTGTTTCCTGTTATAACAGTCTTGCTGCTCTTTAGTTACAGACAGAAATGCGTTGGTTTGCTCATTAATAGAAAATTCTGAGTCAGAGATGGGCAGATCAATCCTCCTCACTCTTGAAATATCAGCACCTAATGAGGAAACCAACCAAGTTTTGCTAAAAATTATGAGTGTGGCCAAGCTTAAAAAAAACCCCACATCAACCACATGAAGTAGACATGCAGACACAGAAAATTATTCTACTGCTTTGTTGCAAAGGTGGACTGAAAAGTGCAAAGGCTGTGGCCTCATTACAGGAGCTCATTCTAATTTCCATCAACTTCATGTAAGGCTGAAGAACTACGAACATACATCTTTTGCAAAAGATGCTAGTTATGGATACAAATTACATCTCAAAATGTAATTTTGAATATATATATGGAAGCTGTTAAAAGGTTAAAAATGACAATACCCATTGAAAAGAGGAACAGCAACAATATTTTTTAAATATTTTAAAGAAACAGACTGGAGAAAATGCTATGGAAGTGTTGCTAGGCTCAGTACAGAAAGTGCTCTTTTCCCTCAGTTCACAATAAGCATGAAAATGCCACAGCATTTTTCTGTGTTTGTTTAAAATTTGTGATTGTTTGTCTCACTGCTTTGGGGGAACAAAAAAATAACTCACCTGGAGCAGTGGGATTCCCACTCAGAGCTCTCAGTGTTCAGGTGTTAGATAACATTTCCTCTCCTTTCTCTGATAACTTAAAATACTGCCTTAAAGGCTGTAAATTTCTGCTGACCTTTTTCCCTATGAAAAGCTGGATTTTCTTTTCACTGAAGCACACTTTCCTTGGAAATGTGTGGAACAGGGGAGGGAAAGAACATATAAAATCCTTATGGAAAATATTTTGGATTTAGACAAATTATCCTTAACTGGGTAGTTTTCATGGTGATGGTGAGGGAAAAGATCAAAACGTTCTTCTCTAATAAGTGTATTCAGAAATTCATGGCTACAATTCTGTTGAAACAAATGGGGGAGGATAAAGTTTATCACTTTCCAACAAGATGGACTATCTGCACATCTCAGCTTTCTTCCCTGCTTATCTGGGGACAAGGTATCTTGAAGATCAACTAGCAGTGATGAGAAGGAAAATTAATGAGAGAATTAATGCTCTCTATGTGCTGAGACAAATTTCATTGATATCACATCATGCTGGCCCAATTGCTTGGGATGTTGGGTTTTAATCCACATGCTGTTTCTTCCTGCAACCCTTTCCTTCAACTTCTGCCTTTTGGAGTTTTTTATAAACATAGAGAACTGTGTAATGGGCACCCATCCTGATGGAGACATTTGTTACAACTTAAAGGAATGAATTATTAATACTCCAGAAGGGCTGCATTTCTCTTTTTGTGTAATATCCACCTGTATTCAGCTGAGTTGGGATAATCCCCACAGAAAGTTATCCTGAAGATTTTCCAGGTGACCACAAGCCAGTCTGCTGTTCACAGATGCTTCCAGGCCTTGCTCTTCAGGGGATGTTCTTACCTTTGGTGAATACTTTTTCAGATACAAATTTACTGACTGTGAAGTCCCATCTCCTCAAGAGTTTTTAGTCTTTTAAAGAAGCACCCATTTAACTGTCCAGGACTGAATATTGGTATCAGCACCTTCTTATAATAAATCAGCATCCAAGAGCCAGGCAAGAGCAGCAGCACACAGCAGAAAGAATCAGAACATCAGCACTGAGAATCAGTGCTGATTCATAACAAAAAATCAAACAAAAATAACAAGTCCAAGGAAAAATAAATTTCTCCTGTCTGCTGTTAACTCTGTTCTCTCCCAGCTATGTTCTGCAGCTTTCCCTGGCAGGACTGACCAGCCACTCCTCTCTCACATGCAGCCCTGAATGCCTCTGCCAGAGGCAAGGTCAGGAAGGGCAAGCTCTGCTTCTGGATCAGCCCACAGATCACAGCAGCTCTTGCATGGCCATGTGAAGGAGGAAGAACTCCATAGGAGGTCAAGCTGGGGGGGATTTACCACTAAAAAAAAACCCACTTTGATCCAAGCTGAGTTTAAAGGACAAGGGGGGGGGGGGGGGGAAAAAAGAAAAAAAAAAAAAGGTAGCCATGTGAAGGGGAAGAACTCTGTGGGAGGTCAAGCTGGGGGGGATTTATCACTAAAAAACCCCACTTTCTTCCAAGCTGAGTTTAAAGGACAAGAGAGGGGGGGAAATAAAATAAAAGGAGATACCACTTGTCCAAGTGGGTCATTACTGACACTCCCCAACTCTGGGATCCTCCACTCCTGGCCTGTACTTGTCCCCTGATGATGTGGCCAGTTTGAACCAGTAGCCAGCAACAGCAATACAGTACACAACACACATGCAATACGAGATGTGTTGCAACATGGGGACGAAAGAGAGCAGCCCAGATTATATTTAACATCCCTAAAACTGATTTTTTCCTTCCTTCACTCCAGGGCCAGCACAGGAATAGAGTGTTTGTGGTGTCAGGACAGCCTCACAAACCGATTTTTTCCTTCCTTCCTTCACTCCAGGGCCAGCACAGGAATAGAGTGTTTGTGGTGTCAGGACAGCCTCAGAACCACTCACAACCATCACCTCACCTGAAGGCAGCTGCCACTTTTGCTCTGACTCTGTCAGGGATCTGCAAGATTCCTCTTCCTTCTTGACATGAGGTTAGACATGAACTTAGGGCTTAGGTAACTCTTACATTACCAGCAATAATCCCATCACAGTACACTCTACCCTTTCACACCTTCTCCTAGCATGAGCTTTTGCTCTAGTAACCTTTCTAGGACCTGTTCTAGAAACAAAACTTGGCATATATGACCTTTATAAAATTCATCCTATTTAAAAGAAATACCATTTAGAAAACCTGCCTTGATGAGGGGTTCTTTTGCATGGCAGTAGCCAGTTGGTCAGCTGTTACTGGTTGTCTGCCCTGCAGTCTGTTGACAGACCACAAAAGTTCCAGATTTTCACCTCAGGTACATCTGACCATATTCCTCCTCCTCCATTTCCATTCAGTTTAACAAGCCTGGAGCAACCAGGCACACATCCCAAATAACAAACTGCTTGAAGACTGTGATGGAACCCCCAAGAACATCTTTCTTTGGAAGACAATTCAGAGTGGTTAACTAACATCACTCAACCACCAAGTTCACCAACAAAAATTGCTTATTTTCCCTATGGTCATTTTTCCTCACCAGCTTCCTTGCCGCAGCTGGACACAGTTGAAGGACCAGTTTGGCTGTGAGAAGGGAAAGACAAGGTTATAAACATACAGACCTCAGTATCTCCTCACCTTCAAGGCTTTCACAGCCTGCGATCCAGAGTAATCAAATTCCCCTGCCTGACCAATGGACAGACCCCCGGATCCCAGAATGAGAACTTTGGAGACCTGCAAGTGTCAAATGGCATGAAAACAATCAGTCCCAGTGTGGTGGATGTTGAAATGAACAGAGGCTGTGCAGCACTGAACAGTCTTAAATTACAGAACATGAGCTTTCATAAAAGGAGTTGCTTTCAAAATCACCCCAGTTTTACTTCTTAAAGTATTTCTACTGGAATTCTCCCATATATCTCCATTTAGAGAAACATGTGACTCACGGACAGAACATACAATAAACATGTTAATTGTATCATGTGCTTATTGACAACAATGCCTCACTTTGGCTACCCACAAAATCCTGCTGCCTTTAAGACAGCCAACTGTATGAAATTCAGCTCACGTCAGGAATTTCAGACTTATTTGCTAAGCAACCAAGCACCAACATTATACTGCTGGCATGAAATCTCCTGGCCAGATTATCCCAGGGCACCTCATTATACTGCTATGAGAGTACCTCTCTCAGGAGAGCTGCAAAGAAAATACATGAAACATCAGAACTTAAAAACTCTTTCAATGAAAAGAGTTAATAACACAAGAGAGGCCGGATGACTGTGAGATAAGCAGCTGTCAGGACTTTTATAAGAGAAGCCTCCTTTGACTTCCATGTGCTATTTCATTCTGTGGGTTCAGTAGGAATTAACTTGCTCCCAGCTTCACTGACAGGCATGAAAATATCTGTACACTGACCTCCACTCTAGAAGCTGTCACTCCAGCCTTGGGAAGGACCGAGGGAATGGTGGTGCCTTTCCCTCTCTTAACCAGGGAAATAAATGAATCAAATAGGAACTAGGAAAAACAAACACATGTATTTACTGCCAAAGCTGAACTCAATATATACCAAGCAAAGAAGGAAAAACCAGGCCATTTGTGAATTCATGCAATCAGCTCTGCTCTGCTGCCTTCAGCAGGCAGATTTACACCATCTCAGAAGAGGAAATCATTATTTGAAATTTATATAACAACTTTGACATATCTGACGAAGCTGCATTCAAGAAAGTGAGGTCATAATCAGGAAGAAAACACACATCAATCACGTCTGTGTGCTCTGTTTCTCTGTGGCTGCCAGCACAAGCAGTGAACGTGCACCAAAAGCTAAAACACAGAGGAGCATACACTGAACCAGCTCAGGGAACCATCTGGAATGGTGCCTGCTAGAGGGCAGGGCTCTGAGCAGGGATAGCTAAACATCAGTTGTGCAAAATTACCTGTGCAAGGAGCACGGATGGGTCCTGCAAGCTTATCAGGATAGCTATGTTATCAAACCATCCCAGCAGTGGGAGTACACAGACTTGGAGAAAAAACACAGCTGAGTTTTTTGGGTTCTCTGATATACACTAGTCAATCAGGTTGCTATGAAAGTTCCTGATATCAAGAGATTTACTTGCAGATTTAATCAACATCATCAAATTAAGATTAACATAAGCATTTCTAGGTATTCTTCCATCTTTGTCTCTCAGGAAATGCTAAATAGTTTATTTATGTTCAGACATGCTTCTTCTGCCTTCCACATCCCCTGATGCTGCTTAGTCATATTCTGTGACTATGCAACCAGTTGTTACAAAATTTGTGTGAAGTCACAGATGGGGGATTAAAATTTCATTTCACTTAGGAGAACCGGAGTGAGGAAGTATGAATCCATTTACATAACTCTACAGTAATTATAAAATTTGAAAGTGGAACTAAAGTATATTAGAAAGTTAATGATTTTATTACAAAGCATCTGGCTAGTATTTTTTACATTTAAGATAAAATCCTATTCCTTTTGCAGTCTCTTTTGCAAGAGATTTCAGCCTGTTCCTGCAAAGGCTTAAGCACTTTAGTAACTTCCAACACAGATAATCCCACCAGGACTCAATACATACACATCATATGAATGGAATCACTGATCCAAAGCACTAGGAAGTCAATAGACCTCTTGCTGCTGATTGTAATTAGCTCCAGATCAAGCTAAGCAGACACAAACCTATGCATGACTGGGCCCTTTGCTGGGATCCTGACACTTCCAGACCCAAGATTTAGGACCACCATCAACTGGTACAGCAGCTGATAAACGCCTGCACTCACAAGGCCATCAGAAAGCAAGCCCAGGTCAGCCCCCATACATTACCTCTGTGTCCCTGGGCCCAGGATTTGCATCTGGATAGAACTGCACTGTGAAAATCGATCTGCTCTCATGCATAATTCCCTGCAGGAATAAAAGTGACTCTCTTAGACACCTCCTGACAAGCAAGTGAACAGAAAGCCACACTTTATCCCTGCAAGCACTGAAGGCCAAAGGACTGATGTGTTTCTAGGGGCTGTCCAATTGACACCCATTTAATTCCCAGTCTCTTGTTGTGTTGTTAACTCTGCAGGGCCTGGGCAAGCCTCAGCTGTCCATGGACTGGGGGGGCACAGTGGAGACAGAGCTTTCACTGCAACACCAAACATTGATAAGTGTCACATTCATATTTTCTGGAAAATCCCTTCGCCCAGGATTTTTCTCCTGAGAAGCCTCAGATAAAAGGAAAACAATTATCTGATTTACTTCTCCTGTGTTTTGCTCCTTTGGAATGCGTTTGGAGATTGTGAATTGTTTTGTCTCATTGGCCAATCAGGGCCAAGCTGTGTTGGGACTCTGGAGAGAGTCACGAGTTTTCATTATTATCTTTTTAGCCTTTTGTCAGTATCCTTTCTGTATTCTTTAGTATAGTATTCTTTAATATAATATAGTTTAATAAAACAATAAATTAGCCTTCTAAGAACATGGAGTCAGATTCATCCCTTCTTCCTGCCACAAGGGTACACACAAATAAAATAGATAAGCTGTAAGCATCTGACAGAGCAGCTACACAGGGCTCCCTGCACACACAGGGCAGAGAAGAAAAACATACCTGGCAAGAAAAGACAAGGCTGTTATGGAATGAATGGTTTAACCATGCCAAGCTGATTGGTTCTGTCATAGAAAAAATGTTGGTCACACTCCTGATTTCCATAATTCATTTTAAATGCTGACACAGGGCCTTGATTTCTGCCCAGGGCTGGGCAGAGTAATGAAGGGGACCACTGTTGTGGACAAACAACAGCTATGAAGGACTTAAACTGAGTTTGGAGACACTGTTTGTAGTTTCAGTTGGAGCCAGGAAAAAATGATTTATCATTTGAGTGGTCTGATAGCACCAAGAAGCAAGATCCACTGGGAGAGCACGCCATAGGTGTCACTGCTCATGGTCCCCAATTCCAGACAGGGGTAGAGAAGTTCCTCAAGAGGAAATTCAGGGAAAAGCAGCCCTGATACAACACCTGCTTCCCCTTAGGACAACGGAGCCCAAACAGCCTCACATAGAGCCACAGTGCCATCCAGAGCTTCAGGGTGGGATGCCAGGATAGGACAGGGATGAGAGATGAGCTACTGATCACAACATTGTGCCATGAATTTCTGCTCTCAGAGTAAAGAATTCCATCAGTCACATTTTCCCTGAATGCTCATGTTCGTTATAGTTACATGTAAATGCATGCAAAACTTTTCTGAAATGTAAAAATTTTAAAAATTATTTAAAAACTTACAAAAATGTTCACTCCATGCCTTGTCAGTATTTGGAAACCTGTGCTGGCCCTGCCCAGCTGTGATAGGTCAGGTCAGCCCCAATAAATGCTTTTTCCTTTTCAAGCTGAGGAATGCAGCTAACTGCACACGACAGAGTGTCCAGCCCTGACCCTGTTTTTGCATGCAAAACCAACACAGTCCTTGTCCCTCTCTGTCTGTGAAGGTTTAGGAGACTGTTGCTGCTTTGGGGTTCACAGAAATGGCTTTTTAGCTCACATGAAAGAACATCATTCTACTAGATCCATAAGACTCCTGCCCAACCTTACCACCTTTGTCTGCAAATTCCAGCTAAAGCAAACATGAAAGGCCTGGAAAGAATGGGTTTAGTTTGCCAACACAGTGAAAACAAACTCATTTCAAAAATTGAGCTGAACAGCTGTAAATTTTTTTGCATCTATGTTTTGTTTGGTAAAATTTGTCTATGTTTAGATACCTTTCTGTGTTTAGATATCCTTCCATAAGGATAAAGAAAACAGCAAATGACAAACCAAACTTATTCCATAACTATCAGATGGGTAGCTCAGAACAGCATTGTTCAATCTGCCAGACTTTATATTGAGCATTCATACAAAAAAAGAGAGAGGCATATTTCCATGAAGGAAACTGCTTTTGAAAATACCTTCTTTTCATTGATTTCCTGATAACTAACAAGATTTTACAAACTTGCACAACATTAGGCATCATGGAAAAGATTTGATGTGGGCAATTAGAGGCCTGAGAACTCTAACATGGATGTCACAGGAGGTGAAATAGAGGCTTCCCTGTGCAGACCTCACCTCATTGGTTTGGTCATTGGCATTCACAAAGAGAGGCTTCCAGCCAGGAGGGAGGGAGGAGCCATCGATGGCATAGCCGTGGTTCTGAGCTGTGATGACAGCCTGGCCACTCACTGTGTTCAGGACAGCCTGGTTCTGGCCTCTGGAAGAAAAAGGGATCAGAAGTGCCAGATGAGCTCAAGTGACACAATTAGGAGGAGCTGATAACTGTGGGGCTGTGCATAACAGTTCAATAGTAGCAGTAAAATATTGGCAGCCAATCTCAAAATTATAAACCCTAGGAGAAACTTTGCTATTCTTCAGCTTGATAGGGATAAATTACATCATACTTTCAAAAAACACTCAAAAAAAAGCAGAGCATCACATAGCAGTTGTCCTGGATTGAAAGATAATGTGTGTATTCTCTTTCCCTTCTGTCAGAGGTGGGGCAGTTCTCTTCTGTTCATTGGGAAGTTTTCTTTATCTCTCCCACAGCCAATCCTCCCTCCAGGAGATCTCTCCTGTTCATGGCCACTGAGTGTCCCTGCATGGCTGATCAAATTCCATCATCCCACTGGGAGATGCTCTGCCCAGGGGAGGAGTCAAGAATTCCTACCTGGATACAATCTGACACTGGGAACACCACAGCAGCCTTTGCCCACTGCATTCCCACAGGAGCAGCTTTCTTCTCCACTGCATTCCCAGAGGAAGACCAGGCCCATCTCCAGCAGCCCTGGAGCTTCAGAGGAAAACTCCCCCCTTGTGCAGGATCCCTGCTCCAGCAGAACCACAGCTGGCACTGCAGGAGGGCTGAGCCACCATGGAATGGGACTGTGCCACCACCCTGAAACACAGGGAGTCAGGGCCTATTCTGACTCTGTCAGTGTTGGGGTTTTTTTGTTGTTTGTACTATTTCATTTGTATTTTTAATTTTCCTAGTAAAGAACTGTTATTTTTACTCCCATATCTTTGCCTGAGAGCCCCTTGGTTTCAAAACTATAACTCAGAGGGAGGGAATTTACATTTTCCATTTCAGGGGAGGCTTCTGCCTTCCTTAGCACCTGTCTTTTCAAACCAAGACAGCAGTTTAAATGAAAGGCAAGGAGAATGGCCGGGATGAAGGACCAGTCTTACTTAGATGCCAGCTCCCCCTAAGACAGTTCAGCAGCAGAGCCCTGCTGTTCCATAGCCCTTCCCAATGCTGAGCTGCTCTGTCTCGGAAGAAGAGCTGCCTCACCTGTTGGCCATCTGCATCTTGTAGGAAGTAGCTCCAGCTGCTATCCCAGTGATTAGATGCCCCATGCTAATTCCAAACAAGGGCTCTGGGCGATTGCTCTCCAGCACCTAAAACAAAAAGGTGTTCAACAGGTAATGGAGTGTCCTCTGTCCAGCAATTCCAGCATAAACCATGCCAGTTCCCCCTCAGACTTGGGAAAAGCTCAATGCCAGAGTGGCAACGACCTATGAAGGAAAGTTTCCTCCTTTCCTCTGGTTCAGAGAGAAGCCTTCGAGCACAGCTTGGTGTCAGACTACTCACAGGGAATAAGCAATGACACTGAATTACAGACATTTGGTGGCATTATTCCAAGTGGGAGCTCTGAAACCAATGCTGTTCTTTCCTAAGGTCACAGAAGACCTGAAAGAGTACAGGGTACTTCAAGGCACTGGCATGGTAATTGTGGTCACCATGTTTGTCATGTATGGTTCCCCAAGGTCTATAAAGCCTTGTAGTAACTATTGGGCTGGAGACAAATCCCACCAGACCAACACGAGGAATATTCCAGGCAGCCGAAATGTCTGAACAACAGTTGGCCCATAACAGGTTAGTACAACTGCTACTTCAAGCACTTGGAAAAAAGGCAAATTAAAAAGCATAATCAGCCTGTAGTGATATAAACTGTACCTTTCTGACATTCTGAATCACTTCCTGGGCCATCATGGGATCCCCTGGACCTCCAGAAATTATGAGTCCATCATAATCCATGCCAGTGAAATCATGGTCCCATGGAACCAAGTGCACCTCTGCACCTCGCTAATAAATAAAGAAATAAAGGGAGTAAAGGAGTAAGAAATTGAGGAAGGAAACAAATGAAATTTTCTAAGGATGTTCTTCTTATGCTCTCATGTCCCAGAACCTGAGTTTGTATTTCAGTCATCAGTTATCTCCTTTTCCCATGAACAGCTTTTCTCCACTATCTGACCATATTACTTTCACAAAACTGGCAGACTTGGCCCCCCTGGAGCCACCTCAGTGCTTGTCAAGTGAAATTCACTGATGAAATCAAAACTTACTGATGGAAAGCAAAACAGGTGTGTATGTGCACACGTAACATATGTTCACTTTTACACAGTGCGTTCACCCTAACTGCTAAATTAGGGCTTCACAGCTTGGTTCTGTGACATGCCAGAAGTAGTCCTACACATCAAAACTGGCACAAACATCCACATTAATTAAAAAACTGAATCAGGGAAATCCTGTGCATCTAGAGAATATGAGGACATTGCCTTCTGTCCTCCTGTGTGGCTAAAGAAGCAAGAACTGCTACATTACTGTGCTAAAAACAGGAAAAGCTTTCCACAGAATTCTGGAATCAAAGAATAACTTGTGATGCATGAGCCTCATGAGGTCATCAGGTCCAATCCCTGCACAAAGCAGGGGTAATTTCCACTTTAAGGCAGGTTGCTGAGGGCCTGGGGAGGCTGTGTTTTTAATATCTCCAATGATGAACATTCCACAAGTACTTTGGGCCTGTTTCAACCATTCACCACCATCACTGCACTCCCCCGCCTTTAATTGTTTTTAACAGTGTTGGGTTGACCTTTCTTCATTGTTCTTTAGAGAAATTGTGTCTCATTTTTTGAAAACCCATCTTTTGGGGTTCTTTCCATGGCTGAGAGGCTGCTGTAGAGATCCTCTTATCCCCTCAATATACAGTTCCAAGTGCAAAAAAACATTTCCCAGTGTATAAAAATCCTAAAAATTGTGCCTTACTTCAGGAGGACAACTAACTTTAAAATGCATGTGTCCAGGTGGGAGGAAGGCTTGTGAGTACAGGTGAGGCTCTTGCCAAAGCCAAACAAGTGACATCAAGCACTGACCCACCTTTACCAGCAGACGGATAATGTTGTGCTTCAACCCACAGTCAACAGCTACAACTTTAATGGGATTCCCTCTGCCATAAATCTTGACTTCCTACAAAAAGACAGACCATGTTGTAAATGACAGATCATGACCTCAAAGCGCAGAGAAGATGGGCAGCAGAATAACTTTTCACCAATGTGGAGCAACTGGTACTTAATTTATGTGGAAATCTCCAGGAATACTGCAGACATTAGTGCTTCCTTCATCTTTCTGTGAAAGTAGAAGTTATAATGCTGTTTCATATACTGCTGATTACAGTGATACCTTAGATTTTAGGGGTTTTTTGTTCTGTTTTAGTGTGCAACTTTAGCTTTATATTAAGTGTTACTAGGATCTTCCCACAGGGTGGTGAAGACAAAACAATACTGTTCTAGCTGGAGACTCAAGGAAAATCTCTTCAGGCCCAAAAAGAAAAAAGAGGAGGGCGGGCAAGCAAGCAAGGAGGATGCAACTTCATAATTTGCAGCTATTAATTGGACAGCTAATTCCTATATGCCAATGGAGTAAAACTTATAAAATGTGAGATCTTGCGACCCTCTTTTGCTTCCATCTTGGAGCCATCCGAGCAGAATGTGCCAGGGTGTGGCCTTTGAAGGCACTTGAATAAAAATCCTCTTTATTCCTCTTAACTCTGTCTAGCCTCTGTTCCAGCTCCTTGAGGCATCAACAGCAGTAATGCAATTCCCAAGCAATCACTCATTTCCATAGCTCATGACAAGCTTTTTTGCTGTGTGTCACCTCATTAGCAGTGAAGCAAAAAGCCAGTTCTCACAGATTACTGCAGCCCAAGAGAAACAGGCCCGTTAATTCCCACATGCAAATGGACTAAAACTTTTAAAATTGTGAGATCTCATGACCCTCTTTTGATTCCATCTTGGAGCCATCTGGACAGAGTGTGCCAGGGTGTGGCCTTTGAAAGCACTTCAATAAAAATCCACTTTATTCCTCTTAACTCTGTCTAGCCTCTGTTCCAGCTCCTTGAGGCATCAACAGCAGTAATGCAATTCCCAAGCAATCACTCATTTCCATAGCTCATGACAAGCTTTTTTGCTGTGTGTCACCTCATTAGCAGTGAAGCAAAAAGCCAGTTCTCACAGATTACTGCAGCCCAAGAGAAACAGGCCAGACACCAGTGAGAGATTCCCAGCTGAAGTGCAGTCATCCTGCTGATGCCAGTGGAGCAAAGCTACAGATCCATCACGTGAAACACCACCACCAACCCTCCAGTCCCAGTCAGACCAAAGCCCAGCACAGCTGGGGACAGCTGTGAGTTGTCACCGTGATATTTTCTGAAAAACCTCTTTGCCCAGGATACTTCTACTGGGAAGGTGAGAAGCCTCAGAGGAAAATTAAAACAATAATTATCTCGTTTTGCTGCTCCTGTGTTTTGCTGCTTTGAAATGTGGTCTGGAGATTGTTTATCCAACAGGTAGTTGTTTCATGTGAATTGTTTTTATTTAATGACCAATCACAGTCCAACTGTGTCAGACTCTGAGGAGTCAGTCACGAGTTTTCTTTGTCATTCTTGTTAAGCCTTCTGTCTATATCTAATTCTTTAATATAGTTTAGTATAGTATTCTTTAATATTATATAATATCATAAAATGATAAATTAACTTTCTAAGAACATGGAGTCAGATTCAATCATTCCTCCTTCGTCCTGAGGACCCCAGAAACTGCCACAGTGAGTGACCTTCTGTGCACAATGGCACTACAGACCAGGCCAGGCCTGCCACCAGGCGTGTTTGTAAGGACCTGGCAGTTTTATCTCACCACTTCTCCTCTTTCAGCTGCTGTTCCTTAACCCATCGCACAAAATAAATTGTCACCAGTCCCAAATCTGGACCATCATGCTTTGTGCACCCAGTTACCTACTGGTCACAGCCAGAATGAGAGAAAGGGAAGTCAAACCAATGTATGTTATGTGACCTTGGTACTGTGCCACTGTCAGACAGCTCTAGCACTAATGTGAAGTTATTTATGGACAGCTTCTTTCTGAAGCTTGCTGAATTATTTTACTGGCTACATGACTGGAGGTAGCAGTTATCGATGTTATTCATCAATAAGCACATAAGGCTGCCTTCTTCCTCCTAAAAACAAACTCTGTGGTTACCTTCAGTTACACTCAGCTTCTGAAAGCTGATATTGACAAATGTATTTTGCCCAAAGTGGCTTTTCTCTTGGGCATCATGGAAAAACCAAGTTGTTGTGGTTTTTTCCCCTCTTTTACACCAAGTAAAACTTACTTCCCTTTTAATCAGCTTCCTTGGCATCTGTAGTTCACATCTGAAGCTCCTTATGAGAAGATACTAAAATCTGTGTCAAATATGGCTGATGAAGGGTGACAAACTGAATTTTTTTAAAGCAGAAATACAGCCAGCCAGAAGGAAAGACATTCCCTCAGCATATAATTCAAGATGAAGCGATATGCAAATGAGCCAAACTTATATCTGTATGAAAAACTCATGACCACAAGGCTTCAAGCTGCCACACATGAATCCCCAATGGTCCCATCCCTGAGGATGTGACTCAGCCTAAGCCAGCAGTGTTAATACAGAATGGAGATTTTTGTATGGGAACACACCTTGTAGCTCACAGTACATAATCAGATGGCAAAGTATCCTACAATCCTTTTACAGAATGAGTAGAATCATCCTGAACCTGGGTCCTGTTAGATCACTTCAGGCTTCTGATAAGAAGCTGTGCCTGACAACATCAATGGTACCTTCACAGTTACTGATACACAGGTGGGTCCAGGTTCCAACAGTCCACAGTGGAACTGTAGCACTGCACAGGGATTTTATGGGTCCTCTACCTGCTGTCCTTCAAGCTTCTGCATGGTGGGTTTCAAAAACCCCAAGAAAATTAAGGTGTTCAGGTCTCACAGAAACTAGTTTAGTGTCCTGTGTCAGAGACCCCTAAGAAAAACTCAGTCCTTTTCAAAAGGGGCTTTTGAAGATCCCTCAATTTCTCACAATATCCATACTTTAAAAAATAACAAAATATCATGAAGCAAAGACCTCCTTCAAAGGTTCTCCTTAGCTGTTTCATGACCAGAGGGAGTTGTGGGGCAACACTACTTCAAGTACTTTAATTAACTTTACATTCAAAACTCCTCCTGCTCAAATTAATTAGCTATGTTACATTTCCTTCAGCAGCAAGGCTGATTTTAGATGTTGCTATCTCCACAACTCACTTGTCACACTCTGTCCTACAGAGACCTGACCTGTCCCCTGCATCTGGCCAAGGAACTAGACTGGGAGCTGGATCAGAGAGCTGTTAAAACAAATTCCTTCTAAAACCAGAGGGTTTCCCTCACCTGTTCACAGCACAGCCCATAAAAAATTGTCCCAGTCTGAAAGGATTATGTGGGAGGGATGCAAACCAGTGGTTAGGGAGAGTAAAAGCTCCTGCTGGTACTAGTGCTGAGAAAAAAAAGCAGTGCATGGACCTGCATGTGTGGAGAGATGTGACCTTTTAGCTTGGACTGGTTACCTGTCTCTCATCTGCTCTGTTACCCTGATGACCACTTGCACAAAAAAAAAAAATCTCCAAACAAGAGTGCTTGCAGAATAGTGGCAGTTTTCCACACTCCTTGCCCCGGGTAGACAATGTTAGCAAGCACAGTCTATATCACTAGCATTTAATCAAGGTGGCAGGGGGTGGGTAGGATATAATAAGAAAATCAATCATTCCTAGTGCACAATAGATAAGCAGATTCCAGATCATACTGTATGCTGATTTACATGAAAATCACCATTTGGCAGCAGATGGATTATCATGTCCAGTAATTACCAACATTAAACAGCTTACCTCATTTACAGCTTTATATGTGATGTTGTTTGTTAAGCCTATAAAATGAAGTTATAAACATAACGAGACCACCAAAGTGCTCTTAATCTTACTGTATCTCCCTTTAAGAAGCTATTTTTCAGCATCTCTACAGTAATTCTGTCTTAGTAATTGCAGAGTTTAGCATCAGCAATTTTACCTGTTTCTGAGATACACAAAACTGCTCCACTTGCACCTTGCAATCCTAGATCACAACCCCAGTAAGCAATTGCCACCCCTCTGTGTAGCACCAAGGCCCTGACTCAAAACACAGTGGAGGTGCTGGCATCATTTGGGGAGATCCCCCAAGGTGAGATGTGCAAGGCAGCCTTTATATTGCAGTGGCATCCCAGGGTGCCAGTTACCACTGTAGATCCAAACCTGGATGGGGAGTGCTTCAAACTCCCCCTTGCTCACTGACCACTCTGTTCAGGACTGCTTCTCACCCAACCATGAACACACTGGCTTGTGTGCAGAACAGTACACAAGCAACTATTTGCAGAGCTCTTCCTGAGCCTCACTGATCTTGAAGGAACTGCAAACACCACAGCAAGCATGGATTTTGCAAAAAGGACTCATACAACTTGGTTCTCACTTAATGGGATTAAGCACCCAGGGCACTTCTTATCCCCCAGTTAAATCCCCAAAGGGGGCACAATTTAAGACACTGGGACTTGCATTGGTACAAGAATAGTTACTATTTTTAGTATGGGCCTGGTTTCCTACATCCCTGTCACAGTTGAAACAACCACAATACACAGAGCATCACCACACAATTTCAGAAAGCTTCAGCCCATACAGAACAACACCTCACCACTTCAGAAGGCTTCAGGTATCTGCCTTTCTTGTTCTTCAGCCCAGCCTTTTATCCCCTCATGCTGATGCCCTGCCCCTGTGTCCCTCTGCCCCCTCACATGTGACAGTTGAAACAACCACAATACCCAGAGCATCACCACACAATTTCAGAAAGCTTCAGCCCATACAGAACAACACCTCACCACTTCAGAAGGCTTCAGGTATCTGCCTTTCTTGTTCTTCAGCCCAGCCTTTTATCCCCTCATGCTGATGCCCTGCCCCTGTGTCCCTCTGCCCCCTTTGGTGGTTGGTCAGTGCCCCTGGGCACTCCATGGCTCGTTGCTGTCAGTGCTGCTCACCTGCTGCTCACAGCTGCACCCACTGGGGGTGAGGCTGGGCCAGCCCCACACCAATCACCACAAACTGTGTGCCTGCACACCCCTATGATCTCTAACATTCTTCTCAGCTTGTAGTTGAACACAGTTTGCGTGCCCAGCTACCAAAGTAAAAACTTCACTGCAGTCTGTTCAGATCTATGGGCACAGCAGCTAATTTCAGTAATATTAGATATAGGGGATTCCTAATGTGGTCCAGTTTTGACATCTAGAAATCTCTTCTGGAATCACCCTAACAAAATTACACCTCAACACAGATTATCAAATGGTATTGTGATGCTTCCTAAAAATTTTTAAGGAAAGCAGCCGTTCTTTTTATGTTTGAAAAAATCCACCATATACCAGGTTTTCTTATTTTTTTTAAGGAAAGCAACCATTCTTTTTATTAATTCTTTTCATGTTTGAAAAAATCCACCATATACCAGGTCTAACTGTATCCCAAATATTTCTCTGTCTTTATAACAGACGATCCTCTGATCAGAGTGTGGTTCAGACCACATTCAGCTCAACACAAACCATTTTTTATCTCCAACACTACACCTCAGGAGCCACAGAGATATTGAGAAAACAGTCCAAAGGTCTAGAAAGGTGCATAGTTTAAAAAACGTCTCCAAATTGTTTGTTTAGAAAAACTGGTTGATCCCCAGAGCAAATGAGGAGCAGTTACTACCTGGAGTGTACCCCCAATATTTCTCTGTCTTTATAACACACAATCCTCTGATCAGTGTGGTTCAGACCACACTCAGCTCAACACAAACCATTTTTTATCTCCAACACTACACCTCAGGAGCCACAGAGATATTGAGAAAACAGTCCAAAGGTCTAGAAAGGTGCATAGTTTAAAAAACGTCTCCAAATTGTTTGTTTAGAAAAACTGGTTGATCCCCAGAGCAAATGAGGAGCAGTTACTACCTGGAGTGTAGAGCCCCAATACTATGCAAGAACTTCTCACCTTTGTTGAAACTTCTGCAATTAAGTTTTGCTTATTTGGGTCTACAAACTCCACGGGTTGACCTTCAAACTCAATCTTCCCAAGTACTGTGCCCTGTGGAAATACACCAGAAAAAACAAAGCATGAGCAAAGGAGAAGCTGTGAACACTGGGACGAGGTGTTGACAGGCCCAGCAACCAGAACAGCTGTTTAAATACGGGGTTTTGGCAGTTTATACCCATTTTTAGCATTTTCAGAAGTTTATGAGCCTTCCTTGGTATAAAAAAAAAATCTGTTTAAACCCCTTCCTTCAGGGGAGAGACATTATCAGCAGTAATATTTGTTAATAGGCAGTCTGGCAAGCTGTGTTGTGACATGAAATTGAGTTGTGTTCCAAGAACATCAGAATTCAGCCCCCCTCATAACTGTCACGTAGATCTGGGAGTTACCCACAAAGCAGTTGGAAGATTTTTTGGTTTTGGAAACCCACTGTGAGGTTTTCAGCTGCCTCCTGTGGACAGCTACAAGGCAGCAGAACTGGTGTTAAGGCAAAGCTATGTAGGAGGCAGGTCAGCCCAGCTGTTTTCTGAATAAGCTGTTAAAAATAAAAATCACCTCTAGCAAGCCCTACTCTATGTTACCACCTGGCAGAAGCTAGGACACTTGTTCTGCCAGCAGCATATCCTTCTTCTCATTGAAGTTCTCAGTGGAAAAAGAATCCCTGCTTTGACTTTACCCTTAGTTCAATTTATCCTGAACTAAGTGGGATTAATCTAGGGTTAACCTCTTCTCAGCATGGGAACAAAGTGTCCATTACAGAACTTGTCAAGGATGGAAGAGCAAAGTAAAACAGAGGAAGCCTGTTTTGTGGTAAATTTATCACATTCCACTTTCATGATCAAACATGTTAAATTCCGCTTGTCCTGTGGATATTACACCAGTATTCACACTGGGATTGCTCCTTGCATTTAGTGATTCTCCTTTCAGATACTTCCCTGGCTTGCCATACCTGAGGTATCCTTGCCATTTCTCTAGGGCAAACAACAGCCAATACCTTGCACTGCCATGCACACTAATATGGGCAAGTTTTAAGGAAAGAGTTTTGCCCCTAACAGTGGCTGACATCCTCTGTCTTCTTTCTCACACCAAAAGCAGCTCCAAGCTGCTTTACATGAATCATCATCTTCAGCAAGTCCTGTTCTTGGAAATGAGGGTCCTGAGTGGTGCTTGAGAGCCATGGTTCTGAGTGCCACCATGCAGTGAGTTCCATAAATGCTGATGACAAAGCTCTTAAAGCCCTTCTTCTCAGCCAAATGGTGCCCTGCATTTACTTTCAGTCCACTTTAACAAGTCCTTGCTTATTTCTGCATTTATGATAAGGAGGCCCTGTTCTCACCCCCAGTTTTTATAGAGATGGAGTGAAATACTAAGTAGTTTTTCAGTCTGAGAGAACTGGGGGAAGAGGTGACATTATGCACTTTTTTATAAAAGCCATACTCCAATACCACTCAAAGTCATGGTATAATGGGACTCTCTACCATACACAGCTAATTTACAGGACAAACATTCAAAGTATTGACTTTGGATAAAAGGACTGGTGATCTACATTGTCTTAAGAAAGCACACAAGTAGAATTTAATACAATAGAAAATGGCAATATATTTTCTGCTATCTGTAAGAGCAGGACAATGCCAAATCTTCCTAATAGAATTCATTTCTACAAATATTCCTTTATTCAAGCTGGGCCATTCCTGTTTTGTTCTGTGGAATAAAAGGGGGCATAGGGTTGGGCTGCAGACTGAAAATTGATCACCTGAAGAAAAGAGCAGATTCAAATAACCCATTAGAAAATAAGAGCCTCCAAGGCAAATTTACATTCAGACTGGCTTTGATCACCATTTCAGCCAGTGTGAAGTGTACTTTCACATTAACCTTCACTCCATAACATAATCCTACCTGTGACCTTCAATTGTCAGCTCTTGGAAAACAGAGAAAAGTAATGACTATTGAAAATAATAGCAGGCTTCAACCAAAGAAAACCAGGTTGGGAATACAGGAGGATGACTGGAGACACTCCTCTGTCTCAGAGGGGCAGGACAACTTCCACTGACCAAAGGTGCCACTGTCTATGAATGAATATCCATAATACCTCACAGACTTGTCATTCTCTTTGTTTCTGAGTTAAGATGTGTTTGATACTACCACCTGTTGTGTCTGACACTACCTGAGGTCTTTCATTTACATCACCTTGTGCTGGATCACTTGAGCAGGACAGGAAACCCAGAGCAGAGCCAGGGAGAGGGGGCTCCTTGGGATCAGAGCATTGCCCAGCAGCACTGAAGCCTTTGGAAAAGCACATGGATCTGAGCAGCACCTGAAGTCCAGGCAGCCCAGCAGTACCATTTTTACTCCAGGTTTGCAAAGGCCCCAGCATTAGCAAGGTTAATGCAACTGGATCAAGAGAAGCAGATCATACCTTGTCACGAATTACTTTGGACAACATTCTGGTGTCAATCCCATACAGTGCAGGCACCTGAAGAAAACCCAAGGAAAAGTTAGAGAGCAAGCAGCTAAAAAATTGGAAAGAAGACAGCAGCCAGATCACTTTTATGAGAACATGTCACAGAATCATAGAACAGTTTGGTTTGGCAGACACCTTAAAGCTCATCTCATTCCCACCCCCTGCCATGAACAGGGACACCTTCCACTAGACCAGGCTGCTCACAGCCCCATCCAGCCTGGCCTTGAGTTAGGAGCTCAGGCTCTCAGCAACAGTCTTACCAAGGCTGCCTCACTGCAGCTCTTCACTTCTCCTTATCCCCTCTCATAAACAGCTGAGATGTTCAAATCTAGCTTCTGCTCCAAAAAGCACAAAATAAAGAGCTCATCTTTCCATCCAGGCCAGTTCTCAGTTACATCTAGATTGCTCACCTGTTCTTCTTGCAACCACTCTCCCAAGCTCCTGGTAGCCTGCCAGTGGCTGTACTCATTGCTGTAATCCTGCACCAGTAAACCTGAAACCTGTAGAGAGAAGAAACATCATTTTGCAGTGTAGGATCACCTTTGTACTTATCCCATACCCTCAATTTGCACTATTCATTCACCATAAACCATATCATGGACAGACTTCAGGCTAGCTCATGACTGTACCTGGGCATTTTGAGCAGGAAATCCATAGAGGAATGTGCCTTGGTAAGCAAAGCTGCAAATTGCACTGAGCTGACAAAACATTTCTTGTCAAAAGAAAGAAAATTGAAACTTAAGACAAGACAATATGTTTTATTTTGAAATTTTTTTAATAAGAAAACTTTCACTTTTAAGTAACCCTTCATTTCAAAAGTCAGCTCCATTTTCCAATGGAGTTAGTGTATAAAACAGTCGTTTCACCTCAGAACAGATACTTCCAGAAGGCACATGGCTTAGTACAGAAATCAAGATGGAGTGTTTTTTGCCACAGGACAAATATCCAGAAGGAGAAAAAGAAAGGTTGAGTATTTCTTCTATGAGGGAGCCAGTCAACTCTTACACACTCAGGCTGCTGGGCACAAGCCTTTGATCAGCACTGCTTCTCCCACTATTACCTTGATCCCATCAGATTCCAGAAATCTCCTGAGGCCCATTTCATCCAAAGCAGCCGTGTCAGGCACTCCACCATTCCCAACTATGGGGTTAGCCAGGGTGAGAATTTGTCCTTTGTAGCTGGGATCTGTCAAGGCTTCCGTGTATCTAGGTGAAGAAACAGTAGAAGAAAAGTACATTAGTCTGGAGTCAAAAGGAACACAAAAGAACCAGTGGAAACAAGACAGGTCTGAATTCCCACATGACAAAAAGACAGAAATGGTATTCATGTGAAGATATTCCCAGAACAAAAGCAAACACATCTGTGAATATGCCCTGACTTTGCCATTTGTGGTTAAACATTTGACAGGGAGAACAAGGAAAGACTTTGGCTTCTCATGTTTCATTTAAGGAAAGCACAGAAGCTATCAACAAACTCAGAGTCCTTTGATTTAACATGAGAAACAAGTACAGGGAGGGCAGGGAGATCTCAGCCCTGCACAGAGTATCACTGATAACAGTTTGGCCTGGCCTCTCCCTGGGCAGTGCTTTGCTCTCCATGAGCTGTAAGAGCTTTGCCCTCCCAGTGGCAGCAGAAGGCTCCAACTGAAAAGCCAGCAGACAACAGAGCTGTTTGCCCAGGCTTTGTCCCTTCCACACTCTGGAGCTTGTCTTGGATGCTCAGGGCTGTAACTGCTGTTTTTGTGGGAGAGGACATAGACAAGTCCTTGGGATTCCTCATCACTACTCTGGGTCCTTCTCTGCCACCTGCTCTGTCAACAAGTTCTGCCGTGGTCCCACTTCTGTAGTTTCTCCCAGCAGAGGCCTGGCATCTCTTCTAGCAATATCCATGTTCCCAGCCACAGAACACCATTAATTTCATCTGAACAGACTCCTAAGTGCTTGGAAGCTGGGTTGTGCATCCCTGAAGAAGGCAAGTTGATGACAGTGCTTTGGGATTCAGCAGTGCACGCTGGTCACAAGGCCTCAGAGCATGTCCTGTCATTATCCCAGGCAGAAGCCTGGCAGTTTGTTCCAGTGTTTTACATCCAGCTTTTAGATCTGTCCTTGCTGACAAAGGCATTCAAGCAGGTGCTTAACATTCTTCTGCAGCAGAGGACCAAATCTAGGATTCCACAAAGTGTCATCTCTGCACCTAGTAGATCCAGTCCCACTTTCAACCACATATAGGGGATCAGGGTAAATGTGGTCTATATGCTCCTATTCTTCAGCTCCAAATTAACAGACAGTCCCTCACTTTCTCCCTTATTCTGTAGTATACTGTTGAAATATCCCCTAAACAATTATTGTCTTTCCACCCAAAACCAGCTGCAATTTAGCAACAGATGAAGTTATCCCCACAAACATTGAGCCAAATGCATAAAGACACTTCAGGATGAATCTGCCCTATACAAAATATAATAAATTATTGTCATTATATTATATACCTAATTGGCAACTCCAGCCATCTACCAGATATCAGCAAAGCACAAGAGACATTTTTATGGAACACCAGACTTACTGCCAGAAGATTAATTGTCAAACATTGGGAAACTCTTCACAAAAGCAGGACTGGCTGCTGGCAGATATAGACAGCACAGCACACCAGCCAGCTCTGAGAAATGACAGGTTGAATAAACAATGGCCAGGAAATATTTTCAGGTAAGCCTCTCCTGATGTTCAAATCTATATTTGCAGCTGCAGGTCACCAACCACACAAAGTGCAGTGTGATCCCAAAGCTGCAGTAGGTACCAGGCACAGGGCACAGGCATGCTGGGCATTGTTCTCTCATTCCAAGCTAATTGGTTATGCCTCCAAAAGACAACTTGTTACTGACAAAGCTAATGTCATTAACCTTTGCATGTCATTTGTGATCAGCAAACAAGGACAGAGGGCCCTTGGTCTGGGTGGGGTGTGCAGGCAGAGCTCAGACAATGCCCTTTAAGCAGGAACAATGCCATGTGGAACACAGAGGGGCAGATGGAAACACCAGCTCCAAACGTGCTGCAAGGTGTAATCCTTGCTGTGCCTGCCCAGAGGTCAGCCTGATTTCAGTAAACTCCTGTCAACCCACTCTCTCACTAGAATATCATGGGAAACACACATTTATTAGAGATAAACACCTTTACAGAGCCATTTCAACCATGGGACATTCTATAGGTTGTAACTCTTCTTTCTTAATTGAGAATCTCATCTTTTTGTTCCTATGCCAAACATAAGACTGCAACACTAGTTTTGGGGTTTTTTTTCAGCAAATGCTTCTGAAATGTTCATCCTCTTGCTTTTCTATCAAAATTTCAACATTTCACCCCTAAAGGAGTGCTCTTGGCCTTCTAGTCCAGAGTAATATGTCAACATTTCATCAAGCTTCAGCAACTTCAGGCCTGAGAGCTGTATGCACATAAAGTGCTTTGCCTGCTATTTCTAGAAGACGAATCAGAATGTGTAGGTCCAGATGAGGAGACAGGGTGCAGAGCAGCCTATTAACCACCCCAGACAGAGCCCATGCTGGCCCCACTCAGCACCCAGAAACACACACTTCACAGAAAGCAGGTCTGAGGCTTATCAGCACCCCTGCACTCACCTCTAGCTCCCTAAGCTGACAAACTGCTGCGTGCCCCAGCAGCTTGGGCACCTCCTTCACCCTGGCACAGCCTCATCCAGTGTCAAGGAGAAAGGACAGCTGGGTTCCTCTGGATACACAGATCTCTGTGAGCAGGAGGTACAGCTACAGGGTTCCTTTCAATGGACAGCAATCCCTGAACTGATAGGGGAATCTGCCACCTTTATGTTCTGGAACCATGCTGCAAACTCCTGCCTTCCATTTCTCCGAATCAATCAAGGTCATGTTCTGTATAGGGGGCTCTGAAGATACTTCCTTACATTTTGAAAGTTTTCTCCATGCCCATATGCTGCCCAGCACAGAAGAGATCTCTGTCACAGCATCGTCTCCAAATGATTAGACAATGAACAAACACAACTTCTACTGCCACAGTAACATGTGGAGAGGAAATTAATCCTTCAGGTCCTCCTTGGCTTTTGTGATGTGCCAAGATTTATGGCCCATAATCTATCAATGAGAAGAGAAGTCTGGTGCCCTCCATCATTCTGATCTATATTAAACAGTGGCTTGTTGGCAGGTATATTAACACAGACAGTAATTAGTGCTGTCAAAATTCTTAAATAATTGTCTCCTAACGCAAAACTCTGCAAACTGATTCCGCTCTGCAGCAATTTAACATTCTCACCAATGGTATCATTTTAAAACTCAGCCTGTGAGTACTGAGATCTCCAAAGGAGAGCATAATTTGAGGAACACAAAGCAGATGAGCAAAGACAGCTATGAATGACTGCAGAAGAAGCTCAAGCATCAAGAGCTTCAGAGAGGTTTTAAATCCCCAAGGACATGTCCCTGTCCTTCCCAAAAGCCACATTCCTCTGGCCAGATTCCCTCTGCTCAAGCAGTCCAACAAAAGCACTGGCAGCATTTGGCTGCCAACCTAAATCAGCCATAGGCTTCTACCACTCAAGAGGACAGAAAATCATGCTAGGTTAGGCATGAATCTGATCCTGCCCTTTAGCTGGAAAGGCACAGAATGCAAAAGCATCCTTACCTGTGGAATGAGCCAACAAATTATATAAGAGATGGGTCATAAAGGTGACCAACCTGGGGCTTAATGTTGCACTCAGAACCCAAGTTCCATTATCAAGAAGGCTGCAGATGCTTCAAATCTCTATAGCTGATCTGGGCACTGGAGGGAGAACAGACAGCTCCTCTGCTCTGACTCAGCAATCCAGTTGGAAGTGATCAGAACCCTATGTATCTCATTATCATCATTGGATCAGCCTTTAAAGGTGCTTATCATCACAAATGCTTTGGCACAAGGGGTTTACCTGAGACATCTTTCATTCTCTCTCTCTGTACCTCTGGACTACAATGTAGCAGAAGAAAATATAGAATATATATAAATAGAAAAATATAATATTATAAATGTAGAAAACTACCTGCTTGAATCAGGACCCTACAAGCTTGGAAAAATCAGCTGTCACACTTCAACAACCTTCCAGAGAAGTATTGATGGTTTTATGCCATTTGCTGTTGTCTTACCCAGACAGCCCCGTGTTGAACACGATTTCCCCTGCTGTGGAGGATGGATAGCCAAAAGAGTAGCCCTTCATCTTCATCCCATCTTCCAGCACCAAATTTGCTGTCTGCACCTAGAGAAAGGCACACGAAGAGACTCAAACACAGAGGAAAGACTTGATGTTTATACAGGTAGCACCTAGGATACCTGTCTTTCATGCCTAGCACTGTAAGTATTCCTGCCCTTCTCCCACTCCCAGCTGCCAAGACAAGAAAGGCACATGAAGAGACTCAAATACAGGAGGAAAGGCTTGATGTTTGTACAGGTAGCACCTAGGATACCTGCCTTCTATGCCTAGCACTGTAAGTATTCCTGCCCTTCTCCCACCCCCAGCTGCCAAGACATTACCTCTACTACCACTCTGATGCCTTTTTTTCTTTCTAACTCTTGCTATTACTGTGTGATCACCCTTCCTTATGCCTTAGTTCATTTTTTCCACGTATGACATCTTGCAATTTACCAACATCATAACCCTGCAGGGAAAGGATTGCTTGCCTCCTCAGTGTTTGCTCAAGGCTGCTGCTGACTCTGCTGGCTCTCATCCAGCTCTGACCTTTGATAGGTGTTTAACTTCTGGTGCAACCATACAGCAATGCCACTAAAAATAGGTGTGTGCTTAGTTGAACTGGTGTCACAGACAGCAACATTCAAAATAAATTCAAATTCTGCTGTAGGACACTAGACCAGAAGAACTTGTGGATCAGATGGACGCTCATGGTCTCAGTTACCTCAGGGATAGGCATAAGTTGTCCCAGAAGCAGCTATGAAAGAAGCAGCCTAGAGGAATCCAGTTCTGTTCAGCAGAACTGAGTCCCCCACTAACTGATGGATCCCTGACAGGTTTCATCACTATTTTACACCCAAGGCAAGTGGGACAGAGTTTTACAGATGTCCTTAAGGGATTCATTGTCACAGCTGGGTCTTTGCACATATCAGACTAAATGTACCACCCTCTTTGGCCCCACTTGGAAAGTAAACCTGTCTTATCCTGTCCAGGCACTGGGTGGGAAACCACCAGAGAACTCCAATTTCTAATAAATAAATAATGACCACATGCACGGCAGAAATGACAGAATGAACGGGAGAGTCCCTCAGACAGCAGGATCACTGGTGATATGCAGAGCAAGAGAAAGAGTAAGCAAAGCTGTAAATAAACTTGCCAATGAATTCCTGGCTTAAAAGAATTTGGACAATGAACTTTCAGGACCCTGATAAACCTCCACCCCTGGAAGGCAAGCACAGCTGTCTGCTAGGCACAGGCTGAGTGAGCTCCAGTGCAAAAATCCCAGTGGTCTGTGCCACAAGAAATGTGCCAAGTGTGTCTACAGGAAGCTCTTACTGTGATTTAGCTTCATATTGGTTTCTTTTACAGAACTATTCCTCTTACTGGGATTTTTAAAAGAAAAATCAAGATCAATTCGCTGCAGAAAGGAGCTGGAGAGCTACTTTCCATTAGCTGTAAATCAGATGAACAATCACAGCAAGGAGAAATTTCATTCTCGGTATTGAACATTTTGTAACCATCATGCCAAACATTCATTTAGAGCCCCTCTGCAGTTACAAATACCACACAGATCAATTACTAATGTACTGCAAAATACACTAAAAATCAAACTGCCTTGCCAAGTAATTGAATTCTGTGCATCTGGGATGCTTTTATCCTTGCCATTTTTTCCTCATTAATGTCAAACACCCAGTCATTCTCCAAATATTTCGCCATAACTTTTGGAACCTTCCCACACCATTGGACAGTTTAGTCAGCAACACCAACATCTCATCCCTCCCTAGTTATAAACAGATTTTTTGTGGCTAATTCCCCTAGGTTTAGACCAAATTAAAATGGCAGGTTGGTGGGCTCCCTAACCTCCCCGTGCCCCTCACTGCAGAGAGCTGCCAGACACTCAAAGCACAGCTCAGAGGTGGTGTGGGTGGCTCCAGCTGGGCTTGGGACAGGACCTCTGCCCTTTGGGAACCTGGTGAAAGCCCAGCCTGCTCTGCCCACATGGAACACTGATTGCTGGATTCAGTTTCTCCCAGCCTTGGTGTTAAAGGCTGGATCCCTTTCCCTGCAGGCCACAGTTTGGAGTCCACACAAACAACAACTCCAGGTGCGTCCCACCACTGGGCACACCCCTGAATTGTGGTACTGCCACCAACCCTGGCAAAATCCTTCAGGAAACAAAGTCCACAGTGGTGGAATGACCAGATAATTTGAGATTTATCCAAGTGCTGAAGGCCAAACCCCAGAGCAATCACTGTGAGCTTCAGAGCCTCACCCTCACTAAAGTACTTGGCAGGGATTTGCATGGCCTTCCTCCCACCACTGCCCACCTCCCTTCTAAACCAGACAGCACAGAAATCATTTCTGTTCAACAGAAGCCCTTATTATACTAGCAGAGCCCCTACACAGTGCTCAAGTAATGCAGAAAAATGTCCCTGAGCAACCATAACCTGCCTGCAAGTTCAGCTATAGAAGGGGATAGATGTTCAAGTGTTTCCCTCCCTTCCTTGATTTATTATTCTTAATTAAGTGGTTGGTTCATTGAGCATTCTCAAAGCAATTATTCTTGCTTACATTTCCAGTGGAGGTGTTACTATATCCCTAAGCTGCCAGCCTACCTTGTTTTTTCAGTTTTGTTTTTAAGGTGAAAAGTGATTTACAAGCTACAGAGAAAGCCTGTTGGCTCAATCAGGGATCAGTTGGGAGAAATAGTTACTTTAAAAGAAGAACAAGGAAGAAATAAACAACCCCCCCAGAGCTTCCATGAGGTCCTTTTGTCTTCACCCTCCTCAAAAGCATCCCCACATAGCCTCAGATAAATCTCTGTTGTAATCTCAACTAAATTGTTTCTACCACACCCCCTCAATGTAAGATGTGCCATTTGCAATCTGAATAATTCTTCTTACACATCAGCAGCTTCACCTTTAGCAGAGGGCCCTGTGCTCTAGGGAGGCTGCAGAACTCTTCAAGAGCTTTGAGGATGAAGATGGAACAGGAAGGGTCATGCTGATGTCACATTGATAGATTTTGTGTATTTTGTCAAAGCAGCTTGAAGAGTCAACTAGTTCAGGTCCCACATCACACATCAGGTAAAGAAAACACTTAAGAAGTTAAAAGAAAAACAAACCTAAACCCAGTAAGGAAGTAAGAAAGCAAATGAAATTAGTTCCAGTTAGTTCCCTGCTGTAGCAGCCCTTACTATCTAAAAAGTGGATGATAAATCTGCAAAAATCTCAAAATATCTACAGCACAATTCCACACAGCACAACTTCTCTGCCACATTTCTTAGCTCATATCTGGCTGGCTGCAGAACTGCTCAGAAGCAGGGAAGAGCCCAAAAGCTCCAAGATTCCTTCTGCAATAAAAAACTGGTGCCAGGACTGAGCTACATTTCAGTCTCCCAAGACCAAATAGCCAGCAACAAAGGAGTGATTTTCTCTTTGACAGAAACTGATTCTTACTGTTCTTGTGAGTACTATGCCATCACAGGCTAGAAATCTACCTGGCCATGGCTAACAGTCAAGACTTCCTTTGCAACCCTGTGTATAACTATCTGTATCTATCTGATTTTGCTCTGGCACGTTTGTTTCTGCCTACATTGAGAGAAAACAGGGCAAGAAAAAAGAATGAGTCAAGGTGAGTGTCTTGGGATACACTTAGGATATTTTTTGGGGAGAAGCACTGGATTAATTCCTTTATCATCCAAAACAAAACCAAATAAAAGCAACACAGGTACCATGGTAGAAAAGTCACAGTTCCTACAACTTGAACTCTTGGCAAGGCTGTTCACAACAATGCCACAAGTATTTGTCCATCACAAAACTCAAAGGAGAAGAGTGAACCAGGCCAGATGAGATACCTAGCACAAGTCACTAAGGAGCATAGAAATGAGCACCCTTTTTCCTCCCTCACAGCAGCAGTTCACTAAGTTTCCCCCATCTACATGGGAATGGGCCCCATTTTCCATCCCCTTATTCTGCAAAATGAGGACTGGAGTACCTTGTGACTCATCTTTAGCTTCCTCATCCACCTCTCTCCTTGAAGTCATTGTCCCATTTCTTTCTATCTGCCTCAAATACATTTGAAGAGAATTTTTGCAGTAATCTGAAATCGTTTCTAAAGCCAGCACTCTACAAAATTTTCCTCATCTCCCTCTCATTTCTGACCACATTTTTAGCTCGTTCCTGGTGATTTTTACAGCTCTCCCAAACCTCTCCTTACACAGCCAGCTGTACTGTTACAAGCCACCTATTTATTGCTCATACCACCTTTGCATGCCCATTTAACTACATTGGCCTCAGAAGAGCATTAAACAATAAGAGCTTCAGCCAGCAGCCTCTCTGCCTATTCCTGAATTTTAAACAAGCTTGATTAACCTGAAACCAGCGATGCTCAACATCCCTGCTGAGAGCCCTGAGGGGTCTCTGGTCTGCTCCCTGCCCCTCTTTCAGTCATGGATGCCCACCTCTTCTTTAGAATGGAAGGATTGGATGTAATAGGGAAATATGGACCTGTGAGTCCCCCCATCTAACACTACTCACCTACAATGGTGTTTCCCCACACAGGGTGAGTTTAAACTGGACAGAAAACAGACTTGGGAGAAGCATTATTAGGCATTCTTCTAAATCTACCACCTCATGCTGTGTAATACTTAATTTATACACAGGTTAGATGTTTTCATTGTATTTTGTTATGTTTCCTAAAATAGCCCAGCAAGAAAAAGCAATTAAAGGCAAATAAATGCTCATTTAAGCCTGCAATAATGGAAGAATGAGACCATTACCTAATACTGCCATTAGTCCACACACATCATGGATCAAAGAATGTCCTCAGTTGGAAAGGATCCACAAAGCTCATCAAGTTCATCCAACTCCTGTCCCTGTGCAGGGCAACCCCAAGAATCCCACCATGTGCCTGAGAGTATTGTCCAAATTTTTCTTTAACTCTAGCATGCTTAGTTGCATTTCCTTTCCTCAAATTACTGAAAAATACCCATTACCTCTAGGGCTGGTTGGAACACCAAACACAGCAACAGGTCACTGCTTGGTCACTTGCCTCACAACTAGACTTAACTTCCACACTCTGATTCAAAGAAACTGAACTCGCATGCTGAAGGAGGGTGTATAAGCAGGAACACTTCTTGCCTCATCCTGAATTCTTCTGCAGAGGAATTTTTGTTTTAAAGGTATCATAGAATGGTTTGGGTTGGAAGGGAACTTAAAGATCACTGTATTCCAATCCTTTGCCATGAGCAAAGGATTCCACTGGAATGTTGTCAGAGCCCTGTCTAACCTGGACTTGATCACCTCCAGGGATGTGGCAGCCACAGCTTCTCTGTGCAGCCTGTTTCCAGTGCCTCACCACCTTTGCAGTAAAGAATTTATTGCTAATATCTAATCTAAACATTCTCTGTCGGTTTGAATGCATTCTTCCTTGGTCCTTCAAGTAACAGATCTGTTGCAAGGAGCTCAGAGAACTCTTGAAAAATGAGTGGCTGTGGGACAGGGAAGAGAAACCCCAGTCCTCAGTGGACAGAACTAATACTGATCAGCCCTGTAGACCACCCTGCCAGGTAAGGCAGCACCTGCAGTCCAGGTCTCTCTATGCTCTTCCCTACCACTCTCTGAAACACCCTACTCCAGTTACTAATTCTATTGCATTGTTCATTCAACTCACAACCTGTGCAAAAGTGCCTTTTCTTTACAAAGTGCATGCTGAGAGAACTCGCCCAGCACTTCAGTGCTACAGAACTCCCACAGAAAGTCCCATTTCACCCACTCCAACTCCTGTAGCAAAGAGCACTAGAAAGCTGGGGAAATCAACTGGAGTGGTCCAGCCCCTGTAAATCAAGAGCTGATGCATTCACAAGAGTTGTCTACCTCTCCAGTTAACCTCAGAGCCACTGTAGTTTCTAATGCATTGAAGATGGATTCTGTATGGATTCAGTAGGATTAATAACATGCCTCAAGGGATGTATGATTTTAAATATTCTGCCAATTCATTTTCGTATGGACTGAAACATCTGTTCTGTTAGCTATCAGTCCTATAGAAGGGTGAGGTTTCTAAAGAAAACATCATATAATAATTAACTGGAGCCTTGAACTTACACCTTTTGGTGTCATTTACCCTATAACTTCCATTCCAGACTAGACAAAAAGTGTGTTTGCTTAGCTAATAAGACCATTTAGCCAAGCAACCCCCTTGCTTAGGGCTCAGACAAATTTCCTCTGGTTCATGTCTCTAGGTAAGCCCTGTTATCTGCAGCAAGTTATCTCTGCACGCCAAACACATCTATTAAACAACAGCAGTTCACTGTTACCTTGATGCTCAACAGTCTGGTACCTGTCCTTGAGAAACTCCAGTGATCAGCAGACACATTGCAAAACTTCAATCTGCCTTTCAAAGTCTTCACCACTTTGCAAGCTGTCAAAATTCTTGTCATCTTGAAAGCCGCCGATGGGTAACTAAAGTTTAAAGCACAGAAGAGAAAACAAAAATCTGCTTGTGTGGATTTCTTCAAGATTTGCTGCTGACAATATACTCCTGTAGATCACAAGGGAAGAGCACAGAGGCACAGCAGGAGCACTGAAGTGACTGTACAGCACTGCCCTCCACCTCCCATTTATTCTGCCATTAAAAGTCCCAGGTGCAGCCCCACCTCCTCCCACCCCTCCTCAGAGGGTGCTTGCTTAGGCACCCTTGCAACACCTCTCCTCCTCAGGCTGGTCTCTGAGCACTGTCACAGGGTTTTAACACCACCTGGAAGACAGCAAAGCCTGAAAGAGAAATCACCCCAAGAATACAAGAGCACGTAGTGGCAGGACAAGGGGGAGTGGGTCCAAACTGAAAGAGAGCAGGTTTGGATTAAGTTTTAGGAAGGAATTCTTCCCTGTGTGGGTGGGGAGTCCCTGGCACAGGTTGCCCAGAGAAGCTGTTTCTGCCCCGTCCCTGGAAGTGTCCCAAGGTCACATTGGACAGGGCTTGGAGCAGCCTGGGTAGTGGAAGGTGTCCCTGCCCGTGGCAGGGGGTGGCACTGGATGATCTTCAACATCCCAGTCCAACTCAAACCATTCCATGGTTCTGAACAGCACAGGGGCCAGGCTGTGCACAGTGTGGCTTTGAGAGCTCCCAGTGTGGGGTCTGCACCTGGCTGTGGGACAGCCTGTGGCTGCTACAAGGATGTGAAGCAGGAAGACCAAATCCCATGGAAAGATGAAATCTTTATTCTGTGGTTGGAGAGCATGCAGTAGCACAGGTTCCAAAGTAGTGTCTGTCCTCAAATAAATGAAAAATAAATTTTTCACAAAAAAAAAAACCAAATGGTTGCAAAAGAACATCTTTTGATAATATTTCAATAGTCAACACATGAAAAAAGGTGAAATTTCCCACATATTATACTCCAACTACAGATCTTTGTGACTATAATATTTTGCCTATAACACTACACTCTTCATAAAGAATAATACTCCTCATTAGCCAGAGATGAAAATGCCTCATTAAGACAAAAGCTGGGAGAGAAGTATGCCCATTTATTATTCTTCAAGAATTAAAAAAAGGCATCTTTTGAAACCAAGGTGATCAAAGTTTTAATTGGCTCAAAGCAATATACACCCAGATTTTTTTGTGCAGGTGGACACATTCTGCAGTAAAGGATTTGGGTGACTTAGTGGCAATAATAGTCATGACTTCTTTTTATACAGTGGTTTGAGATTGGTCTGAATTGACACCAGTACCACATAAAAATATTTCCTGTGCAGCTCATTATATATCCACCAGGTTGAACAGTCATGAACATCATAAAAGATAGAGAGAAGAGAGGGCAATGGGCTTGGGTACACTGCATGACATGAAAAGCTTTTTGGATATTTGAAAGAGAAACACACAGAAAAGGCCCAAATCCAGATGATTAAGAGACAGACAGAGATAGGACAGAAAACAGACTGAGTGTAGAGAAGCTCACTGCTTCAACATGGGCTTTACAGGTGTGCAGAGACAGGAGAACCAAGCCAACAATAACTCCTGATAACTGTGGTTTAGGACATAATTTTTCCCACAAGAAGATATCTGGCAATCATTCTGATTTGTTGAAGGAGCTTGAAAGACACAGGTTTTGCTTTTTCCAAACAAAAAACCCCAAATAAATACAGGGGACTGAAAAATGTTTTTGTTAGCTCTTCCTTCATTTGCTTGGCTCTAGTCTGTAGTGATCCAGAAGCCAAAGCCACGCTTATAAGTGACTGGACTGCAAAAACCTATACTTTGAACAAGAGAGGTCATCTTAATATCCAAACACTTGTGAGCTCTCCCATGCAGAGCTTTCTTCCAAAGTCACATTTCACATTATGCTGGCTTCAAACTGCCATGAGTGTAATACACAGCACTTGGAAGGTTATTTGTTATGGCAGTACTGAACAGGAAATTCCACACTCCATTTTACTCTCTGCCAAAATCAGGGAGTGACTTTGGGCCCTGGGATACACGTTTGAACCAGAATCAAACCATGCTGACAGTTTCAGCACCCTAACTGTTAATTCCTAACTTCCTTCTTCCACCATGGGAGTTGCAGTGAGGCTGCACCATGAAGCTGACAGATCCACACAAAAACTCACCCCTTCCTTCCACCACGAGGCCATTCCTGAACACAGGACAGGGAATGAGCAGAAAATGGACCATGCCTTTTGGCAGAGTGGCACCTTGCACGTGCAAACAGCTGCATAACAACATACACCCTGTGTTCAGTGTGTCAGGCATCTGCTGTACATATAACACATCTAATGTGGCAGCTGCATGTTCAGGACTAAATGCTATATGGGTGAACCACAGGCAAAAAAAAATTGTTTCCTTTATCACCTACAGAGCAAGGATATTCCACTGACTACTGCTTTATATTTGACCCTGCTGTCTTCCCTATTTTATTATCAAAATTGATTAAGCCCACCTCTGACCTTCTGAGTTGAAGAAGGTTATACCTCCAGTATAAAGCCTCCCCCGTGATGAAGGAATTTCCCTCTACCCAAACCAGAAAAAAACATCCAAGCTATTTGTCTCACTGCCAACGTGCTAAAAAAAGTCACAAACTATTGACACCTTAAGGCCAGAAAATTTATAATGTATTTCCTACAGAAGCCTCAGCTCTGGAAAACCTGTTAACACACAAACAAACCTTCTGTGATTTGGATAGATTTTAAGTGTGCTCTTTGCTGAATATAAAGACCAGAAAAGGCAGAATCACCAGGAGATGGAATCAATGAGGAAAAAGAAAAACCAACCAAAGAATAGGGGAAAAAGAGCAGAGACCTGTGGTTTTATGAAAATGCAAGCACTCTGCCTAAGCTTAGAACTTGCCAGCCAGGACAGAACTTCCAATTGTAGCACCCCCACAGAAAGTTTGGGGAGGGGCTCTGGAGGAAGAATGGCAATCAGAGAAATCAGGAATGGCAGAAGATTCACACAGACAAGAGCAGTTCAGGTACTGGGAGAGAAAGGTGGGAAATTGCAATTCTGGCTTACAGAAAGGCAGAATATGAAACCTTTTGCTTCATACTCAGTAACACTGTTGTACAGAGAGGGGGACTGGGAGAAGGAGAGCAAAATGCTCAGTAAAATCAGGAAGCTTTTGTTACTATTTACAAGTGGAAAACCCCAGAAACAAAATTCATCACACAGCCCCACTGGAGTATAAAAATGAAACAAAATCAGTGGTCTATGGCTTTGCAAATCCCCAAGGACAAGAGATTCAAAGAATGGCAAGTACCTGCATTTTCAGAGGTTTAAAACAAAGTCCTTGATCTTCAGAAGAGAAGTGCTAGATGGGGTACTGCTTAGATGCCCCAAAATGGGAGCACCTAAAGCCCTTTGTCACAGCTGGGAAGCTCTGCTTTAAGCAATCAAGCCAAGCAGGATTTTTCATTTTGAAATTTTCTGTAAAAAGCACAAGATAGTTCCAGTCTTGCTTCAGAGCCAAGAGATCAGGGCTAATTTGTGACCATGTTGGGCCAGATTCACATCAGTGCAAGTCCCAAGTAATTGCCTTCAGCTCAGTGGAGCTTCAGGTGGCATAAGTCTCCCCTGGATTGGGACAAATGTAACAAGCAGCCCACATGAATTGATTGAACTTTATTTCTTATAGGTAAAACCAGAGAAAAGCTTTTTCCTTCCATATGTCCTTCAGATACTTCTGGAAATCTCTCCTGCCATATGTCAGATTGTGCCTAATATCTGACCACCCTGTCTTGTCTCCACTAAATTACATTTGAAAAATATTGACTGGAAAAGCAGAATAGTTGAAAGTTATAGCAAAATTGCAATTCTCTGCCACCACTGGGAAGAAGACAAATATTCTCCTCCACCCCTACAGCTCACACAAAATCCCTCAAAGTGATTTTGAAACCCTTTCTTCCATTTCAAGGCAAGCTCCACTTGCTTCCCAAGGAACTTATAAGGAAGAGTTTTGAAAGCACCTGAAAAATATTGAGATTTCCCATATATTTCCTAATCAGGTGTTAGTTTATCAAGAGAGATCACAGCAGAACTAGGTAGCAATTTTTGATCAAACCCCATTACCTCAGAGACAATAACTTAACTTTTTCTGCATTATGTAGTGGGGGAATAAACAAAGTTCTCTTGTTCACATGCAAATGAAGTAACAGCATTCAGACATCCATCTCCCAGTCCTCCTGGATTGCTGCAGGAGAGAAAGCTGCTTTGATCCAGTCTCAGATCAAATGAAGCATTTCAAGAAAACCCTACAATGTTTGGAAAATGGCAAAGCAACACAAGCTGAGAATTTCAAAACTAAGGCTGATCTTCACCTGTGTATATAGAGAGAAACTGAAAGGAATAAGAAGCAAGTACAAGTCTTATCCCTCAGCTCTCCTGAATTCTGTTGTTTAAAGCCACAGCCAGAACATGGAGGGTTTTTCCATGGAGTTTATTCTGTTTTAAAGTGATGCCTCAGGTTTCAGTTTTTCTATTTTTCAGATTCTGTGCTGCTTTAGTGTGTAATTCTGAGCTTCATATGAGGGGATGGTGAGCTTTCTGCACAGAGTAGGGAGACAAAACAATTCCTTCTCTAGCTGGGGACCAAGGACAAATGATCCAAATCTCAGGCCCAAGAGCATAAACAACATGGACTGCAGAGAGAAAAACAAGGATGGGGCTTTATGAGCTAAAGCTATAACTGGACAATTAACTCCAATATGCAAATAGACCTGAACTCATAAAAATGAGAGACCCCGTGACCTGCTGTCCATTTTGTGACCATTTTGGTTCATTTTGGGTGTAGCCCTGGCTGGGCTCTTGTGCTGCCCAAGGTGGATCCATTGAGGTCTTTTAATAAATCCCTACTTTATTCTGTAGCTCTGTCTGGCCTCTTTTCTAGGTCAGCCTTCACTAGGCATCAAGAGGAGGCCTGGAGAACAGGGTATTTTAAATTTTAACAGGAGAGGTTCTTAGCAGATCTTCAGATTCAGGTGCTGCTTTTTGATTCAGACTTACTGAATTACATGATTGTGCCAGGAATGATGCAATATAAACTCAGATGATTTTTTTTTTTTCCCCAGATGGAAACAATTCCAAGTGACAAGGCAAAAACAGTAACTAAAAAGGGACTGCCCCTAGCTGGCAACTGTACTCTTGCTTGCAGCTTGTTTTCCATCCAACTCAGTACCTCCCTGAGATACAAAGTGCTCAGTCCTCTTCAGTCCCAAGTCCTTTCTACCCCTGAGATCTGGCTTTTTGCTCTTAGTTTCCTTCCAGAGTTTTTCTGCATGAGTAACAGTCTCCCAGCTCTTTGTGTGACCCCACTCCACGGGTCCTGAGAGCTGCTGTCCCTTGAGCATACTTCACAGGACAGAAGCCAAGAAACAGCAAGAATCCTACAAAACCTTAACTATTTCCTGCAGAAGGCAATAATACCTATGGAAACCAGCATGAAATCTGTTTTTAAAATCACAATTTAAACCTTATTTCTAAGTCCCAACCTTGCAGCTCTCATTTGTAGAAAACAAGTGTTTCTGGGTAAAGGAGAACACACAAACCTGAGCCTGAGCTAATGTAAATGTATCAAAAGCACAAGGTGCTTTGAACAGGACATGTAAACTCCATGTTGGAGAGGGCCTGAGAAACAAAACTTCATAATTCAGGCTGTCCTCCTCATGATCTTTGGCTGACAAAGGCTTTGACTGAAGAAAACATGGACATATTCATAGCTAGGGATATAAAAGACAGTACCTATAACTCTGAACATCTTCCTAATTCACTTTTTTGTTTGGGAGTCCAAACAAATAGAAAAGTATAAATCAACATTTTAAATTGAATGGCTCAAAATCTGATTTTATTAAGTATTGCAAGTAGTTATCTTCACTACTACAGAATACATTTTAAGGGAGATACTATTTTTCCTCTTTTAAATGAAAAAAAAATCCTTCTGTTTGGCTTCTTTTTTTAAACAAACCAAACTTTCCAAAACAAACCCAAAATGAAGTTTCAGTTAGCACAATAAGTGAAGAGTTTCATTTTGATATTTTAATTGAAATGTCAAAAAGCATCAGAATCAAACTGAGATGCCGTGTCATTTTCCTTCAAAAACATTAGTTCAGTCTAGCTGACAGCCAAGAGCAATTCAGTTCTGTGAGGTAAATAGTTTGCTCTGGAAACAGACCCTCATGCCCTATTCACAGTTTCATGAAATGAAAGAAACATGCCTCAAAACAACCAAAGTATCCAGGGATGGTAGCAGATCCCACAGGAATTCAGGATACAAAAGTGTTCACAGTCAACAGGCCCTGTGACAGTGTCAATTAACATCCTCTATGATAGTTTTAAAAGCTAATAAACATTTTTCATTTTGTAAGGAAAAATAATGTAACAACATCATTGAAAATCTCAAATCAATGCCATGTGAAAAAGCCTTCTGAAAAAATAGCAAATTTCTCACTAATTCTGAATTGCTTAACTTAGCACATTCCTTCTCTTCCAAATTTTGTCTTTATGCAAAAATCAAGACAGCATTTTGATGAGTAAAGGAAGTTTATAAAATGCTTGACAATAACTATTCCCACATTAGAGAAAATCTATTTTCAAAGAGATTACACTTTTTATTAAGGCTTGAACAGCCCAGGGTACACTCCTCTGTCTGGGATACAGAGCCCATGCTTCACCCAAACTTGACAAAGATAAGGCTCTTATCTTCAGCAAGAGAAAAAGAAACAACATCTTGAAAAGGGGTCAAATTTCATTGCTGCTGAGATTAGCAGCTCCTCTTAGATCAGCTGACTTGGAAGAAACAGAGAAAAACCTTTGCAGTGTCTGGAAATGACTGACATTACTCCAACAGGTCGATTTCAGAAAGTCCTTAGGCAGCAAAAGCCCTGAGCTGGCAGAAGAGTGCTGCTGGAGGGTGATAAGGAAAACCCGAAGTGCAGTTTGTTCCCAGAGCCACAAGGAGCACCACGCCTCGGACACAACTCCTATTTCCATGGTGATGATGCCACAAGGAGCACCTGCCTCGGACACAACTCCTATTTCCATGGCGATGATGCCACAAGGAGCACCACCACGCCTCAGACACCACTCCTATTTCCATGGTGATGATGCCACAAGGAGCACCTGCCTCGGACACAACTCCTATTTCCATGGCGATGCCACCGAGGGAGACTGCTGCCAGGAATCTCAGAGATACCCAGAAGGTGCCTGCAGTGTTCGACTACAGGTTGGAGCCAAACTCCATTTGCTGGAAGATGTTTGGAGGGAGCAATATTTCTCATTCCCTGACATTTTCTAAAAAGACATTTTTCCAAACGGGCCAGGATTGGCAGCCATCCTCTTTTTCCCCTGTGATTCTACAGGCTCAGACATTTCACTGGCTCGTTACTGTGGATCATTTAAAAGGCCAAACTGGCTTTAGGAAAAGGCTTACACAAATCCAGTCTCCCCCATGCCACACATTCTTTACAGAGTCTAAAAATAACATGATTTTACAACGCAAGATTAGCTACATTTGCCCAAGATTCCTGTTACACTTGCTTCCTTCTGCAGAACCCCTGCCATGGGTGAATATGTGACAGGTAATCATACCCCTGTGTGTTTGCTGTGTCAAAGAAAAACAAAATTGACTTGCTGTTGATTATATTATAAATAGATAGGTTTTTATCCAGGATGAAGGCTATAATATACACTCTCCCCAAGCTGCTAATTTATGCATATAACTATGTCCATTTGCACAGGCACATACAGTGTTCATTGGGCAGTGTTGTCTCTTTTCTTTGACTTGTCATCCTTTCCCCAGTTAATAATTTCACTAAAATCAAAAATCTTATGACTGAATCATTTTCATGGATATTTTGACCTGGAACAGACCACTTGGTCTAGCCTTCTTGGTGGGCATGTACAGGGGACTGTAGCCAGGCCCATCACACACAAGCCTGTGATCTGTGATCTTGGATCTATGACCAGGGAAATAAGGAAATGAGTAGAGAGAGAAAGCACCCAACATATTAGAAAAGCACCACAACAGAAATGTTGTGTGTTATACACATTTACATTTCCTAGAACAAGAGGTACTCACAGCATTCTGAAGTGTGATTCATAGGAACTGCCACTGGCAGGACAGCTACCTGTTGCCTGGACTACAGCAAAACCCAGAAAAAACAGGCTCCTTGCTCCCAGCACATTAGTGGGTCAGGCCTAAAGCCGCCCTCAATTTCAGGAAAAAAAGCAGCTCCACTGAAATGCTGTAACACATGATGGGTCTTAGTGATTAGCTTATGGGTTGTACCTCAAGTACTGGGTAAAGTGTCCTCTCCCAGCCTTATCTGAGCAAGAAATACTCTCTTAATAACATGCCCCAACATCTCTTTTGCCACAACAGATGTCATACCCTGTGACAGGACAGGTTCACAGCTGCCTCTGGGGAGACTCACACTTGACATTAAGGAAGCCTTTCTTTACTCAGAGGGTGGTCAAACACTGGAACAGGCTTCCCAGAGGTGGCTGATCCCCCAAGCCTGTCAGTGTTTAAAAGGCATTTGGATAAGGCCCTTAATATCACACTAAAACCTCTGACCAGCCCTGTAGTGATCAGGCAGTTGGACTGGATGATCCTTGTAGGTCCCTTCCATATGAAATATGCTATATGAGAGGAAACAAAGTTTTCTACAGAAAGCTTCTTCCCTAATTTCCTGAGAATTAAAAGTGAATTAATCATCCCTCCAGTATAAAAATATTTACCCTTTAGAAAGGATATATACAACATATCTCTCCAGTCCAGTTTCTTACCCTTCAGCACCTATGCAGTGCTAGCTGTCCCCAGTTTTGGGAGGGAGAGTTAACATTTCAGAGGAGTTACTTAATGTGGCCTTGGCCTCTCACCTTATATAAAGCACCTGTGATCAATCAGCATTTTCCTTGTTGCTTCATGCCTGGTGCTCCAGGTTGGAAGGATTTGCAAAATTTGTTTGTCTTAATCTTCTCCTCATTCCTACTTTTTTTTTTCTTTCTCTGGGAGAAAAGATAAACAGCTTTGACTGTTGCACACAGGGCTATGCACCAAAGCATTTTCTTTAACTTACATACAGATACAAGCATTAGGCAGATGTACACATGAGGATACAGATCTCTCTTCAAACAGCACAGCCAAGTCTTGCTATATGGATCTGTAATGTCGTTTGAGAAGGGATATGATTTTGGCTGACTAAAAACATTTTTAGAGCTGGAGAGCAATAAGGTTTGAAGAAGTAATTGAGGCTGTCAGGTAAGTGTTCAGGACTTCAACCTCAGGACTCCAGCATGTCCTAGCCAGAGAGCACTGCTGTAATAGCAAGGGAGATTTATGAGCTAGTCAGTCATAAGACTGTATCATACTCCATGGGGATGGCAGACACTAGATAAAGTTTCTTACCCAGTAATATACAGAATCCCAAGGTGGGTCAGGGTGGAAGGGACCATACAGGTTCATCTGGTTCAACCTCCCTGCTCCAGCGGGGTCAACCCAGAGCACATGGCACAGGACTGTGTCCAGATGGGTCTGGAACATCCCCAGTGAGGGAGACTCCATTCCTTTCTGGTCTCTGAACAGTTCTTCCCCTCCTGTCCAGGTGGAACTTCCTGAACATGAGTCCCTGCCCATTCCCACGTGCCATTGCTGGGTCCCACAGAGCAGAGCCTGACCCCTACTCTGAGCCCTCCCTGCACACAGGGATGAGGGCCCCTCTTGAGGTTAAATATCCTCAGTTCCCTCAGCCTTTCCTTGTCCAGAAGATGCTCCAGCCCCTTCTTCATCTCTGCAGCCTCCACTGCACCTGCTCCAGGAGTATTCCTGTCCCTCTTGTACCAGGAAGCTGCCAGCTGGACACTCCAGATGTGCCTCACCAGAGCTGAGTAGAAGGGCAGGATCATCCCTCTCAACCTGCTGGCAATGCTCTGCCTAATGCATCCCAGGATTCCTGAGGCCTTCTTGGCCACAGGGTTACACTGCTGTCTCACAGACAGCTTGATGTCCACCAGGACACTCAGGCCCTTCTCCACAGAGCTGCTTTCTAGCCTGCAGATGTCACAGCACATGTCTCAGTTGAGACAGACACGATACACAGAGCATCACCACACAATTTCAGAAAGCCCCAAACCATACACAGAAACACCTCACCACTTCAGAAGGGTTCAGGCACCTGCCCACACAGAGCAACACCTCATCACTTCAGAAAGCTGCAAGCATCTGCCCTTCATGTTCTTCAGCCCAGCCTTTTATCCCCTCACACTGATGCCCTGCACCTGTGTGCCCTCTGCTCCCTTTGGTGGGCACTCCAGGCTCGTTACCTTCAATGTCATTCACCTGCTTCTCACAGCTGTAGCTCATTGGGGATGAGGCTGGGCCACAGCCTCACTCCCAACCACCACAAACTGTGTGCCAACATGTAGAGGTGCATGGGGTTAATGTGTACTGTTGTTCTTTAACAAACACAGCATTTTCCTGAGCAAAATCCCCAGAACAGTCTCCTCCTGACAATGACCAGCTGGCTTAAAGAGAATCTGTGCTTTTGAGCAAGGGCTCTCATTGCACATCTTAAAAGAGGGCACAAAGCACTGGCTGACGTGAGTGGGAGCAGTGCTGAGGCTTTAGATGCTGTCCTTCCCCTGAAGATATTCTTCACTGTATTGTCTCTGTCACCCATTTCACTCTGCCATCTAAAAATGTTCAGCAAGATTTAAATCAACCAACCCATGGCATCATGGAATCACTCTACATCCCAATGCAGCACGTCCTAATTCTTTGTCCATTTGAAGAAGACAGGACCTCAAATACTGAACAATTTTGTCTCTTTCAGCTTCAGGAAAGATAAAGCAGGTGATCACTGAGGAAAACTAGGGAGCTCCACTTCACACTGAAAAGGCCAAGGGAACACAAGATGCTTTACCTTGTTCCTCTAAGCATGCAAACCTCCACCTCAAAGAGCACAGGAGCTGACCACAGAGCTGGGGACACCAAAAAGGCCTGTCTGGATAATGCTCTGACAACTGCACTCTGAACTTTCCGGATCGAGTTCCTCACACTGCCAGAGTCAGGAGTGTCAACATGGAACAGTAGTGTCAGAAAAAACCCCCAAAACATGCACATCTGTGGATTTGACTTAGCCCCACAAGAGTCAAAGCTGGGGCCTGAATATGTCAAACATATGTGGGGGGTTTTGAGCCTAAGAACCATAAACACAGGGTTTTCAGATAGTTTACTTCATGAACAGATGTGGGTATAGTTATATCAGATTTTAGTAAAATTGTACAGCAGAGTGGTCCAAAGGTAGCTAGTTCACCTTTCTGTACTGATTAAAATAATTTAAATACTCAGTTTTCCATCTTATCCACTGCTTGCAAATAAACAAAAATCAATTCATTTATTTCTACTTCCTATGGATTCCATCACACTACAATCCATTGTAACCAAAGCAACCATAAACTACGACATCCAGTCCAATGGGTGTGACAAAAAACCTGACAAAAATCCACAAGAGCTAAGTTCTGCTGGGAAGTTTTCCTTTCTTTACTCTGATCACAGAGATCTCAGCAACAGCGTGTGCTTCAGAGACCACAGCAAAAATTAGGAGTTAATTTATATAGCCACAAGTGGTCAAGGAGAGATTCAGTTTGTCATTTCTGACTTGAGGGAGGAAACATGGCTTGAAAAATACAGAATACTGGTACAGTGGAAAGCAAATATCAGCTGATAAGAAGGGTTAGTGGAAATGTTGTAGGGACACAGACCCAAAATATTTTACCCAAGCATTGCCTCTTTCCTCTTCCAGCCAGAGTGTCAGCTAGTCACACACTCCTGCAATCACATTTAACATTAACATTTCCAGAGAGCTGAATTCTCTCTCTCCTTTCCTTCTGCCCCTAACAATCCCCTGCAGCTGTGGCACACTCAGGAGTGTGCTTTGAAGAGTTTAGATGCTCATTTTAGGCAGCTTGGGTCTGATTTCCAGCATCAACAGCAGAAGAAATTGGTCTCAAGCCATGACTTTGGAAAAGGCTTTGAAAAAGACTCAAACTTTTTATTCTGTTGATTTCTGTGAAGCCAGCTTAAAGCCCTTATCTAAATTTCTGGCTCTGCCCTAGCCCTTCTCCTCTCCTGACCATTACCACATTACTTTACCCTGTCCAATGCAGGTTTTTTCATCAGACTCTGACCCTAATGCATTCACCTGTGCAATCCAGCAGGTAGAACAGCAGTGTTGACACATTTTGAATGCTTCCAGTTTTCTGTTTACCACCATCCTCTCATTATCAGCTTCCTGCAACAGATGGACTGTAATTTTACAGGCACAAGAAGAGTCAGTAACTGGGTGGGAGAGGCAGGAAAGGCTGCTGAGAACCCAGAGGGGAAAATAAAGGCAGAATGTTGTGGAAGAAATATGGAGACCTATTAGCCCAGTATCAGCCATGAGCATAACCTCAGCTGGGGCAATTCAGACTGACTTCTCTTGCCAATTCTGTCTTTTTTCCAGGGAAATGGGTTCCAAGAGATGCAACTAAAGACAAAAATAAGTCTGTTTCAAGCTATGATGTCCCTTTTGTTGGGACAGCATCCATTTTGATAGCATCAGCCACAGTCCTCTCTAGTAAACCTCTCTAGGTCCCTAACAACATTTCTATCCATACTGCCAGTCAGCTAACATATAGTCTTTCCAAATTTGCAAAGGATCATGTGGGGAGCTGAGATTAAATTTCATCTTTTCATTGCTTGCATCCACAGGAAAAGTCACAATGCACCCCTTTTAGGTTTCTCCAAAGAGCAAATAAACAATAACTAAAAATCATCCAGGCAAAATAACAAATTATAAACTCTTTATGTTTTGACAGTCGTCAGCTTTCGAGCTCACCACACTGGAAATGCTATTGTGTTCTGCATTGTAGCATCAGCCACAGTCCTCTCTAGTAAAGGTCCCTAACAACATTTCTATCCATACTGCCAGTCAGCTAACATATAGTCTTTCCAAATTTGCAAAGGATCATGTGGGGAGCTGAGATTAAATTTCATCTTTTCATTGCTTGCATCCACAGGAAAAGTCACAATGCACCCCTTTTAGGTTTCTCCAAAGAGCAAATAAACAATAACTAAAAATCATCCAGGCAAAATAACAAATTATAAACTCTTTATGTTTTGACAGTCGTCAGCTTTCGAGCTCACCACACTGGAAATGCTATTGTGTTCTGCATTCCCTTATCCTCCCTTCCATGTACCTATAATAATGCATAGGGAAGGTAGGAAGCCATGAGGCTGAGAATGGAGTGAAGAAACTGCCCCTTTGCTTTGAGCAACATTATCAGTTGGAAAAATCTTTTCAATCCCTAATGGCTAAGCTTTAAAAAGCCCTTCTGAAACCAAAACCAGGGCAAAATACCTCAGATGCAAGAAGAGCAGGAAGCTCCCTGACACACAGCAAGCTCTGTTCCTGTGTTCCAGGCAGTGACCCATCAAGACATGTCACTTCCCCGAGAAGAAAGAGCGGTGCTGTGTCCTGGCAGGGCCAGCGTGGCTTGTGGCTGAGTGACAGGCAGCTGTGCTGGCCCTGTGCCAGGTGGGATGAGCCCTCCTTTCAAAAGCCTCTGCACAGCAGCTGGCTTTTTTAAGAGAAAAAATAATCCTGTGCAGTTAGGGACACATCTGATGTATGAAATAATATTCTCAGGTGCATATCCAAGCCTGCTTTTCTGCAATGTTTTAGTCAGGGCAGTTCTTTTGACAGGGTCAGTGAAGTCTGGTCTCAGCAGAGCTCTCTGAGGGTCATCTGAGAAAAGCCCTGGTGATCCATTTTCTTTTTGTGCTGTGCCTAAAGAGCACACAGCAGCACCAAAGCCAGCACCACAGCTGAAGAAAAGGATCTTCACCACACCTGCCTGTTGAGTTACCCACGAGCTCCAAAGGGTCTTTACCACCACTTCAGCTTCCTTATGTTAATAACTATTAACTCTCCAGTCCCTGCTCAGTCATAAAACTGTCAACACAATTAAAGCTGTGTCAGAAAGGAGAGTCTGATCCATCCTCTGCATTCGAGGTAACTCCAAACCCAGCTTCACTCCAAGAAGCAACCAACTGCCTCTGGGGCATTGCAGACACCCAAAGTCTTTGCAAAGAGCTGTTCTGAACATCTGAACCATGGGAGAGTTCAGCATAAGTTTACAGCCCCTATTCCACAAGAGACGGGAGGCTGTAAGAAATTGGACTGATTACATGGCATCACACATTTATGGGGGCAGGATTTAAAGTAGTTTATTTAGATGTCACAGGGCTTCTGAGCACTGACACTGTTAATTACAGCTATTAGCAACACAGGAGCTGTGCTAGATGACGCTAATGAATGCATACATGTGCCTTGTAGGTGTGTGACTCACTGGCTACCTGCAGGAGGGGAGAGTGGTTGGAAGGAGAGCTGTAACAGGAAGACTTCTAGGACTCTAGTTGCAAGAAAACACTTTGGGCTGAAATTGAGCCACAGATTTTACCACAGCCAATCTCTGAGAAGCAGAGACTGTGGATTCCCTGCTGTGACTGGCTTTGCATCAGAATGCAAATCTCTGCTTCCTCACCAGCTGCATTCCCTTTGGGACCTAAAGGCTGAAAATTCTGGTTAGGGCACCAAGCCTGACAGAGCTGAAGAACTGTTTGGACAATACCCTCGAGCACATGGTGTGGCTCTTGGGGAGTGGGACTCAATGGATCTCTTCCAACTCAGCTTATTCTGTGATTTTGTAATTTCCCTGAAGGAGATGAGAAACTCTGAATAAGTTCCTCCTCAGAGCCATCAACCAATTGTCTCTCCAGTGATGGGAAGGGCCACAGAAACAGAACAGTCAGACAAAGCCTAGCAGGAGCAAGGGACAGGAACCAAGGTGAGCAAACTTGATGGAAACTCCTGGAGGAGTGATCTTCTGAGAATTGCCTTACAGGATCTCTGAGAATTAGCAGACACCTCAAACCTACCAGAATGGCAAACCTAGGACCTAATGGTACATATTTACTGACCAAGACAAATCTAGATAAAACTATTACCATAAAGGTGAATGTGGATAATAAATATTAAGATACTGGAACAGGTGCCAAATCATTGCTGGATCAGGACAGACTTTGCAGTGCTGCCTGGGTGTCCCATTGTTCATAGTATAGACACTTGGGATTGAAGGTCCTTTAAAAACATGACACTCAATAGTTTTCCACAAAAAATAATTGTGCACTCTGAGGAACAGCAGGTTCCATTTTAAGGAAGGGATAAAAGGTACTAAATGAAAAATAAGGTCCTGTCAATGCCCCTCAGAGTCCTTAGAGCACCTGTAAAGCCTAACTGCACTGCTCAGTGTCACAGAGACCCTGGTCACTGCCACCCCAAACTGTTCACACAGCTAAGCAAACAAGTCAGCAGTCATATTTACCACAGCTCATCCTATACATATGCAAAGGTGAATGGAGGTTCAGACAGATGTCAAACACAGAGCCAGGCTGAGCAATCAGTCATATCCACTCACTGGCAATCACATCCAACCCTCTTCCTGAACTTTAAAGAGAGGTTTCAGTATGAAAGTGTCCTGCACAGAACTGCATTAGTCATTATAGCAAATCAAATGAAATCTGACTTGATGTCAGTCCTACCCAGGGATCAAATTCTATCAAAGTCTCAACAATCCCTACTGTCGTTCAAATTACCTCATCTCCAAAACAAAGTTCTTTGTCCAGTTTTTAGCAGTTTCCTGACTGGTTTTCTTTGCTCCTGACCATACATAGACCTTACTGATCACCTCTTCTCAGTCAGGTCTGCTCTCCACATCTCTCATTTGCTAAAATAGGATGGATTCCCACTGCTTTGAGGAATATTGATATATTGTGGTCCACAAGGAGGAGAAAATTATAAAATGTCACAGAGGATTGCTACGTGCAGAACCACCACTCCTTACACAGCAATTAACCCCCTCCCGTCCCACACTGAGCAGGGCACGGATGCCTTCCCGGTGTGCCAGCTGAGGGCACAGGCACAGACAGCTCCTCCGGCTCCTTCCTTGTGGGACAGAGGCATCTAGTGGCAGAGCGCTGAAAGATCGGGTAGAGCCACCACACTCCGATCAAGGATGCGTTTGTAGTTTAAGTGGGATGCTGCTGCTGCCGCCACGCAGACAGGTTGCTACAGAGCTGCTCGGCTGCTAGCTGCTCTGCCCAGGTTCACATGCCATAAAGCAAAATGGAAACACATGGCACCAGGCCCAGCAGCCCAGAGGCCAGGCTATGTTGGATGCTCGGGCAGCGTGCTAGGGAACACACACACACAGCCGCCAAACTCTCCAGGAGAGGGAGGGAGGCTCAGCCCCTCCGTGCACAAGCCCAGCTGTATCCGTGTCTCTGTACTTGCCAACCTGCAACAGCGTAGCTCCATGGATAACCGGCACCTCTGAGAGCTGCTGCAGTTGATGTCTGCTAGCTTTGAGAGCCAGTCATTGTTCCCATGACACTGTTCAAGGCTTTACAGACACCCACTGCAGCCCTTTCCAGACACCTCTGTTCCAGCCTGGATAGTCCTGGCCTAGCTGCTTAGTCCTTGCACCTCAGTCATTCCACACAGCTGATGATCTCCTCTTTGGCCTTATTAGTCCTATGACTTGTACGTCTTGCTTCTAGTTTTGCTGTCTTGTTTGAGATGAGATCAGGACATAAGACAGTATGTGAGATGCAGGTAAGCCACAGACACATCTAACTGCATTCCTAGTTTTGTGCTCTTTCCCCTTCCTACTTTTATTTTTTTTTCTTTTGCCTTGTGAGCAGTTTTCACTACCTACTACAGCTCTAAATGGAACCCACCAGCTCAAAGCCTCCCACTGTGTTTGTGCATGGAGTCAGAATTCTCTGTACCAAATGCTTGGCTTAATAACCTGGCCACAATAAAAGCAGGCAGGATACAGGTAAGCTCTGCTCCCCAGAAATACTATCAATGAATCAACTAGAACAGGTCAAACTCTGTGACCAATACTTAGCCTTTGATCTCTTCGTACAAGCTGCTAAAAGATAAACAATCAATGCCATCCATAAAATGGAAAAAAATACAGTAAAATAAAATGCTTTTCCCTTCTCCTGGATATCCCTCTAAAAGGAAAAAAATTCCACTTATAATGCTAAGATATAACACTTGCCTCACCTTCCAAATCCAAGCTACTAGCTTCAGAATGGCATTAAGATCTTCAATTTCTTGATGTAAGTTTGCATTTTTACTGTGCTCAAACATAGGGGGCTGTGGCTCTAATATTAAAGAATAGCAAAGTTTCTAGAGTTATCTCTAGTTTATACATAGCGCCGTGGCAGAAACAACATCTGATATTCAAAATTGTTATTTAAAATGAAGAAAAGGGCATCTTTGATTTTGATCTGTTATATGTCCTAGGACACTTTGGACATCAATCTTAGGTATATAGTATCTTCAGCTATGTTGCTGCTGAATAAATAACATGTAAGAGAAGCTAATGAATACAGCTGGGAAGCTTCTCACTTTTACTCTGTGCTGTCTGAAAGAGAAACGCAAAGAAGCCAACACCAAAAAGAAACAAACAAAGCAGAGATGGGGAGATAAATGCCAAAATCTCTTAAATGTCCACAAAAATCTTGTCTTGCAGTAGTTCTGTGATGTGGCATTCTGCCGAGACATCCCTTGGGCAATTTTTCAGCAGATGAAACCCCTCCCACCGCCCAAGTACTTTGCCAGTACATTTTTCCAGGACATTCTCACACTCCTTGAGGATGACCATGCTCTGTGGAGCACACAGCCTCTCAAATTCCTTTTTCTAGCTGACAAGGCTACAAAGGACACTCTACCCTTGCTCACTGCACTCCCTCACATATAGCATGCAACTGCAAAGCAGAGCAAGCAACCCTCACATTCACTACTCTGGGGTTACCATGCCAAGCCCATCTGGCTCACAGCGTGCAGCCTGCTGTGTGAGGTCGCTCTGACCCTGAGAGGAGGCTGTGGAGGCGGGGCAGATGGCAAAGCAACATTTTGGAAAGGCCACTTGCAAGTCTGCATCCACGCTGCCCACACTGGGCACCTGCTGCACGGAGATTCACTGCAGTGGAGTTTACACAAGTGATGGATGCCTGCAGGCAGTGAAGGACAGGCTCCAGCAGGAGACAGCTCCTCTCAGGAAGACGTTTCAGTATGCCCTCAGGCAGGATGCCATGTAGTATGCAAGCAGCTGTAACATCTGTCAGAGATTTTGGTTTCATGTCCTCACTGGGATGAGGAGCGAGCAGACACCCAGGCATGCTGAGGTTTTCATCAAGGAGGACTGTGAAAATCCATTTCATTCACATGATCCACAGATATGCTACAGTTGGGATCACCAACAGCCAGGATTCTTGTGCTGCTAAAATTTAGTAAGGATTTGTCTTTTGGACAATGTTGTGGAGCAGAAAGCATTACATCCTTTAGTTTTGTCACAGGTAGAAAGATTTGGGGACATCTATTCAACCACTGATTGCAAGTCATTTCAGAGACAGATTTTCTGGGGCTAACTGTGACAGGACTGCCAGGAAGGCTACTAGAGATTGCTTTCTCACCATTTTCCCTGTGCTCTCATAGCTACATCCACACACAGTTCCTCTCTAGATGTGTTCTGAACAGATCTGCTTTAATAGCTTTTTTTTTTTTTTTTTAAGAGTGCAGCATGACCCTTTTCAGACATAGCAAACAAACAGGCCCACCAAACAGCCCAAAGTGACTGGGATTGCAAGAACACAGGAGCAGCTTTCCTCTCAAGATCCCTTCCTTCTTTCATTCCCCGTTCTACATGGGCAGGTTAAGGATGAATCATTAATCTCTTACTGGGGCTCTGAGTGAACAGCTGCAGCCTGGATTTCTGGGTTCATCCTGGGCAGCCAAAGTGACCATGATCAATTAGAAAATAATATACTGAAACATAACTCCTTGGCAGGATGATTTGGGAGAACCATCTTTGTCTTTAAGTGATCAGGAGAAAAAAAACTAATGGGAGGAATCAAAGAAAGATTCTGAAGCTGAAATGCTGTGCTTTATGCTGGAAGTTAATACTGAGCTGTGCCTGAGGGAAGGAGGGCAGTGAATACTGCTTTGACCTGCAGATGGAAGACCATAAGATAAGGCTGTGAATCTGGCCTTAAGCAGAAGACTCCACATTATTTTTTGCTGATGCTAGGGGCACCTCCCTGAATACTAAAACTGCAGTCCATCTCCCTGCCTTGAATGCAAGGCAATGTTTACGTGATTGAAATTCACTATACAAGCAACAGCTGAGTGAAAAAGAACTGAAAGCAAACATAATTGTAATTCCCTCTTTTATGCTTGTTTCTTGCCATATCGTGAAATAATTTACTTTTTTTCTTTGAAGTCTAATTTTATTGATTGTAATAAAAAATGGACATATGGACAGAAAACTCTTATATAATTATTCAACTGTTACAGACATGAGGGCAGCAGCCTAATGGATTCTCAGGGTGTTTATAGTCACCAGTGTGTAAATTCTTAGAGCAGCAGTTTCCCCTAAACCCACCCAGATGGATTCAGCTCCAACAAGGGGCAGCATCACTGCACTTAAGACTTTGACAAATCAGCAAGAGCTTCACGCTCAGCCATATCCCCCTGTGCTTCCCCAACAGACACACAAGCAATCCTGCAGTGCCAGAAGTGCTGGGGAGCCCCAAAGCTGCACCTGTCACACACTTCAGCAAGCCACACCTCAAGCAGGGACATCACAACTCATCTCAGGTCCATGGGGTCAGAAGGGAGCTGAGCACAGTGTTACACCAAGCAGCAAGGTCTGGGTTGAGGAACACAGCACACAGGGACATGTGAGCCCAATGAATGCTACCTGGCAGCACAAAGTTGGCTGCACAGGGGCACACTGCCCCACAATGACAGCAAGGAGATCCCCAGCAGCATGGCAGCACAGTTATGTTGCACTTGGGAGGAAAAGCACTGCTCAGGTCTATGAGCTATGGAGACCTAACCTCTTTATGAGGAAGATGTAGCTCAGCACAGGTGAGATGCAGAAGCTCAGCAAGGTACAGCCAGAAAATGCCACTGTCCCCCATGCAGGCTGGGTCCCACCCCAAGTGGGGAGATCCTGCAGGGGCTGCAGCACTCAGCACATTCTCCTTGGGCTGCCCCTCTGTCAGCACCAGCTCACACCAAACCCGCGTGGAGCCCATCCACTCCAGGCTGGTGTGAGGGGCCCCCAGTCCCACAGGGACTCCCAGCTCCGTGCAGCCAACTGAACCAAACCCCACAGGGACTTAAAACACCACAGGGCCACCGGTAAGGGGCCCAAAATCCCACAGGGCTCCCTAAGCCAGCCAGAGACAGTTACCCTCAGGCCTACAGTGTCCCTAAGCCCCACAAGACAGCTGCAAAGGACCGTATAATCCAAAGGGCTCCCTAAAGCACGCAGACCCAGCTGCCAACGGGCCCCTAAACCCACAGGGCCGGCTGCAAGCAGCCCCTTGACGATCAGCTGCATGGAACCCTGCACGATCAGCTGCAGGGGACCTCAGCTCCACAGGGCTCTCTGAAGCGGACACAGCGTGCCGCAACAGGCCGTGACCCCCGCAGCACCGGGCCCCGAGCCCGCCCCTGGCACGGGAAGGAGCGAGCGGCGGCAGCGGCGGCGCCTTCCGGGGCGGAGCCGGGGCGGGCCGCGGCCGAGCCGTGCCGTGCCGTGCCGTGCTGAGCCGTGCCGAGCAGGGCCGAGCCGAGCGGCACTATGATGGCGCAGCGGGCACTCCCGAACCCCTACGCGGACTATGACAAGTCCTTGGCCACCAGCTACTTCGACGCGGCCGGGCGGGTGAGCGGGGCTGGGGTGAGGCGGCTCCGGGGACCTGCCCCCGGCCGTGTGGAGCAGAGACCTGTCAGGTTACAAACACCGGGGCTGCCCGGTGTACCGATGTTGCCTTCACGTTTTGGTGGGTTTTCTCTCCGCAGCTGACCCCCGAATTCACGCAGCGGCTGAATAACAAAATCAGGGAGCTGCTGCAGCAGATGGAGAAGGGCCTCAAGTCCGCCGACCCGCACGACTGCACCGCGTACACTGGCTGGGCAGGTAGGGTCGGGTCCCTGGAGCAGACCTCTACATCAGGTCCTGGCAAACCGTGGGGCTTTGGCCATCGGAATGCTCATGGTACAGCCACGTCAAGAATGGCACTTCTTCTGCATGTTTTAGTCCATTAGAACAAGGGGATGTCTTTCTCCGGACTCCCCATTTTTGAGGCAGGTTTCGTGCTGCAGAGCAAAGACCACAGTGTCGTAGGGCAGGATTGTATCTAGTCTTGGTTAATAGTGCTGGACTTACACAATGGAGAAAGCCAGCACTCGTTTGAGAGCAGGTCAGGTTTCGTGCTGCGAAGACCACAATGTCGTAGGGCAGGATTGGGTCTAGTTAATAGTGCTGGACTTACACAATGGAGAAAGCCAGCACTCGTTTGAGAGCAGGCATGGGAGCTTTCAAAGGGACAGGCTCCAAGTGTACCCATAGTGGGGATGATGACAACAAAACCAGTGCTCCATCCACTGCTCCATGAAGTAGGCAGGTGTACATGGTAAGTCATTTACCTGCAAGGAGCCCTTGCATCTGGCAGCAGTGAGCTTAATGGCCTGAGATAATGTCTATCTTCTCTGTTCGGGCTGTAATTTATCTGATGACCTTGTCTGATTGGAAGATTGCTCCATTCCTGTTCCCCAGGTAGTGCCACTCCATTTAGTGAGCGCTAGTTTTGCTCCAGTGCCTTCCAGAAGGAGCAGAAATACTAATGTGAGTATAACAAAGTGTGGAAGCCTTCCTCATACTAACTTGTGTGCAAAGCTTCCAGGAACTTGTTTTTCTCCTATTCTGCATTTGCAACCTGGTTTTCCTTCCTTGGAAGTGTGCCCTGCCTTTGCCTCCCTGTTTCTACCCAGTGGTGCCAGGGAGGACACACCTTTCTCTGTGCCCCAACTTCAGCTGCTGCTGTGTGCTTTGACATCTCTCCTGCCTTCTGCGCTGTGCCAGGCCCTATTCAGGGACCATAGGGTAGTTGAAATCAATCTCATGCTTGCTGCAAGATTTTTTTTTGGTGCTGCTTCTTTTCTTTTTGCAGTATGCTGCAGTCTTAAATGGCAGGTTTCTACAGTACAATCTGGGTGTGGCTGGCTGGTGTGTGGGTGCTGTGGAACTTAATGCCAACAGTTTGCTTATGAGAGTGGTGTTGGTGCTAAACTAACGTTGCAGCTTGATGACAGCAGCGCTAGAAGTGCCTGCTTCAGAATTTTAGTAAGGCAGACAGACACTGAGAGCACTGAAGAGCAGTTCAGAAGAAATGCTAGGATGCCAGTATTAAATTCCAGCGTGGGAGAACATTGATTTCATCAGCTGCTATCTTGGCTGCACTCTGCTCCTGCTGCCAGTGAATTTATACATTTCTGCTGAGTGCTGGCTGATTTCACCTTGGCAGACATGTTCACTTTTCCAGTCTGTGTGACCCTGCGCTGGGGTCCCCTCTGATGAGACCTGCTATGGTAAGGGTGGTCTTCAGTCATGATTTTAGAGTCTGCCTCTGGCCAGAAAATTCAGAAGACAAAGCAGGAGGATAGTTGATGTTAGGAGTACTCTTGGGGAGAAGGAAAACACTTTTCCCCAGAGGCTGTGTTTCTTTTCTGAAGGTGGTCCTAAGGTACTTCTTGTTGGAAAGCGACTGCAGTTATGAAAAAATGGTTGAGAACTCTGGTTCAGGATTCCAGCTTCTTTTCATTCGGGAGTTTCTCAAGAGAGATTCTTCTCTTTTCTTCCTAGAGATCATTCCTCAATGGGCACACAGCCTTCTTTCCTTGGCTAATAGGAAAAAAATCCATGGACAGATTTCCTGGAAGTCACAGCCAGCATGATGAAGTTTGCAGATGTTACACTGTAACTTTGTCACCCTACCTTCTTTTCCAATTCTAGCTATATTAATTTATTCAGAGCTGGTTTCCAGAGACAAAATTAATTGGGCCAAGACAGCAGCTTTTTCCTGTAATTGCTTGTGTAGGAAAGGCTTGTTGAGTATCTCCTCATGTGAATCATTGCCCAGCAGTCTGAAATAAACCCTCACTCTCGTGGCCGCTAATAAGGGAGATTTGAAATATGGCTCTCTTGGCACAAACTCTGTGAAATGTAACGTACTTGAGTGTACTATATTACACTCAGTAATACACAGCATATGCTGGCACTTTACTCTGGGGCTCCTTTCTTTCCCAACACACTTGACAGAGCCCTGTTCCCCCAGCGTGCACTCGTGCCAGGGAAGCCACGGCTTCTTGGCACGTGAAGTTGGAGCAGAGAGAGGGAAGGACTCAGATTTTCAGCTCAGAGGCGGTGAAAACACACTTTGGATCAAGATTATCCAGTGCATGGCTGAATGCCCTCAAAACATATTTGAATCATCTTGTTACGTTCTCATTCAGCTCCCCATAGAGATCAGGGCCCCATAGGCAGCACCTGGTACGTGCCTGGGTACAGACCAGCCTCAGCTCTTGTGTTCTGCTTTGGCTTTTCATCAGTTTAGGGAGACTGCTGGAAGAGTTTTTTCCCTAATCTGTTTCACTGGTATCACAGTGTTGATTGAGGGAAGCTGAACTGCTCTAAGCTAATTCAGAGTCAGAAGCAGTTCAGATCCTGGTAGAAGCACAGCAGCCTCATTCATTTCCAGACAGATTAGCCTGAGGATACTGAGGGATACCTGTATGCCTGTTGGTGTTTGTGACATGCAAAAGGCCTTGCTCTGAAGACTATATTGACTAGGAGCATAGCTGATGGAAAGGGAATGGAAGGAATTCATTCCTGTCACCAGGTGACTGCAGAAGCCAGAATGCTCCTGAGTCCAGTGCCTACTGGACTGTTGCATCTTTCCAAGGTGATGAGCTATATAAGGGAGAGATTCACCTTCCTCCACACTGTGGTAGTTCACTTGGAATTTTTTTCCCATGCAAGCATCCCCTTCTCTGGCAAGTCTTAGTTATGGGGAGCCTCTAAAACTGCCCAGTAAGTTCAGCTGGCTCCATCCACAGGTTTTGGCTGGCCCATTGGCAAGTAGGGATGAGGAGCAGGGCTCAGTTGTCTTTTGAAAGGAAAGCCATGTAAGAATGAAATTACAACTCAACCAGTTCAGGAAAACTTCTGGAAAAACACTTTTCATTCACTTTAGTGCAATATGTTGTGTTTTAACCTCAGAACCCAGAGACCTTACATTTCTTTTAGTCCTGTTCAGAATAATGGAAATCCTCAGATAATCCCTACAGAACAAGAGAAAGTGAGGCTGCATTTGCTGAGAGATAATAGAGTGCTTTGGGTCACTCACATAAACCACATTCCTGCCAAGTGCTCAGCAGGTAGTTTTTGTGAATTTTCTGTTCTTGGAGATAGTCAGTGTTTGACTGGACAAGGCCCAGAGCAATGGCATGCAAATTTGAGGTTGACCTTCCTTTCAGAGGGCTGGAGCACATCACCATTGATCCCTGCTAACCTAACCTGTTGTAGGATTTTGTGATGGGGTAAAAAGGTTAACAGAAGAAGCTCTGTTACCCAGGTTTTAAGGCAGGATAAATGCTTAGGCATCCTGAATAATCAATCATGCAGTTGGAAGAGAAGCTGCAAACTGGTTCCTCAGCCAGTTCTGAACATGAACTTCCAGAGATGTCTCACTGTTGCATGCAGTGTGGCTTTGGATGCATTTAGGAGTGCAAGGTAGCATCCCATGTGTCTGCACCAGGAGAGGTGCTAATTTTCCTTTGAGCTGGGCAATAACACTGGGCCATCCATGCTCTTTTACCCCATGCCTGACTTAATAAAATAGGATCAGCTGTCTCATTAGAAACCATCAGGCTTTATCACTGTGCAGAGATAGGTTTCTGTTTCTTCCCTCTGTGTTTGACACCCTGCTTTGAGGCTGCTGGCTCATTTACTGCCCTGGGTCAATACAAGATCTCTGAGATCTTTATAACTCTAGGTGGTCGGTTTGGAACAAAATATCCTCTTGTGGCAACCTCCTTTCCTTGGCAGAAGAAGCACAGCTCAGCTCCTGCTGGGCAAGGAGGCATGTTCAGGACAGTCTAAGGGCATAACTTGCTTGCAAAGCAAGCTGCTTGCAGGCCAACAGAAGAGCAAGTCTAAACTTGCAGAGAAGTTGAGGCACAGCTTCTCTTGGATCAACAGAATGGTCATGTGGATGAGGTACTCTTTCTGCCTACTGCAGAGCTTCAGCTCACATTTCTGCCTACTGCAGAGCTTCAGCTCACAAGCAAGACCTTACCTGGTATTTCCAGCAGTGCCTGCTCTGTTGAAAGCAATGGCTGCTGAAGTCAGGGCATCAGCACAAGCTGGCTGTAGCTCTGGCACAATTGTCTGTAACTCCACTGCCCCACTCTAAAGAAATCTCTAATGCAAAGCAGCCCTCTGCACCTACCCTGCAGGAAGGTGAGAGGAGAGTTGCTGTTTACTGTCCTTGTGAAGGTGTTCACTAAGCAGGCTTTGTGAGGCACACAGGATTGACTTTGGCCTCCCAATTCCCTGCAATGAGCAAGCATCTTGGGCATTGACACTCAACTCCTGTGTATTGGCTTTCTGCATGCTGGAGTGGCTGTTTCAGTCAGCAGGGCCCTGGTGGGCTGTCAGCAGCACGTGTTCAGTGCAGTCCTGTACCATCAAGGATGCCCTGATGCATTCCCCATCTCATTCACCTCTGCAGCAGGGGCAAGAAGCAAAAAACTTGGACATCTGAGAAACTACAGAGAAAAGGGTCCAGTAGTAAACAATCAACAGGACAAAGCCCAGACATCTCTGGCAGTAGCGGGCCACAGCTGGCCACTGTATGGCAGTTCTGCTTGGAAACAGTCAGAGGTCACAAAATTAGGTCACATTTCCAACTAGGACACTGAACATCAGACCTCCAGGGCGCACAGAAATGGAGCAGATCCACAGCCTACCTAGCTCCGTGTGTCTGGTGGTGCCATGTTTGTATACCACTTAAAGCATGCCAAACAAACACCCAGTCAGTCACAACCTACCCAGTCAGTTGGGGTGAGGAATATTGGAGAGGGAGTGAGGTAGAGCTGTGGAAGAGCTTCTGCAGAGCAGCACTGCCTTAACTGAACCAAGGTCACCGTGTGGATACTCTTGTCCCTGACCTGCACTGCCTCTGAAATACTCTCCCTGCACCTTGGCACACAGGTTGATACCATCTATCTCACCAAGGTGACTGTTTTATATTCCTCTGCATACACCTGTCAACATTGCCTCTTCGTGCTTGTGCCTGCCTCCTCTGCTGCCTTCTCCCCACTGGGGCTCACAGGTGCCAACAGAGGGACCAGCAAGCTGAAGGCAGCACTGCTTGTGCCCTTCTGATCAGTTTGGGAATGAGGAGTTCCTTGAGGAATTGTGTTGATTTGGCATGGCCTGATTTTTGGTAGCAGGAGAGGGCCACAGGGGTACCTTCTGTGAGAAGCTGCTGGAAGCTTCTACTATTTTCGACAGAGCCAATCTCTGATGGCTCTGAAGATGGATATGCTGCTGGCCCACTTACAGAGGTTGGTAACTCCTCTGTGATGACACACTTAAGAAGAAAATCAAAACAGTGCATGCACAGTTTTTTCCCCAGGGGTGGGGAGGCACCGTGGCTGCTACCATGCTGGCACAGCCTGTGGCAATACAGCACTGTGACTGAAAGGGCAGGGCCGGGGTGGTGGCTTCTCCTTCCTGGCAGCCCACATATACAGAGATGTGAGCTGAACAGAGAGACTATGGACCTGTGGAACCTGCAAACCTTGCTTTTGTTTTTAACACCTCTCTACATGAAGAAAGGCATTAAACAGCTCCAGTGCTGCTGCAGCCGCCACTGCCCGTGCAACGGTGGCAGGGCTGCCTGGTCAGCAGCAGAAACAGGATGAGCAATTAATTCCCTGGCATGGAACCTAGATGAGATCAGCTTCTCAGTGCTACAGGATCCTGCAGGAATCTTTGAATTGGTGGGAGTTGTTGACAGTGGTACTACAAGCAGCAGTTTGTCTTCTAGTCAGAAAAGAAGAGGAAGTGAAGACGTGGGCGAAAACATGTCAGCACCAAGGTCAGTGGAAAGAAAGAGGGGGAGAAGGTGCTCCAAGTGTCAGAACCAAGATTCCTCTGCAGGCCGTGGTGAGGACCATGGTGAAGCAGCTGTGCCCCTGTAATGCATGAAGTCTGCAGGGGATGCAGAGTTCCACTTGCTTCCACACTAGAGCAGCCTATCCTTAAAAAACTATACCCCCTGGACAAGTGACCCATGGCACAACAGCTTTGGAATGACTGTTTGCCCATGGGAGGGACCCCACATCATAGCTGAGAAAGGACTCCTCTCCCTGAGTGAACAGAAGAAGATCTCAAGTGACAAACTGACCAAAACCCTCATGCCCTAGCTCTCTCTGCTGTCAGTTGGAAGGAGGGGGGGGAAAAATGTGTTTAAAGGCTTATTTTACTTCTCATTATCCTCCTCTGACTCTGTTAATAATAAATTTACTTTATACCTTTAAATTTGAACCTGTTTTGCCCTTAGAGTGTTTTTTCTCCCAATCCTTATCTCAACACACAAACCCTTTGTTAATTTTTTTTCCCTTTCATCTGCCCAACTATAACAGAAGAGATTTAACAACAAACAGCTTTCATGCGTACCTAGAGTATTGCCAGTATTAATTGACAAGAGGAATGAATTGAGAAAACTGGCTTTAGATGCAATTTGTAAGACCTTTCAGTTTTAAATAAAAAGGGAAAGTGAATGTTTTGGGAAGCAGCTTCATCCTTTAGTCAGTGGTTTTTTGGAGTCTTTCCAAAGATGCTTGGGCCCAAGAGGAATGGGGGTAAGAAATGTTTTAAAAGAGGAGAGGCAAAGAAATCAGAGGAAAACAATGCTGAGATTTACTTTCTAAGAATTCAATCCTTGCAGTGGTCTTGGCAGGGTATTTATGTGCACAATTAGGGTGGTGTGATGGCAGTGAGAATAGAAACAACTTACAAAGCTAGTATATAAAAGCAGATAAGTTAAGAGTGCAAGTTGTGCTCAGATAGCTGTCAGGCTAATAAGAGTCTAGAAGATGTGCTAGGTACGAAATAAATCAAGGAGAGTCACTTGACATTTTCTGGCTGGAAAAGGAGGGTTCCCCTTTAAAGAAAGGCTTCGTTTCCACATCCTTACAGACTTGAGTGATGGCACTGTGCAGCTGAGCTCTCTCTAGAATTGCTAGCACTGAATTGCTTAGAGAGAGAACAAGGTTATTAGCTTCAGCAGGAAATGGAAATTTTATACTTAATGTACATGTGGAATTGAATTGTCTGTAACATGAAGCTTTGAAGATTACCCATGCAAAATGAGAAAATTATCCAAGTTTGAAATTGTCCTCAGTACCTTGGACTGTAATTTTGCAGCACGCTTGCTCCCTTGACCTTAACACATCAAAATCTGCAGAGATTGGCTCTATTAATTTAGGCTTAATGCAGGACCTGAGTCTTCTTAGAAATGGTTATTGTTAAGGGGAGAAATAAGCTCTTCTCAAAGTGATGTAAGCCAGTGGATTTTTTTCAGTGCAGGTTTGAGGATGGCTCCCAGATCAGAAGGATGGTTCAAGTGTGACTGACCTGTCAGGCACAGACTTACTGAGAGCTCCTCATTCACCTACTGAAAGCTTCAAGAGCTGGGTTAACACAAGGCAGAGGCAAAGGACAGCAATTGATGTGACTGCTCAGTAGCAGAACTGTTTTGGTAGCTGGCCAGTCCATTGGAAACCTCTGGTGAGCACCATCCAGCCTTTTCCAGTATTCCAGGCAGCTGTTTGTGTTTCAGACAAGGGCTGATCTCATGAGTGATTGCTGTAGAGGAGAATTGGGCAGTCCCTTTTTTCTAGGATGCACCAGTCCTTGCTTTAGGGCCTAGGACTTGCCCAACAGCAGGAGATGATGTCCAGGGAACTGCAGCAACCTTGCCAGTGCTTCCCAGTGGAAAGGAATTAAAAAAGAATCATAGAAGGAAATTTTTAAAAAGAGTCAAGTATGATGTCTGGATTTCCTAAGGATGCTGTTTCTCAGTGCTAATGATGTGTCACTTTTTTAAAAAATCCAGTCCAAGCTAAGTGACCCAACCCCTTACCCCCTTAACCATGGGGAAAAGATAGAGAGGGTGACAATTCTGTTTTGCCCAAAGGCTGGGGTTTTTTCCCCCTTCACTGTTGAGCATAAGTCACAGGTAATTTAGGTGGGTTTTGTCTAGGTCTCATCTTTTGCTCCTTGCTACTAAAATTGTATGGAAATGTGTATAAAATTTTATGCAATTCTGTGCTGTTCTCCAGGCCTTCCTGGGTCAGACGCTGCTGTTGTCTTGACCTGCCATCCACTCACAAGCAGCATCAAGTTACAAGGAGATGACAAAGCAGGAAAAGAAGCTGTGGGTTATGTCCCTGAGCAGCCTGTCTGTCAGGCTTGTGCCCTAGATGAGGGCCAGGCCAGACTTTCAGCTTCACTGAAGTGACAACCATTTCTGGTGGATGCAACCTTTCTGTTCCTTCTGCAGGCATTGCTTTGCTGTATCTGCACCTGTTTGATGTGTATGGAGACCCAGCCTACCTTCAGGTGGCCCATGAGTACGTGAAGAAGAGCCTGAGGTGCTTGACCAGGCGATCCATCACTTTCCTGTGTGGCGATGCCGGGCCCCTGGCAGTGGCTGCTGTCGTCTACCACAAGCTGCAGAACCAGAAGCAGGCAGAAGACTGCATCATCCGGTAAAAAAAATTGCTTATGTCTTTGACCAGACCTTCCTCATGCTCACAGAGCTGGTCTGGGCTTGTATTGGGCACTCTCTGACAAATGTGAATACATTTTGTTGCAGTCTTGTGTGAGAAATAGTGCAGTAACTTAGCGAGGCAGCACAAACTTTTCCTGCCCTGGTAAAAGAGGTGGTTTAAGGATAAACACGTTTGCGTGGCAGCCTGCAAGCTGGGGAGAAAGGATATTGTTCAGCTGGTACTGCCATCTTAAAAATAATTCTGATAAACACAGGAAGAAAAAAGTGCCCAAATTAAAAACAAAAAAAGCCAGAAGGTGGGGTTTGGTGTTTTTTGAGAACGTTTTAATTTAGCTTTACAGTCATTTTGATGAAAAGGAAAAATGTGGTAAGATTATTAGATTTAATTTTGGTACTTGCTTCCACTTGCTTTTTATTAGTTGTCTTTGACTTAAACCTAAGATTGACAGCATCCCTTTCAACTGCAGAATGCAGCTGGTTATGATTCATTTATTTCTATTTCCTGCCTTTCCTCGACTGTTTTCACATGCATTTTTGCAGGGTACTTAAGACAAGAAAAGGACAAACAAGCAAGCATAGATCAGCATGTGGCAGAGGAAGGAAAATAGTTAAGGAGATGTAGTTGCAAGCATTTCTCAGTTAAAGGAGATGGGTTTTAAGAAGGTGAGAAACAGCTCTGTAGAGAGTGTCTACTCATACCCGATCAGCACAAAGAAAGACAAAACCCCTGACAATTCAGAACACTGACTGCCCTTAAGCAGCCATGAGTAAGTGAAGCATAATAGCAATTTAAAAAAGCCACAGGTGGGAATCAGAGGTGTCTGTTGGTTGGACACCAAGTTCCACTCCCTTAACTAACTTCTGGTTTATGTAGATATAATCAGTCTGAGGACAGAACTCTTTCTTTATTCTGATAATAATCTGTGGGTTAGATTTTGCTTTGATAGAGTGGCAAATTCACTATGATTAACATATTTGTTAACAAAAAGGGAATTCATCTATCAGACAGTACTGGTCAGTTGTGGTCACTGCATAAGTCCCAGGTTGTAAAAACAATCCCTAATTCATGTTTTCTTGCTGAGGTCTCCCCTCCCCATATCCCTCTTGTTCTGCCTGTGGTTTGGTGGCAGAATGGAATCTTGTGATTAATTTTGCACTGCCATCTAATGGTATAATAAAGTCAGAACACTGGAAATTGGTTTCTTCATACATCTGGAAGAGGAAAACAGAAAAATGTGGCTTTCTCAAATGAACAGTTACACTGTCCTTACTCTGCCACCAATTCCCAGAGCAGTTAGCCTAACTGTGCTCCTTTAAAATAGAGTATTTCTTTGAGAAGTAGCTTCCTAAATCAAAACTCTTACATGGTTTTTGAGTATCCTGTTTAGTTACAGGACAATTGCTAAGCTGTGCAGTGCAAGTGCATAGAAAGAGCACTTTTATCAGAGCTGGGGAGAAGAAGGGCCTCTCTGCATTTTGTCCTCTGTCTTTTAAAGTACCTCATCTTTACAGAGGCAGTGGAGAGAATCCATCAGCCAGGTTTTACCTGCAGTGGAACAGACAGAAGCTTGCTTTTTCCTAAATGAGTTCATGACCAAAAAATGTGCTTTTTTTGCTCTAGAGAGACTGATGTTTCAGGGCAGCCTATTTTCCAAGAGCCTGTGAAAATCTGAGCCATGTTCTAGGAGCCCTCTTTTTCCTGTCACCTCCCACCAATTGAGAAGGTCAAAGCTTTGCTTTCAGAGCCAATAATGTACAAAAATCCCATTTTACTCTACAGCTGCCTTGATTTCCCTCTGTCCAGAAACTGCTGATTGTTGACAGTTGAGGTGATAGGCTGATCATGTGAATAGGAGTGGCTCTTCTTTCAGAGACCACAACTTACCCACACACCTGAGAAATGCATTCTGCATGCAGTCAGTCCAGCAGCATCCCAGGCATCTCTTTTTGAATGCATCAAGCAGAAACTCCTGCAAGGCTTTCTCTTCTGATGATCCTGCTTGAAAAGCAGTTAGAGGTAAAGCAGTAATGCTCAAAGAACAGAAAATGGTCCAGTTGCTCCAGATTTCCCCATAAAAAAAAGATATCACATCCAGAACTGAGAAAATCCCTAACGCTGCTATTACAATTCACACATCCATCCATTCCTTCTGTGTCACCTGACATTTCCTGACATCTCAGAGCTGAACAACATCACCAACTTCTCTTCTGGCCAGCCTGCTGCCAGGCAGAGTCTATCTGTCCAAACAGCTCCTTGGAAACCCTCTTCATCTGCCTTCCTTGGACTCTGCAATAGGCACCACGAGGCCTTTCCTTTCAGCTCCAGCAGCAGGGAGATGAACCCATGCCTTGGGTGTAAAGTCTGTCTCTTGGGTTTAAAGAAACCTCCCCCATTGAATCACCAGCCAGCTTCTCTTCTGGCCAGCCTGCTGCCAGGCAGAGTCTATCTGTCCAAACAGCTCCTTGGAAACCCTCTTCATCTGCCTTCCTTGGACTCTGCAATAGGCACCACGAGGCCTTTCCTTTCAGCTCCAGCAGCAGGGAGATGAACCCATGCCTTGGGTGTAAAGTCTGTCTCTTGGGTTTAAAGAAACCTCCCCCATTGAGCAGTCCACATGTCAAGTGGTACAAGAGCCAGTCCACCTTGACACACTCTCTCTCCTTTCTCCTTCAAAATCCCTGTGCACTTTGAGGCCAGTGCCAAGGGAGAAGTTTTCTGCTGTGAGGAGTCACAGCCCAGCATCCTCTCTACTTGAGGCATTTGGTTCCTTCTTTATTTTGCAACACAGTGTTGCAAAGTCCCTGGAGCCCAGGGAGCTAAGGCACCTTTTCTGTTCTTCACACTGCTGTGGCAGGGAAGATCAGCACACACAAAGCTTTTCCTGGCTGGTTCACAGTCAGAGAATAGCCTTAAAGCCACTTATGCTGGTATTTTAAAAGTGATGACACTTTTCAGATTGCTGTCTTACAGGTGAAAGAGTCTATCTGTCCAAACAGCTCCTTGGAAACCCTCTTCATCTGCCTTCCTTGGACTCTGCAATAGGCACCACGAGGCCTTTCCTTTCAGCTCCAGCAGCAGGGAGATGAACCCATGCCTTGGGTGTAAAGTCTGTCTCTTGGGTTTAAAGAAACCTCCCCCATTGAGCAGTCCACATGTCAAGTGGTACAAGAGCCAGTCCACCTTGACACACTCTCTCTCCTTTCTCCTTCAAAATCCCTGTGCACTTTGAGGCCAGTGCCAAGGGAGAAGTTTTCTGCTGTGAGGAGTCACAGCCCAGCATCCTCTCTACTTGAGGCATTTGGTTCCTTCTTTATTTTGCAACACAGTGTTGCAAAGTCCCTGGAGCACAGGAAGCCAAGGCACGTTCTCTGTTCTTCACACTGCTGTGGCAGGGAAGATCAGCACACACCAAATTTTTCCTGGCTGGTTCATAGCTGGAAACAGTCAGGGAATAGCCTTAAAGCCACTTGTGCTGTTATTTTACAAGTGATGGCACTTTTCAGATTGCTGTCTTACAGGTGAACAGAAAAATAAAGTCAAATGCAATCACACTGCTACCTGCTGCCCTGACAGGGAAGGACATCCAGTCTTTCTGGAAGTGTGATGAGAGGTAAAACAAAGGAAAAATTGCATCTAAAGTGAATTGGGCTACAAAGCACCAGTGTGAAGTGCTGTCAGTCTCTGTTAGCACTACAGGAATATCACCAGCTTTGCAAAATCATAATAAAAAAGTGGCAAAGGCAATACTTGACTGCAGCAGACCTCACTCTGCACTTTTGGGCTAAAGCCTGGTGCCAGGCAAGCTGTCCTCAGCCAGCCACAGCACTCCCACTTTGCTAAGCTGTCCTCACTGCTGCTCAGTTCTACCTAGAGGATATTTCTTCCATGTGCCACTGGCAGCTTGATGTTAAACAACTGTGTAGCTCCACCTCTTACTTAGATTTTTAGCTCATGGAGACACCTCTATCTCACCTGACAGAATAGTCCAGGCTGTTTGTAGGCATGGAGAGGAAGGGGCTTCTCTATCAGAACTTTAGAGCATTGGGGGTGAGATTTTTCCACATACCATTAGCACTAGCTTGACTTTCAAATATTCCTTAGGCAGCCAAATTAAAAGGATAGTCCCATAATTTGAAAGTGGTGATTTTTGGCAGAGTATCCACCTTGCCAATAACATCACAAGGAGATAATGGTGGGCAGCCTTTCCAGAGCAGTCGGCAGCTTTATGCTGACCATTTCTTTTAGCCCAGGTTTCTCCCTCCTGTAGCTTTCCAAGCTGGTGCTGTAAAACCCAAGCACATAGTATGAGTGCATTGTGAAGAGCAGAGCAGACTGAAGCAACCAGCCAAACAAAAGGCAGAAGGGAAGGGGTGATTCCACACCTCCTGCAGCTGGAAAGCTGAGAGCCAGAGCCTGTTCTGACAGCTCCTAGGGCACAGCAGCATGAAGGAACAAACCATGGTTTTGAGCTCCAGCCTTCGTGCTGGTTTACATGGCTTGGAGTGTAATGTTTGAGTGCATTTCCCTCTCATCTCCCCCAATGAATGTTTCATTGCAGTTTGCTGCACCTGCACAAGGCTGACCCACGAGTGCCAGATGAGCTCCTCTACGGGCGCATGGGCTATCTCTCTGCGCTGATATTTGTGAATAAGCACTTTGGAGAGGAAAAGATCCCTCAGAGTCACATTCAGCAGGTACTGAGCCTTTTGCTGATTTGTTATCTGTCTCCTCCCATGCAACTCATCTTGGGGCAGGTAAAAATCAATGCTAGATGTAAAGAACTCTGGCAATAAGGGAGAAAACACATCATGGTATGGCTTTTCTTCCAAAGGGACAAAGAACCACTTCCATGTAAGTCCATAGGCAGTACTGGACTGGCATACATTTCATTCCACCCTCTGCTTGGGCAGAAAAAAAATTCTTGTTCTGTGTCAGAATACTCGCTGTGCTTTGCCCGGGGCAGCAACATTTCCCTCACCCACATTTGTTCCCATCCCTTCACAGGTCTGTGAAGCAGTTGTAGCCTCAGGAGAGAGCTTAGCCAAAAAGAGGAACTTCACAGCAAAGAGCCCACTGATGTTTGAGTGGTACCAGGAGTACTACGTAGGAGCAGCCCATGGTTTGGCTGGGATCTACTACTATCTCATGCAGGTAAGAGACACGAGGGGAGGGGCCCTTAGCAGCTGTTTCACATTCCTTTGGGCAAGGAACAACATTTCAGTTGGCTCTTGGTAATGTCAAACTGGGAAAAATGCCTTGTCTGGTGGACCTACCCATGTGTTTATCATGCATTTCCAATTGTAAAGGTTTTCTTCAAATCTAAGATTGAATCTCTGACCTTGAAGATCTGTGGAGAAACGTGACTTGCATTAACCAGCAGTGTCACATAATGGAGGCCTGTAGCTCAGCTGGGTCTGAGTTTCCCCCTCATGTTAATTGCTTCTAAATTATTCACATTTGGTGGTATCTGCTGGCTCCCTGCATCTTATGAGATGGTTACTTAGAGCAGAGTGAGAATCTCTGAGAGAAAAGCATGGTGAAAGAAATTGTGCTTATAGTGGGAAAGTGGGAAATGCCTTTGTATCCAAAGCAGAACCTGCTTCTAAATGTGAAAGAGATGGAACTTTGGTAAAGGAACTGAGTTGAAGCAGGCAGAGCAAGACAAGAGGCTGGGAGATACAGTACCCCTTTGCTTTTGATGCTTTCTCACTATTTTGCACAATTCACTGGAGCTCTGTCAGTATTCCCTATTCTGGCTCTGAAAAAAATGAGGGTGATAATTCCCCTATGAGGGTCCCTTTGTGCATATATTTACAGTGCTTAGAAAAATAACAGCAAAAAATACCATTGAATTTTTAAAGCATTAAAAGCACCCATGAGCATCACAAATTATTTTGGACTAGAAATAGTCTATAATCTTTTATTAGACATAACTCTGAGAGCAGGTGGAAAAGGAAGCCACCAGGTTTCAAGCATTTGAGCTTTCCTTCAGGGCTGTCAAAGTTAAATTCCATGTACAGGATCAGTAGAAGTCCTGTGAATATAACTTTTCTGATGCTCAGAGAGGAAGAGGTGGTTGGTGGTTTTTAAGTAGAAGATTTGGCAAGAGGGGGATGCAAGGTGATTATTACCCAGGAGCACAGAATAGCAAGCTAAGACAGCAATGTGCTGTGAACCTAAATTTGTACCAAGTCCCTGAGCTTGCTCCCAAGTGGCTGTTTTAAATAATTTTAAGTCTCCCATAAAATACTGCATGGGCTTTGTGCTTCTCTGCTATATGAAGTAAAAGCCTGGATCAACCAAGCATAATGCACAAAAACCCTTGGGAGAAGCAAGCGTGTGAAATATGGAGAGGAAAACATCTTTTATCTCTAATGGTTTTACAGCACAAGTATTGATTTTTAATTTTCCTGTTACCAGCTTGAGAACAGTGTGTACATTGCAGTCTGCCATGGGAAATTAGAACTGCACAGATTTCATGTCTTTGGGACACTGAAGCCATTCCCTTGCCTTCATTTGAGGTCAGCAGTGAAGTCAGCCTCTTGAAATTACCCAGCAACATCTGTGAAGATTCAGAATTGCAGCCTGCCAGCTGGGTTGGCCCAGCAGCTAAGGGATGAGATGCTCTAGGTGCAAGGAATCATCCTTGATACTGATTCTAGACCTGAAGCTATTCCTGCTCGTTTTTAGGAAAAGCAGCAGCAAGCTCTCTTGCTTAGAGGACCAGGTGACATGCTAGGAATAGTCTTTTTTTTCTGGGATGCAAGGGTAGGACTGGAAATAAGTTCCTGCCAAAAGGCACAGCAGCCAGGGACTGGTTGGGTAATTGTGACGTGTGAAAGCCCAAACCAAAGAAATTACTTGATTTACAAGGAGCAAGAGGGAATGTAGCCATAGTTGACTTTGTTTCCACCTTTTGGGCAGACCTTAGGGACAGACAGAATGGTAATTCTCCCTGATTTAAATGTTTTCTCTCTCTTAGCCTGGCTTTGGAGTGAGCCAAGTAAAGCTGCACAACACAGTGAAGCCCAGCGTGGACTATGTCTGCCAGCTGAAGTTCCCATCTGGGAATTACCCTCCCTGCATCGGTGACACCAGAGACCTCCTCGTCCACTGGTGCCATGGAGCACCAGGTGTAATCTACATGCTTCTCCAGGCATACAAGGTACCAGACACCCTGCAAAAACCCTTCAGAGACCCCTAAATGTGAAACTTCCTCTGGAGAAGATGCTGGAACACCCCCTTTGCTTGGAAGTAGGATGGTTTGTCACAGTGAAATCACCCCACACTAACCTTTGATACAGAAATTAGTCTTTTAAACAAAGATTTCTGAACATACCCATCAGTTGTGTGGGCTGCCCTGTTTCAGGTGGTGGATGGTGACAACTAGTTGTGTGTGGAGTAATGGTCTTACATCCCCACTCATGATACCAAAAATATCCTCCTGTAAAAGTAAACAGCAGAGGCACTTTACCAGGACACCCAAGCCTCTGCATCCCACAGGGATGCTCTTTGTTCATTTCTGAAAATACCCATCAGTTGTGTGGGCTGTCCTGTTGCAGGTGGGTGGTGACAACTACTTGTGTGTGGAGTAGTGGTCTTACATCCCCACTCATGATACCAAAAATATCCTCCTGTAAAAGTAAACAGCAGAGTCACTTCAGCAGGACACCCAAGCCTCTGCATCCCACAGGGATGCTCTTTGTTTGGAGGACATTGCCTCAGCAGGGACAACAGTTTCTTGTCTCCACAGGTCTTTGGGGAGCAGCAGTACCTGAATGATGCCCTGCAGTGTGCAGAAGTGATCTGGCAGTATGGGTTACTGAAGAAAGGCTATGGGCTGTGCCATGGCACAGCTGGCAATGCTTATGCCTTCCTGGCACTGTACAACCTCACTCAGAACATGAAATACCTCTACAGGGCCTGCAAGGTAAGAGTGGGTGTGAGGCAGTAGAGGGCCTTATTCACTTCTGCCTTCTACAATGACTGCCTTTGCCTTTGAAATCCAATTTCTAGCATGGCAGACATGCAGCTAGATCTGACCCGCTGCACCAGAGTAGTCCTTTAGTGCAGTCACTGTCTGACAGCCTGTACAGAAGGGATTTCCCTCAGAAGCCTTGCTCTGCAAGGGGTAGTGTGGGGACAAGGGATAGTATTTTCTTCTCAAGACTTGCCTTTAACCAACTCTGAACACTTTTTGTACCTCTTTTCTCAGTTTGCAGAGTGGTGTTTAAGCTATGGGCAGCATGGGTGCCGGACTCCAGACACACCGTTCTCTCTCTTTGAAGGTAATCTCAGTCTCTAGCCTTGTGTTTTGCTCCTGGATCTAAGCTGTCCTAGCACCAAGGAAAACAGAATACAAGCTCCACTGGAGTCTTTGCAAAACTCAGTGTAGAGGACAGAAAGGAAATTGTACCCACTGGGTTTTTCTACCCTTGCCCAGAGGGAGTCTCCCTGTAGCACAGGCTAATGCTTTAGCTGCAGCATCTTGTCCTCTTTGACTCCCCCCACAGACTTACATACAGATCTCAAGGGGAATTCTTTCATGGCTACAAGCTTCCTTTTGGTTATTTGTAGCCTGGCTTCTCAGTCAGTCTCTTTTCCGTACATTTTTAAGGATTGAAATCCTTCATGAGTGTTCCAGTTTGATTCTAAAGGTGAGGAACAAATGGGCTGCTGTTACAGGCCGTGGTGGCTCCTGTGGCACTTTGTGCCTCTTGCTGACAGCTCCCCCCAAATCTGCCATCAGCAGGTATTTGCTGAAGGAGCCAGCCCCCCAGGCTGCTGCAGCCCAAGGGACAGCCGAAATTCTATCAGTCAGGACCTTGGGCAGCAGTTTCAAAGAGCAGAGTTTGACAAAGCTGCCCAGTGTTGAAGTTGCAGATGGGTAAAGCAGAAGGGAGGGAGCTGGAGCAGAGAAAAGACCCATGACATTTTGCCAGGTACTTTTCAACATTTGATTAACTTCAAAATGCTTCCCCACTGAGGTACCAAAGTTGCTTGGGAAACCTGGGCTCAGACCTTGAAAATTATTTGGGACCTTTTCTTTTGTCTTCATAACTCATTCACTCTCTGGATAACTGAGAAAAACAATGCCCAAAAGGAATTTCTCTGAAGCACAGTGTGTTTTTTTCATCCTCAGGAATGGCTGGAACAATTTACTTTCTTGCTGACCTGCTGGTGCCTACCAAGGCCAAGTTCCCTGCATTTGAACTCTAAATCTGAACCCTGCTTGGCAGTTTGCTGCCTGTATCCTTCTGCACTTGGAAATGCAGTTCCAGGCTGCTTTCTCCTTTTTCCAGACTCACCGTTGTTCACCTAACTGAACATCAATCCATCCTCCTGAGGGCATGCTGAGTTCTCTAACATTTCTAGTTGTCTCATTATATTGTTTAGTTTAAAAGACAGAATGCAGGCTTTGCTGGTGTCCCTTAAAAACTCAGGGCTGCAGGTGGGAGCAGGGAGAACTGTACAGTATTTTATTGGGTACAGAGTTTTGCTATTTCCTGTATCCCATTTCCTGGGAAGACGTTTTCTATTGAATGTAACCTGGGCTATTTAACTTCTTTTTGTGCTAACAAATAGTTGCAGGAATTTAGCTGCCTTTGGAGAACAACAGATGGAAAACTGAGACTATTGCCCTGGAAGTTGTTTTCAAGTGTTTTCTTTCTGAGCACCCAGAGAGCAGATGGTTCAGTGTCTGGGCTGTGCCATGTGAAGCGAATGTGATGGACTGTGGAGTCTTATGTATATTTTTAATATCATATTGCAACTGGCAGAGCTGGAACTGACATGCCAAGGGCTTGTCCTGAGTTTGCACCTATCTGCTCGAAAGGCAAAGGCTCTTCTGTGCATTTGTTCCAGTGACAGACAAGTAATCCACTGCCATATTACATTAAACCTTGCTATTCCATTGGTCATTCAATGGCAAACTCCAGTCCAAAAGTGAGCTAAGCATGCTTGCTTTTGTGGTCTCTTCTTGTTAGCTTTGAGAGTTTATTTTGCAGTCTTTATTTACATTTGTGTATTGGGTGGTGCCAGGTGCCCACCAGCAGCAACAAAGGGAAAAGAAATGTATGCCACTGAGTTCTGACAGTGTTTAACCTGTTAGCTGTATAGATGGTATTTACATGTTTTCTTTTATAAGCTTTCCCAAACCTGGATAATTTGAGTCACTTGTTTGCCTTGCTAATGCTTGTTGTAATTTGATTTGCAACCACTCATCTACCCAACTGGAAAATCTGCACTAGGTTAACTGGCTTTGATGTGTCAGGCAGATCAGGTACCTGCAGGGAAATCTGCTTTTCTGTCCTTAGCTGATGCTGCACCAGTTCACAGAAATTTGGGACCTGGCTCTGTAAACCACTTTCTTAGCACTGAGCATGAGCTAACACTGAGCTCAGGGAAGTTTACAGATGCAGCCACACAGCTTTGTGCTGTTTGAGAGCAGCTCCTCAGCCTGCACCAATGTGGCCATGGGTTTTGATATTTCCAGGGTTGAGCTGCTGAGTGCCTCAAGTCCCAGAAGGGCAGGGGAGAAATAGCAGGGCAGCAGAGCCACTCTGCTGGGCCAGCAATGGCAAAGCAGGACCACCAGAGCTGGCAGGGTTACACTCACACGTGCCTGAATGGAGGGAAGCTGAGCCCAGTGGCACAGGGAGCTCCACGAGAACCTCCTGGCTAGGCAGGGAGCAGAAACCAGCCCTGGAAGGCTGATTTGTTTCCTCAAAGCCCATGCTCCTGCTGCCCTCGGAGGTTTCTGAAAGTCCATCAAAAGGCAGCCTGAATTGCAGAAAAGCTCATCTTGAGGGTGGGCATCCCTGTCAGAAGGCTCATGCTCATGTGGACACAGCAGGCATCCCCTGTCACTCACAGGACCTAAGCAGCACAGGGAGGTGACTGGGAGGCAGAGGGGAGTTGCCTCATCAAACAGCACTTGAAGTACCTCCCAGCTTGGGTGTGATGGCAGTGCAGGGACACTGCTCTGAGCCTGGGTTTCTCCTGGGCACCACTTGTGTAAAAGGAGATGGTTTGTGCAGCCTGGGTCATGGTGGCATGAGAGCGTGATGTCCCAAGGTTTGTGCACTGACCAGGGGAGCATCAGGGCCACGTGTACAACTGTTGAGTGGAGCACTGTCTAATAAAAATGCTGAAACAACCAAACTTTGGGTTATTTCTACCTCCTGCTTTGTGACCAGGATTCATGTCTGAAGAGATCAACCTATCCCACAACAGCTGTGCTGTGCTGGCAGCTCCTGGAGGCTCAGTGGCCTTCCACCCACCTTGAGTGTATTTCACATTTTTCCCTCATCTCCAGTCCATCAATGCCACTCCTGGGCTTTCCCTTGCAGGCTGTGCTTTCATCCCAGGGCATCCTTTTGCACTGGTGTCTCCATCCAAGGCTGCATCCTCCCTCTGTGTCTTCCATTGGAGACCAGAGTCCTGCAGGTTACTGTTGGTTGCACCTAAGTACACCTGTGTGCAGTGCTGGCCACCAAAAGGAAGAGCTGGATCCTCCTAACAAAGCACCTCCTGCTCAGTGAAAGGAGGAACAGGGCACCTCAGGGAGGCTGTGACTGTCCAGCAGCAGAAGCTCTAAGACCAAGCTGTCAGGAATGGTATGGATAGAGGTGATTCTTCCCTCCAGCACAAGCATCTGTTAAGTTGCTTGAGTTCCTACACAACCTGGTTTTCTACAGTTTATATTAATGTTTATGGTAAAGGTCTTGAGGAAGGGAGTCCAGCAGTGAGGATGAGAAAACAGCATAGTGCACTTTCTCTGGTTACCCTTCCTTTCTCACACAGGGCTTTGGTGTGGTGCTGCCCACTTCCACCCACCTTTATGCCAAGGGGAGGGAGCAGGACCAAGACAAGGTTTGAAAACTCAAATGGCTCTGTTTCAGAAAGCCACTTGAGAGGGGCTTTATCAGACGTGTAGATATTTGACACGTGTTGCTGGTTGTGTTTGTCCATGGTGGTGGTCTGTTTAAAAGAAAGAAAAAAAATATATAAAATAATGTATATTCCCAAGAAAAAAGTAAAAAACATATTTTGAATGCTTTGTCATCTGTGTCAGTTTGTGTTCACCTCCTGTGTACACAAGTGTGATCAGCAAGATGAAGAACATCCCAAAGACTGTTAACCAAATGCCATCTGTATGTGTGCATGTCCCCCGAGAGCCCAGCACAGTTTCAGCTCTCAAGGGCTGACAGCAGCCTCAGCTAGCAAAGATGTGACATTGAGAGAGTGCAAGAGAGCAACAGATAGTGCTGTGTCTGCCTGAATTACTTCATTTCTCATTCCTACATATTAACTTTTTAGATGCCCACCAATAGCAATCAGCATGGACACTTAATCATTGGCCAACATTATTTAAAGTTTTTTGACCAAAAAAATCCTGACCTGAGCTGTTGTCAGCCCCCCTAGCCTTAGCAGTCAGACACACTGAGCTGATAAATCCATTTATGAACTACCACTGCAGGGATTTGATGCACCCTGGTTTCCCTTTGAAACCACTTTGGAGCAGGCTGCTGGTTTGTGGCATGGCAGATGCTCTCCCAGAGTTAATAGGGGAAAAGCACAGCAGAAGGGATCTCAGCCTCCACAAAGCCCAGCTCATCCCCCTGCCCCAGAACAGGCTGCTTCTACCTGACAGGCTTGGAGCTGAACCAGGTGGAGAGTAAGGGTGGCACATCCTCTAAAAGCAGCTCTGGGAGAAGCAGCCAGTGGGCCCCAAAGCTGCTGGCTTACACAAGTTATCTAGCCAGGCCTCACTGCAGCACTAGGTCATCTTCCTTCTCCTATTTTATTTTTTTTTTCCCATGTTTTTGCACCTCAGTGTAATAGCTTGGCCAAATCTGAGTGGGGTTCTTTCAAGGCAGCACCCAAGGGAACATGGCTGGGTCCCAACAAGACAGCAGGTCCTACTCCAGGCGAGTTCCCAGCACATACAGATAATTTGTAGCACGAGTTTTTGGGGGGTTTTTTAATCCTTTTTTTTTTTTTTCCTTTTTTTTTTTTTTTTTTGCTTTTTTTTTCATTATGAAGAGCAACACAGGTTCCTCACCTGTTCCTGCCCAGAATGTCCAAGTCCTTTGGCCAAAGTGTCCTCTGCATTCCTTTGGCTGCACCCATGAAAGAAACCTAAAGGCCAGTACCTAAACCAGGAATTGGACCTCTCAGAGTTACAACTTGCACGTTACCAGTGCCTGAAGACAAACTCCAATAAAGCAAGAGGCTCAAAATCAGCCCCTGAGGAAAAAGGCTGGAGCCCAGCCAGGCTCACCCTGGCAGGGCACTAGCTTGGGGATGATCAGTGCAGGGCAACCCCAGTGTAGGGAATCATGTGCTCTGACTCCATGATTCAGAAAGGCTGAACAAATGTTTTATTAAGCTATATTATATTACACTAATACTCTACTAAATTACATACTAAAAAATCCTATATAATACTAAAGAAAAACCAGACAGACACAGCTTTGAGGTTTTGGCTGATCACTCAAAACAACTTTCACCTGTGTCCAATTAACAAATCACTTCCAGTAAACAATTTCTATAACACATTCTACATGTGCAAAGCGACAAAGCTAGTGTATATAGATAAGAATTGTTTTCTCTTCTTCTCTGAGGTTCTCACTACCTTCCCTAAGAAAAATCTTAGGAGACAGAAGGATGTCTCTCTGTTCAGAGAATGTGAATGTCACAGGGGACCCCTCGCAGAAGGGCCTTGGTGTCCCCAGCAGGTGGCAATGCAGCCTGCCAGCAGCGGCCACCCTGTCACTTCGGGCACACACCGCACTCCTCAGCTGCTCAGTCCTACCTCGGGAGAGCTCGGGTTGGGCTCCTGGGAAAGGCACTCACAAAAAAGCCCACACGAGAGAGGCTGTATTTGTGTACTGTGAGAATCATGGAAGCCCTGCTGAAATGCACGGCCTCTGAGTCATATACATCCCTGGGAAAAAGAAAAAAAAACAATTAGGAAATCTTTCTCAGTCCTGCCTGAAGCTACCCAAGCTCCCCATAGGAGAGGACAGCTCATGCTCAGGTTATCAAGGAAACACTCCACCTAATTGTCACCCTAAAAGGGTGACAATACCTTATCTCCTCATGTCATCTTCACAGACATTACACAAGCCCTGCCACCAACAGAGAGCCAAATACTCCCTTTTCCACAGGTTGTCCTTCACTCTTTGAAGTCTGCTGCACCAAACATAGAATCCCATAGGGATTGGGGAGATCCCAGAAGAGAAAGGACATCAAGAAAATCCAACTGGGCACATGTGTAAGAGTACCAAGGCTCACCACTGAGGTTTTTGTCAAGGGAAAAACCCAGCTTAGGTAGAGCTGAAACAGCTCCCGCAGATGGGCTTGCAGTGCTATCTCTGCCCAGCAGGGCAGAATTTTGGTACAGAGTTTGGCACAGTGGTGCCAAGCAGCTTCCTCACAGGGGGACAGGCAAAGCACCCCTTAACTGCTGGCGTTTCCCCTGTTCCCAGAAGAAATTTGGGACAGTTTTCTCAGTAAATGAGGTGTTCCACCTCTATCCTGACACTCCCTGTAGTGGACAGGAAGGGATTGATCAGAGCAACCTTGGTGTCCCTCAGCTGCTGCTTGCCCAGGGAATTTCCAGGCAACCCCCTGCTTCAGCTGTGCATGAGGACAGAGAAGCACAAGACAAGGAATTGGGCCTTAAGGAGTGTGGGAGGGTCTCAGGCCATGCTTTGTGTCAGGTTTTCAGGGGGATCTCTCTGCACAGCTGGGGTGCAGTGTTACCATGCAAACTCACTCAATGCAGCAGGAAGCAGACAAGCCCAGGCCAACAGACTTAAACCCCCAAATTCAGTGTCACAGCTGGTGTGAATGGATACTGCAGCATCTCCATAGCTGTGCCTCTCAACTTACCGAGCACAGTTCAACAACCTTGGCAAAAGGTATTTTTTACCTTTTTGTGGGCCAGTTCTGGAGCTGCAACTGATTGAGGGCAGTTTGGGATCCAGCCCCTCTGCAACAGCTGAACACAGGAGTCAGGGGAATTATTTAACTTTGAACAGTTGGTCACATTTCAGACATAGCTAATAAGCTTATTTGTGCCTGACCTTAAATGCAAGTCTTGGTTGGATCCCTGCAATATCTGACAGGTAGATTTTTGTTGCTTCATTTGTCTTTTTTTATTTGCTTGGATTGGGGGAGCAGGGGGAGGGTTTGTTTGTATGTGTTTTTTTGAAAGAACAAGCAAGCTCTTCCAAGACTGAGGATGCCACTCATTAAACATCCCCTTACCATGAACTGGAAACAGATACAGCAGCACTCTCCCTTTAGGACAAATGTATTTACATTCCTCCTACACTCCCTGTCTTTGCCAAAGATTACAATCTATCACAACAAAAGGGCTGAGCTTCAGAGAGCTCCTTCCCAGCCCTGGAGGAAGGATCAGGGATGTTGCCACTGCAGAAGTGATGTTGCTTGGCTTGGGTAATGCTCTGCAAGCCCATAAAGGCTGCTGGCACTACTGCAAATGTGGCATCTGGAGTCTGGGCATGAGTTTTGCCCTTCAGCCTCGTGCCACCCCACTGGCACAATTAACCTTTCAAAGCAGGGGATGAGCATGAAGATCTCTGTCTCCTGGGCAGGTGCAATGCATGGCAGCTCTGAGATCCAGAGAGAATGGGCATGTCTTTGAATCCTGCAGGATTTTTCCTGGGTCAATATCAAACCCACTGCCTCAAAAGCTGTCAGGGAAAAGCAGAACAAAGCAATTCTCAATAGAGCTGCTGATTCAAGACAGTCTGCTATTGCCTCATCCACAAAGCTTTGTATTCCCAAGTGTTCCCCAAGCCAGCTCTCACCCTTAGCATGGTGGTCCCTGCCACTTCCTTATGCTGCAGATGCTTCTGCTTTGCCTCTCTCCCTACCTCGCTCACCCACTTGTTTCTGTCTCCGTGCTGCCAGTTTTGGGGATCAAGGGTGTTAGCTTTTACCTTGGATCATTTCACAAATCCAGTTTACAGCAGCACAGCAAGCGGAAGGCAAAATGCAGTGTGAGGGGGAAGGCAAAACCAAGAAAACACAAGGAAACCGAACCCTTTCTTCCTTAGCACAAGGAAACCTGAACCCTCCTTCCGCTCACAGTCCAGAACCTCCCAAGAGCAACCTCATTCCCAGTATTTGGACATTCTGGATGCTAAGAGCACCAGCAGAAAGGAAAGGAGATAATAAAGTTCTTTTTCAGGTATCCCTCAACTTCAGAGTGACAAAAACCATTTGGTTTTGCCACTCTCTTTTCTGGACAGGACAACTTGCAACCACCCTTCACCCTCAGATGCCGTGCAATGCCTTCATCTTCCCCAGAGGATGAAAGATGACAAATTTGGCCAAAAAAGTACAATAGACCCTCTAAAGACTGGCTACCCTTGAAGCCTGAGTATGACAGCACACTGCTCTGCTTGCTCTATGTCAGGGAAGACAGACAGAAATGGAGAAGGCACAGAGGCAGCACTAAAACCAACTCGTAAGTCTTAAGAAGGGAAAGAAGAGCAGGACTGTGAGGAGCCATTTAACTCCATCTCCTCATGGCTGGGGAATTTCTTGCTAGCAGGACACGTGTCAGGCAGCCCTTGTGGAAAGCTCATTTTGCAGCAGTTGCAATTTGCTGCAGCATTTGCAGCGTTCGCAGGCGGTAATCGAATCCACTGGGAGTATTTTGCTTTCCATAAATCCCATTGGAGCCAGGCCCATAAATAGTTACACTGTAGTGTAGAGCTGCATACAAGGCAAGAGCAAATGTTCCACATAATGACTGCTGGCCTTAATCACACTGAGGAGTGGGTCATATTTCCACCATTTTGTCAAGTTTTATTATAGATCCCCCTCTTTAAGGATACCCCTAAGTGGTGAGGGGGAGAGCACAGTGGTGCCAAACAGCTTCCTCACTGGGGACATGCAAAGCAGCCCTTAACTGCAGGGGTTTCCCCTATTCCCAGAAGAGATTTGGAACGGTTTTCTCTGTAGATGAGGTCTTCTGCCTTCAACTTGACAATCCCATTAGTGGACAGGAAGAGATTGATCAGATTTATATAAGTGACTAGAAAAATAGAGACACACCTCCAGAAATAAACTTTGAGACACTCCAAGAAAATCACCATAAAATACAAACTTTAAATGAAAGTATATCCTACATCTGAGGATACCTTTGTTGGGAATTCGTAGCTCATTTATCACCATGGGAAAGAGGACAAACCCCACCTGGGTGACAGCTACAGCAGGTGGCAATTAGGTGACAGCCACACCCAGAAACAGCACAGCAGTTCCCAGAATTGGGCTCGCCACCCCATTAGGTTGCAGTGTTAATACTTGCAAGCCTGATAAATTCATCTGCAAGAAGCTGGGCTCCAGACCAGAAGGGGGAAGTTGCCAGTGGAAGCTTTTGGGAACCCCTGGTGGTTCATCATCACAGGGGATAAATCCAAGGTGTTTATACTCCCCCAAGGCTGGGAAATATCCTGTTCCAGCAGGGCTGACCCCTGGCTTTACAAGCATATGGAGAAGACAGTCTAATGTAGGGATCCCAAATGAGTACACATGAATCTGGGGCTTGGGAGCACACAGACCCTTTTTAAAGCAGAACAATCATCATTCATCATCCTCTTTTATTATATTCACAATGCCAGTTCCCTGGTTTTCAGCAGCAGTAATCTCATTGACTTATTCTAATAATCACTTAACCTTCCACTGAACAGTCTATGCATTCAGTGTGGAATTACTACTCCCAGGAGAATGATATTAGCACTTAGTCCCCATAGCCCAGATTTGGGACAGATGGTATCAGCAAGAGGGAAATGGACTTTCTCTGTAATAAGAGAAATATGGTCTGACATGCTTTTAGTGGTTTAAATATGAAAGGTATTTTACTGCAAGAGGGCCTGATTTGGGACTCCTCCCAGCTGCAATTGTCACAAAACCTATAAGGAAGACAACCACCTTCCTACAAATTTCCCTCCTTCTTTCTATTTTTTGCTGGAATTAGAGGGAAAAAATAAAGTAGTAAAAGATATCACTGAGAGAATACAGGAATATGGACAAGGAAGGCAAATACCAGAGCCTCACCTTCTTAGGAAACCAGGCCAAGAAGACTGAATCACATTACTCAGACCATGGAGGTTACAGTCAAAGTATTCAGTTAGAAAATAGATTAGATATACCAGAAAAAAACTCTTTAACAATTCACATGCTGTTTGGATGTTCCTTAGATATATGATGGACAAATTCCCCAATTAATTGCACCATTTGGAAAAGAGAAAACCCTCCTACATTACTAACCTCAACTCATTTTCAACTGTAAGTGGTTCATGGTGTGCCCATGCAGAGCCGAGTCCTTTAATGATTCAGTGATGGAAGTTTTACATGCCATCCTGCCACCACTTCTGGTCTGAGAGGAAAGTCACAGAATGCCAGAATAGTTTGGGTTGAAAGGGACCTTAAAGTTTATCTTGTTCCAACCCCCTGATGTGGCAGGGACACCTTCCACTAGACCAGGTTGTTCCAACCCCCTAACATGGCAGGGACATCTTCCACTAGACCAGGTTCCTCAAAAGCCCCGTGCAAACACATCATTTCCAGAGGGGGTTCCACTGTCTCCTTTGTCCAATCAGCTCAACACAGTACCCCAAACCACTTTTGAAGGCAGCTTTGAGAACCCCTCTAGGAACTAGGAGAACGGCAGACACATCATTTCCAGAGGGGGTCCCACTGTCTCCTCTGTCCAATCAGCTCAACACAGTACCCCCAAACCACTTTTGAAGGCAGCTTTGAGAACCCCTCTAGGAACTAGGAGAAAGCCTCTATCCACTTAGGGTGGCTGGAGGTCTAACCCACTGAAGGTTAGACTCAAGCTTATAACATCTCTACATAACACTCTGACAATTCCCTAAATATTTTCATTTCATGAAAAGGAAAGAAACTTAGAGAAGAGGTCTGGAGGTGGTTTGAAAGGTGCCCAGATGAGACAGCCTTGCCTTGGACACAGCAGACAAGTCTCCTTCCTCTGTCTGCAAATGAGCAGAAGAGCCAAGCTGGGGCTCTTCCAATGAGTCATTTGGCTGCTCTCTGCTATGATTTTCTCTCATTTCTTTTGCTCATTTTCCAGCATCTCTGATGCAGTTTCTCATTATTTCTGGACGTGGCACATCACAGAGAGACTCCAATTAGAGCTTGAAATCTGAAGATGCTTCTTTTGCATTTGTCACGCTGCAAAGAGTAACATTTTTACTACACTTAGAAAATGCTTAAAAGCTGCTGAGGAAGAAATCAGTACCTAAAACTCCTAACATAGAAATACAGAACAAAGCAATGCAAAATTAATGCTATGAGTACAATATTATGCCTGAGTCATGTGAGAGTCTGGGAAACTAAAAGTCTTCACAGAAGTAATTCCTTTCCCAAATGAAGAAATGAGTGAATAATTTCTCATCTGATTAACCCATTATCATCATGCTCTGCCATTGATTATTCCCTGTAATAAAGTCAGGAAAGTACTACCATGGCAAGAAGATGAGCTCAGGCTGGATTCACAGTGATCAGAAAGAAGGTAGAATGCCACATCTCTGGGGAAACCCCACAAGTTGGGGGTGTTCACCCTGGAGAAAAGGAGACTCAGGGGTGCCCTTATCACTCTCTACAGCTCCCTGAAACGTGGTTCTATCAGGTGGGGTTGGTCTCTTTCTCCAGGCAGTACTGACAGAATGAGAGGTCAGAGTCTCAAGCTGTGCCAAGGGAAATATAGGTTGGATATTAGGAAAATTCTTTCACTGAAAGAGTGATAAAGTTCTGGAATGGCCTGCTCAGGGAGGTGGTGGAGTCACCATCCCTGGATGTGTTTAAAAAACCCTGGATTGTGGCACTGGGTGCCAGGGTTTAGTTGAGGTGTTGGGGCATGGGTTTGACTCAATGATCTTGGAGATCTCTTCCAACCCAGTCATTCAGTGAATTCTGTGAATCTCAGACAGCTGCCAGCCCTTTAGCTGGCCAGCCTTTAGAACTTTAGCCAGCCCTTTAGAACTCTTCTCTCCTTGCCTCTGGCCAGGCCTGCCATTTCAGCTAGAGGGGTAAAGTTGGGCAGAAAATCTCACTGCTGTCAGCCAGCAATGCTGTCCCAGATTGCAAGGCAAGATGTATTCTATTTGCCATCTGTAGGGCAGTTGTCTCCTGTTCAGTGGGCAGCTCGCCTTATCTCTTCCACACCCACTCCTCCCTCTGGGGAGACATCTGCTGATAACAGGCTATTGAGTGTCACTGTGTGACTGATGAGAACCACAGCATCCCATTGTAAGATGCTCCACCCAGTGGGAGCAGACAAGCATTCCTACCTGGTTATAATCTTGAACTCTGGAATACCAGCATGGCTTTCTCCACTGGATTTCCCAGAGGAACAGCTGCCTCTTCCACTATAATTTAGCAGAGCATGCCTCATTTTATGAGAGCTTTCTTTTATAATGTTTCTACCTGTCTGTGACACAGCTAAATCACTGGACACAACCTTTAGATGTGACACAGGGCTGGAAGCCTTGCATGGGCACAAATTTAGGGCTGGAAGAAAAGACAACACACAAAAATCCAACTGGCAGTTTGCAATGGCTATAGAAAGGTGAAAAGCACCATCCTCCTTCTGGGACTAAATGCATTAAGAAAAAACAAAGGCATATTAGAAGAATTTTCAAAGCCTGGAAGAGAGAACTGGACAACAAACTGAACTGTGATCTTAAAGTGGAAGTAATGAAATTCCCCATATCTTTGCTTTCCACAGGGGTTGAGCACTTTCTTTTGTCTCATGGGATGGGATTCAGGCCCCATGATCTGGCCACTGAGCAGACTTGAATTGCCCCCAAAAGTCAGAACAGAAGAAGTTGTGCCAGACCCTTGTTTAACTGTTCCCACCAATTCAGCATCCCAGTATTTGCAGATGACACCATTTCAAGGCACTGAAGGGTACCAAAATTCTGTGTTTACACAGTTTCCTAGCTCTCCCTTGAACCCACTTACCAGACTGCCTGCCTGTGTTTGTGCCAGCTTGGAACCTCTTCTTACCACTGTTTCCCATTAGGATCTTTTCCTCCTTAGTTTAAATCCTAATCATGCAACACACAATGTACAGCATAATTCATGTTCTTGGGGCTCCAGAGACATTAGAAACAGACTTAGCCATCACTTGCTCTTTACAAATCTATCTGTAGTAACTGATTTTCAAAATGAAGTGAGTTGAGACACTTCGATTTGGAGGATGTTCACCTTAAAAACCCATGAAAGGAGGCCACAGGGTGGTTTGGTTTGTTTTTAAGAGGAGAATGTACATCATTTTTTGAAAACCCAAGACAAAGTCTCTCAAAATCACTTGTGACTACTGAAATCCTTGTCCAATAAATAACAATTACCATCCTCGTTACTGAGCAAAGGCTGATGGGGAAAGCAGGTCTGCATTAGAGGGAAAACAAACCCTCAGTGCCTGAAGCTGCCAACAACACATTCCTCCTGGGAGATATCTTCTCCCAGGAGCTGCCCCTGCCACTTTCTGCTGGGCTGTTTTCCTCAGCTGTTTAATCCCCCTGCAGCAAACATTGCTCCTCCCCTCCCAGCAGCAGGCAGACCACAAGGGTTCACAACTGTGATGTGTCTTCAGGTTTCTCCTTCCTTTTGAAAGGATAGGACTGTGGGGTGAGAAACACTTGTCAAGTTAATTAGGAACTGAGGAATGATAGTTTTGAACTCTGCTGTGAAGCAAGCAGATCTGCTAAATTACATGCACTGGGAGTGGAGGCAAGGTGCTTTTCAGTATTCACCACCCTCAGACAGAGAAGCAAACATGCTAACCAGGATTAACAGCATAGTTGTATTAAGTGTTAAAACCCACAGCAGACAGAGTTGATTATGGTTCTTTAATTACTGCTAAAATTATAAAAACACTAGACAAAATCTTTGTAAAAATTGCAAATATCCTTTCAAAGGGAGGGATAAAAATTCTGCCTCCATAATGGCAACAAAAGGGAACTGCAAGAAGGTTAAAAAAAAACAGAAAAGAAAAAGGAAAAGGTGATGCAAGGAGAAAATGGAAGAGACTACAGTGATGCTCTGAAGAAACATAATCTAATTTTACAAGAAGCTGGGGGTCTCAATTCCTTTCAGATCATGAAAACCACAACTGGAAGACAGATACCCCCAACAACAGCAGGCACAAATGTGATATTCCAGCCTCACACCTCTCAGGATTGGTTATTATGCCATTATTAAACATAGAACATCCCTCCATTTCAAGGTGCCCTGTAAAGGCTGAGCTAAACTGACACTCAAGTCAGGAAGAGGAAGAAGAGAGGCGCTGGCAGGAGGCTGCTAACATTACAATGCTTCCCATCATTTGGAAGACACATCCAGCAAGGGAAAGGTTAGATAGCCACAGCCACACTCCCAGATGCCCTGATTCTCACATCCCCCAATTATCTCAATATGATTTTACTGTAATAAACCTGCACATTCATTGCAGGGAACAGCACTGGAACTAGAAGATGGTTATCTTTTTAAAACTGCTATACTAAGTCCCCAAAATTTAAATCTAACCAATCACCTTTGTCCCTGCTAACTCACTTAAACACAAAAAAAATTAATAAAATAACTTAATCAGTCATTACATATATGTAAGATTCACAAGGACAAATCAAAAATGAACACACATGAAACAATTTCAGAAATTATTCTGGAGGAGGTGAGCTGGCTTGCATTCACTGCAGCACAACTAATTTAAAAAGCCATGACATTGGGTTTTGTGTTAGACAACTCTTGCATGGCAGCATAACCTTTCAGGACCCAATCTCCCACCTATTCTACAGCCCCCAAAACTACAGAAGTGAAGCTGCCTTCCACTGTACTGACCACTGTGACTTAAACTGTCTTTGCTATAAACAACCACCCAAATCAGCTTTGACACTTAGGGTTCAGCTGCACTTCCTGTTCCCACTTGTAGGATCTAATATTTCTCAAGCAGAAAGGTAGAAGTAACCTCCTAAGCAAAGTGTTGAAAACCTGCACATGCACACAGAGCAGCCCACAGCCAACTGTTGTAGTTCTATCAGTTTAATGGAGTTGCTTGGGATGATGAGTTTGGGGAAAAGTATTCAATAACAATACCAGGCATGTTTGAACTACTTTTGGGAGTAACAGTCTTCTAAAATATGTCATCAGCCTCGTGGTGGCAGCTCTGAAGCGTCTCATATTGCAAATATCTGACTGTGACAGAAGTTTAACAAGCAGGAGAAAAGCTCTCAGGGCTAGCCATTCAAACAGAAGTGGCTGATATATAATCCTGGTTTATATTTCACTTAGAAGACCACCAAACACCTGATTACATGTGTCTTACATGAAATTGCAGCTTTAGAGGTAATAGCTGCAAGGGCTGCAGGCAGAGGTATAGGCAGCCTGCACTGGCTGCCAAACTCCAGGCAGCACAAGCAAAGCTTCTGTGGGGTGTTCAAGGTGTTCAGTCACTCCCTAAAGCCAGAGACCCTCCCAGGGGTTCTTTATCCCTTGTGTTCTGACATATTGCCCAGTCCCACAGGATTTCCACCTCCTGTATCCAGCAGCACTTTCTGCAAGAGTCACATCTCCTAAAAACCTCTGATCTCATAGGTCACACAAGAAGCAAAGTGACATTCTTGAGCTTTACCATGTCACTTGCCTGCCTACAGCTAAATTAGGAGTGCAGCAGCAGCAGTCTATTTAGAGCCAGCACAGCAGCTTGACAGACCCTGAAGGAGAGACATTTCTTACATCTACATCACTGCTCCCCAAAAAACAGGCTTGCACTGAGGAACAGCTTCGTTGGGAAGATTTTGCAGTGCTTCACCAAGTTTGTTTTCACACACAGAGTGAACACACAAACATTAAGAGCACAGCACAAGTGGCCAAGCTCCATCACAGCTGGTTTTAAACAGCTTGGCCAGGTTCTTCCCTTGTGTGGCTGGCTGCAGTGAGACCTTCCTGCCTCCTTGAAAAAGAGGAAGGTCATGGTGTGCTCTCTGACCTTGCATGACTGGTTTCTGAATCTCCCCTCTCCCACTAAAAGCATTAAGGGGGCCCACATTGTCATCTTGTCACATTTTTGAAAGGAGGCTCTTTGGCCCTGAGAGGTGCAAGAAAAGCCTGACAGGCCCTGCCTGCAGCCTGCTTTGCCTGCTGGGGGGAAGACACCTCTCCAGCCATGGGCTTAGCACTGGGAAGGAACATGCTGCTGGAACAAGAGGGACAGTGCCATCAGAAAGCACCTGTTAATGGTACAGAACAATGTCAGTTCAGAGAGAGCACTGAGCTGGGATGGCTGGGAGGCTGGACCAAAGGAACAGGATCAACTACAGAGGGATGCCACAGCTGGGAGTGCCACAGGGAACGCTGCCACCAGACACATTAACCTCCCAAACCTCCAGCCCAAACTGTCAGCTGCATCTTTCCATGTCAATTCTGTAAATACAGACATTTTTACATTTTACAGTATGCTTAGAAACATTATCATAGTGATTCTTGAGAAAAGGGGAGCTCATCAAATGCTTTATGTTCATTTGTGTCCTCTCAGACAACTGTGGTACAGATACATTCTAGATATTTGTAGGGACCTCTATCAGGGCTTAATAAGCCTTGACAATGCTACTTGCAATCTTAAAACAGCTTTCTGAGATATGTATAATGTGAATGATTATATGGTAATGCAGTTATGGCCATCTCTCCCCAAAGATGATCATCTTCATGGGTATGATTCAAAATGCACAAATATTATTTGAAACCTATACAGGTTTCATAAATCCAAAGTACTTACTGCTAAATATGGAAATAGCTGAAAAAAATTTCCTACAGCTTTGTTCTTGCTGGGATATCTCAATGTTTGTATGAGACTGAGCTACATACCACTTAAATTCTAACACAACAGCAAGAATCATGCAGGTAATTAGAAAACAGGGTGTTCCAGTGTATTAAATGCATTTTGGAGTGTCTGGGCTTTTAGCTTTAAGCAAATGCAGACTGTGTGCTTGGCAAAGACAGGATTCCAGTGACAAGGACAGAGAACATATGATCTCAGAGAATGATGCTCATATCTCCAAGCTCCATGTGTTGAAAGCTATCCATACCTCATTGAGAAATCTTACTAGTGACTAAAGGGAAAATGAGGTCTAGATTGTGAAAGCACCAGGCTTCCTAAAAACAGATATGACCTTAGGGTTTTGTTAGATTTCAAGCCCAGTTGATCCCTAACAGAAACCAGCAAAACTTAAACCACATCCCATTAAGCCAGTTAGTCCTTTAGTTCCTGGTCTGACTCAAGAGCTGGAGTGCTTCATGTCAAAAGTGAGGGAGAAGAAAAAAAGTGAAAAAAGAGGCTGATGCCCCATAAGTCACAATGAAACCTCCCAGGCAATGCAGGTATGTGGGGAATCTGGGCCTGACACTGAGCTATCTTTCTGTGCCCTTTCCAAGCCTGGAGTCACTCCATCTTCTAGTAGAGTAATATGGGATCCGGGAAAGACAGATCATTGTAAATGGCAGTAATTTAAATCCTCTGCTGCATGATCCAGGGAAAAGAGAAGAAAAGGCAAGAGAATCTCTGCAGCTCACGTGTAGGCTGTGGAGCTCTGAAGACACAGGAATCCCAGTTGCCCAAAGCAGCACCAAGGGAATTTTATCCTGTGCAGTGTGAGACAGCATGCAGAATTTAACATCTTATGCAGTGCCTGATGGTTATGTTTCAGACTACACAGTACCCTTCCAGGCCTGCCAGCTAGTGCTGTCCTTGGTAGAGAGTCCTGTCTGTGGGACTGGATGCTCACATTCTGCCTCCATTGCCCTCTGTCCATGCACACTGTTGTTACATTTAGCCAGGCCCTTGCATTTCAGAGCCTGGTTGCTCAGTGATCTATAAGCTGATGCTCATGCCGAGGAAAATGAGGTGCCAAGAAAATGACTGGAAGCTTTACAGGACAGTGGAAAGCAAAGAGCACTTGGGTGGCACTTTCTTCCACGGGGAATAATGGCACGAGGAAGGTGAGCTGCCCAAAACTGAGACTGAAGGGAGCCCCCAAGTCACCTGGGCAAGGCTGAGAAGCAGCCACACCTTCAGGAAGCTGCTCCCCTGCAGGCAGCCCTCCCGGGGCAGGGCAGGGGCTGACAGCCACTCCCCAGCTCTCCAGGGAACGCCTTGTATGTGCTGCTGCCAGTTGCTGGGGGACGCTGACATCGCCTGGGACAGAATTAGAAAACCTTGAGCAGAAGGACACAAGTGCTAAGTCAGCCATGTGCTATATGTGGCGCACCAGTTGGTGCCTTCTTTCCCCTTCTTTAGATGCTCATTCCTTTGCCTGCTCCTTCAGCAAGGTTTGACTTCAGCCTGCACTGCCCTGTGACTGCTACGTGCCCCTGGCTGCATTCAGGCTAGCAACACCTTACGCAGCACCTAAAGGAGCCAAGAGACAAATCTTCCCTGGAGCCAACAGAGCCCTTCATTTGTCCATGCAATCCAATGTTTGTGCCATTATATAAAGCTGTGCCCAGTGTTTACCCATCACTGCCCTGTTTCCCTCCACCTGCAGGTCCCATGGGGGTGCTCCTGGCTGTCTGCTGGTGACACCCCTGCAGTCAGCTCGAGATCTCCTCCCATGCTGCACCCTGATCCCAGACCACCTTCCCGACAGGCTCCTATGACCAGGATCTGTAAAACATGCTGACCAGCCAATTTTTCAGGCTTGACTCTCTTCTACACAAGTTTCCACAGCTTATCAGGATGTTCTGCAGCTCTGAGCATCCTGGATAGCAAAAGACTTTGCTATGTTATTGAAAGTGGCTTCCATGCTGTGAGCACTGAAAAGCCAAATCATTAGCAGATCAATTAGGCAGTCTGTGGCACACAGCCAGCATTACAGCTAAAGCTGAGACCTTAAAGTTTGCTGGAAGTGGATCTCTGGCTTAATACTTAAAGCCAGTGATGAAACATGCAAAACCAGACAAGCAGTCCCTCTCTCTCTTGGCAAAAAACACACATTGAAGAGAGCACAAGGAACTCTGTAGCATCTTGGTGTGAAAAAATGGATCCAGTCTCTATCAGGGCAAGAACTGCTCAGGCACAGTAAAATTGATTATATATTCTTTCCAAATCTGTTGTGAATTATGGTAAATCATATATTCCTGGTAACTGCCTAAATACCCAGTTGCTATATGGATCTTATTAGCTTCTTGGCTTCCAACAGTCTTCCAAAATGTACCATTAAATTGGTGTTGGAAAAAAACATCATTAATGTTAATTTCACTGAACCTCCCTCCTTGTTTGTGTTCAGTAGACTCCTCCATTAATATCTTTATATTTACATTGGAAAATGAGACCATTTCTCACGTCCTTCATGGATCTTATTAGGTTCTTGGTTTCAAACAGTCTTCCAAAATATACCATTAAATTGGTGTTGGGGAAAACCATCATTTGCATGTATTAATGTTAATTTCACTGAACCTCCCTCCTTGTTTGTGTTCAGTAGACTCCTCCATTAATATCTTTATATTTACATTGGAAAATGAGACCATTTCTCACTTATGGGCTGAATAAAATATGTGTTTGTACCATGGGACAGCTCCAGACCACTGCAGTATTTCTGAGATTGCTGCCTGCCAAATAGTACATGTACACTTGTAATTTTTCCTGCTGACATTGCAGCCACCCAGCCTTCAGAAGAGGAACACAGCAAATATTTAATAGCAACAGGTGTCAGATAGGAGTTGATCACAGGAAAGAGAAAACACATTAGCTGAAATTATAGCAAGTGAGTGTGCATGGGACAGGAGAAAGTCTCAAGGAAAAGAGCGGAATATGCTGACTGCACTTAGGTGTTTGTAAATAGTCTATATTCTCACACCTTTCCTGAAAGCAAACTCCCATCAGAGCAACCAACACTTCCCCTGGTGCTTGATCTGGTATACTGCCATGAACTCACTAACAATTCCACTAAAGAAATAGGGAGTTAATGGCATTTTCAGATATTTTAGACAGCAAAAGGCAAAAATCTCAAGGGGAGTTCATTATGAAACAGACCAGAAGCAACAGCACTCACCTTTTCTTCCAACAGCTCCATGGCTTGCACAGTCCCCTGAAATACAGAACATCTTGTCTTCTACTTCACAGTATGTGTTTAAGCCATCAGCTCCCTCCTCCTGAAGAGAGGCCTGACTCCCTGGGCTACAGGAAGCCCAAAACTCCTTTTAAAAGAGCTCTCCTTTTAAAACTAGACCAGAAGGACAGAGATCTCAGAGCAAACACACAGGGAGTGCAGCTCAGGCATTCCCATTTCCATTTTGGTGCTGCAATTGGTACCCCTTCTCTGTGACTTTAGACTGACAAAAGGAATATATTCCATTGAGAAGTATCAGAATGAATCACTTCAATGATCTGGATGTAAAAAACACTGGCCTGATGTTAGTTCAACTAAATCCAGCCTAAATGCATAGAAGTTTTGCATTGGCCAGAACACTTCTCTGTGACTTTAGCCTGACAAAGGGAACATATTCCACTTGAGAAGTGTCAAAATGAAAAACTTCAGTGATCTGGATGTACAACACACTTGCCTGATGTTAGTTCAACTAAATCCAGCCTAAATGCATAGAAGTTTTGCATTGGCCAGAACTGTATCTACTGAATTTTCTGTGCCCTTGGGAAAGCTGAAGCTTTATCACTGTTCATTCCCCTCAGCATGAGCTCCTCTGTGGGAGAGCAGCATCCATGCACTGCCCAGGAGCTGTGAACCCAAGCAGACAGATGCCCATGAATTCTCATTTCCAGCTGCTGCTGCTTTCCCTGGGACATGGATCTTGGCAAGTCCTAGCAAGTGCAAGGGCAATTCTGCTTGCAAAAAGTGCCTGCTAAAAGTGACAAAGGAGCCTTCCTGCTGCAGTCCCTGGAACCCACAGGCTAGGGTGAGATGGCACAGCACTGCCAGAGAACTGCAAACCTCAGCTCCCATTCCAGATCACAGAATCACAGAATATCCTGAGTTGGAAGGGACCCACAATGATCACTGAGTCCAACTCCTGGCCCTGCACACCCTGTGCCCAAGAGCATTGACCAAACATTTCTTGAGCTCTGTCAGGCTTGGTGCTGTGACCCCTACCCTGGGGAGCCTGTGCCAGTGCTGGACCACCCCCTGAATGAAAATCCTTTTCCTAATACCCAACCTAATCCTCTCCTGACACAGCTGCATGCCACAGGGACACATCTCTTCATCACCTGGAATGACTTTGCTCCCTAGGGACATACCAGAGATGTCTTGGGACACATCCAAGCTTGCCAGGCAGATAAACCTGTGGTGTCCTGTCCCAGCACCAGAGAACTGACTGGCTCCAAATCCTTAACCCAGCAACTGAAATAAGGACTTGCTATCCTCTCCTCCCCCATACCAGTTTTATCTTCTCATCCAATCAATATACAATTATTTTGGGTCAGCACACCACAAAACCACCTTTACTGGCAGAATGAAGCATATCCAGACACATCTGCATTATTACACAGGCCACAATTGTGCAAAAAACCCACTAAGCTTGTTCTTCATTCTTTAAATCCTTTCTTCCTTTAAAATATATATTTGGTGGTGGCTTTTGGGCTTTTTTTATTACAAATCACAGGTGATCATAGAAATTATTCGATCATCACCAATTCTTTCTTGCAATGAAAGTTCTCACAGGTGCAGTGATGCATAAAAGTTGGTTTAGACTATTTCCATCCAGGCTACATCTCCAGGATTCATTCTACTGATGGACTCACTGAAGTTTGGTTTGTGCAATGTAAAACATCAGAATCACTAGAGATGCCCTCATCAGTCCCCTGCCCACAGGCTCCTGCTGATCAGCAGCAGTGCAGAGTCCATGCTAACACTTTCCCAGACAGTTTAGCAGAGCAGGAATCCCTCCATAAAGCATCTTGGAGGCAGCCAGCAGAGCTTATACATCACAGGCTTCAAGGCAGAGAAATGAACTTTCTAAAGCAGAGACTGAGACAAGACTTCAAATTATATCCATCAGTACAGGTCTACTGATTCAAGAGGGATGACTCCACTTCCAACAAGTCCCTTGCTCAAAGTCATGGGCTATAGCAAAGAAGAGATCTGAGCATGATCCTACATGAAAGTACATCTTTAGCTTCTCTCCATTCCTCCTCTTGGTATACGTATTTTTGGTAAGTTTACCTAGGAAGGTAAACTTACCAAAAAAACCACGTTAATTGATAATGCAAGTGCTTGGATATTCTGCCAGATTTTGGATGTCTAGGCCTTCAAGCTTTTAACTTAAGTACAAAACATTCTACCTATTGTTCATGAGACAGGACTCATCAAAAGCCTTGCACTTCAGGAGTCTGGAGAGTAAATAGGAGAGGGATTGCTAGACAAAGGAGGAACAATCAGCAGTCCAGGATTTTTCTGTGGAAAATCTCAATCATATGGACTGAGGGAAATCATCAAGTTTGAAGAGTTAGAAGCTGTTTTGCTGCCATGGAAAAAGTCTAGTGAAAGCACAAAAGCCACCTTCTCCTGAAAGCTTTGTCTCTTAGAGAGCATGGAGAGCAGGGGCATCCATCAGGAGACTGAGGGGTAGAAAGATAAACAAGGGACACAGGATGGCAGGTGAAGCAGGTGAAAACAGAAGTGCCTCCATTGCCTGATGGCTAGTTTACAAAAATAAATACATTACAAAGGGAAACCTTTCAGTGTGGGAAGATAACATCCACCTGATCTCTGTTCCATTAGGGCACAGCTTAACCCTAGGAGAGGAAAAAGATCAAAGAAAAAGATTAAAGGAAGCAGTTTTCAGTTTTAAACTCAGTCTTAATGTGATGGAAAGGAAAAGTAAGAACAGCTGAAAGACACCCAGGGTCAGGTCAGGGAGAGATGCCTTGGCTGAAGGTACTGCGGTGTTTTCTGTATTTGTCTGCTTTATTTTTAAACACCCAGAGCCTTTGCTTGAGCAACACTTCCTTGAACAAAAAGGAAGCAGAGGAGGAGAGAAGGGCTGTAAAGAGAGAGGCTAATGGGGTTGGAAAAATATGATCTCCTCAGCCATGAAAGTCAAAATTGCTGTTTGAAACTGAATCCTCCTGGAGTACTACACAGGCATGGGGGAAAAGGGGAAGGGAGGGAAGGAAAGAAAGATTTATTACTTAAGCAGAACTAAAATTCCGATGAGAAAAAAGACCGTTCGATCCATATCCAAATTTCAAATCAACAGCAGGTCTGAAACTGGGCTTGTTATATTTCCCTCTCCTTTGCATGCATAAAAAAGACAGGGAGGTGGACTGTGTTTTAAAGGGGAAAAAAGTCCCTTGATCTCATGAAGCCCTGAACTCTTATATTCCATTTATAGCTCTAGCTAGAATGACATCCCCCTTGATTATCAGGCCGTCCAATCCAGCTGCATGTGTCAGGACTGTATGAGGCACTAAGTGAAATATATATATGCCCTTACAGGGTTTAGCACATCGGGTCCACCTCCAGGGTACAGGCTGTAGCTCATTCTGACCACTGCTCCTCTCCCAGGAATCACTTGTTAAGTGGTTTTTTGTTTGTTTGGTTGGGGTTTTTTTAAAACTTTTTTTTTAGGGCACTTTTACTTTCCAGTTTCAGCAACACAAAATGGCACCAAAGAAGGACGTAAAGAAACCAGCGGCGGCCGCGGCACCAGCGCCTGCACCAGCACCAGCACCTGCACCAGCCAAGCCCAAAGAACCCGCCATCGACCTCAAGAGCATCAAGGTAAAGGGGACAGCGTGGGCTGAGGGAGCCCGAGGGGACAGGGAGCAGAGTCCTGCCTGAGAGCTGCGCTGAAGCCTGGCGTGAGCTTGGTTCCGGTTTGGGGACTGCAGGGAAATGAATGAGTAACCTCAGCCCACGGATTTGCTGAGCTGCCTGAGCTTTTGATTGTTTTAGTAGCTGTAGGGTGTAAGGCATGTTGCATGATTTAACAAAGGAGTGAAGCCTGGAGGTGTTAAAAATATGTTGGAGTGTGGACCTCAGAACTTTTTACTCAATTGGTACCAGTCTCACCTGTTTGGTAAAGATAAATTTAAAATGAACACACAACAAAAAACCCCAGAAATACCCTAAAGTAGGTACATGAGGACAGGAATGGGGTTACTGAAACATTAAACAGAATGTTTTCCCACAGCACTGTACAAAACCCCATCTTTTATAGTTTTAAATTCTTTTCCAAATTTTTGAACCACTTGATGACCCTTTGGTCATGTGCTTTGAGATCAATATGAGTTATCTTTAAAAGAAACAAAACAAAAACAGTTTAAAACAGAGAGATTTGGTAGTTTTGCCTATTTTCTTTTCATTTGCACTGCACAACAAACATTGGTGAGACCACGAGCAAGAAAGCCATGGATAGAAGCATTTCAAGTGATTTCCTCTCATTCTTACATGTTTGCTGAGAATTTATAATTTGCTGCAAATTGAAAGCAGCAAAGAGAAGGAGTCTTTTGGAGGTTTCCCTCTACTGCACTGTCATTTGTTCTCATAATGTCTTTAGATTTTGCATGTCAACCAACAGCACTAACTGTTGCCCTGACCCTTTGAAGAAAAATTCTCCATTTTGGGAGATTCTTTACTTAGGACAGAGGAGAGGGAGGTTAAGCAGTTAAGAGATGAAGAGACAGACTAGTTTCTCTGAGTAGGACTATAAATAGTTATTCTGTACCTACCTGGCAAGCTGATTGGTCCCAGGACCAATTTGCTAAATTCTACATAAAGAATCATGCCTATTATGGGTAAAAGAAGGACAAAGACTACTAATAGGACCTATATATGATGAATTGTATTTCAGATATGTGAACACATAGAGTCCTGAGATGTTAAGCCATTTAGTGAAACTTCTCCAAGTTTACTTAATTTTCCCAATCTATACTCAGTATTTTTCTAAGAAAGTATGTATCTTCTCATAAGATTGAAGCTGAAACCATTGAGAAGAGGAAAAAAAAAAGACATTTTTAAATACTTAGAATTTTGAAGAGTACATGAAAAAGCCACTAGTTTTGAGCATGCTGCCTGAAAATTAGATTAGGCCTCACATTGCACTAGATGATGGGGAACCAAGCTAGATTTCCTGCTAAACAACTTAATATAATTTGATAGCTTTCTAGTCCAGTAATCAGGAGAAAATAGAATTTTGAACTCCACTGAACATAGCTAATCTATCTTTACACAAATAATAATATATTATCAGCTAAAAAATGTCAAATTGCACTGCGAGGCATCTTTGCTGTTCACTCCTTTACCCAAAGGAAATAGCAGCAAGAAATATACACTGGTAGAACAGAGAACTCTCCAGGCTTTGTCATAATCAGACTGATAAAAAAAATACAATTTAGGGAAACTTTATTTTGAAAGATACCAGACAAAATATTTTATTCCAGGGTCCCAAACAGCCATCATGGGTTGTTACCCCTTTTCCTATTTTTAGAGTTCAGGCAGTGAAGGCAAACAAATTCAGGTTACAAGTCATTTGTCTAAGATATGTGGCAGAGTCAGGAATCAGTTTTCTGAGTCTTAGCCCAGTCCCTCAATTATTTCTCAGTCCTTCCATTCAATCACCAAAGTCTCAGCATGAGCACCATTTCCAGCAAAACTTTGGAGGCAGGGAGTACTGAAAAACTAAGGTTTTGTCTGGGACTCAGTAAATAATCCTGACCCAGGGCTCTTTGCAGTGATTTACGAGACATGGAGACATTACATCACTTAAAACAAGGGGATCCAGTGGGCTGTGCTTCACTCCTCAGTGAATTAGCAGCCATGCCAGAGCTTGCTGCTAAAGAGAGGTGACTGGGAATGTCAGGCTGCACTGCCACGATGATTTGGGGAGCCACACAGCAGCTAAACACACAGAAAGGCTTTGTTAGCTTTTATTCAAGCCCCTTGGTACAGCTGGGGTGGGTAAGGGGAGAGGTGCCCACCAGGGCTTACAGCAGCCACATAAACCACGTTTGGCTGTGCACTTCATTCTTAGTTGGCATTACTAGTCATAATAGCCTCCAAAACAAACATGGTGCTTTACAAACGTGAGTAGTGATTCTCTTGGTGGTACCTCCCCACCCAGATGCCCTTCTTGGCCCATCTGCAGGGAATCTGGTTTTCTGGACTTTTTGGAGTACACATTTTGCAACTTTGGCTCTTTTATTCCTCCTTCCTTAAGAGAACTCAAGCTGGGTTTGTCTATCACCATCAGAAGCTGTGATAAAGTTGTGACAGGTCATTCACTCTTTTCTGTTCTTTACTGATCTCTTGAAATTAACCAAATTAGAGCAACTATTTGGTGATTTGCTAGTGCCAACAGCAGCTAATATAAGATGTTCTATTTTTCAGCAACATCTATTGACTATAAAACTGAGTAACAGGAATACCCAACTGGCAGACTCCAATCTCTAAACTCAGCCCTTTTACAGCTCACCTTGGGCTACAGTATAACAACCATAGGAAGAGAGTAAAGGCAGGGATGAAGAATTTGCTTTTTAAGGGAAATGTGAAGACCTATTTCCCTCTGCTCAGGAAACAGCTTAAAAACTCAGTCTTTCCACAAGCCTTTCCGGACCAAATTTATATTTCCATTTTTCCTTATTACTAACATGTCTTGGATTTGTATAGGCACAAAAGTTAAATATTAAATAATAAATGAGAAGAGAACAGGGCAGTAGAAGCAGCTGAGAGCCATCACTAGGAACCAACCGTGATTAAAATCAAAATAACCATATAGATAATTTTTCTTAAGAGACCCTCAAGAATTCTGCAATTAAAACTGTGGCCCAGGACACTCCTAAAACCACAGCTTATGTGTTTATCAACTTTCTTCTCCCACACAAGCCTGAGTGAGAAGAAATGTTTAACTCATGAAAAGCACTATTGTGGGTCTATTTCTGCAACAACTGGGATGAAACATGAATGATGCAGATGTCTCATGCTTGGTTTTGCAACTAACACAGTGGGAAACTGATGAATTTCCCATTGCACAAATCTGTGTAACTTAGTTCCTATTACCAACAAGAAAAGCATGTTGGGATTCTGGTGGAAGTCTAAGGGTCCTTCCCAGCACATGTAGCCAGTCCTTGGACAGAGCCCAGGCTCCTAAAATCAACCAGGATGTTTTGGGATGCAAATGCTGAAGATGCTGAGGGCAGTGCTTCACAGGCATCCACTCTGCAGATGGTGGTCTGAATGTCTGGTGCCCTGTTCTGGTGTCACACTGGGTCTTTTACTTCAAGGATACAGCTCAGCATCTTCTCTTGAGTAGAGACAGAGATTGGCCAAGTGTCCACACTGGAAGTAAGGTGCAGGGGCACACAAGGCTTCCTATGCCTGCATTTTCAACACTGAAATCCCAGGACATCAATTACGCCATGCCCAACAACAGATCAGCCACCCAAATGTTTAGAAGACAAACAATTAAAGGCTACCAACTAGTAAAGACTTGCTAAAATCTTGTGTAACTGTGTGATGCATGATGATGATGCCTGTTGCATGAAAGCAAGCCTGTGATTGTTTTTAACTGCAGAGCTGTTAAGGCAGTAAAAAGTGTTTCTCCAAACATCCTTATTTCTTGTTACATTCACTACTTAAGTAGGTCACCTCTGAAGAGATATTGCTTTGGATATAACCAGAGACAGAGAAACTCACTAAAATGCACTGACAGAAAGCTCCTGGGCTAGAGGGCAAGCAGCACTGCAAATGTCAGCTGAAGCACTTGGAGAGCTGCTGTGCTGCAGACAAACTCTACATGAAGCCATGGAGTGAGAGCAGGAATGTCAACAGTGGCTTTGCTTTTAGCAAATAGCAGCTTTTTATTTGAAACTATTGGCTCAGGTCTTCAAATTGTGCCTGATCTTTCTCCAGCTATGACTCCAGAAGGATGCCCTAGGACAGGTGATCTGTTGGACAAGGTCACCAGTCCCAAGTGTCCTTACAGGTAGGAAGGGGACAAATGTCAATATGAATTTGGTCTTAAGAGATGTAAAGGTGCCATCTGATGCCATCCCCACCAGTTTCCTGCTACTGCTTTGAGCCAGCACCATCCAGGATCCAGCCCAGAACAGCCCCAGCCCCTGGCTCTGTGGACCTCACCACTGACACATCACAGCCCACGTTGCTGACAAACCCAGGAAAGGCAAGGCACAGTGTAAAGGTGTCCCAGGACAGGCCACTTGGACAAGGACTGCTGCACACCAAACATCCCCTGGGCACACTGTTGGAAACTACACACAAAGCCCACAGCTTAGGTTTGTTTACAAAGTTTTCAGAAGAACTTTGCCTTCCCAAACTGCTGCTAAGCAAGGAGCCCATCAAGTAGAGACTACCTGCATATATTAGTAGACACTTTTCCTTAATGTTGCTAACTGGAAAAATTGTTTGAAAAATAATGATTTTTTAAAAATTTAAACAAGATCCATTCTTAGTAATTCACAGCTTTAGCAGCATTTAAAAAAGAATACCTGTAGCCTTTGGATGCTCTGGTGAATGGCAGACTTGGGTAGAAATAGTAGAAAGCAAATTACACAAAATGTAACATTTTAAGAACTCACAGGGTAACTCCAAGCTTAACAGGAGTTATGTGACAGAGCCTTAGTCCCATCAAAACAACCCCACAATATTTCTAAAATACTGTTTTAAGCCCCTTCAGAGCACAGAGATGTTGTAAAAGATAGTAACAAGATACTTGAGTTAATCTTACATAAGGCAAGAAGAAGGTGACAAATTTAGCCAATGACAAGCAGAGAAAGAAGTTGTCTGTAAGGAGATCTGAAACAAGCAACCTGGAAATTTGCCCTTGTTTCACTAAGACTTTCTTACATCTTATACCCACTGCCAAGAAGCACTTTCAGCTGGCTGGTTTACCTCAGAGCACTTAAATGTCAAGTAGCAAGGGTTTAAATTACATTAATACTCTAACAGTGCCACTGGGAGGCACATTAAAACAAGAAATCCCTCCAAAAGCAGGGCTCCAGAGCCTCACATCTTCAGTATCCCCTTGATTATACACATTCCAGCACAAAAGCAATTAGAAATGGGACATGTTTACAAATGAGCACAGCTGAAGGCACATCCCCCCGTGAAGCTAAAGAAATGTGATCAAGAGTGCAGCAAGAGCACATATCACACCCAGACATTTCAGAAGGGCACATTAGTTAAACGTCAAGGCTCATCCAAAAGTTTCTGCACAGCTGCAAAGTAACTGTGACGTTTTAAAAAGCTATAAACTGGAAAGTTACACAAAATGCTTAGGAAAAAGGTCAAATTAATCTGCAGTCAAGTCATTTAAACTCAGAGATATTTCTGAAGTAGTCTTTCAAACCTCATAATGTCTCACACATGCAATTTTCTCTCCTGTATTAATGGGGGTTGTTTTTATTCTTTCTTCAATTGTGTTTCTAGGCAGCTCTGTTCTCAAAACAGACCTCAGTTTCTCAAGAGCTCTTCTTCTAATGTTTCTCTGCCTCATACAGCGGGAAGCTAAATCCATCAAGCTGTTAATTCTTACTTAATTGAGAAGCAGCCTCTCTAAGACCTGTGGCATTGATTGCACAAGTTATGGGACTGAGGTGAGGGATGGGAAAAAGAAAACCTGCTTTTCAGAGGGGTTTGGAAGCTGTGTAATCCTGCACTCAGTGATGTCTACTAGAAAAGGTGTGCTGCTGTATTAATCAAGGAGCAGACATTAATAGTGAGCAGGTATATAAACTACTGTAGGCACAATCCCATCTTAACGTCATTTAAAAAAAATTTAAAAACCCCTCCAGTTCTAAATAGAAGGCTAAATATACTATGAGTATCCTAGGAGAATCTCACATTTCCTTCTCTCTGATTTTCCAAGATATCAAATATGTCTTAGTCTCTTTTAAAGAGACAGTTTTCCTTTAAATAGCTGGTAATTCTCTAATAAACTCCTAAGATGATTCACCTCTTGTCATTCATCCAAAAGGTAATAAACAAATGGAGCAGCTTAATGTTTGAACTCCCAGCAGCACCTTCTCCCAAGGCTTTCCATCCTGTCCAGACCTTTCCTGAGTTACAGGGAGCACAAGGCAGCTGCCCCCCAGCACAGCTGTGCCCAGTTCCAGTGCCCACCAGCCTAAAGAGGTGAGCACAGCATCACACTGCAAAGCTTGGGGCCCTAAGGCACAGAAACCAGTGATTTGTGGGAAATCTGGAACTTTGATAATAATTTGGAAATTTTTCTGGATTGGGTCTTCATTTAGCTGGTGAAAAAGAGTTGCATGCAACCCATCAGCCCCACTCTTTAACTGGGACCTGGTCAGAATACCTCTGGCAAGAAATTACTAGAAAGTAGTCACAGACAATGCAAGGAACAAAATAGAATTAAAAAAACCAAACTCAAAAAACACACCACCTTTGGCACAGATACCCCTCTGGATAATAACTCTACCCATAAATAAGGGCTATATGAAGTTAGAGAAATTCAAGTCATTCTGGTCTTTCCTGTGTGTTGCAGTTGCTTGAACCTTTCATTCTTTTTGCCAGGGGTGGGGCATTCAGTTTTTGTTAAACTGAGCTCCCTAAAATATCAAAATCATCCCTAAAGCCTCAAGACTCAGTGTCCTCTGATAGTGCAGAGAACACTGCCAGGATCAGAACAAAGACCAGATCACTACAAAATATTTCTTTTTCCTTTCTGAATTTTCTGAAAGCTCCTTTTGGAATAGGAAATCTCTCCTTTAATTTCTTTAAGGAGTATTTGAAATATTTTTAATCTAGGCCATTTTGTAGCTGCCCTTACTGAAAGCAAGTACACTTTAACTCCCCCAACACCTATTGTCTTAGAGCAGGGTGATTCTTAATTTAACTGAATGCAACATGCCCATGCTAGAATATTCCTCCCCAGTAAAACTCTGTCTAGTGAGATTTTATTCAAGGATCAGTACTAAAAGGAAGGGCTGATATGGTGCACTAGTTTTTCCTCATCTGAACTCTGAGCCAAACTCCCATATGGACAAAAGACAATCATCTTATATGTAGGTCCTCTCAGCTGATAATATTCAATAGCCCATTTAAGCTAGATGACTCATCCAGGTATCTGGTTTTTTATTCCCAAGACAAATGCACTGCAATTATTTTCTGCTTGGCATCTTTTGGAATTAGTTTTGTTGTAGCCAAACATAGAACCTACATGTTCAAGAAAAGGAGTCTAAGTGTTCCCTAAAACAAAAACAAAAACAAAACAAAAAAAAAAAAACCAAAATCTTTGCAGTTGCATCTTTATTTTTTTTAATAGCTGTTTTCAGGGGAACATTTCCTAGTTTCCAGCACTGGAGAACAAGATGCTGAAGGCAGAAAGAAAATTCCACAAAAAGCAACATACTACATTGACCCAGACACCATTTCAGCTCTGCTAAAGTCTTTCAAGAGCTCCTCTATTAATGCATGGGGACTGATGGCCAAGATCTTGAGGAGTTTTCTCACTTGCCTGAATTCCAGCCCCAGCCAGTGTAAATCAGGAGCTCTGCACTGTGCTAAACCTATGTCAGCAAAGCCAGGGCAAAACCATCAGCTCCCTTTCTATGCAGCCACACCTGATTGTGGCTACACCATCATGAACACATCCCTGCAAAACATTTTTGTTATTACAAATAGCAAAAAACTACCAAACCCCAGCAACAAACCAACCAAAAGCAAAGAAGTGTCAGCAGAGCTTTTTTTCATACTCAGTATATTTCCAGATATTTCTAAAAAATTTCAAATCATTTGTCTGAACAGAGCATTTTCCAGCTAAAACGGAAAGCTCAAAAAATCTTTGCAGTTGCATCTTTATTTTTTTTAATAGGAGGTTAGTATCTCAAATCCACTTAATTTGATTGCTCAGAGTAGAAACACCAGAGAATAATCTGATTGAATTTGATTTTCTCATTCAGAATATTCAACATACTGGAAAGACACAATTGTAAAAGTTATGCTTCTCTTCAGGGTAACTAAGCAAGCTACAGGAGAAAGTTTTTCTCACTAATCACATTTCATCATTAAACAACCAGGAGCAGTAACTGCTTAGCAGAGGCAACCAACAGAAATTAAAAGGGGAATTTGAGTTCAGAACTGGGAGTCTGTTGTTGTCACACAACTATTCCCACCCTGGCTTCATGACACTCTTGATCTTGTTGAGGCAACAGGGAATGGAAGAAGCTTGGAGCAAAGTTTGCCAATCCTTTTACAGGTCATAACACCTGAGATACTTGAGCTGGTCATGGGGGATGCTTCATGGTGGGCCTTGGTCTTTGCTGCTAAAGAAGCTGCAGCCTCTACCTCCTGCTCCCTGTCTGTAGGCCAACCATGACCACCCTGCAACCCAAAAAGCAATACCATTCCCCACTGTGAACAGTCATTCTTCCAGTTCACAAAAGCTTTTGGGGTCCTTAGCTTCTATCACAGCTTCTCCTTTGCCTCAACCTCACAAACATCTGAGCAGCATTACATCACAGGGTTACACTTCTGTACACACCTGTGAGCTCTAAACCCAGCACCCTGGTGCCCTGCCTAACCCAAGCCCCAGAGGAAAAGTATCCTAGAGATCCCAGGCTCCTATGAATACAGATTTCCCATTGCCCTGCAGGGTACATCTACACATCAGCCATTAACTTAATATAGTTGGTTCCAAACTACACTGATAATTTTCCCTTTAAAATGTTGAAAATTTGGAAAATATGATCAGAGTGTGCAGAGGAAGAGCTTCACAGCAGGATTGTCAGCTTCTTTGTTGACAGATAACTTTTCTGCTCAGTGTCAACAACTGGAACCCCTTGAGCAGACAGGCAGCAGTACTACTCATCTAATGTTGGGCTCTGGATTATCCATGTAAGGGGTTGAGCAAAGCCCAGCAAAGATGTGAGGACCATTCAGCTGCATCTCACACATCCTGCAAGCCACGTGTGGAACCAGCCAGCTCCTCACCCTCACAGCTCCTGACTCCACAGCTTATCAGAGAAATAGAATCCTTCCCTATAAGGAAGTCTTGGTAGGTCTGGACAAGGAATATCTCCTCCTGATGGTATGGACCCAGAAAGTGCTGACATGAATCAAACTTATTGCTTGTCACTCCCTGCCCCTCTTCAGCCTCCTAAAAATAGCCATCATAAGATGTCTATCAAGACATGGAGCCTCCTGTCACTTTGCCCTAAGAAAGCTAAAGAACTCGCCAAGGGGAGGGACCTCTTCCTTCTGACACCTAATCCAGGCAATGCCGTCAGCACTACCGGATAAATAAGGGGAAGGAAGGCAAGGAAAGCAGGACCACTCTCAAGACCTCTCAGCTAATCCTTCCTGCCTGTCTGCTGCTCTGCATTTCCAACTCAACCATGGTGGGTGCACTGGAAAGCTCATAGTTAGCAGCCAGCCAGTGGAGCTTAGAGAAGTAAATAGGGCTTCCTGCCCATGTTAGGTCTTGGCGGGTGGGGGAAGACAGTCCAGGAGACAGTTTGGGTTTGCTTTAGGTTTTCCTGTTAAAACTTAAAGGTTTTCCAGTTAGCCTCCAGTTCTGAGGCAATAGTAGTGGTGCAGCTCCCACAGCTTCTGAGAGAAGGGTTACAATTTCCTAAGCTTTTTTTAATAAATGCAACCAGCTAAAGTGGTGAGGAAAAATCATATTTTGTATAAGCAAATATCATATATTAGTACTTTATGAAACAATGTACCATCAAAAACTAATTTAAGACATAAATTTTAAGGGAATAATTTAATTTCTGTGTTAATGAAAAAAAGCTGCTTGTTTAGAAATATTACTGCATATTGTATCACTAAAATGGATCTATGCTAAAACAGTAAATGGACCTGATGGTAATTAACTATGGGTTTTTTTAGTTAAGAGTCTTTCTATTTTTGTTGCTTCTTGCCACAGCTCGGTCTTTCCCTGGGATGTAGATTTTAAGGAAAACTTGAAGAATAGTCTTGCTGGTGCAGTTTTTGTAGGAAGTTGCTAGATTAGGCTGCTATGGCCTAACTACATTAGGGAAGACAGAAGTGAAAGCGCTCAGGTACTTCGTGCTATTTACTTTCTCTCAGTGCATTTTCAGCAGTACTAGTTCTCTTTTTTCTCTCTCTTTTTCTCCCCATCTGCAGTCCTTCTCTGCTGATGAAATCAATGGTAAGTGAAATCAAAGTTAAACTTTAACAAGGGGTAGGAGGGGGAACAAAATGGCAACCAAATGCTAAATATTCACTTTAATAGCCTTAACAGCTCTTTTGCTATCTGCATTACTTCTGCACATTTGACAGGCCACTTTTTTGCTCTTCTGGAAGATGACTCATGGATTGAGCTGGATGCTTTAGAAAACACACAGGTTCTCCCCCAGCCCCCCTTCCTAAGCTATTTTTTGTGATTGATTTCCTTCCAACAGATCGAGTTCTCCAAGGAGCAACAGGATGGTAAGTTACAAGAGAGCTGATGCGTTTTACATGTGTGTGCGTTCAAAAAGAGCTGAGGGCTCAGACATTAACTTTTATAAAACAATGAGCTAAGACTTCATCTGATATAAATCACCACACTCTTGACTTCAGAGCAGTGATGACTTATGCTGAACAAGAAGGTGGCTGTAGATCTACATGTAATTTATCTGGATGTTTGTTTCCATGCTGTCTGAACTGAGAAGCTTATACCGTGGTACAAAGAGGAAACACATTGTCTCTACTTACTGAACATTCTATTCTTCACATGTGCTCCTGTTCTGGCTCTTCACAAGGATGCTGAAAATAAGTCTTGAACTTGACAGTCCCAGGGGAAATAGGCAGAAGGAGGACAACAGAAGGAGGAAGTGGGCTGAAAATTTAACTTGGCTGCAGTGACTTTGTAATCTCACATGAACAGAAGATGCAAGAGTTCTGTATGTCACTTTTGCCAGGAGGTGTTCTAGAAGGGGAGGAACAAAGGCTGTTTTACTGTAAAAATATTCTTTAATCGTGGAAATAGTTAGCAAATAAGCGACTTGTGTAAACTGCTGCTTACACAATGGCGTGGATATGCTGCGATTCTTCAGCATCTTGCTGTATTCTTTGATTCACAAGTAACTTGTAGCTTCCAAATTTTTTGTTTCAATCTTCTAGAAAGAGATAAAAAATCTGACATGAACAATAGTTCTCACTGAAGATCTGGAAATCTAATTTTAAGTGTTTCAAATAGGCTAAGAGATGCATTTGGGCTATATTAAGTAATATTTAAAAATGTCAAAAACCATGAGCACATACATTAGACTGAAGAAAGTGTTTAGAAGGTGAGATAAAAGGATTCCCTAGAAATTCAGAGGGAGTGGAATAGCTAGAAGCAGGTCTTGAGAGAGCCCTAAACTTTGTGAAGATGAGCCTGCCTTGGTTACTCCATCAAAACAATAAGGAGAGGCACGGCACAGCAAGTGAGACTGGTAACAATTCTCTTCTTGCAGTCCAAACTCTCTTGGTCACAGAAGAAGTCATTTGGACTTTTCCTTACTTCTTGATTCTGAAAATTTTACAAATGGTTTGGGTGGGTTTATGGGAAAATGGCCTCAATTCAAAGCTGCTGGCAATATTTTGAAAGCAAAATATTTCTTTCAGCTTCCCCGTGCATTTCAGATCATCCAGCTGCTGTAACTTTACAATGGCTGAATCAATGAGCAGAGCAAATAGAAACTACTTGAGAGAGGGAGAATTTCCCAGGAGCAGATATGCCCACCCTCAGTAATTATTTCTATCTGCACAGGCTGATGCACCAGCAGGTGGGTAGTACCATCCTCAGACAGACTTTGAACATGCTTGCTCCAGTAGAGGTATAAACTAGGATTGGCCCTTAAAAAAAAAATTAAAAACACACAGCAAAGATATATTGCAGTGAAATGCATGCCTGAAAGACAAAAATCAATCAGTCCTTTTCTCCAAGCTGGGGAGCTGTGTTCAGAACCCAGTGAACATAAAACTTGATGGGATTTACAAAATGGAGAAACTCTCCTGTTGGTTTTGCTATTAGCACACAGGCATTGTTTTATACCTTGCTGCAGCTAATGTCATTGATTTAGCAGATGAAAGATCAGATCATATGGCATAAATCACTCCAGCTCCACCCATCTCAGCTGCTGGAGCTGATATCAGGAAGCTCTGCACTGGTCCAGAAGGCCATAATTTCATACCCTGCAATAAAAGCTGGAAGAAAAGAGAGGTAGCAGCAAAGGGTTATAGGTGTCTCACATGAGACAGTAAGAGGATTAGTTTCAGATGTATTAGATTACAGCCTTGCAGGCTGACACTGTGTATCAGCACTTTTACTGGGTGCCAGCAATAACTCCAAGGTGGTACAAAGAAGACTAAAGCAAATACATTAATACCTGTGCATCATGTCCCCAGCAGAAGATGAATGAAAACATGATCCGAAACGTGGCTTCTTACTCCTAAACCTGCCCCAAAGCAGAATGAACATTACCCAGGCTGTGGATCACAGAGCCTGTGTGGCTGCTGGATGAGAGTCATGGCCAAGGAAAAGACATTTTACTTGATTTACTTGGAGCTAAAGCACAACATCATCAGACACTGCAGTGCAGAAGAGATCAACAGCCCAAACCAAGATGCTTGTGGCATATGGGGTTCAAGGATAGCTTTTTAGCCACACTGTTGACCTTTGTCCCCTCCTCTTTTCTTAAAGCCATACTTCTTTATTCAAATTCTCTCAAAAGCCAAAAAATAGAGTAATATGATTGACATGGGACTTCACAACAGAAGATGAAGGCTGGTAATGCAATGAAGGCAACTATCTCTGCTGATTTTTGTAGGAGAAATGCTTGTACCTGAAGGCCTTGTCCAACAAGGGGAAACAAGTGAACACTGATCACTTGGCAGTACTGAAAGAAGTGAAGTTACAAGGTGAACACACTGGAAATGCACAGGAAAAAGCGCCACATGAGTACTTCCACTGGAAAAGTGGAATATTCATGCACCTGTAAGAAGCAGGGATAAACTACAAAGAATAGAAAATAAAAGGGAACAAACATGTTTGGACATTCCATTGTAAGGCAATTTTAAGGGAAAACAACAGTAAAAACATTTGAAATCCACCTTCAAGTTTCCTATTAGCACTGTGTAGTTGAGGTGCTGGGATTGCAGGCAGAACCCACTGGAGCAGGCAAAGGTTTTGCACTGCTAGGCACTTGACAGTCCCAGTTCTCTGGAGAGATAAGGTAAAGTGGATAACATTTTTACCATCTGCTGCTACATCATGTGAAGGAACACGTTCTTGAATGACAGTGTTGGTAGAGAACTTATCTTTCCCAGTCCTTGAAATAACTACAGGGTCAATCAAAAAGCTATTGATGGCTATTAGAGCCAGGAAAGACGTGAATGGTAGATATAAAAGTTTAAAAATAGTGAAACCAAAATGTCAGAGGGGAGGAGTTTTTCTTGGGACTATGGGCCAAAGATTCCCCTGGCTAACTCCCTGGAGTCAGTGGAACAGTGCCAGGAGACAGCAGGATCACATCTTTGTCCCTAGGGAGCTGCCTGGCTCAATGTTGCTCTTCTCTTGCAGACTTCAAGGAGGCCTTCCTCCTCTTTGACAGGACTGGTGATGCCAAGATCACCCTCAGCCAGGTTGGCGATATCATCCGGGCACTGGGGCAGAACCCAACAAATGCAGAGGTCAACAAAATTCTGGGAAACCCCAGCAAAGAGGGTAAGTGCCCTACAGTCTTTTGGGCTGCTCCTGAGATGGGGGAACAGCAATCAGGCTACACCAAGAGTCACAGCAGGAGAGGGGGGAGCTTTTGCTCTGATGGGGAGCAAGGGGGACTATGCAACACTACATGGCATTTCACTCATTCCTTTGGAAGAGAATGATGCTGATGGGGAATAGAGGAAAACCTTCTGCTTAAAACACGGAGAATTCTCTGTAGGGACTGTTTTGGTCTCAACTCAGTGTAGGTATAGCACACACCCATTGCTGCTTACAGTCCCTTAGGGCTCCAGCCTTGGCTTGGAGAGCTGTGGGTCCATTTCTAACCACTGATCCTCAGCTCTTCAGGTCCTTCCACTGCAAGGACTTCTGCATAAGCCAAGACATGCTCTGGGACTGGAACCCCACCTGTATATTTCAGCTGTCTGGAATGGTCTTCCCAAAGCTCCTACAAACCTGGGCACACTGAAGCACACATTGGTCATTTATTACTGAGGCCATTATTTATTTCTTTTTCCTCCCTTTTGGAGAGAAAAAGAAAGGATAAATACTATAATCCCTACTATACAAGCAGGTGATCCCTGATTTCAGTCATGCAGAACCATATTAAGACAGGCTGAATTATATTCACATCCCCTGGCCTGGAAAAGACAATTCAGAGGAACATTTCAGAAAGCTTTGGTAACAACAGGAAGCATTGAGGACTAACACAGAGATTAAATCATACCAAAACTTTCAGTGATTCCAGCAATAACTGACAATGATTTTGATATAGCTGCATAGTAAAATAGGTATTGTAACAACCATGTAATGAAAAATATCTGCTCATCTATTTCCATCTATTATATTTTGTTGCTGCCCAGATGAAGGCTGGCAATGGAAAGATCCAGCAGGGAGGAAGAAAGAATAAAAAAAAATATTTTATTTAACAGCCTTGCTCACAACAAACAAAATAAAACCCAAAACAAACCAAAATGAGAAACACTTGGGGAAATTCTCACTGAGGACTACAATTTTTGGCTCATAGAGGAAAGGGGTTAGATGGACTAAGCTCGGGAGGTCTTAAACATCCATTGTAGACATGCCCAAATTTATGACTGACAACCCAAAACAATGTACTTTCCTAGTTTTACTTAGTTTATTCTTTTGCTAATAGGCTCTGCCACCACATCAAAGAGACCCTGAGGAGGTCAGTAACATGCGAGCAACCTCAGCATCTTGTCTAAGTCACCTCATCCCACTCTGGTTACATTTTCCCCACTGCTAGGGCTCAAGGTTTTTGTTTGACTGTATTCTGTAGTTCCTTCACTCCCCAAATCTTTTCAAAGATTAACTCATATAGCAAATTTCATTTTTGAAAGAAAAATATAGCATACACACAAGCATACAAAGCTTTGTGAGAAGGATCCTGGATGTGAAAATCAGATGTATGTGAGAACTAATTCATAGGATAAGAGAATCCAGATTCTGCAAAGGAACTGTCAACTTTGGAGGCAAAGACTAGAGTAAAGGCTACAAAGAGCTGTGAAAAGGAGAGCTCTCCCACATTTGAGGGTAAATATGACCAAGGAATACCCATACAAATAACTAGCATGTAACAACTGGTGTTTTTTCCCCAGAGATGAATGCCAAGAAGATTACTTTTGAAGAGTTCCTGCCCATGCTGCAAGCAGCTGCCAACAACAAGGAACAGGGCACCTTTGAAGACTTCGTTGAAGGTCTGCGTGTCTTTGACAAGGAAGGCAACGGCACAGTCATGGGCGCTGAGCTCCGCCATGTGCTGGCTACTCTGGGTAAGGGATCGTCCTCTCTGCAAGCAATCCCAAAGGGCTGCTCTTGGGAGGCATGAGAGAGGCAGGAAAGGTAGCTCAAACTGTTTGGAAAGGTAGGAGGCTACCAAGTCAGACAAGACTTTGGGTTTCCTAACTGAACCCACAAAGAAAGCAAACGGAGCTTTGGGGTTCCTACTAAAGACCAAAAGAACAGGCTAGGCTTATGACATCTAAATTCAGACAAGATTATTAAGAGTGATTGTTATTTGATGAATAGAGAGAAAAGTCTACACATCTCAGTGACATAACACAAATGGGCAAAAGTAGAGGATTTGCTGTATAGAAATTTCTTTACTCTCTAGGAATAACTAGAATCCCTAGGCATATATGTCTCTGTCTTCTAAAGAAAGTTAAAATTCACTAAACTCATGTCATATATAGGTGTTTTTTGTCAAAAAATAAGGAAAGGCTTTGGAAAAGCTGTAGGTTTCAGCCTCAGTTCTGTGTGGAAGAATGAAACAAGTTCTCTCCACTCTCAGGTGAGAAGATGACAGAAGAAGAAGTAGACGAGCTCATGAAAGGTCAGGAGGACTCAAACGGCTGCATCAACTATGAGGGTAGGTGCAAGAGTTCAACATCCATCCTACATTTCTCCTTTCTCTTACAGTTTCATTACATTCTCAGGCAAATCAGACAAAGCTCCAGCTGAGTTAGGTCAAAGGCCTTGTGTGTGAAAACAACCATGGCAAAATGCTCATCCTGCAGTCACACCATGCAAAAGACCCCACACAGCCTCAGCAGAGGAGGCTCTTTTGGTCAACACCAAATCTCTGGACTCTGACTTTCTGTAGAGCAGCTGCAGATTGTATCCAATAGCTACTGTTTTATCACACTTAAGCAAGAAGAGAGTTTGATTTGTACAACATTAAACACAACCAGACACATATTTTTAATGCTATCAGCTCATGAAGAGCTGTTAATTTTAGAGTTATTTCCCAAGGTAACATTTGCTGCTCCTTCTAACTAGCATATCTGTATTTTTCCACAGCATTTGTAAAGCACATCCTGTCAGTCTAAGAGGAATTCTCCAGGTACCAAATGGTATGTTCTTCTCATTTGTACACTTAACTTAATCTGCTTGCTAGCCATAAAGCTTCTATAGACCCATGGCAATGGAGGCTACAAACCATGACACCAACATCTCCCCAACAATATGAAAAAAATAAAATGAGACTGGTGTCCAAAAGCAAAGATAGCAAGAGTGCAGGTTCCTTGCTCTTGTTCACAGCCCTGTAACTCATCAGTGTTTAGTAGATTTTTCAAACACAATGCAAATTTATAACCTGAGACATTTATCCTACAAGTACAATTGAGATTGTTTTTAAATTGAAAACAAAGCAACACCTTCCAATAATTTGTAGGTTTATGTTAAGACAGTGGCCTGAATACTCACATAAGCTACTGAGAACAAAATAATCTTCAAGCAAAATAATCATCTGAAGAATAATATTGTCACAGAAGAATACTGATCAATAGCCAAAAGAGGGCTTCAAAAGTACAAATTTTTAGAAGTGCTAAAATTATTTAGCACTTCTCCTACAAGTAGGGGAAAATAAAAACAACAACCACTCCCTGTCCCCTAGCCTTTATAAGCTACTATTTTGTCCAGACAATGGAGAAAAAAACCCCAAAAAATCACAAAAAACAAACCTCAAAACAGCAGCTGTCTTTAAAATGCAAATAAACTTTTGTGGGCTTATGTGAACTGTCAGTTATTCTATTCAAGGAAATACACATTCCCAACTGTATGAAACAAACACTCAAAAGAGAAATCAAGGGCTCAGTTTGTCATTTTGCAATTGTTTCTTCAGCCAACATTAACTTCAAATACAACTCTCCCATTCCTTCCCAGAACAAGCCAAAATTAGAAAGACCAGATGGCACTCAAGATTTGCCTGAAATTCTTGCTCAGTCTGTCACCATCAACATGGAAACTGCATAGAACTGGATGATATGACTCCAACCCCACCATTTTTTTACCAGCACATCCATGGATATCACCTTTGGTCACTACACTTTCATTGAAAAAACTCAAGCTGTTACTGAAGCAAACTACATGGAACAAACTCTACCATCCAGGGTCCATCCATCCCAAACATCTCTTTCCATGTTATTTGCATTGAAACAATGTAATTTATTGGGAAAATAAAACATCCATAAATCCTTGTGGTCACTTTGAGGCTATGAAGTCCTTTTTTCCCCATCTGTTCAAACCCATTCAAAACAGCATTCAGCAGTTAATTCGCTTTCCTTGTACGTTGGATACCACAAAATAAAGTTTTATAAAAAATATAAATATGCATATTTCCAGTAGGTCACTTCCCTTGATCTTAATGAAAAACTCTTTCTTTGGGGTCTGGGAGGAGGAGTAATTAATTAGGGCACTATCACCAGCATCAGCATTTACAATATTTTTGGGAAAAGAAGACCTGGTATCTGTTATCGGAACAGCTCCAAAGGTGGCAAGATCCAAAATCAGGCAGAGGACTGTGCAGGGCCACTTTTCCCAGCAAAATGTCCTCTGTACTGCTCCAACAGCAGGTGAAGAGCACTCTTAGGAAAGAATCCTACCTGCTGCCTTTAGGGACAGCCAGAAAGAGCAATCAGAAGTTAGAGCCATCCTGAAATGCTCTGTAACTGGGAATAGGCCCAGCACCAGGCAAGAAGAGGCCAACAGCAGTGGGAATAGCCATTGCTCAGGGAAGTATTGTTACATCCCTGCCTTTAAATGTTGCTCCTCTCTCTTCCTTAAGTGTTCATGAGCCTGCCTTAATCCCCATCTGGGTCTCAGCCTGTTCTATTAAAACCCTACCTTGCCTTATTGAGTTGCTATGCACGAAATGGCCATAATTCAAGGGCCAACAGGTGCAGTGGGGGTGGCTGGCACCAGAATAAACCACAGCCGCTCCAACAACAGCTGCCTCTTTCCTGAGGCTTCCCAAAGAATCTCCCTTTTAAACCCTCACCATGCTGGCACACAGGGCCAAATGAACCTGTGAATTACACCCTGCTCAGAGACTTCTGCCAGCAGAGAGATTACAAAGGGTTGAGGTTGCTACACTCAAAATGCAAAAAATCCTGGATAGAAGAAAGAAGTAAAAAGGAGTTATTAAACTTCATCCTGAAAGGGCAATTTTAAAAAGTGCAGGACACATAAGCAGACTCAAAACACAGCTACGCATCCTCAACATCCTGCCTATGCACTCATGCTCCAGGCAGTTTCTCTTTCCAAGAAACTGTGGACCTCAGTTGTTGGGAGGGCAAAAAACTGAAAACTAAACCAACATTTCATTTTATATATATGTATGTATGTATGTATGTATGTATATGTATATGCTGTCAGCCTCTTTTTCACACTGCACTGACATATGGTCACAGAACCTGCCTAGTCCAAGGCTGGACAAGGCCCTAAAGGAAAGGCTGAATTTTCCATCACAGGTTTTTTTTGGGAATTGCAAGTTTTACTGACTTCTAAAATATTTGGGACTCAGGCAAGTAACAAAGTCAAATGACATCTCACCACTGTAGAAGCAGACAAATTTTTAAGCTGTCTAGTTTTTAAAAACTCACATTCAAATTTTTGTTTAAAACAAAATGCCAAATTTTGAGACATAGTGAGGCTGACAGTATTTATCTGGATTTTAATTGCAAGAAATCAAAGTAATACTAATTACAACCCTCTCACTCCTCAAAAATTAAAGTAATTGTTGCAGACAAAACGGATGAAAACAAAGAGAATACTCCTTTCCTACTAAACTGAGGTCAAGCCTCAGAGTATTTCATAGAGTGTATAGGGAGTGGATTTTTATGCTATCCAAAGGTTTTAGTAATTTTAAAAAAATTTCCACCCTAAATTGACACAAATATCTGAAAAAAAAATTAACATTCTCATAAGATCTTAAATAATTCCATCATTTATAAAGAAAAGCAAATACTTTATATACTACTACATCCAAAGGTCTTAGTAATTTAAAAAAATTTCCACCTTAAATTGACACAAATATCTGAAAAAAAAAAAAAATAACATTCTCATAAGATCTTAAATAATTCCATCATTTATAAAGAAAAGCAAATACTTTATATACTACTAGCCTCTTTCAGCTAGTGACAGCTTCAACATAAACCCTTTTTATTTATCCATTTCGAAAATGAAGAAACAAGATGATTTGGAATCCTAACAACAAGGGATTTTTGGGGCTTTTTTGAGAAACATACAAAACGCTCTTACAATCAGCTTTAATTTCATCAATAAATCCTACCAAAGTCATACCCAATCTGAAAGCACAGTATGGAAATGCACAAACAGCTTTGGAGCCTCATCTGTAGGAGAGCAGAGAAACTCTTCCTTTGCCTCAAAAGCATTTAAAGATTGACCCTTTTTCAACCTACTGCCTCCACACTAGTACAACAAGCATCACTCAGAGCTCTGTTCCTGCGGAGTGCTCCTCACAAAAGGCTGCCTTCTCTTATATTTTGTGTTCACCTAAGGAAAGAAATACTCTGCACAACCAATCTCTCCAAAAGTGCCTGAAGACCCCAGCAGCTGAGGAAGGAAAGCCAGCCTGCATCTGTTCAGGCTCTGAACAGAAAAAGCCATTCTCAGTCTCTGTCATCTGATACCTCTTGCCATCACTACATTTGCTTTGTATTTTAAATAGAACATGGTTAATGAACATACTTTCCACTACTCCACCCAAGTGACAGTTTAACTCCTTGAGACCAAGGCTAAATTCCCAGAGGAAGGTCAAGCTGTGAATCACCAGTCCTTGGTACACAGCACTAGATCCAGCAACTGGCACGGGGAGCAGGGCAGCCTACAAAACTCAGGTGGAAGTGTCAGAAAGTTTAATAAGAGGTGGTTTCAAGGATTGGCTCCAAGGATGTAATTGTGCTCTTGGCAGAGGCTGTATTCATTGAGTTAGCCACTATCACACATCTTCACAGCTGTTTCTGCCAGGCCAGGGATAGCCAAGAGGCCTCTTGAAGAAAGGGATACATGTGTCCAGAGAATGGCTTTCAGGCAGCAGGGAAGTGCAAGAGGACCAATGCCCCTCAATCCAGTGCTGCTCAAAGCTCCAGGTCCCTGTCTAGGAAAAGGCAAAGGCTGCTGTCCATAACACACACACTTTTTATCTGAAGGTATCCTAGACCCAAAAGTTTCAACCATGTTATCAACAGAAAGGCTTCTTACATGCAGGAGCTGAGTACCAGAAACAAGAAGGGGATTCTTGAAGAAGGATGTGCACAGAGAATGGCTTTCAGACAGCAGGGAAGTGCAAGAGGAGCAACGTCCCTCAATCCAACACTGCTCAAAGCTCCAGGTCCATGTCTAGGAAAAGGCAAAGGCTGCTTTCCACAACACACACACTTTTTCTCTGAAGGTATCCTAGACCCAAAAGTGTCAACCATGAAGGCCTCTTACATGCAGGAGCTGAGTACCAGAAACACAGCTGCTACTCGTAAAAGGAACAACTGTTTTGGCACTCTATCAACATTCTCCCTAGTCTTGGGCTGTATTTAATTTATTTTAGAAGAATGGTTTCCATCCAGTGGGTGATGCAGCTCTGTGCAGAAACAGACACCAGAGGGACAGAACGGAGCATTTATCCAGGACAACAACACACAGCAGGTCAGTGTGCCTGATGTGCCAAGAGACAGCACTGGAGTGTTGAACACAGTGAGCTCCACCCACTGCCCCAAACTCATTTGAGCAAAGATTCTTCAGACATGTCTCCTCGAAACCCTCTCTGTGTGGTTCTCTTTGCTCATTTCCAGGAGCTGCTAGACACTGGTCATTTGTCCCTCCTACCTACAGACCAAGAAACAGAGGAAGCACAACAGGCCATAACATCGCCTGTGTCCTTCACACAGATCTGCTAGCCCTGACCCTCATGGTGCAAGGGCAAACCCAGGAGAAGAAAGTTTGGCAAAGACATCTTTCTGGCAGGCAAACTTGTCTGTTCGCATCACCAAGACCTTTCAGCCTACCTCTCTGTCTTCTTTACACTACTATTGAGGTATTTTTAAAGAGCCGCAGTACACACACACTCCTATCTGAACAAAATCCACAAATGTAACCTTCCACGTGAAGTAAACTTGCTTCAGGAGCAAAAGATTTTCCACTTTCACATAGCTCCCCTCTTATGGCACTGCATACCATTATTACAAGGACAATTGTTCCACTTCAGCGTGTTCGCAACCAAATCTCAGACTTTAAACACAACACATTCAAGCACCCTTCTTCTGAGTTGTTCCAGTTTTGCAGGTCTCCAGAAGCGGGTGGACCTTAGAGCCAAGTGTGTGTGACCAGGCTGCTATTCTATACCTCTCACTCAAATGTCGGGGGAAAAAAGGGGAACATGTGCCATTTTGTTCTGTTTCTTCCTCAGAGAAATTGTCAATGACCAGCACTCTGGACTCTGTGTTTAAATTACCCTCTCCTTTGCATATTTTTGTTATTAATACTGTTTCTTGTTAATTTTTCATCCTATTGCTGTTTTTAATCTCAATCCATAGTCTCTACTTTTGTCCCTCTCTCACCAGAGGGGCCAGGGGGAGGGGAGCAGCTTATTTGGAATTTAATTCCCATCTGGTTTTAAACCACCTCACAAGTACTATCTGACTGTCAATGCAATCCTTCCACAGATTTAAATCTACTCCCTTCTTATGCCAGGGAGGCTGACTTTTACAGAGATACAAGGAAGTGCTCAAACATTTAACAGAGAAATGATACTTCTTTAGTAACCTGTTATTTCTCATTTATTTTATAACAAAAAATTGCAATACTTTCGTTTACCTAGGCACTTACATTTACTTGGAAATGAAGTACCAAATTTTGCTGAAAATATCAAATTTCACACACACCTTCTAGACTAACTGGCACAGTACCTATCAGACCATGGTTCATTAGAGCACTAAACTGAATTTTCCATTATCAAAATCTATGGTTTGGGAGGATGCTATAGATTAGTTCATAAACTATAATTTCTCCACCAATGTAGCAGTAATGGGTAGCAGCAGTCCTAAATCAAACTGTTTGTTGTAAAAGAAAGGCTTCTGCCAGCCCTCTGGAAAGGCCTTACACTAAGAGATGAATGAGGCAGATTGATAAAAGCCATAAAAAACATCCAAGTATTTCCTCAGCAGCATGAAAAGTATTTCAAGAGGGATTATTCACACTGCTTAAAAGAAATAGCAACGATAACAGTTTTTTGTGTTTATACTTTTAAACAGAAAAACTCACTTTCACCATGTCTCCTTAGTTTACATGCATAATTTAATTTTCTTGCTGCACTTTTCCCTGTGCTGACCTTTTTCCTTCTCACCTCCCTGTTGTCTGCTAGGCAGCGAAAGGAACTGACTGTTGTGCCTTTAGTGTACCTCACAGCATGTAGGTTGGAGAAATTCCCAACGTCTTTTGATCTTACCTAGCAGAACAGGGCTATGTAGCACATTTTCCATGAAGGCAGATCCTTAAGAAAACCAAAAGTGAGGAGAAGTGCCTAACATGCTTCTACCTCACCACAGTGGAGGTTGTTTTTCCATGGTTTTTGATACAAGAACCAAGAAATCACAAGTAAACCTCATGCACCACAAGGTGCATGAGAAGACTAAATGTCTCTCTTGTGGTTGCCATGAGATTTGTGAAGCATGCTTGGATGTGAAAATGTGAAGAAACGAAGCACCTATAATTCGTTACAGTTGGGGATGAAGAAGTCCCATGCACTTAAGCCAATCACATTTTGAGGGTTTTGGTCTTGAAACTTGATTCACACTTCATGCAGATTTGCAGTTGGCAGCCACAGAATGCTTGCACTGAAGGGAAAGCCTTGCCATACAACCCATTTAAAATAGAGCTCCTTTTCATGACAAAAGTGTTACTGAATTCAAAGCCTTTCTGGAATTGGCACAATTGCATGAACTCCTTTTAAAAAATCTCAAGAGCATGGCCAGGCTTAGCTTTTCATAGCTGGATATAAAGGAAGAGAAAATAATGAAGAACCCCTGTAGTCAGGTATGCCTTGTAGGAAGGTCAGTACAGCACAGAGTTCACAACATCAAAGAGCTTCACTTTATTGTCACAGAAAACCCCACTGGATGTCTACTTCAGTCACATCCTCTGCATACAGTGCATGACAGTGATGGTCTCTGCCCACAGCTATGGTGAGGATGGTGAGGATTTGAAATAATTTCCTAGAGCCTAACTAATTAGAATATAACCCTCATCTACCCTGCAGAACATTAAGTGTGTCTGGGGCCTCCACTTGGTATTAAAGGCTTGGAGCAGAGGCTACAGAGAGGCTATGAGACAATTTTAAATCTTTACAAGAAATTATGACTGAAGAAAGCCTTAAAATAGCTGCTAAAAAGGATTTGCTATTCACCCTATCATTAACATGTAGAGATCCAGTAAGCAAACAAAGTTTCTAGATTGTTTTCCAGAGTTCCTGGCACTCAGGAGACATTAAGAAGTCTCTCTTCTCTGAAGAGAAGCAGCTCTTTCCAATTGCAATAATGGATCTCTTTTCCAAGGCTCAAGAAAACTCTGGAATTTTTGAATTCCAAAACCAGCAAAAATAAGAGAAAGAAGCACCTCCTTCCAGGTAAGAGGGATTAATTGCTTTCTATGCTTTTGTTACCCAGTTTAGAATTCTGCATTATTCACAGAAGAACAAGAACATTGTGTGTGTTATCATGCCATAGACACCTGAAGCCATAGGCTGGGCTTCTTCTTAGGGTATTGCATTCCTCAGCTTTACCAACTCAGAGACACAAAACCAAAATCAGTTTTCTCTTTTGTATTTTATGTATCAGCTCTCCAGACTATTTGCTTAGGAAGGCATTTTCTTTGGCTCCTTTGATACAAAAACAGACATATTTTTTACTCCATGCTATACTGAACACTACCATTTTTAAAGTTGTTCTCCTTCATGCAAATGACAGTGCTTATTAACTCCTTCATTAGTTTAAAAAGTGGTTTCAGTTCAGAGTTTCTCATCTGTAACCATCCTGTCTATTTCAAAAGCTAAGTCAGTTTTTAGAAAGTAACAAATAAAACACTTCTGCCTTTGCTTAACTGAAAAGGTTTTTTCTGGTCTGTCCCTTAAGTCATCCAGGAGTGTACCCAATCTTTAGAGCAAAGGTTGATGCTCTTACTGTACCTCTTGCTCATCTCTGAAAAGATAAAAACCAGCAGTTTCTCTGAGCTTAATACCTATTAATACCTATTAATACCTTAACAACCAACCCTGGGAATGGGAGGTGCTTGCCTAATTCTTGTTCTTGAAAGCAGCATAGCAGCTGTTAAAGAAATCCTTCCTCCCTCAGGGTAGATTAAACCCATTACATTCATTTACACAGTTCGGTGGTAGCTTCCATCACGTTATTCCTGCTAAATTTGGTGCTACTTTCTTAGACACAGACAAATTCTCTCTCAACCTCTTGCCAAATGGGGGATAAGAAAGTTTACTTTTCTATATGCCTGGACTAATAGGTCCAGCCATAGCTGATAAACACCTATCAGTCTCAGCATCTAACACAATTATTGCAAAACATGGGAATGAGTCCATACCATGAGCTTAAACACACACTTCTCAATCTCCTTTCACACCACTGTCTTGGGGTGATTTTATGATGATACTTGATTTCCTAATCATCTGCTTTGTGCCCAGAAATGTCTGTGCTATCTTTAAGATGAGCCAAAGGGCAAGGCTGGAGCCTGGGAACACCAGGCACAACTCTGTTCAATCTCTCTCTCTCTCTCCAGTGTGCCCTGGACAGCATGGATAGGGGACACTGCATTGCTCCTTTTGTTGAATTAGGTTTTTTTGTTAACTTGAAGCAAGAAGTTTTTTCCCTTCCTTTCCCCTAGCCTGGAGGCTGTACTGGAAATCCTCTTGGCAACTTTTTGGGTTTTTTTCCCTTGAAGAGCTTTCAGCTTGGCTTGTTCTACTTTTCAGCCTGTCTGGGGAGCCCAGCAGGACCACCCTGAACCTCTGACCTCAGAGGAGCTGAACCAACATGAGAAAGGACATTAAACTCCACCAACTTTGGCTGCTGTGACGAGGAGACCCACACCAGAAATTCAAGAGGTTTCCCATCTGCTCTGCTCCAGGCTGCCACATGAAGTCCTTGTCCCCTTCCCAGACCAGTCACCATTTCATTTTCCAGGCCATGCTGTCAGCCTGTGTATTTTTCTTCCCCGGGCATTTTTTGAGGGTTTTTTTGGTTCTGCTGTGGGTGTGTTTGTGGGTGTAGGGGAAGTTTCCAGGAGTTCATATCTAGCATTTATTACAGCCTTTTCTGTTCCTTGTAGGGACCCTCACACACACCTTTTTTGTTAATAAACAGTTCTCTTTTTTCACTTACACCCACTGCTATCAATTATCAATTTACTCCCTGAGTAAATTGATAATTGATAGCAGTGGGTGTAAGTGAAAAGGGAGTTATTGCAGCCCTTTTCTCTTTAGAGGAAACACTCATTCCAGGGTGTTTTCTCCTGAAATTTGTCTCCAAAACTGAGACAACCACCAACTCTGAATTGGTGAGAACGTTTTTAGGTAAAGGGTGATGTAAACTGGATTGCAGCCAAAGACCTGTGAAGGAAATACTGAGTAACTCCTTAGAGCAACTGTATCCAAACCCCGTGACTGGCACATGAAATGATACATGTGTATTCTGCACATTACAAAAAAAAAAAAAAAAAAAAAAAAAAAAACACCACACCCCACCACAAAAAAAAAAAAACCAGGGTGTTTTCTCCTGAAATTTGTCTCCAAAACTGAGACAACCACCAACTCTGAATTGGTGAGAATGTTTTTAGGTAAAGGGTGATGTAAACTGGATTGCAGCCAAAGACCTGTGAAGGAAATACTGAGTAACTCCTTAGAGCTACTGTATCCAAACCCCCAGTGACTGGCACATTAAATGATACATGTGTATTCTGCACATTACAAAATACCCCAAAAAACAACAACAAAACCAAAAAACACAACCAAAACAAAACCCCAAAAACCAAAAAGCCAAAACCAAACAAAAAAAAAAAAAACCAAAAAAACAACACCCCCAAAAAACAAAAACAAACAAAGAAACAAACAAAACCAAAAACAAAAAAAACCCCAAACAACCAAAAAACACAACCAAAACAAAACCCCAAAAACCAAAAAACCAAAACCAAACAAAAAAGTATTAAAAGAGCAGTAAGGCTACAGAATTTAGGATTAGGAAACCCTAGCTTCAAAACTACTTGGCACTTCTAAAGAAAAAGTAGTTCATGAGGGCTGATCTCAGTGCAGTCTTTATCATTTGAGCTCTATTAAATTAGCCAGAAGAAGTGGCTTTCTCCTCAACACCAAACCAATAACAAACATGAAGTCTGAAACTGTAAGCATCAATATTGCTTGAACAGAGATGCTTTAAAATGCTATTAGAAGTATTTAATACCACAACCCAGAATGCCACTCATTTAGATTCTGATACAATAAAAAGTACAGAAGTATAATTGCATCCTAATACAACTATAATGCTTATTACACATCAAGGCAATAGTCCTTGTCTGGGAGATAATGCCTTATTTGTGCAGCCCTGTTTCATGCAATGCTTTCAATTTTAAGCAACACCTCAAGTATATTCATGTCTGCTGTGTTCAGCCAATGCCTATATGTGCCTTTCATATTCACAAATTTCTGCTCTATGCTGCTCAAAAATCAAGTGCATTTTTAATAGTCTGCAGCTAATTAATACAGGAGAAAACCCATCAGGAGACAAACTTCACGGAAAATTTGAATTCTTCATAGCCCTCTTTGGGAGCTTTTATCCTGTGTCACATGCTAATGTAAATGCAAACTTATGAACACACCTGAGTAGTTGAAGCTTCCTTTGGTATCAGACTTAAAAATTCTTCCCACAGAGGAAACCAGGCCTTCAATGTGTAACTTCTCTCTTCACTGGTAGTGCTCCCTGAAACTGCTGCTCTTCTTCAGCTTTTGTAGAAGTGATTTTGAAATAATTTACTGAGCAACTCATACAGTCAAGATCCAAACTGGCACAGCTGAGTGCTGAAAACTGCTGACAGCTACCTAACTCAGAAAGATATGCCTGTACAGGCTTCAGGACAGCACCCTAGATCAGCAACCTTTTTAAAACATGTTAGTTTGATGTTTCATGTTAGAAAACCCAGGGACAACAAAATCACTCCCATGGTGAGGTATCACCTGCCAACATCACCTTCAGACCTGCCAAGTCTCGTTCTCAGCTCATGAGACTCCCACGTGGCACTTTCTGGTGACTCCCAGCTAATGCTGACCTCACACCCAGGCCTTGCAGGGCTGTGGGATCTCCCTGGTGCTCCTAGGCACATGCTGAAGGAGATGGCTCTCCCTCCAGCTGTGTGCTATATGTCACATGTGCTCAGAGCATGAGAGCACTGTGGTGGTGCTCTGCCAGGATGGAGGAAGGAGAGCTGGTCACCAGGGGCCCAGGCCCACTTGAAGACACGAACATTGGCTGCTACTTGTCTCTGTCACATCATCCCATGCCCACATGGCTGACATGGTGTGACCCCATGCAAAGGCACACTAAGGAGAGTCACGTATCAAGGGAGAAGTAAGCTGAGAGCTCTGCATCTTGTTCCAGCTCTCCCTGCACTATAACGCCAACACAAAAAAAGTTGGACGAAGAACATGGAGGTCCCCTGATGGACACCCATGCTTAATTGGCACTGTATTCTTCTTGAAAAAAAGACAGCACATCAGCTTTAAATAACCTACTCAGAAACCAAACCTCTAGGCTATTCATACCATGAATGCTGGACATGAACAGTTGGACTCACTCTTTGCAACACAGACTGAAAGTCTAAAAAGGAAATAAAGTGCTTTGTGAGGGGGGCAGTGCTGCTCGCTGTTGTGTTTTCAAAACCTCTGGTCAGATCCTGCACCTTGGCTTTACAGACAGCATCACCACAAGTGGCAAAAGAGAGGAGCTCAGGTGACATGGCTGTTGGAGCAGGAGCTTCCCTTACCCCGAAACAGAGACAGAAATCACCCCCAGGGCTGGGACATGGTGGCAACAGGGAGCTGCTCACAATGACTGATCATTCAAGAAGAACATGTCTATAAGCAGATCTTCCACTTCAGATTTGTATCTTAGATAGCAAACATCATTCAAAGGCAAGCACATGACAAAAAAGCTCTGAGTGAAATTAGGACAGTTGCATCCAAGGGCTATATTCACTGGTAGTTTTTCACATTAAGTTGTCTGTTATCAAAATAAAATCCAACATGCCTATCCTTGGAGGAAAACACCCTTCCACAGCAACAGATGCTGCTGCAGACATAACAGGACTAATGATATCCCAGCTCAGGAATACACATAGAAAGTTGCACGTGAATTATTTGACAGAAAGAAAGCATACCATGAGACTTGTTTGCTCAATTCCTTTACAAGTTCTTTTACTTTGCAGTGGGAATGAAAGACTGCAAAAATTCTCTCTTCTTAAAAACAGATATTTCTTTTTATATGTTCTTACCTGAATATACTTGTACAGTCTTCATGTCTGGAGAATACACTTTTCTCAGATTAAGTTGGACAAAAACCAACCCAATTTTCATTTCAACCTGTCTTACCCACAGAGCTTTGAATGCTTTTCCTCCAGGTAACCTATAATTCCTTTACTAACTATTTTGGTAGTTAGCAAGGCCATGTGCATTTTTTTTCAGCAAGATAATGTTTTAAATAATACTTACTGTAGTAAACATGTTAAACATTGTTCACAGCAAAGCAGACACTCAAGATAATCCTTTCCAGCTGTAGCAATGACTTACTAACACTGGAAATAATGAAAAAACAACCATAAATGGGTGACTGAAAAGAGGGTGCTTAACCAAACCAATGCATAGCAAAGCCCAAATGTCACAAAGTCCTCAGGTCAGGGCTGTACACACCACAGGGGAGCTCTCTGACTTGGTGTCTTTACATTGTGCTGGCAACAGTTCTAATACCAGAGGAGTGGATATTGTTACTTCTGGGTATGATGGGAGTCACAGTGTTTATCACAGAGGAACAGAGATCTGGGCAGTTTGGAGTGTAAAAGGAAAAAAAAAAAATTAGAGATTTCAGCCTGTGACTATGCCTCCAGGAGGAACAGAGGTGCAGACTGTTGCCATGATAATTTAGGGAAAAAGCCTCTGCTAGGATTTTTCCTGTCCTGAGGAGCTGAGGGCCTCAGGAAAGAAATGTAAACAATAACTGTGTGCCGCTGTGGAAGGCCACAGGTGCATCTTCCATTGGTCCATGTGGATTGTTTTCAATCAGTGACCACTCACAGCCACCTGTGCCAAGGCTGTGAGTAATACTTACTGTAGTAAACATGTTAAACATTGTTCACAGCAAAGCAGACACTCAAGATAATCCTTTCCAGCTGTAGCAATGACTTACTAACACTGGAAATAATGAAAAAACAACCATAAATGGGTGACTGAAAAGAGGGTGCTTAATCAAACCAATGCATAGCAAAGCCCAAATGTCACAAAGTCCTCAGGTCAGGGCTGTACACACCGCAGGGGAGCTCTCTGACTTGGTGTCTTTACATTGTGCTGGCAACAGTTCTAATACCAGAGGAGTGGATATTGTTACTTCTGGGTATGATGGGAGTCACAGTGTTTATCACAGAGGAACAGAGATCTGGGCAGTTTGGAGTGTAAAAGGAAAAAAAAAAAATTAGAGATTTCAGCCTGTGACTATGCCTCCAGGAGGAACAGAGGTGCAGACTGTTGCCATGATAATTTAGGGAAAAAGCCTCTGCTAGGATTTTTCCTGTCCTGAGGAGCTGAGGGCCTCAGGAAAGAAATGTAAACAATAACTGTGTGCCGCTGTGGAAGGCCACAGGTGCATCTTCCATTGGTCCATGTGGATTGTTTTCAATCAGTGACCACTCACAGCCACCTGTGCCAAGGCTGTGAGAGTCACAGGATTTTTGTTATTCATTCCTGTTCTATTCTTGTCTTTGTAGCCTTCTGATCTTCTCTCTGTTCTTTTAGTATAGTTGTAATGTAGTATTTTAGTATAATATATAACATAATAAATCAGCCTTCTGATGAAAATGGAGTCAAGCCTCGTGTCCTAGCACCAGGGGTCTCAGTCTAAACAAGAGCAGACCTCTCTGTAAAGACCTTTTAGGCTGTTGCAAGAAAAGCACAGTCCTGAACTGGAAATAGCATCTGTAAGGAGCAACGTTTGCACATTTGAGCATTTGCACTCTCTGTCCTGTTGCAGTATCTACTTCTACTCTGTTTTCTGCAAGCACATTAAAAAGGAAAAAGGTTGTTCTTATTGTCCCCTTTTTTGTAGCCACCCTTCTTCCCCAAAGATGCCAAATGTCAATCTGATTGCCACTGTCTGTTTAAGGTATTTCCTGATCCCACAAGCAGATCCTAGAAACCTGGAAAGGTTTACTTTTCAGTGGCTTAGGACAAGATGTCCCATCTCTCAGCTCTGTTACAGTACATATGTGATGGGATGTGTCCTGCCAGATTTTCTCACTACAACAAAGCTACCAGGACTGTAAATTGGCTGCCCTGGCATCCCTGGGAATGCAAATCTCCCTGTCAGCCTCCTGCCTGCTAACAGAGCCATGACCACGGTGTTGGGTTTACCCAGGAGCCCACACCAGCTTAAGGAAGGCACTTCCCAGGAGGCTGTACCTGACAGGACCTCACAAGCACAGCCGAATTTTACCTCTAGGAATCCAAGCTCAGTAATTCCCAACAATCTCCTTTTCACTTCTTCCCTCTCAACTGCATGGTTCCCTCCTGCCTACTGTGATATAATAATACAAGATCAGACTCCCAAATGAAAAAACAGGTCAAGTTTCTGGGCTGCAACCGGTTTTGTAATGCAGATGCTTCTGCCTGCAAGCACAGACAGCTCTGAGTATTGCCATGTGTCACGCTGAAAACACCGTCCCTGGGCGAAAGGCTTTGCTGTTTTCAGACACGCCCAGCCACAGGAATTGCTGTTCCCCTAGTGCCCTCTCCCGGCTTCAGGTGCAGCAACACAGTAGCTGAAAATATTTTTTATATATGTTAAAAAACTTGACAAGAGGTTTGGAGTATGGATCAATATAAAAACCCACGCAAACCACAGGCATTCTTTCAACAGATTTTGTGCAATTCACCCCCAATAAAGTATCAGTTTAAAATGATGATGTTTTGAAAAATATCTCCTGGTCCAATCTGCTTTGTACTTTCATCCTTTTTCACTTTTTTTTTTTTTTTTTTAAATTTCTCAACAAACATCAAGGTTCAAAATTTCCTTTTTGCTGAATTTTTTTGTGCCATCTTATGACTCCAGAGGGTAAATCCTGAAAGTTCCACATCACCACACTGGAAGTGAGGGAAGTATGTAAAACCCCAGTTATAAGAACTGTATATAATTTCAACCCCATATTTAATGATTGGTAAGACATACTTTCTAAAAAATCAGATCTAGTTATCAGATCTCTGTGCATATCTAGTTTGTAGGTCAGGGTATTGTAGGTAAAATAAACTGACAGGAGCTCCTTTCTTGGAGAAAAGGATGCCCATTTAAGGATCAAAACTGTCCCAAATTTGCTTACTTTGGGGAGTATCTTCTGTCAGGACTGTGCCCCTGCAGCAGGTGACCTCAGGAGCCAAAGGGATGAAGAACTACGAGCAGACTATTAAATATTCATCCTTCTCCCCACTTCCAGTGGTTTGCTCTTCCCTAAAGAAATGCCTGCTCTAATAGATGTGAGTAACTGAGTAAACCTTTGAATTTATTTTTTTTCTAAGTTGTTAATCAGTACATTTATGAGCATTGCAGTAACTGGAGGAAAGGTAATTCTGGCAGTGGGAGGTTGTGACCAGTGGCTCATCAACCACCTACTCAAAATAGACTCCAGACTCAAAGGAGGGAAGAACTGCACATGAGGACTAATTTGCATGAGAAGTGAGAGAAATAACTAGAAAATAAGGGGTTGAGTGGTAATCAGTAAAGAAGTTATGTAATAAAATGTATTCCTTTTTCTGTTAAAAAGTCTGAAAGTAGTGTAAAGCTTTGATGAATGGGGAGCTAGCCTTTCATGGGTTACCACCTAGCTCCTTACTTTATGCAAATTAGAATTAAAAAAAAAAAATAAAATACTTTGCTTCAGGGTGTGAATTGGTGCTGTGCGATGGGTAACACTCAGAACACCACCTACATTTTTGGAAAGCGCCTACACACATACAAGAATGGTAAACCACCTAATTTAGAGAACCAGCACTCAAAAAAATAAAAAAAATAAAACCAACCAACCAAACAAACAAACAAAATAATAAAAAAAAAACCAAAAAAAGCCCAAAACCAACAAAAAATCGGCACTCAAAAAAATAAAAAAAATAAAAACAAACAAACAAAACAAAAAAAATAAAAAAAATAAAACCAACCAACCAAACAAACAAACAAAATAATAAAAAAAAAACCAAAAAAAGCCCAAAACCAACAAAAAATCCCACCAAAAAAACCCCAAACACACACACACAAAAAAAACCCAGCCGAAAAACCAAACAAAAAAACCACACACAAAAATCCCCACACCAACACAAACAACCTCCCGAAACCCAAACCAAACCAACAAACTCTCAAAAATAAACAAAACAAAAAAAAAAAAGAAAGAAAAAATAGAAAAATAAGAAAAAAAATTTTAAAAAATAATTTTAAAAAAACCACAAAAAGTGTGCTAAATTATTCTGGTGGGCAGGTCCTGCCAGTCAAAACCCGCTGACAGCAGGAGGACCGGGCGAGAAGCCCAGCGAGGGGCAGCCCTCAGGGGCGGGGGCTCAGCTTCCCGCCGTGCCGCCCCTGCTGGGGAACACCCCCTTTTCCTGAGGGGAAAGAAGAAGAAAGATGGAGCCGCGGCCCGTCCCTCACACCGGCTGCCATCACACGAGCCGCCTTCAGCGCACAACCCCTTCCTCCGGCTTTGCTCCCGCTCCCCTCCACGGCGTGATTGCAAAGCTACACTAGAAAAATATTAATGATGCTGATGTTTCGGTGCTCCCGCCCCCAGCCCGGAAGAGGTTTCCCGCCGTAGGTGGGCGGGAGCGGGGATAACTGCGGGGCTCCGGCGGCGCTGCCGCCCTGTCCTGTCCCGCCCCGGACCGTAAGATGGCGACGCGGCTGCTCCGCCTGCGCGGCCTCCTGAGGGCCGCCGGCTGCCGGCCCTTCTCCGCCCAGCCCAGGTGAGCGGGACCGGCCGTGGTGGGCAGCGCTGGGGCGGAAGGCAGCCAGCCGTGAGGGAGCTTGGGTTCCGTGAAGAGCGGCGTGAGTGTCTTTGCCGAGCTGCTGGGCGCTGTGTGTGTGTGTGCTGTCCGCTCGGTGCGGGTCTGTGCGCGCTCCTCGGCGTGTGCTCGGAGCGTGTGGGTGCGCGGTATGTGGGGCCGTGCCCCCGTGGCAGGAGGCGGCTGGGGCTGGGCGAGCCGCGGGAGCCCCGGCACATCCATCCATCCCTCCCCGCGATGTGCCGACCTTTGCTCCACTTGCCGGGAGCGGCGGGTCCCGTGCTGGCAGCAGGTGACAGCGGGCGCGACCTTGCCCGGGCACCGCGTTCCCCCGGGCGGCAGCAGAAGGGCAGGAGTGGGATCGCTCCTTCCCAGACCTTCCCGGTGTGTTTCCCGGTGTGAGAGGAAGGGAGCCGCCGGGCCCTTCCCTGGGTGACTCAATTAAACAAGAGGTTGGGCTTGAATAAAACTCAGCGTCGTCTTAAACGGCTTTTAAAATAAGGTGGAGCTTTTGAGAGAGTCGCTGTGTGCCTGGCTTTGAGGGTACAAAGTACTCAACAAGCAAGTTGCTGTATCCTGTTTTTTCCAAGTATTGTTTGGCGTGAGTCTGTGTTTCAGGGGGATTATTGCACTGGCAGAGCCTGAGTAACTACACGTGGTAGTAAATAAAGACTTCTGTCTCTGTAGCAGAGTAAATAAGCATAGGCTCAGCTGAGTTCTGTAGTACTACACAGGGTGTGCAGAGGACCTGAGAGACTAACAGAATAGTTTGGGGAAGGAAAAGTGAATGCCTTTTCCATGTACTCAGCTCTGTACTTAAAGTTTCTGATGTTTCATCGCTAATGACAATACAGCAAAAGCAAGTCAATGAATCCAATACACAAATATGAGAAGTGAATTTTCATTTTCAGCCTTAAAGTAGTATGTCATCCTTGATGTTCCAAAGCCCTACAAAAGTGTTATAACCCCTTCTTTCTTACTTCATAATTAGGCTTTCCTTTTGTGGTTTCTACTACTGACATTTAGTTTCAGGTTTTATTTTTTTTGTTGATGTATTCTTTTGTTTTCATTAGGGTAATTTTATTATTTTACTTGTATATGTATTATTATTGGTTTTAATTTATTTGAAGTGTTAAGAACAAACCAGCCTTGCTTTACCTGCATTAATAGTCCAGTGGAGTGCAGTGTTTGTTATTTCTTTGTATTTATTATGGGCATCCTTTAGACCTCATGGTGTGCCAGAATTGGGATGTGAGCTGTATTTAATAACACAGGCGTTTCCTCCCTTTTCAAAGGGTTATGCAAATAGGGTGCCTTTGTTCTAACAGATGCATTAATTTGTGTTTTTCCAGTCCTCTGCAAACAGAGCAGCATGGCACAAAGCGCCTGGAGCCATCTTCTGCTAAAACTTTGACTGACATAGGCACTCGGAGGATCTTCTCATCAGATCATGATATCTTCAGGGAGAGTGCCAGGAAATTCTTTCAGGAAGAAGTGCTGCCTTTTCATGCAGAGTAAGATAACCTCCTAAACATTTTGGTTTGCCAATATTAATTTTTTTCCCCAAAATGCTTTCTGCAGTGTTTCTTCTGATAGAACAGGATATCAAGTTTGTTAGTTTTCATATACAAGCTTTCTATTTCAATTTTATCAAATTAAAACAACCTGTGAAAGTCATGCATGAAGGAGAATCATACATAATCAAAATTGAAAATTAGGCCCACAAGCAGAGAAATGCACTTTGCAGAGTTGCAGCAAAGTTTCCCTGCCTCTAGGATTAACTGACACAGATATTTTTGGGGTAGAGTTGGGGAACAGTTCAGTTCCCACACTTCTGAGAAGTAGTCACTGAAAAAGGTTTTGATCATCTCTTACTGTGTTGCAGTAGATGTTGTAGCTACATGCAAGTACTTATAGCATGGTGAGGTGAATTATGCATTGCCAAGAAACTTGCACAAAACATCTTTGACTTTCTTTATTTTTTGTTTCTGTGGAAATATTTTCTGTACAGAGTAGAAGTGTTGCAATTCCACTGAATTACACCTGGAGGGTGGTTTGAGCCCTTCTTTTAGTCATATCCAATCACATTTTAGTGGTGAAAAGGAAAGAAATTAACTCAGGGTGTGGTTTTGAACCAAAAGTGTCAAGCTGTAGTAGCATCTTAAGCAATTTCTAGTTTACTTGATGTGAAAACAGCAAGGGATAGTGAAGGGCTTATTCTGAAGCTGCCCTGCTAGATGAGAGGATCCTGACCCAGCTCAAGTGTGTATCCACAAACAGCTGAGGAGCCTCAGTTGTGTGGGTGGAACATCATGGCTCTGGGGCAGGAATGAGCAGCAGGAGGCTTGGTGACAATTTGGTTTTTTTTGTCCTCAAACCACAACCTTGTAGTGATATGCTCTTCTACTGCACAGTCATATCTGTCCATAAAACCACATGATTTCCCTCATTTTCTTTGGAAGGACTTCCAGGGCAGGTTTGTGAACATATATTGGCTGTGCTTGCATTGCTGAAGATCCTGTTTGCCATCTTGCTGACACAAGAATTTCTTAGTATGACTGCACAGTCGTATCTGTCCATAAAACCAGATGTTTTCCCTCATTTTGTGTTGGAAGGACTTCCAGGGCAGGTTTGGGGACTTATATTGGCTGTGCTTGAGGTTGCTGAAGATCCTGTTTGCCATCTTGCTGACACAAGAATTTCTTAGGGAGGCTTCAAGTTCAGCTTCTATTCTTGCATCACTTCAGTGGCCTATGAACCACTGTGTTGTCACACCTTTCAAGGAAACCACACCTTTCAAGGAATCAAGGAGGCCTCAGGCACAGAACATTAATTGTCTGGGCTGAGGTGAAGGGACAAATGTAGCGTCAGTGAATGCAATTGTGGATTGTTGGGAGGAGGAGAAGCTTTGGTGCTGGGTGAAGTAGGGACAGGAATGTCCCTGCAAGTGGGGATTGGGGGAAAGCAAAGATGGTAAAAAGAGATTTAAGATTTCCAGTGTAGGAGCAAAAGCTCTGTGAGTTAGCTGAAATACTGGAGCAGCTTCTCCAGAGAAGCTGTGGCTGCCCCATCACTGGGAGTGGTCAAGGCCAGGTTGGATGGGGTTTGGGGCAACCTGGGATGGTGAAAGGTGTCCCTACCCATGGAAGGTGGTCAGAACTGGATGAGCTTTAAGGTCCCTTCCAGTCCAAAGTCCCTACCCATGGAAGGTGGTCAGAACTGGATGAGCTTTAAGGTCCCTTCCAGTCCAAACCATTCTGTGATTCTGTTTTATATGTAGGGTAAGATACTGGATTAACTGCAGGTAAATAGCTGTGGTATAGCTCTGCTGCGCACAGGTGTGTCAGAGGAATGTCTCTGATATAATTTGTTTACCATATCATTTTTGAATTGTGGCATTAGATAATAAAGGCATTAAATAAATGAAAACCTGGACCGTTAATGGCCATCCCTAAAGAGTTGGCAAACCCCATAGAGTGGTCAAGGCCAGGTTGGATGGGGTTTGGGGCAACCTGGGATGGTGAAAGGTGTCCCTACCCATGGAAGGTGGTCAGAACTGGATGAGCTTTAAGGTCCCTTCCAGTCCAAACCATTCTGTGATTCTGTTTTATATGTAGGGTAAGATACTGGATTAACTGCAGGTAAATAGCTGTGGTATAGCTCTGCTGCACACAGGTGTGTCAGAGGAATGTCTCTGATATAATCTGTTTACCACATCATTTTTATTAGAAAATAAAGGCATTTTTAAATAAAAGAAAACCTGGACCGTTAATGGCCATCCCTAATGAGTTGGCAAACCCCATAAAGAGGCACTAATTTTTCAAGAATAGGTGATTCCTGTCGTGTTAAAGTTTGCAAATTCTCTGTCAGCAGATAAACCATAACTGTCTATTTACACAGATGTGAAAGTACCTTAAAGCAGTAATTTACCAAGATATAGAGTACTGACTCATAAGAAGTGCACAGGGACAGATTTTTGTACAAAGTTAATATGGTATCATTTGGCTCTTTTAAAGCATTTTTCATTGGTAGAGTTGAAATCTTTGATGAAAGATACTCATGTGTTATACTCATTCTTTATGTGGCTGTGATTCTATGATTCTGTTTTATATGTAGGGTAAGATCCTTGATTAACTGCAGGTAAATAGCTGTGGTATAGCTCTGCTGCACACAGGTGTGTCAGAGGAATGTCTCTGATATAATCTGTTTACCACATCATTTTTATTAGAAAATAAAGGCATTTTTAAATAAAAGAAAACCTGGACCGTTAATGGCCATCCCTAATGAGTTGGCAAACCCCATAAAGAGGCACTAATTTTCCAAGAATAGGTGATTGCTCTGCTGTTAAAGTTGGCAAACTGTCTGTCAGCAGATAAACCTTAACTATCTATTTACACAGATGTGAAAGTACCTTAAAGCAGTAATTTACCAAGATAGAGTACTGACTCATAAGAAGTGCACAGGGACAGATTTTTGTACAAAGTTAATATGGTATCATTTGGCTCTTTTAAAGCATTTTTCATTGGTAGAGTTGAAATCTTTGATGAAAGATACTCATGTGTTATACTCATTTTTTATGTGGCTAAATGTACATTTATAAATGGAGTGTTAGGAGGATAAAGACCTGCCTGTAATTATCCAGATGGCTGGGGCTAAATTGCCTAAATCCCAGTCTGGTGTAAGAGTCATAACAAGTCTTAGTGAGATCTTGTCAGGTTACACATTGGAAGCAGGAGTTCAGACTTGTTTTGCAGATGGTGTCCCCGCAATGCCAGTGTCATCTGTGCACTTGAAGATTAGAAACTCTGTGGTTAAGCCACTGCTTCTTGCCTGTGACACAGAGTTGTCTGTGTCCCTTCACACTGCCTGCTGGTGTTCCAGTGATAAGCAGTAGCACGTGGGGGGTTCAGTGTGTGACCCTGGCTTTGTGTTCGTTCCACAGGTGGGAGAAGGATGGCCAAGTGAGCAGGGAGCTCTGGGAGAAAGCTGGACAGCAGGGCTTGCTGGGTGTTGCTATTGCTGAAAAGCATGGAGGCATTGGAGCAGATATTCTCTCCTCAGCCATCGTCTGGGAGGAGCAGTGAGTACTGCATGCTTCAGGAAGAGTGTCAATGATCATATTGTTTGTGACTGTATTTTTTTTCCCATAAATTATCCTAATTGTGGCCTACATTTGCTTACAGAAAATGATGTTATCTTTTCTGTGGAATGGATAGTTTACATATGTGTAAATGCCTCCTGTTTTAAGCATTCTGGATCATTGTTTGAGTAACACTGGCTTTGTGACTGGGGGGAAGGTTTGTTTTTTTTAGCCTGGTAACTTATGTACTCATTTGGCTGTGAGATTAACTTCTATAAATAATGATAAAAGATCTCTGAGCTTCTGTGTAGTGGGGTTTTCTTCATTATTGTCTCTGTATTGTAATGGTGCAAGTTCAGTGTTCAAGTCTTTGGTAGGACTCTTTTCTGAACTCTCCCCCTCCTATTTTTTTCCAGGATGTATGTTAACTGTACAGGCCCAGGGTTCAGCCTGCATTCAGATATAGTCATGCCCTACATTGCAAACTATGGCTCTGAAGAACAGATTAAACACTTCATCCCCCAGATGGTTGCAGGCAAGTGCATTGGAGCTATTGCCATGACAGAACCTGGGGCTGGCAGGTAAGCCACATACTAAAACAGTGGTCTCAACATTATTTGCTGTCTGTTGATTTGTCAGTTAAAAACATTCTGAGCCTTCTGGTTAGTTACTTTACAGACTAGACTATCCTACTTTATGGATAAGACTCAAAAAACCTGTTACAGATTACTTTGTTACAGCTTTGTCATTTCAGGATAGTAGCTCAGAATCCATTCCTGTGTTGTCCCACTGTGGACAAATATGCTTTGTATTTGCTTCTGCAGTCTGAGTTTGTAGTTGTCAACTTGCTTGCATGTGAGGATACTTACTTACAACATGAGAAAAAAAGTGGGAAATTACATACTTTGGTAAAGGAGGCTTGGCTTTACTATTAGCTTTTTCTGTAGGACAGAACACCTTGTTTTTCTTTCCTCTGAATCCTTTCGGAGAAATGTCCCTCCTTGCCCAGCACATTTGGAGTAGACACTGCTGATCTGACCAGTTTCCAAAAGAGAGAGGGACACGTGAAGTGCAAAACCTGTTGGTGTGGTGTTCCTACAAGTGGCAGATGTTGCTCATGGCTTTTCACAGGGCCTCCTGATCAGGATTGAGACTGTGAAGAGGATTGGCTTTATCTGCCATTCGTTGTCTGAGGTGTACTGTGTAAGTGGCTGCTGACCTGTTGATGTCAGTGCTTGCATTACACCACCTCCCACAAGCAGGGATGGGGAAATGGGACCTCATGCTCCTGCAGGGTTGCATGGATTTATCATCCTTTTCCACACCCTGCTTGTGGTTTCTCTTACACTCAGCTATTTCATGATGTCTCACTATTCTTTCAGTGAGCCCATGTCTGGGTGGTATAAAATCTACCTTATTTTGTACTGGATGGAATCCAAGATACAAATTGCAGCTTCTGGAATGGTTTTGTGAAGGACCTTTTGAATTTTGTTTCAGTGACTTGCAGGGAGTACGGACTTATGCAAAAAAAGATGGAAATGACTGGATTCTTAATGGGAGTAAGGTAAGTGCACTGACATGCATACTGCTCGTGGGCTTTAGGAACTGAACACATGGAGCTGAATGCAGCAGGATGTGCACTGCTCTCAGCATCTCCTCACAGTCCTTTTGGTTTGGGGTTTTTTTTGTTGGTTATGTTGTAGGTGGGATTTTTTTTCCAGTTACTTTTTTTAATAGGTCTTGAGATATGTCTGTTGCAGGCAATTTACAAACTGATTTATGGGAGGGTTTGCCAGTCCTTTTGGTTTGGGTTTTTTCTTGGTTATGTTGTAGGTGGGATTTTTTTCTATAGGTCTTGAAATGTCTGTTGCAGGCAATTTACAAACTGATTTATGGGAGGGTTTGTTTAGGTTGTTTTTTTGTAGCTTTAAAATAAGCCTATTAAAAGGCTTATTTACCCTTAAACTGTGAAGGAGAGGGGGAGAAATGTGCTATGTGTAGTATGAGCAGTATGGTTCTCAGTACTGATGTTTAACAATAAAATATATACACTATTGCTGTGAAATCTGTGGCCTGAGTAAAAACTTGTGTTGTTACAATGCAAGCTGTGGAATCTTTATTCAGGAGCTTGTTAGAAAAAAACCAAAACAGCTCCATCAGATGCTATCACTGTGTTGTCAAGTTGGGGCAAAGCAGTTTTTTCATTACCATAATGAAAAGTAAGAAGGCAGAAATGGTGTTGAAGTGGGAGTGTAGGTTCAACAGGCCATTTTTTTGAAAGCTGTGAAATGTCTTAATCTTATTTTGTACTGCTGCTGATAACATAGTAGTGATAGAGAGTTCTGGTCTTAGCAGAATTTCAGTGGTGACAATGTGTGCCAGCAGATATACATGCATAGGTGCTAAAAAGGTGCTCATGCCACTCATTTGAAGCCACACAGGACAGAAAACTTCCTTTTGCTGGACTTAAGATGGATCTATTTGACAGGCTCATGAGTTGTTCTGCAGGATAATAGTGAACAGTTGGGGCAAGAAGCCATTGATAGTTTTGAGTCTTATGCCTAAATAATTTAATTTCTAGACAAGAGAATCGCTGTGTTTATTTAACACCTACATTTGATGCTGTATTCCTTCTTTATCATGGGACAGACAGAAGAAACAGATCTGTGCATTCTTCAGCTTCACAGTTCTGTCCCACACAATACTTCCCAAATTAATGTCTGCCTTGTTCCTAAACACTTAATATCAAAAACTTGAAATTCTTCTGGACACTTGAACCTTGCCTTTCAGTTCACCTCTGAAAGTGTCAATGTAATTTTACTTTCTGCTACTTGGTGATCTCTTCTGACCCCTATCCACCTTGCTTTATTCTGAATTACTTTTTTTTGCAGGTGTTCATCACTAATGGTTGGATGAGCGACGTGGTGATCGTGGTTGCGGTTACAAACCGGGAGGCCCGATCCCCTGCTCACGGGATCAGCCTTTTTCTGGTGGAAAATGGAACAAAAGGTTTCATCAAAGGACGCAAACTTAACAAAATTGGCCTGAAAGCTCAAGTGAGTTCATGCAACCTCTGATGCAATGGATTTGGAGAAAGTCTACACCCACTTAATGCCTGGCTAAATAAATACAAGATGGAGCTATGGTTCTGTTCTAGTTGTTAGACTTCAGAGCACAAACATGCAATGTAATGTATCCTGATTTTACCTCTGGAAGTCTGAAGCATGTGATGTACAGAGAGGCTGAGGAAGCTGGATCCATTTACTTGGAAGAAGCCTGAAAGAACAGGGATTTATTGATGTGTTCAGCTATAGAGATGCTGGGGGGCTGCTCCTTCTTTGAGGAGGAGAGTGGCAGAGGAGACAAGTTACATTAAGGAAAATTCTTAGTAGGTATTAGGAAAAGGTCAACCAGGAAAGTAGTTGGATACTTGCACAGGGGCTGAGAGAGGCCTTGAGCCTTCATTTTTTGAGCTTTGGAAAGCTTAACTAGACAAGGCCCTCAGCTGATTGTTTTTCTGGAGCTGCTCTGAGTAGGATGTAAGCTAGATGACTTCTGGAGGATCCTTCCAGGCTAAATCTGGGATTTCAAATTGAAGTGCACAATAGCAAGAAAACAATAGGGAAAAATTAGTTTAATGGGATGAAAATGTCAGACTCACTGTTGCATTTCTAATCCTCTTAGGATACAGCAGAGCTGTTTTTTGAAGATGTGCGGTTGCCAGCCAGTGCCTTGCTTGGAAAAGAGAACAAAGGCTTCTACTATCTGATGGCAGAGCTGCCTCAGGTAAAAGGAATGTGAGTGTTTGCTGTCTGCAGGAAGAATGCAGAGACAGACTTTGTCATTAGTTGTGAAGTTCATGTATTGTGGTGAGCCACCTGGGTTGCTGAAGCCTTTGTAAAACCCCAGAACATTTCTGTGGGTTAAGCTCACAGGAGAAATAGCGACCAGATATTCTCAGGAGGTCAAAATTATACAAGTTTACTGGCAAAATGTAGAAAATCAAGGAACTTGGACAAAGGATGTAGTGCAGTATCCAGTTAACATAAAACACTTGCCTTAGCATTAACTTAGTGTGTTTAACTTAGCAACCTTTAAACCTGTCTGATGTTGTGTTGCCCAAAATGTTCAATGAAAAGATAATTAGAAAAAGAAAGGGAAAAAGATAGAAAAAAATAAAGAAAAACAAAGATGTAACTACCAACTCCTGAGTTCCAGTGATGATGAGGTAGAGACTCCAAGAGGCTGGTAGGGTCAAGACAAGGTCCTTGTGGTCAGCCTTTTAACCCCCAGAGCCACCCTGGCCCTTCCAGATGGGACTGTGGTCACTCAGCCACTCAGATCCCTTAATCAGCAACTCAGCTCTTGAAAAACCTGAGGGCAGTGTATTAAAAAGAACATACCACAGATTTCTTGTGTACTTCTAGTATGGAAGCACTTTGCTTAGTAAATTAAGTACAGCTTGGACATCTCTGATTGATTTGGCATTCTCTTTCAAGAAACAAGCATTGCTGTTCTAGCTCTTCAAGTAGAACCATATTAAAGTTACATGGAACTCTGTTCATATAACAAAGTAAAGAAACTGTTTAGCTGCCAAAATACCTTGCTGCTTTACAAGTCGGTTTATTAAGTTTTGCAATTATTTTGGAGGACAAGAAGGCAATGTTGTTTTCCAAAGGGTGTCTGTGCTGTGTCAAAGCTATGACATACCTCATTTGGAAGGGATCATATTTTTTAATTTTATACTGTGAGTAAATACAAAACCTGATCAAAGGAAATCTTGTAATGCTTTAAATAGATGTCCCCATGAGCAGTGGGATTCAATGCAATGCATCAGACTGTTTCAATGTTGCCAGAAAAAAATTGTTCTGCATTTAGTTTTTGTTTTTCACTGTGCAGTGAAGACAGAAAAACAAGCCATTTTTGTAGGCTTTTTTATACCCCTAGAGTTGTCCTACTGAAATTGTTAAATAGAATTGATGTTTAAACTGAGCAGTGGAAGCCAATAATTGAAACAGAATCTGATGTAATTTTTTCAGTCAGAAAGATTCCTGTGGTCAATCTGTAGCTATTTTTTGAGTCATTGTGATGGAGCATTATGCCAGTAAAGCCTTAAAAGTGAGCTTTAGACAGCAAGGCATTTGTCCAACTCATTAATTTCAGTAATGCAGTATGTCTGGTTTGATACTTTATGTGACTTCTGCTCCCACTCCCTTAATGAACAGCACTGAACATCTGTGTCCTAATTGTGCATCTGATGTGGAGAAATGTAGGACTAACTCAACTGCATTCTGTAATTTGTGTTTCAAAAGGAAAGACTGCTAATTGCTGATATGGCTCTTGCTAGCTGTGAATTCATGTTTGAAGAAACAAGGAATTATGTGAGGCAAAGAAAAGCTTTTGGGAAGACAATTGCACATTTGCAGGTGAGTTAGAACTGAGCTCCTTGTGTGCAGATTCTAGTGTGTGTTTGCTGTACAGCTGTGCATGAGGAGTGGTGACCAAATGAAAATCACTGGGCTGTTTTAAAAGGGTCATTTTCAAAGCTTTCCTTGTGGCTTGGTTTTACCTCCCTGCCTGTTTTTAAATTTTGAAATGCAAAAAGAATAATTTTAAAGAAGCACCAGGAAAGCATTAATGTATGTATTTTATGACTTGGGTAGGTAACCTCCCAGCAGTGCTGCTTCTGAGGGGGAAATAGGTAGGCAGGAAGTATCCTGGCTGCTTGTTGCAGCTGGAGAAAGGTTCCCTTGTTCATCTGAGGCTTGCATTTTCCTGCCAGAGGTGCTAATCACAGGGTCCATCACACCTGCCTGAATTTGTCTGTGCCTGAAATCCTGGGGGCAACCTGTGCAGGTGCTGTGTTCTCTGCACACAGAGCATTGCAGAAAAATTATTTTGGCTGCTCCTGGAGGAGGGGGACTCCCAGCAGTGACCCTGGTGCCCGAGTGCTGAGGAGGTGCTTCATGACTGTTGTGATGAGATTCCTCAGCCTGCAGCAGCCTGGGTGTTTGTGTGGCTGTGTGTAAAACTGTTGGGTGATTCTCTGTGGGCAGAGCTCACTCCTGATGGGGGTAGGTAATTGAATTTTGAGGTGTTTGTGCCTATGCTCTTTAGCTGCAGTCATAAAATAGATGTTGCTTTCCACAGGATTGCTATAATACAATTTTCCTGACAAGGACATAAACTGTTAGGGCTGAAGGAGGCCAAGCTCCTGCCTATGTCTGGTTTATAGGATGGAGCTGACTCTTATGGGCTAAAGATGTTGGCTGCCTCTTTTTTTGATATACTTTTGAAATAATCAACACAAAAATCCATTTCTGCATCTTGAGACTTTGTTTGACAAACTCAAATCTTTAGTTGTGAAGAGCACCAGAGCTGAAACTTTTAGAGGCTGGAATGCTAGATATCCTTCAGGGGATTATGATCTTCATAGTTTTTAAAGTTAAACTTCAGGAATCTGTAATTCCAGATAGTGTGCTCACTGTGCAGCTAAAACACAAAAGAAATATATTTTAACTTGTTTAAATGTAGGTAGGGGATGCTTCCTATTTGTAGTAGTTCACTGTGCAGAGGTCTCCAAAATAATCTCCCTTTTTAGGCTAGGCCACCAGCAGGTGAACAATAAATTTCATAAAATATATTATTTTTGCCAAAATAATTAATTTCTGCATATCTCTTCAGTTTCATTTTTTTGTTGCTGATGACTTGAGTGTGCATATTATAAATAATCCTTTCCAATTAGAGCTCTGCCTTGGGCTAATTCATTTAGTCATGCCACATCACAGCATTTGAAATGAATTCTTTCCTTGTAGTGGTACACTGGTCCAGTGTATTTATTGTCAAGGGAAGCAAGATTTTTTTTTAATACATATTTCTAGAACTGAAATAAGAAAGAACTTTTATTAGTGGGTGATGTTTTTATCCTCTTCCTACCAGAATTACAAGAAGATGGTGGAATGCCTGCCTGGTTTGGTTTTACATAACCTTATGATGGGTTTTACCTCTTCTATCGAAACCTCTTTATCAATGTGACAGAACTCAGTGCTAAAAAACTTTGATATTCTGAAATTAATTTTATTTTTTGCTTCAGTTTCTTTGCGTGTAGCTTAAACTCTGAAGGATACATAGAAAAAGCATTCAGTAGATGGTGAAATGTTGTTAATTGGGAAAGTTCATGGCTCTGCAGAGTGAAAGGGCATTCCCTTGCCAGAGGGAGCAGAGGGTGACAGAGCGCTCTGGGCCTTCTGCCACGTGCTCTCTAGGAATTTGTTTTCCCTTTCTCTTTTGCTTTTTCTCTTACATTTGTGTTTTGAGTTGACCTTGAGAAGTAAAGAGCAGTAACTTTGTCTAACAGGACTGGTGAATACATAATTGTCTGAAAAGTATGATGTCTTCTGATGTACAGAGCCAAAGTTTGAAACAGTGATTTCTCACAGCAATCCTTTTGGAAAATGCTGCCTTTTCTACCTAAAGTATTAAACTGCACTGTACTTCTTTCCTCTCCCCTCTCCATCCTCTTCCAAAACAAGACAGTACAGCACAGGTTGGCCGAAATAAAAACTCAGATCTGTGTGGGCCGAGCTTTTATGGACAACTGTTTGCAGCTGCACGCAGACAAACGCCTGGACTCTGCCACAGCCTCCATGGCCAAGTACTGGTACGTGCTCCCACTCATCTGGGGGTGTCACTTGTATGGTCTTAGCTCTGATGATGTGGGCAGCAAAAATCAGAGTTACACTGAGGACTAAGTTTGGTCAACCAGATCAATTTCAAAATAAAGGCTTACTTTTAAAATAGGCTTCCATTAATAACAAGATCATGCCTCTGCTTTAGCTTTAATTAAAAGCAAGTGCTCCATTGGTATTTAGACCAAAATTTACATTTTACTGTTAGCAATTTGTTGTTGGGTATTTTCTTGCTTTTCTTTGTTGTTTTTTAGTGGGGTATGTGGCTTTGTTGGTTTTTTTTTTAAGCAAAATTTGAATATTTGGAGCCAAATTTAAATATATTTGAAGCTCTATGATACTGTTTAGTTAATGTTACTTAACAATAGCTGTTTCACCTAGCCAGTTTTCAAAGCTCTCTGGTTTTGGGAAGAAATAGTTGGCTACAGCTGTTGCTGTAATTGAAACTGACCAGTGCTTTCCTATATTGTCCAGAACTACTTCTCCCTCACCCTGTCCTTGGTGGTGTCATATGTTAATTTAGTTTTAGCAGAGCAAAACAACTGGAAACATCTAAGGTAGTGGTACATGAATTTGTATAGTTACAGCTTGTTGCAAAGATGGGAGGAAAAAAGCACATGAGGCATGAGCAAAGAAATTTATGGAAGATACACATGCTTACAGTTTTTAGGCTTTTCAAAATAAGCATAGAGGAAATGAACAGAAATATTTGCAGTGGAAGGAAGGGTTCTGTTCCTGGCAGTGATTACCTAGAAGTACCAGGTACAGAAGCAGAAGCATTCCATTTTGAGGAGGAAGAAGCAACTAATGCCAGCTGAGATATGCAGACTCACTTCCTCAGCAAATTTCCCTAAGCAAGGCTGTTGAAAATCCTTCACTTTCACAGCTGTTTATCATCATGATTTGTTGGGGATTTCCTCTTTCCCCAGTGGTGTCCCTGTGACCCTTCCATAACACTCAAATAAATGCTTCAATGTAGAATTGCTTTATTCCCTAATGTATTGGGACATTCTCTCCAGTCTTGAATTTTCCTTTAAGCTTTTTGTATGGTCAATGACTTGAGTTAGAGCTTTGAAGGAATTAAAAACCTGTTTTGTGCATCTCTTTTTTCCTATCTGGAAAAGGTCCGTAGGGTTGTTTTGGTTTGTTTTTTCTTGTGGTGACAGGTTGTGGTACATACCTGAAATTTTGAATTTGAGAATGTATTTAGGAAAGACAGTTGCAGTAACTCACAGCTGCAGAATTACATTTGGTATCATAAACTGTAAAGGTTTAAATGAATGAGGGGATGGTTTGGGGAAAAGACCATTATTCCAGAAGAAGCAATTAACTTTTCATTTTCATTTCTTCTGTTGTCACTGAAAGCTGTAAGCTTAGAAAGTGTTTTTTTTCGTGTCTTATAACTATAGCTTGATCTTCCAGTGCTGGGAAAAAAAATCAATTTTTTTTTGCTATTAAATCCATATTTTGTTGTCAAAAATGCTGTTGGAGAATTACAGTGTGTTTTAAGAATTGAAGGCTATTGCACAAAAGGCTATTGGGAAAGTTTATTGCAGAAAATAAATTATGCCCAGGTGATGGTTATGCTCAAAGGGTATCTTGGTGTTTTGCTAATGGCAGTGGTGGGGGGAAGCCTGGTTTATTGTTAATTTCTGACAAGCTGAGTGATTTGGTAAGAAAAGAGACTGTATCACCTTGCTTCACAAAAGGATTCTCTTGGCCTGTGAGAAAGGTAAACAAGCCTGTCTGTTTTGAAACCTTTCCTTCTCCAAAAGCTGTCCCATAAAGGGAACAAACCTTTAATGCATTCAGTTGAACAGTATTTATTTCTTACTAATCGTGTTATGTTTTTGTCTTGTGAACCTTTTATCTTTTGCAACATGATGTCCTTCTAAAATCAAATTTCCTTTTGGCCATTTCAGGTGTTCTGATCTCCAAAACAGCGTCGCTACCCAGTGTGTACAGATGCACGGAGGATGGGGGTACATGTGGGAGTATCCAATTGCCAAGTAAGTGTAACATTTCAGATGGTCTGGTGAAACATTGCCAGCAAAGTCAGATAAGCACTTCCTTTGCATCCCTGTGTTAGTTGTTTAGTGTTAGTAGTGATTTAATGTTCCTTTTTTCATGGTTAATATAAAGGGAATCTACTGTACAGATGTGTGCGGGAAGGTTTTGGTTTGATTCTCCAAATAACTCAAAATCTGTTCAGCTATTATTGTCTGGTTTGTTTTTTTTCACAGAAGTGTGTTTTTTAGAAGAAAATGTTAATTGAAAAAACAGAAGCAAAACTATAAAAAGTAGAAATGAGGGGAGCTGGTTTTATGTTCTATCTGAAATTAAATGCATATGGGTGAAGAAAACATGTTTCTTCTACCACTGAGTATCAAGTAATTAAATCAAGAGCATGACTGGCTACATTCAGCTTTTTTACACGTTTTAAAATTAAAACATTAAGAGATTTATATGTAGAAAAAGAAATTTGCCATTCCCATTTAGAGGCATTTATGGAGCTTTTGTATATATCCTCATGTATTACCTGTGAAGTTTGTGTGCAACCATGTTACACACAAAGTAGAGATTTTGTGCTGTTTTCATTAAATATATCAAAGAGGTGGTAATAACAATGCACAGCAGTAAATACAAGACTGCTGTGCATTGTCATAAGGAAACTAATTTTTTTAACTGAGGAGGTTTAAATTTTATTTAAATTTTAAATACGTTGAATATGAAATATTGCTTTAAAATAACTTGTTCCTCCATGTTTTCATAGAGTGTAATTTGTGAGTGATCTGCACTGTCTTATTAAAGAAAGGCCAGTTTGGGGTGTCCTTGGAGCCCTGCTTGTCTGTGTGTACAGTAGTTCCCCACACAGGGTTTTATTATCTCTGTGCTCCATTAATAAGTAGATTTCCAGAGAATGTCACATTGCTCCTGTGTGAGGGAGCAGAATGGAGATGGAAAAGCTCTGTCATCGTCCTGTGTGCTGTCAGCAGGAACAAGAATTGGGAGTGGAGCAGTAGCAGGAGTCTGGGTTTATAGGGCTTTATATTTTTGTTTAATTAGAGGCACTAGTGGAGACTTTACACTATAAACAAACAGGGAAGAGGTGCTGACCCAGTTCCTGGTTTGGCACACCCCACCCTGGAAAGTTGTAGTATTCCAGGTAGTTGAAGCCTCTTAGAAAATAAGCACTACTTTATCAATGGGAAGAATATACTTTGAAAGAGGGATCTCTGAAGATAAAATGCTCTTTTTTTTTATTGTATGGTCATTCTGAGGCGTGGTTTGTAATATTTTCTTGTTTTGTTTTTTTCCTCCCGTATACTTTGAAAAGAGGGATCTCTAAAGATAAATGCTCTCTTTTTTTTAATTGCATGGTCATTCTGAGGCGTGGTTTGTAATATTTTCTTGTTTTGTTTTTTTCCTCCCTCAGAGCTTTTGTGGATGCCCGTGTTCAGCCAATCTATGGTGGTACCAATGAAATAATGAAAGAACTTATTGCTAGAGACATTGTCAGTGACAAGTAGGGCAGATGCTTACTACTTTGCAGAGTCTTGCAGAATCCTTTTCTATATTAATATATGGCATAAAATCAGGCATGAGAATGTAAGTAAAACAAATATGCTGTATAATGTTCTTTAAAGGAAGTGACACTTAAAGCACATGTTAGTAATAACAGTGTGCTCACATGCAGGATATGTAATATTTAATGAACTTAAAATTTAAATGTCTTTATAACACAGAATAGTTCTCTGGGTGTCAAGAGCTGTGGTAGTGAAAGGCAATTTTATCTCTGGAACGTTGGGTAGCTTGGTCTTTCAGGCTTGAACCCATTGTGTTGAATCCAAACCTTGCTTTTCAGAAGCAGATCTCGAGAGAAACCGTATTCATAACAAATAAACAAAAATATTAATGTAGCTTTGATTTTGTATTTCCCCTTGAGAAGCAGAACTTGACACTTGCTGTTGTTGCCATATACCTGCTCACTGTGCAGCAGCTGACCTCTATGTTTACATCTAACCCGGAATGCCTTATTTTAATTACTTTGGTCAGATAAACATAATAAAGCATTTCTATGCAATCTCACGCTTGGCTGCGGTTACTTCAAAGCCCGCGGGGAAACGGGGGCATCTCGCTCCGTGCCCGCGTTCGCCTCAGGGCGCTGAGGGGCAGTTCGGAGGGAGGCAGTGTGATGCAGGTGAACTTGAGGGCTGTTTATTGGCACTATGACTTGGACTGTGTGTGTTCAGGAGGTTTTTTTAGCTCTTTGCCCACGCTGGGCGTTAAGAGTTGGAGCTGCCGGAGCGGGGAGCGGCGGGGCTCCCTCCCGTCCCTCACGGCCCCGGCGCGCGGGGCGGTGTGAGGGGAGGGCGCTGTCCTCGCGTCAGGCGGGGCCCCGCCAATGGCGGGAGGCCACGCCCCCGGCCCGAGCCACGCCCTCCGGCGCCCCGGATTGGCCGCGCTCCTCCCCCTGAGGAGCGGGGGAGGCCCCGCCCCGCCGCGCTGCGCTTTAGCTGGGCGCGGACTCTTCAAGAGCGGCAGTGTGAGCCGTGGCGGGCGCCGTGCTGTGCGGGCTGGAGGCGGCGCCGGCGCCGGTGCCGCTGCGGAGAACCCGCCGGACGCGGAGGCAAGCGCGGGGCGGGGCCGGCGGCCGTGAGGCGGGGGCCTGGCCCGTGAGGGGCGGGGCCGCTCCGCGCCCGGCCCCGCGTGTTCCAGCCGGGATTTAAACAGCGGATGGAAACTTCCCGCTGGGAATTACTGTGTGTCCACGGCCACGCAGGGCTGTGCCTCCGGGGGGGACCCTGCGCGACACTTTCCGGACCGTGCACCGCTTGCAGGGTGTGCTTTAGATGAAGTAGTTAGCAAAGCTCTGGGGAGCAGCTCAGATCCAGGTCCTGGAGAGCCCCTGTGTGCTCCCGAGCTAGAATAAACATCCACTTTTTGCAAAATGAAGCATCTCCCCCCACCAAAAATGTATCAGTGACTGAGGTATTCCGTACTCCCTCTCTAATGGGAAGCAAGTTAAAAATGGGAATTTTCAATTTCCAGTTTGTAGTGTGAGCCAATTAAAAAAAAATCCAAATTCTTAAAGTATGCCTTTTGTCAAAGAGCAAATACTTCCTTTTTGTGCTAGTTTAATAAAAAAAAAAAAAACCACCCTAAAAATTACACAGAAAGCAGTCAGTGTGCCTTAGGACTCTCCTGCTGTGTTGGTCCATGGTTTGGAATCCTGGGGAATGTTCTGAGGAGCTTAAATTCCAGTCATCTTAATTAGCATCTTAAGAGCTGAGTGGGTCTCATTTAAGACCAGGTTTTATAGCTCGTCTTCAAATGCTGAAATTCAAAAGTATCACTGACATGTTGATATGGAATTTACGATGAAAAGTACCAGAAGTTATTGCAGATAGAGACATACGTGCAACTTTCTTGCAGAGGCACCTGTTGTACTACAAAAAGCATTTAACATATATTAAAAATCACTTCAGATGTTGCTTTGCAAATATGGTGATATAGACTGAAGAAGAATTAGTTGATGATGTGGTAGTAAACTTGGAAATTTTATCGATTCTATTTGCAATGTGAGCGAGTTAAAAAAAAATCCAAATTATTAAAGTATGCCTTGTGTCAAAGAGCAAATACTTCCTTTTTGTACTAGTTCAATAAAAAAAAAAACCCTAAAAATTACACAGAAAGCAGTCAGTGTGCCTTAGGACTCTCCTGCTGTGTTGGTCCATGGTTTGGAATCCTGGGGAATGTTCTGAGGAGCTTAAATTCCAGTCATCTTAATTAGCATCTTAAGAGCTGAGTGGGTCTCATTTAAGACCAGGTTTTATAGCTCGTCTTCAAATGCTGAAATTCAAAAGTATCACTGACATGTTGATATGGAATTTACGATGAAAAGTACCAGAAGTTATTGCAGATAGAGACATACGTGCAACTTTCTTGCAGAGGCACCTGTTGTACTACAAAAAGCATTTAATATATATTAAAAATCACTTCAGATGTTGCTTTGCAAATATGGTGATATAGACTGAAGAAGAATTAGTTGATGATGTGGTAGTAAACTTGGAAATTTTATCGATTCTCTGTTCAGAAGCAGATCTGAACAAGGAGGAAAACAAACCTGTTCAGATATTTTAATGAGTCATGGATTTTACCATAAATTAGTGATGATGAGTTCCACTTGAAGTGCCTCCTTCTGGATGTTTTTTATGGTTGAAACTTTGGGTGGTCTGCCTTAAATGGAGATCTCTTAGTGTTCAAAGAGAGATCCTTTGGGGTGGGGGGTTTTTTCTCCAAGTAGCAGGAATTTGTGCTTGTATCTTCTGGGGTGTACAACACCCTGGAGTGTTGTGTGTGGATAGTTGTGCCTGCACAGTGAGCACTGCTGAACGTGGAGACTCCCCACTAATCCTGTTTGGGCTTATGGGTTTTTGCCCAATCTATTAATAGAACAAAACACTACAATACTTAAATACACATCACGAGTAACCGGTCTGCTTTTGAAGTGAAAACAAAAGCTGCCTACTGAAATGATTTTTTTTTTTTTCACTCTTAAAGGCTGGTCCCAGGTGTGTTATTAAACATGGGCTTCTTTCCTTTTCCTTTCATGCTCCTATCCAGGACATGCCCAGTGGGACCAATATCTTTTTTACTGCAGACTACTCCATGAGAAAATGCAGGCTGTGCTATTGAGCTGCTCTTGCTATTCTTAGAAATCACCACCATCCTGTCGGTTTTCCAGAAATTGGGAGGGGTGATTAAAGGCTGAGGGATGCCTGCCACCAGGCAAGGCTTGCAGGAGCTGGCCAGGCTCAGGTCCCGCGTGCTGCACTCTGCTCAGGCAGTGCTGCAGCAGTGCCCCCCTGCCAGAGCACTTTATTTTTGTCCAGTGATTATCAGGAAGGCTGCCCAGGAGGAGCTGCCTGGGGATTACAGGACAAACAGCACAAAGCTGTAGGAAAGCAGGTTTTGGCAGTTGTGTTGCAGTTTGCTTCTGTAGCTGCTCTCTTTTCTGCAGGTTTCTAAGAGGCCTTAAAACAGGTTGAAATATTTTTGAGTATTCTTGCTGAGATTAATTTTGAGTGTTTCACCAGAGGCTGGCTGCTGTCAGGGACTTTGCTTTGCTTTAGAAATGCCATCTATGCAAGGAATAAACAGTGGAAGTTGGCTTATCTGAAACACTGTTTATCTGTGAATGAGCTGGAAACAGTCACATTAATTTAAAATGTTGTTTGTAGGCTTCTTCTGATTTCAAAACAAAAATAAATAATCGTAAAAATCTCCTTCTGGTCTTGAGGAATCTCATTATTGAGGAGAAAATTTCAGGTGTTTATGATGAGGAAAAATGACTCGATTTACAAGGAGAGAAGGCTGCTGCAGAGGAGCCCTTAAAAGCCTCATGCGAGTGAAGTTTTATTGTCATTGGAAACGAAAAGATCACAAACAAAAAAATCCACTAAAAGACAAAGCAATCCTCCCCCCAAGCAAAAATCCCCCAGAACACTGTCTGCAGTGTTGTGTAACCAAAGTGATAGTGTTATGCAAGGGGGAGAAGAGTCAAAAAGTGAAAGGACTGTAAACAAAAGCTGGGAAGGGAGGGAGTGCCACCCTGCGTGCTGAGTTGTGGCTGGGTTTGGTTGTGTTTCTTTTAACAGGGTGCTGCTAATCACAACATGAAGACACTAGTTTCAGGATTTAGGCAAATTCTGTTGAGGTAAGCCTGGTAGGGAAAGGGTATGAGGAAGAAGTGGGAAGACAAATCAGCAGAGGGAGAGGTAGAGGAGCTGGAGCCACTGGGGGTTAGGAACCTGTAGCTGCAGTGCTGGAGGGGAGCAGGGTGCAGGTCCTGCTGTGCTAAACTGCAGTTCCCAGCTAGATCCTCCTGGGTGATTAAGGCATTAGGGAGGATAAGCATAAAGTCACTTTAAACATCAGTTGCTTTACTGTGTTTGTCTGGTACTTGTTTCTTCCCTTCCCCAGTACTTATTTAATGTCAGTTTTTCTTTTTACAGTACTTAGTCTTTCAAGTGGAGTGTTTATTCAGTAGATGAAAAGCGAACTGTTTGCCAGTTTAGCAGAATTTCAGCTGTTCTGGTTTTGAAACCTCAAGTAACACACAATGGAAAAAAAAAATCTGTGAAATGGTTTACCTATGACAAAAAAAGATTTTCCCAGAAGGAAAATACTTTTCTGGTATACCACTGTGCAGTACTTGTCTTCCCTCACTCTTTGCCTTTATTTTTACCTCCCCTCCAAGATATTGGTTTTGCTCTGGAAACTCCCTTCCCATATGGGTGGAATTAAATAATTTTTGCAGCTTCCTGCCAAAATGAAATAAAATGTGTAAAAAAGTAATTTATGTAACTTTTGTCAATCCAAGTACTTGTACTAAAATTTGTTTATATTTTTTTGCAGCAGATACTTTGTTTTGCTGCTGTACCTATGACACTTTGTGTGTGTGTGAACTTCTTGGAGAAATGCCAAGGTCTGGACACTGTGGCAGTACCACCAGCTTTTATAAGTTCTTTTTTATGTCACTGTAGTGAGATGAGCACACCTGAGTATCTCACATTGTCTTCAGAGCAGAAACATTGTATTACATTTCCAAATTGCTGAGTAAGGGATTAATTGAGTGATTTCCCTCTTAAAAAGCATTTTACTTATTTTTTAGCTGCTTTGCAGTTTGGGCATACTTGGTCAGGCACTCCAAATGAATGATTTGTCAATGTTCTTTAGTTCAGTGTTTGTGTTCCATATGAGGGTGTTTTCATTCTTCCCTCTTTCCCCTAGAAGAGTTAAAAATAAGTCCCCCAGATGGAAAAAAAAATAGTAATGGTATTCATTGCAATTTTGGAAATTTGAAACTGTACCAGAAGGGTATGTGGTGTTTGAGGGAATGTGATGGAGTTAAAACACAGCACTATAAAGCTTTGTGCTGCCAGTTCTTTGAATAACCTCCACCTTCATACAGGTGTGCAATCCACATCTCCAAAGTACTTTTTTACCTGAACAGCTGCAGTGTGTGGATGTTTCCTGGGCTTCAGGAGTAGCAACCTGTGCCTGTTGAGCCACCCAGACTAACGGAGGTGGATGGTGGAGTTGGAAGAGTTATAAATACATTGCTAGGTGCATGCACCAGGCTGATGGTGCTCTTCTTGGAGAGCTTCTTGGAATTCTCAGGGAGAGGTCAAACACAGGGGCTCCTGAGCTCACATTAACCCCTCAGAGGAACTGTTCAGTTCTCTCCCCTTACGTTTTAGCCATGCACAGTTGTTCTGACTTGCTGTAGTTGTTTGCCATTATGTTAGGGGCAGGGAGGCATTGTTGTCTGAATTCACACTCCTTCGGATTCACAAATTTGCAGGCCTGCTAGCTTTTACCAGAGGAAAGACAAGAGTCAGCCAGGTGCTGAGAGCATTGCTGAGTCACCAGTGCCTTTAGGATTTGGGTCTCCACCTCTCAACAGTGTATTCCCCTGTCTGATCCCAGAATGGGGTTCTTCCTGAACAGCTCTCCACTGGGAGGACTTTGTGCTGAGCTCCTCTTAAGACTGAAGTTATTGGCTTATTTGTAAAGGTTAAAATCCTGGGGACTTTAATGGTATCATTTATGATTAGCAGTAGGACCACCAAACCTTGTGCCAGTGATGCTAGGAGGGTGATGAAAACCTTATGGATGAAGTACACATGAGCAATGAAAGGTGAACAAAGCATACAGACAGTGGTAAGGCAGTACTGGAGCCTGTGGCTCTCCGTGTTTTGCTTCACGTTTTGAGGGTTAAGGAGCAAGTATCCAAACTGATATTTCTCAGCACCCTAGGTTTCCACATCTCACTTGAATGTTTGCACCTTCAGTATAAAAAAACGTAGTTTATAAACAAGCTAAGGCTTCAGGCAGATCTTTTCTTAAGATCCATATGTGGGAGTCTCAGAATCATTGACCCCTTATGGGATCTGTGAACTGAAAGTTGCTGAGCTAGGCAGTTGCTGTGCAGATCAAGGAAACTGGAGGCATGAAAAGGAGGGCAGTGGAAGTGCTGCTCAGCTAGTACACAGTTCAACAGAATTTACTGTGCCTTTGCTGGGCTGCACTCACATTTGCTACTGCTCATATGGTTTCTAGTTTTGTCACTAGCTTCTTAATGAAGAGCTGAGAGGAACTTACCTTTCAGGCTTCTGCAGGCCATGTTCAATTAAGTCATTCATTGGGTTTATTTAACCATCTCCTAAACACAGCTGTAAGTACTTTGCAAGTGATTCCTGTGTGGAGTAGATACAGTATGTCTTGGCAACATAGCTGCTGACAAGAAGGGGTGAAGGTTGATATTGGTCTTTAGATCCCAGAGTCTGGGAGCCCTTTGTTAATTGGCAAACCACAAGCAAATGATTTGGCAAGGAGAACTGCTCATTTCTCAATTTGTTATGAAAAATAATCTGTATTATTACACAGACAGTGCCTGATGAATAGAGTGGTATCCAAAGGCACAGGAAAGAATTTTTTTGGTAGGAAACTTCAGAACATAGAGGTTTCTATTTTGAAAGCATTAGCCTTGTTGATTGGTTTCTAATGTGTATTTATAAGAATACATAATAATTAATCAAATGCCTTCTTTATATAGATTTACAGTAAATATGTTTCTCACAGTAGTGCCAGTCACATTGCCCAAGGTCATGTTTTTCAGTTTAGGCAAGGTTAGATGACAGACCTGAACTTTTTGGGTCTTATTTCTCAGACTGATAGAATCAAAAATGAAATGAGGTATGAACATTTATTCCCCTGAGATGTAAAGGCTTTCATTGCACACGGAACAGCCTCTGAATGAAATAAAGAAAAAACAGAAAGGGTGTTCTTGTTTGACTTGGGAGGTGACATAGTCTGTGTTCTTTAGATAATGTCCTTTTTTATGGAATTTTTGAATGGCGTTGAGAGAATGAAATGTCTAACAGAGTTGTTGTATTTGTACTGTGTCATGAAAATGAGAAAATTTACATGGCCCATGTTATTTTCAGGTTTGCTGTAAACTACCTACCGTAGCTATAATGACACCAGCTCTCAGAGAGGCAACAACAAAAGGTCATGGTATCCACTTGTCACCTTCTTTGTCCTCTAGAGCTATGGAGTCTGATACAGCTTTGTGCATGGAAAATTCCAGAGCAGTGGAAGAGAAGATAAAAGAGGACTCCATCGCACGGATTACTTGCTCAGTCCTGGGGTTCCCCACTGCTGAGCCCAGCCTCAGGAATGATATCTTCAGTGTGCAGCATTTTGGTTCCCCACCATCCTCCAAGTGCTATCAGTCTGTCTTGTTAATGAGTACAAATTCTGCGTTTAACAGCAAAACTGGTAAGCAGACGAAAGCAGGAGAGCCTGGCTGCTCCAAGATGAGAAAGTCATTACATAATGGGGCTGACACATCATTTGGTCATATTAGTCACTCAGGACCTGAGCAACAGGTCAAAGGGGCAGCGTTTTCAGAGACCACATCTCCAAACTTGGCAGGAATGCAGAGACTTTCAGGTTCAAGTGTAACTGAATCCAGTAATGCAGAAGAAATGCAACTTTTAAATGGTAAATGGTACAAGAAGAATGGGGTTTTGGGTAGGGCTTTGGAAGTCTGCACTGAAACAATAAAAGGGGATTTATTACACCAAATTCTTCACGGGCCTTCAGAAGGGATTTTGAGCTGCACCCAGGAGGAGGTGTATGCTCGCTTACTCCAGTGTGTCACTAAGCAACAAATGGAAATCAGTCGCGCCAAAAGAACTCAGAAGCGTTTACAAATGCTCCTGGCAAAGCATGTTATCAAACACTGTGATCAGCAGCTGAAATGCTTTGTGAAACATCAGCTTCAGAGAATGAAGGTTTTCCATGAGCCAGCTAGATTTCTGAGCAATAGCTCCCTCAGATGCACTGAAGGCTGGCCGGAAAGCAACACGACTCCTTCGGAGAGTAGTTTGAGTGTGGATGTACAGAACGGAGTTAGCGTCGCACCAGGTGAAATCCGCGGCTTTGCACTTTCTACTGGAGGGCTGCTGTCTCGTGTGGAGAAGGACCTGGACTCTGATGCCACGTGTAGCAGCTCAGATGAAGATGGTGAGGAACAGACTGTGGAAGCGTAAGTGTTAAATTCCTGCTTAGACTCGTGTGCTTCTTAATTATAAATCAGGATGGAAGGGTCTAGACCTACAGATTCCATCTTGTGTGAGTGACCTCACTCAATAGATAGTCTGACTGAAATCAGCAAGACTGACAGTGTGAGCTGCGTTTGGCAGAAAGTAAGAACTTCTAATTAATGCATTTAAGGAGCAGTTGCTTTACTGGATTGCAGAGAACTAGAGTTTGTACTGCACTCTCTCAGTTTGCATTACATCAATATTGCTGATACTTGAATGGTGCTGTAAATCAAACAGTGATCGCTGTAAATACTTGGGGCCAGAATTAAAATAATTTCAATTTTACTCTGGAGTTATTAAGAATTAGTATTAGGATCTTGAAATACACTATGTAGTGATAAAGAGTAAAAATTAAAAATTACCATCTGATGCAGGTATCAAGCCATCCAGTATTTGGTGATTGGTATATTGAAAAAGTTTGGTTCTTTGACTTTTAATTTTAAAAATATTAATTTACTTCCTGAAGTCACTCTGCAACTATGAATGTAGCTAGGAATGAAGTTTTTATTATTGCTGGTATCTTTTTCAGGATGAACCAGAGGGCATGTCATATCATTAGCTAGTAGTGTGTTAAGTTGGCAGGATTCCTGTCAATACAAATTACAAATCAGTGGTGGGTAAGAGGAGATAGTAAAATTGCTTTCTGATGATGCTATAACATTTTTTCTTGTTTTTTTTTTTTAACCTCTACCATGCTACACTGTTAACACAATCTCTTCAGTCAAGAAATTTTAGAAAGCAGTGAAAGGACAGCTACTTTCCTCTTTCCAAAGCTGGAGAGATGAACATGTCTTAATGTTTGTTGGATATAATAGTCAGAACTGTGATGCACAGAAGAGAGCTGCACACAAATGCAGCAGCTTGGTGGGAACTTCATGATACCCACGTTTCTCATGGGCTCTTATAGATAGTCAGGACAAGGTTTGTGTTTACTGGTCTTTCCTTATACCCTCTGCTGTCAGAGAGTGTGTAGAAAAAATAAATTAAAAAATACTTAAAAACACTTACTTCCCATTCTGCTTCCTGAAAAGCATAATGCTCAGAAGAAATCAAGTAAGCTTCTGAAACAGGAAGACCTTTGCCCTGTTACATATTTATAGTTTCAGTCCAGCAAGGCTGTATCAAATCTCTGCTGTGTTCTGCTAAGCTCTGTAGGTCTGGAAAACAGAGGAGAAAATGTTTTCATTTTCTTTTACGTATTGTCAGAATGGTAAATACTGTGCTGAACTCCAGCCAAAGCATAATGACTTGCCAGATAAGTTAGAAACACCTTAAATATTTGAGTTTGCAAAATAATTATTCTTTTTAAATATTTTAATAAAATTCATCATTTGGGCTCTCCCCAGCATAGGAGAATCCACATTCTCCTAACTGATATACTTGAACTTCTAAGTAATAGCTCTGCCTCTAGGATTCTTATCTTGTGATTACATGAACTGAAAAAGAAAACTCTTGAGAAATTCTTGGTTCTTGAACAGCAATGGATAATGTAAAACTTGGACCAAAGTTTTGTGTGATGGTTTCCTTTTTTCTTCCTGCCAGGGACACTTGAATTTCTAACTCCCCCTGCCAGTCCTTTACCTTTATTCCTTCTTGTGGCTTTTAGCAGTTTTCTTTCCACTTAAGGCTCACTCAGTTTACTTTGTTGCACTGATGAAAAAATCCACGGAGGATTATGAAGTGCAAACCCATCACGTTTGGCTCAGGAAATCCCCGAGCTGCTATTGCTGGGAGCTGAGGGAATGTTCGTATTGCTGGGGAAGCACTGCTCCCTCCGTGCCTGCACTGGTGTAACATTGTTATCTCAGCTCTTGCTGGGAGGCAGAACTGGGTAAGATGATCTGCGCTCTGACTCAGTGTGGCCCTTTATTTTGGGTTGTTTATTCTTCTCTCTTTCTTTATGTTCTTGCTGATGAGCAGTTGTTCAGCAGCAGCGGCCTTGCTACATTGGCAGGGAGAAAATCACTGGTGTTTGAGGTGTGCTGCTGGGCCAGCAAGCTCAGAGTGCTGCCTGATTTAAGCAAAAGACTTGTCTGTGTGCCTAGGCTGAGGCAATGCTTGAATTAACAGGCAGTGGGGACAGGCTGTCTCTTCTTTGAATTTATCATTATCTTCAGCTCAAAATGTTTTTCTTCATTTCTCCAAGCTTCCTGAGATTTGCCTTTGTGGCTAAAATGCTGCCCTTTTTCTTGGAGGTAACAAAGGTAAATCAGTTATTCACCAGTTCAGCTGGTGAGAGCTCCTGTTTCCTTGCCACTGTAAGGCCTTCTGGACTGCCTTTCATCTGGACAAAAGAAACAAAGTTAATATCCATTTTTATTTCTGCTGAGTGGATTTACATGCTTTGAATTGCCTTTCTCTCCTTGGGAATTGGCTATAAGTGCTTTCCAAAAGTAATGGGATCGTGTAGGTGAGACAATACTCATTTCCTCACCTGTATGGAAATTTTTATTTTTCATATGTTTCATATTTTTCATATGATGGCTTTTACTCTGAATTTCTCTGTGATAATCTTCATAATATTTAACTGTAGTTACTGTAAGGTTCAAATAATGTAGTGATGAATGGAAAGAATGTTTTGGTTGTGCTCATATCTCAGTGTACTGATTGCATTTAACCTGAGAGTATAATCATGCTGGTGACTGATCATTGTTGTGACTGTGGCGTTTCTCATTCTTTTTGTGTGGGGAGGAGGTATCAATCCAATGTGCAAGGCAGAGGAACCTGCAGTTACCATGTCTGCCTGAGAACAGTCTGTTTCCCATCAGGAGGGAGAAGTTGATTCCAGCTCCAGTTCCTCGTGCTACATAACAAACCTGGAGTTATTTTTAGCCTTTTGAACCTGTTCATTCTCATTATCCTGAAAAGAGTTTTTCCCAATGAGTATTGACATAAGCTCTTCTGAGCTGTATCTCAATGCTTTGTGGCTCAAGTAAGATTGTCTTTATCCATCTATTTCAATACCTTTGTTGTTCAGTTGCAAATAGCTGTTGTGAGATATTTAAACCATTGTCCCTGCATTACATAGATTCTGTCCTCAAGACAAGAGAGATCCTTGGTCTGCTGGTGAAGGCAATTCACAGTACTTAACAAACTTCTCTAGTTCCTAGAGTAATTGGAAAGGCTCATCTCATTTCAAGAGTTTAATCAAAACATATTTTGTTCTTTCAAGAGTCTACTAAAAAGAAATATGAAAAAACAATTGGCTGTCTTCAGGACCTTTGTCATTTTGCTGCTACTGTCAGCTCATGAATGTCTTTAACCTGACAGTTTTCATAGCACCACATTTCCAGCAGTAATTTTTGATGTATTTTAGGACATTCCACCCTTTGGGCATAGAGAGTTCTCTCAGGGGATGTGGTAGTCCTTCTCTGTAGTTTCTCAAAGGCAGCTTTTAGGTGCTGCTCTCTGGCTCACTGTTAGGTGTTAAAAACCAGAGCAGAGTGCCCAAGGAAGGCAACACAAAGCTGACCATGAGTAATTCTTTAGGGGTTCATAGCTAACACTTGATTTGCAACACAGACAACATTTCACCAGCTGAATTTACTTGAAACTTGTTGATCTTTGTGGTTCATGAAGATGAAAGATTATACATAGAAATTTTCATAGATTTCAAACAAGGTGAATTGGATGATGATGTGAGCTCAAAGGTTTTTCAATAATACAGCTCTGACAGCAGTGTGTATCCTGCTAGGCCAACTCCTCATTCTTATTGATGTGTTTTGTGTCTGTTCCTGATGTAGTAGGAAATACAGTACAAAGAACTCTGATGCTCAGGTAGTTGTTTGGGAAACCTTTAAAGTTGCAGAGTACAGAGTTTTGCTTCTATGTACACTACATGTGTGATCTTGCAGAATCAAAAGCTACATCCCTGTGGTTCTTTGAAGAAACAGCTGCTCACACCATCAAACAGTAGTACATGCATCTAATTGATTAGACAGAAAAACAGTTTGCAATAGATCTTTCTGCAAAATAAGTAGCTCTTCCTACTCATGACAAATCCTGTGCCTTGTTTTCCTAGTTCTCCTTTCCCTATCCAAATGCAATCCTTTTGCATGGCTTGGTGGGATTTTCCCTGTGAAATGTTTTCATGCCTTTCCCTCTGATTTCTGAAAGACATGTTTTACTGATTATGCTCCAGCAACCTCAAGCCTGACGAAGAGGCACTGTTATATTTTTCCATGCCCACAGGATTTGTTGTGCCTGGAAACTTTTATAATGAATGTGAAGAGATAGTAAATCTTTCTTTCTTTTTTTTTTTTTCCTCCTATATTTTTTTCCCCTTTAGATTGCTAGTTGGAAAGAGAAGAGGGGAAATCTGCTTTTAGTACAAACATGTGATGGGGAGGGGAGCATAAAGCAGAGAAAATACAGGAAGGAAGAAAACATTATGACTAGTATCTCCAGATCTAATCTGTTTGTTCTAGACTATTTTCCATTTTTCCTAGCATTTTTTCTTGTGGCTAACTGAGCAAGATCAATGCAGTTCTACAGGCCTGGCTATACATGGCACTGCTTAAGGGACAGGGTTTATTGGAAGTCTTGGAGCCACATTGTAAAGGGAAGCTGTTTGTTTTTGCAAGGTCAGGTCCTAATTTTCTGCACTGAGCTGTAATTTCACTTCATGCCTGATACGAGAACTGAATTATGAGTTTGGGAGGGGGAGGAAGAGAGTCTGCTAGGACAAAATGCTGCTCTTAGGCACAAACCCCCACTTGTTTCTGGTTTTAACTCCTTTTCAGTTTATAAGTCCAGGAAATGTCTTATTTGCATAGAAGATTAATATGAGAACTTTTGAATAAGTATAAATTCATTGGTGCAAATAATATGCTGATTTAAGAATGTTTTATATTGCTTTTTCAAGAATTCCATTTTCTCAATTCTTGGCTCCTATCACTAGGATGTGGGAGGAGAATGGAAGAAAAGATAGCTTTACATTACCTTCTGTTTTAACTCTCAGGATACATATTTTATCTCAGAATATACTTAACCTCACTTGATTGGGTTTCCATAAGATGAATTAATAACTTCTTCAGGGTCCCACATGCATTTGTTGTTTTGCCTTAGAGATGTCACGTGCAGCAATAAAAACTTGCTGTTGAGTAGGACTTTGCTCTCACAATACCAGAGCACTGCTCCTGTGAGTGAGGATCCTGATTTCTAACCTGTAATTACATTAATATTTTTGCAGCTGCTGAAGGCAGACTGAAAGGTTTTAGTGAAAGGCAGAAGGTTTGACAGGTTTTAACCTGCAAAGGAAACTTGGAACTGGGAATCTCAAATCTTTTAAGTTAGATGGGCGTTGAATTCATATTAAATAAAAACTTGGCATTACTCTTCTTAATAACTTTTTAATACACAGTCAAGATAGTGTAGTAGAATAGCAAATCTAATAAGCAGGCACATGTGTGTGCATATATAACCTTGTATGCTTAATTAAATTGGAGACAAGAAGAATTTGGTGCTTGATGTCAAGTGCTGATTAATCAGTGTTTTATGGCTAGCTTTTTTCTTTCACTAAGCTGAGAAATGTGTTTGTTTTAATTAAAATACTTGCCTATAAACAGCAATGAACTGTCTTTATAACTTCTTGTAAAGCAAGGGCAGTGTTATTTTGGTGTATAGCTAGCACTGATTTAGTGAGAATCTACTTCAAAGGGATACACCCAGTGCCTTTGAAAATCAGCATACATGGGCCTCTGATACAGGAAATAATTTAAGTGCTTTCCTTTTCACATGAAGTAAAAAGTGTGCATAAAGACTTCCCAAAATAGGAATGCTCTCCTGTAACAGGGTTTCATTCATACTGCTAAATATGGGTTAGGAATGTGATGTTAGATGTTGGATTTAAATATATTGACCTGTGCTCTTTTTTTACTGAAACAGCTGTAAATTATTTTATTCTCATCCATACACTTCGCCTAGCTCTTGTGAATTAAAAGAAGTTTTCTGTTGGGGAATTTCAATCAATTCAGTTTTCAGTTAGCAAACTTCTATTTGCTGATTCTGCTGTTGGAAAAACAAATAAACCTGAAGGTCTATGTTTGAATGTATGTGATACAAACTCCCTTTCTTCCCAGCCCATGGGGTAGACTGAGCAGCAGAGAAACTCAGTGAAATTCAATCCCAGACTCCTACTAAACCCCCAGATTCCAAACTGTTCAAACATACATTATGTTTCCCAGCCCTTGCTGAATGTAGGGGACATGGACATCAGTGTGTGGTGGTGTCTTTGCTGCTGCTCCTGCTCTGTCTCACCTGATTTCTCTGTCCTGGACTTCCCCACCTGGCACAGCCCCTCCTGTACTGCTCTGCAGGGCTGGAACCCCTCCACTACCACTGCCTGCTGCTGATTTCCAGTGCCTCTGGCATGAGCCTTCCAGGTTCAACTGTTAATTGTCCAAAATGTCTCAAAATGAATATGGTTCTTACAGATTTTACATTGGAATCTGATATTGTATATGCATACATATATATATACGTATACCAACTTACAAGATGGAATTGGAGCTGACATGAATACCATACCCACCTTTTCCTTGTAAGAATATACATACAAATTTTGAAATAAACTTCAGTGGCTGGACAGCACTGATATGCTGCTTTTGTGCTGTCATAATGTTCCATTTGTACAGATCTTGAAAGGAGTGTATTTTGTAAGTTTTGCCATTATTTTATGTTGAGCATGGGCTACAGATGTAGCACTACTTGGTTTCTTTTTGAAGGGCAGTTGTGTAATAGTTAGAGAGCATTTCTAGACCTGTGTTCCTAGTGTTTTGTTGTTAATCTATTGATGTTGTGCCATTTCAAAGGCAAGAAAAGAAGCTTGTTTCTAGGCAGCCCTGCTGTTCTTGAAGTTCCTTTCTCTGCATTTTAGCACTACCTGCTTCTCTGCTTCATGTTGAACTGATGGACAGCATGTTGGTGTGCTGGAGCAGACAAAAGAACCTTAAAAATTAATATTAAAATATTTTTAACAAAAGCCATTGGCAGATACTCAATTTACAGCATGTCGGGTTGGGTTTATTTTTTTATTTTACTAAGAGGAAATGCTGCTGGTTGTTTACCTTTTGCAGGTTTTTTTTTCTGGGCAGTTAATATTCAGGCTGACTCCACCTTCACTAACCCATTTGGCCTTTTATAATTAACTCAGCTCTAAAGAACTATGTAAACAGAGCTGGAGGTGAAGAGCACCTACCAGCTTGTGAAGCCAGCCATTGGAAAGATTCAGCACTCTAACAGATCCTTTATGAAGCTGCATTTTTAATTTATTCTGTCCCCAAATTGAGTTAACAATTCAGTGCAAGTATAACAGTTCAGTGTCTAATATAAAACAGCAGCAGTAGAGTGATCCTCTGCAGGAACCCTGTAGCAGGCAAATACTGTCTGTGACATCTCATCAGCTTGGAAGATGTGATTTCCCTGTCACATAGGGAGCATATATAGTGCACCAGTGAAATTCTTCTGAAATCTCTCCCTTTCTAGGGTATCTAAGCACAGAGACTTTCACTTTTCATATTTTCAGCCTTTTTTTTCTGAATATTGGTTTTTGTCTTTTATTCTCCCCACTGTCCCTTCTCATTTTGTGGAAGATGTAGAAATTTGATTCCGTTGCTGGTTAATTCCTTGCTACCTGATTTTTTCCCCCCATACATTTTCTCTTCAAGAGAAAACTCATAGCTATGGTTGATAATTTCAGGTGTTACTGCATAAATTCCTCAGGTCTGATGGCGTAGCAGAAGTGTTCAGCTGGGTACAGGTTTTTTGTTTGGGAAGATAAGATGTGTGTTATGTGTTGGTATCAATGTGCATTATTGGATGCAATTGTGAAAATACTGAACAGCCTCAGTGTATCAGAGATGGTGGAACCAGGCATGCATGCATGTCAGAAATTGTAAATATAATAAGCAGTTGCTGATGTCTGTAGATGATAGGGAGAACTATAACCCATGTTTTGGAAAGCTGTGTAGTGTTTCAGAGGAAAATGTCTGCCAGGTGAAAATTCCTGTTAAACACCAAAGGAGGTAGCAGCCTGGTAGGATCCAGAAGAATGACCTAGCTGCAGATCTTCACAGAGATTGCAAGCTAATTTTGAGCACCAGAGAAATTCCCTTGATTGATTTTTTGGAATAGGAGTGGGGTGGGGAGTACATGGCTTGGTTTGGTGTTGGTTATTCCAAAACAGCAGCACGCTGCTCCTGGATAGTCTGTGCAAAGGCTGGGAGTGAACTGCCACAGTTAATAGTGGTTTATTGTGTAATGTTGATGGGCCAAAATCGTTACAGTTTGGTTTTAATCTTTTTTGTACTCAGGAATGCATAGAAGAGATTGCATTCATAAAAGAGCACACACTGGTTTTTTGAGTTATGTGGTTTTTAGGGGTTTAACAGTTAACTGATCCAGGGGAATTAATGCTTCAACAGCAACTGAAGTCAGTTCATTCTGAAAACAAACATTATGTAGGTGTTCTGGAAGAATTAGTCCTTGAGAGAGCATTTACGGGTCATTTAATAGTTGGACATATTTGTTCAGCTATTACAAGTGTTGGAGATTTTGGTTGGGAGTGGGCACACACTTTTATCTCATGACTGAAATCTAGATAAGGTTATCTAAAATACAAGCATGTCTGAATTCACCTAATTTGAATTTTTTATATAATCTAGTCTTCATAGGTAATGTCTTATTTACTGTCAGTGTCTGCAGAGAGAAGAAAAATGGATGTGTTGAATTCCTCCACCATGTTGCGCAAAGGTAAAATATTGGTATTCAGGAGAAAGGTAGCTTGCAAGAAAATATTGGTATTCAGGAGAGCTGGTTTTGGGCTTTGCCATGTGTAGTCAGAGAGCTGAGTGTAATGGTGGTGAAAAATAAGGGGCACCTGAGGAAGTTCACAGCTTCTCAGCTCCAGTCCTGGAGAGGGATTCCCACCACACTAGTGTGCTGTGGAGCATTTGTGATGGAATGCTGTGTGGAGAGTATTTTGTAATTTTGTACAACTGGGGGAGCTTCCCCAGAGAATTGGGGGATGAGTGATTTTTTTCCCAATGTTTAATGAAGTTTATGGTGAGTCATATGATGTCCGGATGGAACCTAAGACTGGAGAACCTTCTGATTTCTTCTTGCTTTTCAGTTTCTGGAGATCAGTCCTTCATAAAAACAATAAACTTCTGCCATTGTTGTCAGTGACTCCCACTAAGGAGGATGATCATCCTGAGGGTACAGTCACTCTGATTTATGGGCTGCTTCTTGCTCCCAAATGCTTCACTCTATGTGGTTGGCAATAGGCTTCTGTTAGCCCAGGGGTTCCCGGTGAGAGGAGACGAACCAGCAGGGATGGTGGAGGTCACTTTAGGGATATCATCTGAAAACTGGGTGCCAGAACAATGTGGATTAAACCAAAGGGAACACCACCTAGCACAAAGAGCAAAATACCCCACGCTGAGAGACTGAGCAGAAACATTATGAGGGGATGTCAGGGACAACTGCCCTTTGTATGTTCAATGAAGAATTTTGGAAGGTTTGTTTCCCCACCCACATCATGTGAGTGCCTTGCCCTCTGGCTTGTGTGCATTTAAGAGTATTTTTACTTGAAAATGCTGGTGTCTTTAAAGCCTTTTTGAAAGCTGTTATGGGTTGTGACATGATTTTTTGAGTTTTTATATGGGTCTGTTGCAAGCATGTTCCTTTCCTGTTTAGCAGGAAGCATCCTGTCATTGTCCCTGCAGACATGTCATGGCAGGGCATGGTGCTTCTTCTCACTGGGAGTTACAAAGGTGGAAAGCTTTAATTTTCAGCATATGAGATGACTTGTGGAGAAGCTTGCCATGGTCACAGAGCTGCACACTCTAAAATACTCTTTCCTGTGCTCCTCATAGCTGCTTGAACCAGCCTTCCTGGATACTTACTGTCAATCCCGGGTTCTGTGTGTTTTGTGCATTTTGAACACCACTGTGTTTCTCCATTATTTATGAACAGTTTTCAGGCTTATTGTTTTGTTTGCTTATAAAAATAAAATATGCCTCTAAGGTTTAAATTCCACCTCTTCTTGTCTCCTGTAACCAAAAAAACCCCAAACGCACACACAAACCCCAACCAACAGTGTGTGTAGCTCAGCCATTTTATCTTGGTTAGCTGCTCCATTTTTTCTCAGCTAGGTTGCTTGCATTTGTTTTTTGGGACAAGCTGGTCTTAGCTATTGGGAAAACATAAATCTCATCCAAAACCCAACGGAGGCACAGGACTTCTGAGAGTCCTGTTGTGTTCTGCAGTGTGGATTTGGTTATGTAAAAACAAGGTTTGTTCTCAGTGCTTCTCTTAGAGGGAAGGTGAGAGTTCCTAAGGGGTTCATCTATGCATTGTGTCCTTAGGTCTTGGCTGAAACCTCCCTCAGTTCCAGCAGCACCAACTGTAATAGCACTTAGTGCTCTTTGCTTGCCTCTTCAGTCTCAGCAGAAGCAAGCAGCATGAAATACTTACACTGCCTCTGCTGTTGCTGATGATCCCCAGCTGAACTCTCTCCCATACTTTGGGATGCCTGAATGTTTGCCCCAGCTATATTTTTGATCATACTTCGTTTGTATTTGTCTTATGCTCGTTGTGCCTTGTTTGTTCTGCTGCATTTCTTTTCTTTCCATCTAAGTGTGCAGGATTGACTTGTAGTCCAACCAAAATAGAAATGCAGGCTGGTATTTTTCACTGAAACAAGTTGCCCTGATGCAATTCCAGCGTGTTTTCTTAGGGCAACTTAAATGAGATGTTTTATTGATACAAAGTCAGTATTGCTGTGTTCTCTTCCAACTCTAATGGTCTTGGATGAATGTAGGAGGTCACCTGCAGATTTAGAGTCTTTGCAAGAGCAGTTAGTTTATATGCAAAAATAATATTCCACTGTACTACAGTACTGAACGTGAGGAACTTTACCAGTGTAGCAAGGTTTATACTGAGTTACTAGCAGAAGAAAGATTTTGGAATTCCTGTTGAGGATGTACGATCTTAGAGTCAAAAGCACACAGGAAGTGGGACAGACAGAAACATCTTTTTTCTTGTCTCATTCCCAACAGAAAACAAGAGCAGGAGCTTCTACTTTAGCACCTGCTTCTGACTTCCTCCTCCAGTGACAGGCCTGGTTATTTTTGTAACTGTGCTTGGTTTTTTGGTGTTTTTTTTTTTCTTCTCTGGGTTTGCAGAGTTAATGCATTCTCTGAAACCACCTTGAAACAACTTCCTTTACTGAGTGAATGTTAAGCTTTACTGTCGAGCAGGAAGAGATTTACCCAGGTTTGGGGGTTGTTTCAGGGTTGGTTTGGATGGTTTTTGTTGCAGAAATAGGTTATCATTTGTCACTTGAGTGACTGTACTACTTTGTGTGCGAACACAAAGGAGTGTGAGGATAGCTCATAGTGATTCTATCTTCCTTAGGAGTTACAAGCTTTGCTAAAAGATTTGTAGAGAAATAGGCTTAGAGGAAAAGATGGTTAAAAATAATGCAAGATCAAACAAATAGAAGTGACAGGAATGGGAGCAGAGTTCAGCAATGCTTCTGTCTCTTACCCTGTGTGCAATGTATCAAAACTGGGGAAGAGATCTCAACTTAAACTTGCTGCCCCTAAAATTAAAATTAACCAGGAGCAGCTCTCTAATCCATGTCACCGTATAGCTGCCCATGTCCTTGAGCAAGCACTGGGCATGGCGCAGCCTGGAGAGACAGGGAAACTAAAATTGCTTCCTTTGGCCTGAGCATAAAATGTTTGTGCTTAGTTTGGTGGAAACCTTTCCTTAGAGTGGGGCCTCAGGACTTTGTTACACAGTGTAATTAAATGCTGTTATTTAAATTATCTAATAAAATTTAAAGCCTTAAGAAATACTTGCATAGTGTTTTGGAATGAAGCAAAAATGTACTTAATATGTTTACCAGTGAATGTAATTAATTCAAGATTAAATACTGTGTCTAAGTGGAAAAAGAAGTGCAACTATTTTTGAAAAACATCTTGTGCTGTAACTTTGCAGAGGATTCTTGTTTCTGTGTAAGACAGTAACATACACAGGTTACAACATTCAGCATTCCTTGTGCTGTCAGCTGTGGTGTGATATTGGCTGTGGGTTCCCTTATGCCACACTGATTTCATGCAGTGTTGGTGCCATAAGGCCAGTTCTGGCCCTTTCCATTGTACTTCTTGTTTCCCAGCTGTGTACAGGACACCTTACTTTTCTTCTCACTCCTTCCCTCTCCTCCTCAGTCTGAGAGTAGCTCACCTTTTTTCCTGAGACTGTTGGATCTAGTTTGGGAGGTGAATCTGTTGGTGTGATTTATTTCTCTTCACTCGACTTTCTTTTTACAATGTCCTGGTTTGTGGGATTTCTTTGTTCATTTCCTCAGTTGCCTTTTGAGAAAGGAGCAGAAATAAACATCTCAATAATCCACTTGGGTTTTTCTCCCTTATCCTCTTTATTCCTCTTTAACTTTTTTTGGTTAAAATTATTAACGAAGGGATTTTTATAGACTCATTAAGCAGCTCTTTCTTAGGACTAGCTTTTTGCCAGACCAGGGTCCTGAGACAAGTCTTAACTATTCCAGCCACTATGCTTGTGTGAACACATTTAATTAAAAACTTGGAATTCAGATTGCTTCCCTTTCCCAACAAAGTGTATTTTGTGACTTCCAGGAGCACAAACATGCAAAAGCTGTCATTCCCAGAGAAGTTCTTGTCAGGAAGACCTGGTTAAAGCATAACTAATTGGGACTTTTTACTCTTTGCTGGTAACAATGAGAAGATAAAGAGAAACAAAAAGAGGTCAGAAAAGTAGATTTTCACCAGATGACTTCATATGCCTTTTTTCCTAGGAGAAAATTACTAGTAGAATATGTAAAATGCAAGTAATTTATTATCATATATATTTACAGAGTTCTTTGAGGGTTTTTTTTGATAGTAATCCAAATTTCTTCCTCGTAGTTTGTATTTAAATAGGATGTTGCAATCACCATAATTTCATATGTTCATTTTTTCTGTGTACAAGAGTTTAAACTGGTGATAAATTACGTGGGTAGATAATGTGTGTTAAAAGGGAGAAGATTATGTATTTTAGAGGTGACCTACCAGAGACTGTGTCTGTCCTTACTCTTTATAATAGCTAAACTAGACTGAAGGTTCTGAAATTTTGAGTTATATTATGTTTTATAATATTAGCCTTGAAAATGTTAGGATTCTCAAATTTGATGATTCTCTACTCATGCCAGAACATGTCTAGCATCTTCTGCTCTATTATCTTCCTTTGTTGTTGAGATACTTGACACAAAATTCTGCATGAAACAATTACACCTGTATTGTGTTCCTATGCCAGTTCATTTGGCATCTGCTGTTTCTTGTCTCTTTTGTGATACTTCAGTGCTCTTCATTGCCTGGGGAACAGGAGATGATGCATTCTGCATGTGCAGAAGTTACAGTGTTACATCAAGGACCTAGATCCAGCCATTATCCCAGTAACTTGAGGAAAAGCACTTCTTTTCTACAAGTTTGATTTTTGTTTTTACAGTTTTTTAAGTCAGCTGTGGCAAACAACTTGACAGCATCAATAGGGAAAAAAACACCAGTTGCTTTCTGTAAATAAATGAACTCAGTTAATTGTAGGATAGTAGTGGAAGTTACATACTAAAATACTGCATTGTCTTGTCTGTGTTGCTTAAACTTATTGAATATTAAGATTGTTTGTTGCATGGTATGGTTTCCTCATTCATTTGTTTAATATGGAAGTTGAGTAATGTTTGCTGATACCAGTGATGAATTTAGCATTATAAAATTAAGGTGTTCACAATGTCAAGTACCAGGAGGCATATTTTTTTATATTGCAAAAAGCATCTATTTTAAACAATAGTAAGAGTGATCTGACTAAACTAAACTGACACAGATATTTATAAAAAAGCATGAATAAAAGAAATTTAAACTACTTAGCTGGTTTTTTGTTTTGGTCAGTGACCTGATATATAGCTGGACATTGCTGCATGATGTTTTATTAGATTCCAGTTGTTAGCAAACAATATTTGTGAAAGCTTGTGGGAGGAAGTATGGTGTAAGAGTTTGGATTCTTGCTGCTGGAGTTACTGGAATTCTTTACACATCTGTAATCAGCCTTAACTGATATAGTTTGATAGTTTATCTAGCTCTGAGTTTTATAATCCAGAACAAAAAACTAGCTTAGTGTGGGAATAGCCAGTGAGCATGGACTGTACTGGTTTGGGCAAGTTCTGTTGCTACAGAAATAAGCTGATGTGGAACTGGATGGGTATAATCAGATATCTTCTGAAAGCAACTGAGATGCTTGCAACATGAGGCAGAGCAGCTGTCAAAAATGTTCTTGTGCAAATGTGGTTATCTTTATTTTTGGACTAACCAGCATTTTGTCTTCACAGCAGCTATACTTCTGAATGGAAGTGGCTTGCAGACAGAGCTAGAATTGGCAGCCGTTGGACATGGCTTCAAGCCCAGATTTCAGAACTAGAATACAAAATCCAACAACTAACTGACCTTCACAGGCAAATACGTGCCACCAAGGTATTGTCTGTAAGCTCGAAAATGGGCTTTTCAAATCATCTTTTGACAGTGTTTCTTGTAATATTTATGTGTTTGGTTCCTTGTTGCTGTTCTTTTTTTTTTTTGCCCTAGACTTCTTGTGTTTGTGCAGGCTACCACCTGCAGAGCTTAATGGGAAGGACATCAGGAGCTAAAATATGGCACCAGTATAGGGTTGTGATTTGGGAACTCTTATCTTTGTAACTGTATAGTGATTTTGTTAGTGGCTTTCAGGGGCCCAGCCCTGAAAGTGCTGTATTTATTACTGGTTTTTCCCTCTGCAGGAGAGGTGAGATTGCCTTTTCAGGTGGGATGGTCAGTTTTTTCTTTTTGTGCTGTGGGCTTTCAGGGTGGGATTTTTGTTACTTGCAGTGCATGTTTATTCTGAGGATTAGATGGTTAATGTTTGTACGGCACTTTGAACAGGTCAAGGGTTAATAATTACTAAAATTCCAATGTGTGTAATTCATGTACTAGTTTTTGTAAATTGAGCTGCCTAGTCAGTGGGAAAGTGACATTCCTAAACCATTAGTAATCCAGCTATCAATTTAATGGGCTCCTCAGGTCATTCTGACATAGAAGAAGCCAAACCTGTGTGAGGTGGTGTGATAGTGAGGGGTTTTGAGCAGGGCTCTTTGACTCTCCATCAGTGAGCCTCATGTAGGTTCTCTGGTGTGTGTTGGGGTCAGATAAGCACAACTGAGAGGAGCAAGAAGGTGCTTCAGAGTTTATGTGGTGGAACATGAGACTTTAAAAGGAGAGGAAATCACCTCAGAGAGCATTTTTCCCTCTGAACAAATAAAGAATTATTCCAGCTTCTCCTTTTTGCCCTCAGAGCCCTTCCTTTCATATCCAGCTTGTCCCCAGTCAGGTTTTTCTTTGCAAAGAAATTAAGAGCCTTTGTTTAAGAGTCTGTGTAAGAAAATTTTATATTTTAGTGAAGAGTGAGAATGCCCATGGTTTGGTGTTGTCCTAAATACCAGATACATGCACACTCTTACACCCAAAAGCTGTCAGCCTTTATGATGCTGTAGGTCAGATGAGCTACAGAAGACTAAGAAATAAATATCAGAGGAATAAGAGGAAAAACACCATTTTAGTCATGCATTTTCTTTGGGTGGTATGTTAGTTTGGAGCCAAGTCGTCTTCCTGGTGGAGATTTTTAGTGACATTCCTTTCTGAAACTCCATGCCCGTTTTACCAGCTGTGTATTTAGTGTTTGGCACTCTGTCCCGTAGTGAAGCAGGCACCTATTTTCTTCAGATGGGATTTTTTTGTGTGTACATGTTTATAGTACACCAGTGCAGCAGCTACAGAAGGACATGTGGGCTGACAGAAGAGCTCTTTGTTTTCATTTAGTGGCTGCAAAGGAATTACACAATATCATTAGAATTTGTATGCTGTTTAATGGTTCCAGAGTGTTTTTTATGATCTTTGACTGGAAAAAAAAAGTGATTCATAGCCAGGGAGCAACAATTTCAAGCAAAGGGCCACTCCTTGAGCACCACAATGCAGTAGGAAGGGACATGAGTAACTCGTGGGCTGTTTCCAGGCCTTCTACAGTGTGTCTTCTCCATCTCTACAGACACAGAAGTAGCACCTCTGGATCTTTGGGAGTCCTTTCATTAAAAAAAAATCTATATCTGCAAAACAAAACAATTCCATTTGGGGAGGAAGGCAATCATTACCAAAACCTAATTGTTGTAACCCATTTCTTGTAATACAGCCTGAATTAGTCTTCTAACTCTTTACTCTTGCTCTTCTCTGCCTATTCCATCTGTCCTGTTACACTCTCTCAATTTCCCTCTTCCTTCTCTGCTTTCCTCTTTCCATGCTTGGTAAACAAGTTTCTAAAACTTCAGAAAATAAAATTCCATTGGAAGCATGTGTGTGTGTATGTCTCTCTTTTCACCACATTTAATGTGTGTCTTCCCATTCCTCTGACCTCATAATTTTGGTTTTAGACTCTCTGTGGTCATGACCTACAATCCTTTTACTAAAAAGACCTAAGGATTCTAAGTTCTAAAGAAGTTTAAAGCTGTTGAAGTAGTTTGTCTTCTTGTTCTGGCACACAAAAATTAGTTCTGTACTTGAATTTCCTTGAATGCACTGCCCATAGCATTCTGCTGGTTTGGATTTGTGTCCATCTGCTGTAAATGAAAAAGTGCAGGTGATGATCTGTGTGGAAAATCCAGCACTGATTTGATGGACATTCAGAATCTCTGTGCCCTTTTTAGGCATTAAACCAAGTTTTCAAGCACCTTTGTTTATTTTTAGAGAACATCTTTATTCTCAGCTTTGAATTTATAATTCAAACAATGGAATAAATGAGGCACAGTGAGAGCAAGACAATTTTCATTTTTTCTCCTAGTCTCCTCTTTGAACTCTCTTTGAGACTTGTTTTTATGTTGTAAGGCCAGTTGCTGCTGAGGCAGTAGTAAAGGTCTTGCTGAAACTACAGGATCCTGAGTTTTCCACAGCCACAACCTAGGTGAAGTCTGTCTTGGTTAAAGAAATAGCAGCATGGCTTCCTTGTGTTCACATTACAGCAGTCTTCATTGTGCTTTGATTGAGTGGAATATTCTCATTAGAAGGACAAATTTGAGGCAGAATTATAATGATCCCATTTATGTAATATCTGCTTGATATTTCAGTTACAGTTAGTACTTTAAAAGCAAATTTCTTTCTCTTTCTCTTTGAAAAAAGCCTGGAGAGGTTTAATAGCTGTTTCTGGTATTACATTTATTTGCTCAAGATAATAACAAACTAAGGAACTATTTGAGGACTGGGTTGGACTGTCACAAGGTTATTTTTACTCTTATTTTGTTTAATATTTTATGTTTTTAAACCAACTGATACATTACCTAGGATTATACTAGAGACTTCCATTTTTCTAATCTGTCATGTGGAAAACACAATAGGGGTATTATTTATCTAGTTCCATTTATGAAACTCTGTTGTTTCCCTACCATATAAAGTTATATTTATCTTATTAGGTGGTGCTTTAGATGGTTCACCACATCTGAGAGCACATTTGTGCAAATGGTCTTGAAAAGTAGTGACAGTGCTAGAATATTTAGGATAGTTACTTTTCATTATGAAACACTAAAAATGCTCACCTTAAAAAAAATCAATTATTAAATTTTAAAAAGCTTTTGTTTAGAATTGTATAATTTCTGCTACATAAAAAGAACAGCCTTGATGTTTTGCATAGAACAGGGATAGGAATAAGAGAAATTGAGCACTCAAAAATGTTTCCAGCAGAGTTTATTGACTGCAAAGACTAAAACCAAGTTCAAATCAAAGGGTGATAATTTTTTAGAGAAAAACCTCCTCTTAAATCAGCAGGCAAATTATCATATCATATTCTAATAGGTATGAATTTCTGATTTGAATTTTGGCACAGATGTTTAAGCAGTGGTATATCACTGGAGTGATTGCTGTTACAAGGAGTAGCATAATTGATGCAGTTTGGTTTTTTTAAAATGCCTATTATTTCCATATTTTAGCTGTGAAGTGTATTTAAAATCTGGCTAAGTGCTCGAAAATCGTCAGGAGGATTTAAAAGGAATGTGCCAGGTTTGACTGCCCATTAAAAATTATTTAGGAGGCTTAATCTGTTGTCAACCAACTGTGTTCAATTGCTGTTGTCTAGGGGATGGTGGTCTTAGAAGAATTCCCATTTCCAAAAGACATTTTGAAGAAGCAGATCCAATTGACAGAGCAAGAAGCTTTATTAAACGCCACAGGGAATTCCCAAGCTGCCATTGAGAGCCAGGATTCTTTGCCGGAGCATGACTTTGAAATGTCACCCAGCAGTCCCACTCTGCTTTTACGAAACATAGAAAAACAGGTAAAGTAAAACAAAACCCAGTTGAAACAGGGGGTTGGAAATTTATCTGGGAGTAGAAATCAATTTTAGATTTAGCTAGAATCTGCTTGTTTAGTCTTTTAACTTGTGTACTCACAAAAAGGTCTACAGAGAGAACAAAAGAGATTCAAGACTACTTAAAAAAGAGTGCAAACATCCAAACTAGAGCCTTGAGGCTGAAACAAACAAAAAAACTGAATCTAGGTTGCAAACACCACATTACAACTAAAACTATGACTGAAAAACTACACAGACTCATAAAATTGATAAGGCAGTTTAATCCATATGCATTAGTCTTTTATGCATATGCAACAAGTTAGAGGATAAAGTAAACTTGGGAATTTTCAGGAGTGTGCATGTCCTTGGGAAACAGCACTGAAATAAATCATACCAACTTCACAACTTTTACAAGTTTTGGAGTTTTTCTTTCCACACATCATCAGTGAAGCCAAATGATTGACTTCAGAAATAGGGAGGTTCCATGGTGATGACTCCCAAAAAGAAAGATATTTTGCAGTCCTGGGACTGGGTGGTGATTAATTGAAGGACTGAAATAACTAATCTGTGCAGGAGGTTTACAAATTAACCTTTTATTTCTGATATGTCTGTGTTACCACATTGTTTCCCTCCAAGGGACACATAACAGCCTCTAAGAGCCATCCACAAACCTGCTCCTGCTTTATAGTCAGGCCAGTGTAGAGTTTCCACAGGTTGTTTCAAGAAAAGCTTTATGTGAGATGAAAGAGAGCAGCTGATAGCAGAGATATATTTGAAATTAAAAAAAAAAAAAGGCTTCAGCAGAATACAATTGTTCATCTGCCTTTTCAAACATTGTGGGACTCTGGTTTGGAGCTGAGGAATTCCAGGTGCTTACTGGGTACAGTGGAGATGTAATTGTGAGCAGAGTTTTGCTCATGGCTGTTCTCATGGTTGATAGGAAATACTATGTAGAATCCAGCAAGGTTTTCTTTTGCCTGAAAGTACATAAAGGATGTGGTAGGATCACATTGCTGAAGGAGATACTGGAAATTTGTTTTACAGAATAAATTTATGCAGTTTGTGTAAAACAAAGCCACTGTGGGGCATTAATTTGTTGCTCTGCTGCTCTACATAAACTCCAGGTCACACACATTTTTTAAAAGGGATATAAGTAATAGCATTAATTACTAGTGCTACTAGTAATAGCATTAGCTACTAGTGCCTGCCAGATTTCTGAATCTCTGTGCCAATTTTTCTTATTTGATAGTCATACTTTCCTGTTATTAAAATGCTTCCTCTGGTTGATAAATCTTATCCACCACAGGCAGGAGTGAGGAAGCAATGAAACAGGAAATTTATATGCTCAGTGCTGGCAATTGCATAAGATAACCCAAAGAGCATTTTTAGAATGTGATGAACCTCTTTTAAGTGGTGGCTTGGAGAATTAAACTCACTTTTCAGTAAGACTTTTGATGATTCAAGGGGTAGTGGTCTGTTTCCTGGTCCCCAAGTAGCCACAAACTTGGTCCAAGGGGTGCAGGAACTTTGATGATCTGAAAATGCCATGGAAGTAGACTAACACATCTCACACAACACATTGGATTTCTTCCCTTTTACACCACTAAAAGCCTCGGGGTTTGATTTCCTTCTTGACTACCAGTTCTGTTCTTAACTCTGAAAGTCTGAGTTTCTTGTTCAGTGTCAGGAGCAACAATGCTGCAGCCTGAAGAACATCTACAGATATTCCCACAGCATTCCTCAGTCTGGTGTTAAAGTATTCCATTGTTAAAAATAAGGAATTCTGCTTGTGAAGCAAAAGAAAAGTAATGTAGAACAAAAGTAACTGAGGATGGCAATTTTTATTGGTACTGTTTTCAAGTCCTTTTCTTGGCTACATGTATGTTTTTCCTTTTGTTTTGGAAATCTGCCTGTTTTTAAATGCTCTTATATTCAGTATATACTACTCCTTACATAATGAATTCTGCTGAGATTTTTAAATCAAACTGGTAACTATTTTATTGGCATCCTATTTGCTTTGCCCCGTTCTTTTATAATTGACTTTCTATTCCTGTGCTTTAATATCCATCCCTGAATTTTTTATTCTGATGCAAAATTTTTACCTGACTACATACCTAAATGTTAACAGAAAATATGTGAGTTGTAATAAAACAACAACAACAACAAAACTTCCTTTTTCTGCATAAATGTAAATGTAAAATCAAAATGTAAGGAGAACTTACTAGATAAACTCTATCAATTCATGTTTTAAACATTCTTAATTCTGAATGAAAATCCAACAAAGTAATGCAAAAGGTTGGGGTTTTTTTAAAAAATGAGTATGCCATTTCAGATACATTAAATTTGTGTTCAGTGTGCAGAACAGTTTCCTCTAAGCAAGTTACATTTATTGTGAGAATAGCCTTTAAGGTCTGACATTTAAAACAAAAAAATCATTGTGAAATGTTTTTGGAGTCAGTCCACAATTCATTGCTTTGGAAGGAGTAATTCTTAGTCGTAACAAATTGGCTACATTTGTTACATTTGTTTTGGGTCAGTTTTGAAAGTCAAGTTTTTTTTCAGGAGAACTGGGTGGCAGGGTGGTTGTCTCTTGTTGCTATTTTTGAGGATACCAAAGATCTTACCCATTCTGTCTGTCGTTACAATAGTCCTCCAGTAGTTACACTTCCTTTTATAAAAATACCTTTGTCAAACTGTAATAAGCAATGAAGAGGATTCTTTTAAGAACAAAAATACTTTGAGTGAACAAAATGTACAATGAAATGACAGTTGACCTTTTTTTCCCCCTGTTGAAATGCTTGTCAAATGGCCAGTTAGCAGCTCTGGCTGCAGCTGTTGTAATATCAGCTGCAAAGTGTTCTGGTTTCTTTTTTTTTCCTTTTAAAGACCTCTGGTTACAATACTAAGGCCACTGATGTATTCAGGGTACTACTTCAAGTGTATAAACAATGCTCAGGGTTGTGTTGGTCTTTTGTTGGTGTTTTATTTGGGTTTTGGTAGGGTTGAACGTAATAATTGTGAAAGAAAACCACAATTTTTCACAGTTATTCACAAGAAGAAACTAAATATGATTATTCCATCATGTACTCGACTGAAATCCTAAGTAGGAAAACAAGAACCCAGCACCTTTTAGTTGTTTAGTCTGGATAAGTCTGACTACCTTTAATTTTAATTTTTTTTCCAGAGTGCACAACTAAGTGAAATCATCAGCAGCCTAATTGCTCCACTCAATCTGTCTCCAGCTTCTTCATCTCTTTCATCCAAGACCTGTAGACACAGACAGCTGGTCAATGGTATCTCCTTCAGGTGGGATAACTTTGGTAAAGTTATCTATATGGAACTAATAATCATTACAATATTAAATAAGGAAAAAGGAGTTGCTTTCTGCAGGCTTCAAGAGAAGTCAAGTCTTGATTGTAAAGTTGAAAACAGTAGGGTTTTGTGTTGTTCTTAAAGATATAAATGTACAGTCACTATAACTCTTTAAGTACTTGGAAGATGAATCTGTGAAGTAGTGAAAGAATATATGATCACATTTATTGTGATTGTTTGAAACTCGATGCATTCTGTCATAACAAGTGCAGCTTTTTTTCTGGAAAACTGACAAACTTAGTAGATTAGTAGAACATAAGCAATGTCACGTGTCTCAGCAGGGGTCAGTGTCAGGGTGGTAACTTCATTAATTTTAAGCAGATCAGTCTTCAATAAAAGGCCAAATTTATCTTTGCCACCCACATTTTCAGGAATTTGGAGATGCTATTCTCCATTCAAAGTATTTTGTTCTGGATGGACATACCTTCCAGAATGACTGTAGGTCGAAATTAATATTTTAGAAAAATGTTTCTCAGTGCTAGTCCATACTGCTAGGTAATTCTCTCTTTTATTCAAAGATTTTAAGTACAGTACAGGCTGTAATACGTATTAGTTTCAAAGCAACATTAAGGTAATTGAATACAATTACAAAAGGTCTAGATGTGTTGGATATTTCTCCTGAGATACTTGTAATGTGATTTTTGAGGATGCTGTTATTCACAAGTCTTAATTAGGATCAGGTGGATGAAGAAACTGTTTCCAACTAGAACTGGGGTGTTTGTGGCAGAGTGTGCTGCAGAACATAATTCCCTGGCTCCTGACTCCAAGAAGAGCTGGCCACACCGTCTGTTGCAGCTTTGCTGCAGAGGCTGGAGCCTCCCACAAAGAGATTACAGTGAGCAGCTTGGATGGGCAGCTTCTTTAGCTGCCTTCTGTTCCACAGTGATTGTGTGATTCTGCCCTAAATTTAGGGATGAAGGGGTCCTGGCTTGTGACATCCCTGCTCCTGGTGTATCAGTTGTTTATAGATGATGTAGGAGAAGATCAAAAGGTTCCTCTCAGTTGTGGACTAAAAATAGCCCTGAAATAGAAGTTGCTAGTAGAGATGGGTGTGTGGAAGAAGAGAGTAATTTAGCCTGTCTTGAATCTGACTTTTTCATGAGACATATGAGGAAGAATTCTTGATTTTAAAAATGTTTTTAGGAGTGTATGAAGTTAACTTCATGATGAGAGACTAATGATGTAACTTCAGGCCAATTCTCTTCTTATTTATTAGTCCAAAGTTAGTCTTTCCATTTTATGAGTAGCACATTGTTTGCTTATGGACCACTTTCTAAGCTTGGTTGTTTTCTACTCATGCCCTAAAAAAGTCCAAAGACAAATGTTAGGACTTGGAAGATTGTCTCAGTGCCATAGCTCTAAACTGGAGTTTGGCGATTTAGGTGTTGGAAGGGACTCTGAGATATTTTAGGGCTTTCTACATGCTGTCTTAAACATGAGTTAAACAGTTCATTTAAATTTTTTCTGCTTATGAAGTGTTTTAAAATCTGCCAGTAAATACTGTTCATTAAAGATGCATGAAATAGAGTGGTTATCATGAGAATCCTGCAGGGAAATTTACTGCCTCCTACTTCTTGAGGTTTCTTGAGTGTGTTTCAGGTTTTTGGTAGTATTTTGTTGTAGTAGCTGTGTGTTCAATTAATTGAATTAACTTAATTATTAACTTGCTACAGTTAACTTAATTCTTAGCTGCTTCTCTCCTTGCTTTTTCTAGAGTTCATTTTGACTGTATTCAGTATTTCAGAAAGCAGAAATCAAAATCAAATGGAAAATAAGGGGATTATTTTATTTTTGAGAGGGAGGAAAAACAGATGATAGCAATTTTCACTTAAGTAAGTTCTTGAAATTAGTTGTAGGCTGTTGATGTGAAAACCACAATTTTCCATTTTAAAGTAGGTTAAAACACGAGAAGCTCTGGGGTTGGTAATTGTGGGGTTGCACTACAGTTGGTTACACGGGCTGTTTGCAGTGGAAGTGGAGGTGCTTGGACAGTTCCTGCTTGACTGAATGTGGGTAACCTTGAATTGCCATCTGTCAAGGCCTAATTACATTAGTGCCTTCTTTTTCTTTTTGTTTTTTTTGCGTTGCTTTTCCTTGCTCAGTTGAATCTAGGTGCCAAGATTAGCCCAAAGCATTGCATGAAAGTAGATGCTCCCAGAAGCAGTTCCCTAAGCTAGTGATACCCACTTTCTTATGAAGGGAGAGGAAGGAAAAATTTAATTCTTTAGGAAAAATAGTGCCTGTCTGATGGCTTGCTGTGCAGGCTTGCATCTTGAAGTAAGGTTAGGAGCAAAAAAGGCAAACCTATGAACTTTGAAAGGAGCTTTCTAGCAAATTTATGACTTTCACATCTGGCCGTGGTTCATTTTGCTCTTCTGTAGAATCACATTTTGAAAAATACTCAGACTAAGATCAAACCAGATGGGTAGCTGAGAGCTTCATTGGGAAACCTTTTACACAAGTGGCAGGAAAACCCCACTGCCAAGAGCTCCAGGCCACGAAGATGAGATCTCTTCATCTGAAACTGGAGTGGTGCAATGCTGCAAGGCACAGGAGGGTAAATACAGCAGATGTCAGAGACTGCAGAGAAACTACCAAGGGCCTTGGCAGAGCACCAGAACAAAGGCAGAAATCACAGAAGTTAAAGAGCCAGGCTGAGGAGCTTTTTGTTCTAATTTATCTGTCTAAGCTGTCTCTCATTTAAGGGAGAGGTATGTGGAAATCCACAAGTTGAGCTTGGGACCATCTGACTTAGAAAATGTTTTTGAGAATCCAGAGAGAGTATTTTAAGAAATCTTTTCCATGGACTGTAAACCTTGTATTTCTTTCTCAAGCCTTAAAAATGCAGTGTTAACATTAAGAATGTCATGCCTTAGTATTTTGGGCTTTTTCTTGGCACTTCCTGGTATGTTCCTCTAAATGCTTTGTACAATCCCTCTGTTAATTAGCATGTTGTTTTCGTGTGTCTGTGTTGCTTATTGGATTATATTGCTGTGTCAGGAAAACAGCTCAAATTCAAGCCTGTAAAGCCTTGTTACCACTCCAACACAGCATGGGATGGTGTTTAATCACACTTCCATTACAAGCCTTTTCATGTAATAAAAATGTACTGGTGAAAGAATATCACCTGTCAAAAAAGATTTATAAGTGTCCTTGTAATAAATTCATTTTCATGTTCTATTGTGTCATAACTTTACTAATAAAACTGTGACTTGTCATAAGACGAAATAATCATTTGTGCAGATAGATGACCTGTTATGAACCAAGGCCAAAATACCTTGTGTAGTTGCACTGTTCAGACAGTCCAGAGCTGTCATCAAGGTCTTCAGTATTGTAAAAATAAAAGCACACTGGAGGGCTTTTTGCAGCAAGCCTTTAACTTTGCAGGCAGATGTTGATATAAATCAAATATAAATAAAATCAGGAATACCTATAGCAGGGAAGTTCAGTCTTCCCATTGAGTCATTCCCACCCCAATGGGAGAGTGTTTTAAATTCTTACCTGGTGGTGTTGCCTATTCTGGTCACCAGACAGGCTCTAGGTTGGTGAGAATGGTGTGAGGTTGTGCTACACATACATGCAGGGGCTTCTACTGCTTTTGGCCACATCTTTGCACTTGATTTTGACTCTCTGCACTTGAAGTTGGAGAGTTCCTAATTTTGATACAACTGCTTCAGAGTGAGTTGCAACCCTGTGCTGAATGATCAGTTCTTTGCAAAGCTTTACCTAGGTTTCAGTTCTTGAGCAAAACCAGAACGTCTTTAAAGTATTAGGACAGAACTCTGGGTCTCCTTTATGTTAGCATGACTGCTGTCTTGAATGGAACATCAGTATGAAGGGAAATATTAATTGTAACTTGAAACTCATATGTGTTAAAAATATTAGAGAGTTCTTGCATTTGTAAAAAACAAAACTCAATATATGCTTGAGGGCTTAGCTTCATTTTGACATTTGTTTCCATGAGCACAAAGGTGAAGAAGAATGATAAGCTCCCTTTCCTGACCTGACATGAAAGTAATTAACTAGCAAACTGAGCACATACACAATTGTGTGAAACAGCATGCTAAAACCTTGTGGTGTTTATGAAGTTCTCTTAGAATTAGATAGCTACTGCTAATCTGTGTGTGAAATCTTGGCCTGTGCATGTGGAGCATATCTGATGTTTTGTATTTCCTCTCCTCATTATTCATGAAACTGCAGAGCTTCAGACAATAGAGAGGTGTCCTCTTCAAGCAGCTGGCTGCTTGACCATCAGCACATCAAGAAAAGAAGAAGAGACAGGACAAGGCTCAGATCTGTCTCTGTGACTAATGTGAGCACATCTGCCCGAACAAGGCCACTTCATAGTTTCCAGAAGAGGAAACTCTACAGAATGCACAGTGCCTGTCACTGGAATCAGCAGGTAGGCCCTTGCCTCTCTGCTTGGGAGAGAAAACCCAAGAGTCCAGCTGCTGGAGTCAGCATGTGTCTTGTCTGGTGTGCTAGAGCAAGGGTGCACATTGTGCTGTTATTTGTTGTGTTCAGGGACCACAGAGTGTGTGTGGTGGCAGTACTGCATGTGTCTGCAGGAGCTCACAGTTAATGAGTTAAACATAAAAATTAAAGATAGCTCAGAGTCCTGCTTATCAAATCAGTGTGTTCTATGGCTGTCTCTAAAGCCCTTGTACAATCTAAGAGACAACTTGAGAGTTCTTTTGGAGGCCTGACTGCTGAGGAGACAGGCTACAGTGTAAAGCATCTGCCTGCTTGTTTTCAGAATATTTGTTTTAGCGACAGGAAAGCTTACACAGCTGGTGGCACATTATTTTCTAGGAAATTGAATTGCAATATCTTAATCTTGTTTCCATTTTTGCTGTTTCTCATTAGTTATATTGCCTTTTTCATGACAATTAAAGAGTGCTTTAGAACTCCTAGAACTTTCTGCGTTACAGAGGAATTAATATTTTTAAATGGAAAAAAAGCCTTGTCCTGAACTAGACAATGTGTATCTGGTCACATCTGATATTAATAGCATATTGCTGGTAAGAATATATAATGAGTTTAGCTGTGGTGCTTAAAGAAACAGTAATTTGGGAGCAGAGACAGTATGAACTCATTCTTCAGAGCAGTTCTAATCTCAAGAGGTTTTAATTTCTTGATTTTACTTTTTCAATGTAGTATTGAGGGAAATCTCCAAGTCTCCTCAGCTAACTGTCTAGGATTTACTAAGTGTGCCAGTGGTCTGGGGAGCAATTTCCCATGCAAGGATGTTCTGTGCTGATTCAGCATTCTCTGCAGAATGGCAGAGGTGTCCTAGTTTTAGCAAGATGCTTTATGGAAAAACTGTCCAATTTCTTTTTCATTTGAGTTCCCAGCTTCCTGGCAGTGGGGCTTAAAGACTTGGCAGCCTGCCTGGAAGGTTTGGGCCAGGGGGATGGTGAGTGGGGCTGGGAGCTCTGCCTTCTAGTTAGCCTTTTCATCTTCCTTGCATTGACCAAGGAGGCTGTTGTGGCTTGGACTTACTGTTTGCCCTGCAATTCTGTCACAGAGGTTGGAGACCTTATGCTGTGGCTCCAACTGCTTCTTGCAGCTGTGGAGAGAGCTCCTTAGCAAGGGACTCGAGGACTTTCCCTTCCTTTGTCTTAAACATGAAGGGTTTTCACTCCAGATGCAGTTCCTAAATAGCAGGGCTTTCTGGAAGCCTCTTGTCTTGCAGGTTCAAGTATTTCATATTTCTACAAGCACTGCCTGTGTCTCTGTGTTCTGAGAAGTGAGCTGTTTAGTGAAGTTCTGAGAATATCAGTAAAGGCTTGTGATCAGAAACTCCATGTCTGTAGCCTGACAGCAGGAGTTCAAGGCAGAGCTTACATTTTTACCTTCAGCCAGATACAGAGCTTAGCTGCTCTGCATGCTTGATAGTTTACCTTGCCTTGTAGGCTGCAAAGAAAGATTTATAATTAATCTTTGTCTGTAGACTGGAAGCAAAAAGTACATTTTTAGGTTACTAGTTAAGGCTTCAAGTATCAGAGCTGATGCAGCTGTGTCTGCTCCATACTCTTGACTGGTGCCTTATATTAACCTAGCTTGAGTATCACTGTACCAAAATGCAGAGATGTCCCAAAGACAGTGGGGTAAAACTGTCCTGTAGGGAATGCTATTTATGCTTACTGCAGCTCTCAGCTCAAAACTGTGCAACTGTGTGTCTGCTCCATACTCTTGACATCTCTGGTGCCATATATTAACCCAGCTTGAATGTCTCTGTACCAAAATGCAGAGATGTCCCCAAGACAGTGGGGTAAAACACTGTCCTGTAGGGAATGCTATTTATGCTTACTGCAGCTCTGAGCTCAAAGCTCTGTGTTTAGGCTCTGCTTTTGAATGTCTTTTCTATGGGAAAGTTAGCAAAGAGGCAATGCAGCTCAAAACTCTGTGTTTAGACTCTGCTTTTTGAATGTCTTTTCTATGGGAAAGTTAGCAAAGAGGCAATGTAGAGAACTACATCATGGGCTACAGATACATTCTGTAGCTCTTGCTCCTTGAGAAAATAAGAAATTATGGCAGCAATTGACTTGTCAGCTTCAGTCATCATGCAAGTGCCAAACTCAGTTAAGTTTTGAAAATTAAGGTAAAGCAGGGAACAAAGCCTCTCACACAGTGTTGGTTGAAAACAAAGAATCAGGGATTCTGCTGAGGAAGTAAGTGATAAAATTAGACTGGACATTTCCAGCACATTCTGACAATCAAACCTAAGTCAGTATCAATGTTTTAAATTAAGAATCATCAGCAGTGTATCATTTCATTCAACAAATCTTACTCTAACAGGCTCTGTCACTTTCTTAGTCCTGCACTTGCTACAGTTGGTTACCCAGCTGTTGATGAGATTGCTCATCCTGTAATGAAAGAGCACTGGCCATCAGCCCAGGCTGGCTTCTAGATTAGGCAGATGTTTAAGGGTAAAGATGCAAAATGGGGAATGGTTTCTGGGATTGATATCTAGTTTTCTCTGTATTTATATTTCCCAGAGTAATCCAGCAAATTTCCTCTGGTCTTTCACAGAAAAAATGAGTAACTTCTTAGCATATAGGAAATAGTTGGATTTTTAATGTAACATTAGTGTGCCTTCTGTAGCAAGTGCCTCTCCCATATTTCCTCAAATTTAACATATTTATGTAACCCCTGGTGCCACAATCTGTGAGAACCCCCATTTCTTTAACATCACTGGCCTGAAAACGAGCTGGGAGTCTTGCAGCAGATGTGGAATTATGTGGCAAATTCCAGCTTGCCAAAATCAGAGGAGCAAACTGAATCTCCTGAATGTTGCAGCTCCTGGTGGTGCCTGATTTGAGCAGCCAGTGAGCAGTGCCTGGCAGTGCTGAGGGAAGATGTTGCTCTGCAGAGTAATTTGAGCAAGATGGTTACTAAAGAATCACGACCAGAGAATCACAGTAAAATGCAGACCTGTATGTGTGGAACATTAAGAAATGCTGGGATAGCTTTGAGGAATTTGCAGTTGGGTTTTCATTGCAATGACTGGTTGTACCCTTTGTGCACGTGACTGGCATTCAGAGTGTCATCCCTCACATCTCTTCAGATTCATTTGGGAAGCTCATTCTCCCCCCTCACCCCCCTAACATCCATGTTAGGAAAAGTAGAGTATGAAACTGTGAATTGCAATGCCATCTGTTAGTTCATAAGGGCACTGGGAAGGCAGCCACATTTTTTCTCTTATCTACTGCCATGCCACATACATTTACAGTGAGTGTGCATGACCTAGAAGCCTCTGTTGCCTGTGGAGAGATGCCCTATATTGTCCTCTGCTGTTTCTTTTCTGAAAAGGACTGCACCTTCCCCTGCTGTGCTAGTTAAATGATGCTTACACAGGGTAGTATCTAAAAGAAAATGCAGAAGTCTGTGAAACTCTAGAAGACCTTCCAGACTGGCAAGATAGACCTCAGATAAATAAAACAGGATGCAGAGTGTTTGGTTTATCTGCCACCATCCAATATCCTCAGGAACTTGAAACAGCCTTTGGGGCCAAATCCGCTGGTCCTGTAATTCCGAATAACTAAGTACCACAAGATGATCCCTGAGTCATCATTTGGCCCTGGGATCTGTTTTGTGTCTTTCTTCTTTATCTAAACAGCTTTGTGAGAGCTTAGGCCATTTTTTGATTGTGAGTCATGCACAACAAACCCTGGGATTGCAGTCTGTGCTTCAGTCTAGAGGACACAATTGTAGTGGTGCATTTCTCCAGCATGAACCTTTGCATGAATGAATGAATGGTAAAACTTGCATGCAGAACAGCACAAAGGAGTAAGCTGCAGGTGTGTTCTAGTAGGAGACAAAGTTTGCAGGTGGGAGTTGGAAGTCTTAGAGTGGAGTGTTCAAAATGTTGGATCTGCCCCTCGTTTGCATTGTTACAGCTGGCAAGTCAAAACATCTGGGTCATTGTCTCCTCCTATAAAATGTGTGTCATGTAGTTTTAATGCTAAGAAAGAAGGTCAAAAGTATCTAAACATTAAAACCCAGGAAGTCTGTAAGTAGCAGATCAGTGTCAGGACTGTAAGACACCAACACCTATTGAATCATTTCTCAGTGGTTATTGAATGTTGAATTTATAACTGCCTTTCTCCCCCATTCTCCAGTCTAATGCCTTGTGCTTCTGCAAATGCTTTTCCTGTAGTGAGGAAAATTGTAATTCTGTCCCCTGCTATTTTTTTGTCTGCACTTGAAGGAACTAAATTATCTGTGACATACTAAAAGTTTTAAAAGCAGACAAGTGTTGTACTAGTCAGAAACTCTCAGAGAAGTTTGCTTAGCTGATAGGTCCTGATGTTTTCTTTTTTGCTATTTTATCTGTGTGACTTCCCACAGGATTTTTTAATAACAAAGATTTTGTTTTGCCAATGTATTTTGTTAGTTTCTCATTTAATATCCTAACAAAGGATATTAATTCCACTTTTTTCAAGTCATGTTTTGCCAAGAGATGTCATTGATGCTATGTAGACTTTTAATCTATAAAACCTTTATATAGCTCTAAATAAAGGTAAGAGACAATAGAGCAGTGAGATTGGAGTAATATCAATTTTGTCCCTGTTTCTTTGTAGAGTTGTAGAGTTTTTTAATCTTAAAATTCTCATTGTAATTGCATTCCACCTGCTGGAGAAAGAGTTGCTAGTGAGGACTGAGGCATGTGGAGAAAATGGAATTCAAATGAGATTGGAGTACTATCAATTTTGTCCCTGTCTGTTTCTTTGTAGAGTTGTAGAGCATGGTGGGGTTTTTTAATCTTAAAATTCTCGTTGTAATTGCATTCCACCTGCTGGAGAAAGAGTTGCTAGTGAGGACTGAGGCATGTGGAGAAAATGGAATTCAAATTTACAAAGGTGCCAGCATCCTGAAAGTTGGGAATTGAGGTGCAAAAGCTTACATTTTGGATACTACAGGCAAACAGTTGGTATAACATTTCCAACTCTTGCAGTTGCATATTGCCATTTTCTTCTCTGCAGTCTCAATTGGGATTTAAGTAAGAACAGAAGAATATCTGCTTTCATTTAGTGGTTTGAAAAAAAAAAGTAAAAAAAAAAAAAGTGAGTGCTTCTCCAGAAGGCTCCAAGGCAGACAGGAGAGAAGTATTTAAATTGTAGGGTATGAGTTTCTTATTTTGATTTAAATCTCATGCTGGTTCTATGATTTCTGTGTTCAGGAGCATTCCCAGTCCATGTCTAGTGCCAGTGGTATTTTTTGTTGATGCCACTTGATAAATACATGTGGGTCTTTCCCCAACTCTTGTTCATTTTCAGGTTTTTGGAAAGAGTGTGTATATATTTTTATTTATATATAATACACATATATACACATATCATTTGTATTATATCCAGCATGCATAGCCTTTATCTGACTTGCTAAATGTCTGCTATTTGCTAGGGGTCTGTACCTGGGAGGAAAGAAGTTGTACTGAGTGGAGTCTACTGGTTGTCATCCTCTTCCTTGGTATCCCTAGATACTGGCTCCACCACCTGCTTCAGCATAGTTTCCTGGCATTGCTGACTTCTGAAAAAATGTTGTTTTGTTGCCAAGTCTCCTGCAAACTGGTTCAGTGCACGTGGTGTGATACCTCTGTAAATATGTCAGTCTTGTGGTCTGGGAAGGAGAATCCCTTGGTTACCAAGTTTGTAGGTGAAAATAATAGTTAATTGAATTGTTGCTTTAACCCTGGAAGTTAAAAAAGAAGGCCTTCTGTTAGTTAAAAAGCAATGAAAACTGAGTGGCAAAAAAAGTTTCTCATACACATTCAGCTGTTCTGAATGTGTGACAAGACTTCTGTCTGAGGGAGGGAGGCATGAAGGCAGAAAGGAAGGGGACAAACACCTCTATCTTTGCAAGTCTGTGATACTGCCAGTAGAACTAGATCCATCCTTTGAGGTTTGTGGCAAGCCAGTGAGCTTGTGAATTCTGTCTCTTTTTTTTTGTCAGAATGAAAAACCTTCATGCTTTCCACAGTCTTGCACCTTTAGTGTGCTGACATTTCTGTGGTGTTTTACTGATCACATCTACTCTTAATTTCTGATGTTTTTTAGAAGAAAGATATCCCTGTAGATTAATATATCTTTCTTTTGGTTTAACTGGTCAAAGATTGAGCACGAACCTTGATTTTTCAATCGATTTTCTAGTTGAACAAAACAACTTTGTTTCAGGATGTAAAAGACAGCATGCACTTCTACAGGGCAGGTGAAAGTCATTGCTTATTGCAGGATTAAAGAAACTAAACTCCATGTATGCTTAGGAGAGGTGGGTGATATCTGGGAACAGTAGAAATTATCACTCCTTGTAGGATACTGACCAAAAAATCTGAATTTGTGACAAGTTGGATGCTGAGTAAGTTTTCATTAGTGTTTTATGAAACTCTCCCTCTCTTCCTGGAAAAAACCTGATCTCTGCCATAGGATCTGCCAGTTTATTGGCAACTTTAGAGGGGCCAAGGCGGGTGAATTTTACATCCTGGGGCAGCTTGCATCCCTGTGTCTGACATGCATGGGAAAGCACATCCATTTGACTTCTAGAAAAACTTCATTTGGAGGGGAGGGTCTGACACGTGGCAGGGATGTGTGTGTGTGTGTCAGCACCATCTGTTGTGCACCTTCCCATGCAGGGATGCCTTAGATGCTTTTCCCACCCTCTTTCCCACTACCTGTTGATAAGAAAGAAGCTCTTGGGGGCTTTCAGATTAACCTTTCAGTGTCTGTGTATTGTGTGTTGCCCAAAAGCACTCTGCACTTGAGACGTGCACATTTCCACTGTGAAGCACAAGGTTTCATGGAGCTGTGTGTTCTGCCAGAGGGGCACAGCTCTGCTCAGAGCAGGGTGTTGAGTCAGTGTGTGATGTGTTTGGTGTTTGGTGTTCAAAGGTGAGCTGTCAGCCACCCACACAGAGGTTCTCTTGAGGCCCATAGTTAAATCTCTGCTACCCATTTACTGAAGAACAGTTTTTAATATCGAGGGAGATAGCTCTTCTTTGATATCCCTGAAAACTCCTGAGAGTGTGTTTGTAGAGAGAATAAATGCATTTTTCCTTGCCTTTTTGGGCTTAATAAGAGTAATCAGGAGCAGATGTGACAGGTATTCAGCAGAGTGTATTTGAATTAATTTAATTACCTTCCTGGATTCAGACACAGTGGCATAATTGAACTGTGGCTCTCTGTGCTGTTACATTTGGGCATGTTTCCAGAACTGGTAGGAGTTTTAGTGATCAGTAGCTGAAACCACAAAATGAGAATTCACTTCACAGTTTTTTAACTGGGAGGACAAAACATTTCTCCTTTCAGTTATGTCATGTTTCATAAACTCACACTTTTTTCTCTGCAGAAGGATGGGATGGCCAGTAGAGTTCTGCCTTCTGACCCTTCAAGAACAGAGGCATGAGCCAATTCTACTTTATGCATCAGTCTGTCACAAGCAAGCACAAGAATTGTTTTGAGTATCAAAATTAATCACTCTCTATGTTTTCTGTAACCCAATAAAGCAGTACTAAGGAGGAAAAATCCCAGTTCAAAATTCATATTACTCTAGAGAATTAGAGTCTGTTGGTTGACACCATTCCATTTCATAAGTTTCATAAGTTTAGACCAGAGCTGCTATTTTACTTGAATATTTAAAGCTTGCACACTCCTCACTTCCTCTTAAATACAGTGAATTTTCTCTAATACAATGAATTTTGTGTAATATTATCCTTCATATCTGCTTGAGCTCAGGAAGCATGAAGTTTTGTATTTCAGTAATGAAGAAAAATGTTTCAGGAGATGTGCAAGGTGTGGTATAGCAAGGGGAAAGGGGAAGATTTATAAGAGTTTTGTCATCTCTCTTGCTTTCTGAAGGGTTGGCATGGTCAGGTTTGCTGTAGGGGCCTGTCTCCTGAAAGCTGTGTGCCATGGTGTTCTGTGTCAGTGCCTGAATGGATTCAGCCATGTGGGCTTGTTTTCAGCTGGGTTGTGGTGGATTTTTTTTTTGTTGCTGTGTAAAGTTTCAATAATTGACTGCTGTGTAAGGCAGTTGGTTTGTAGACTGTATTCTGTTTGGAATTGGAAGCAGGAAGAGTTTAGTTTTCCAATAAACAATTCTTCCATTTTATTTCCATAAAAATTGAATCACTTTCTTTGAGTGAAATACTTTAATTCCAGTGCTATGGGCTTCTGAATTTTTTTCATCAAGAGTTTATTAATTCAGCATTTCTGAGAAACATCATGATTTTACTAATTCAGCATTTTCCAGTGGAAGACTACTCCATCAGAATCTTAAACCAGATCTGGTAGCTAGGAACACAGACATTGACAAATTTCTTAGCTTTTTTTCCCTAGTAGCTTCACAGGCATTTAAATAAAATTGCTCTTCCTTCTATGAAGTTTGTATTTTCTTTTGGATTACAAACTGGCTTAATGAAGATTTCATCAGTGTTGATGCCAGAGCATTCAAGGCACAAATTCAGGCTTAAGGTTTTGTAATTCCCACCACAGGCAAGTTGAAGAGAAGAATTCTCCACTTACTGATATTGGCAAATGGATTTTAGTATAGTTTCAAAATGGATTTTGCCTGTGAGGTTGTTGGACCATGTATGCATGTTTTTGAACTGACTCAGCAGTAATGATCTGGATGTGTTTGGGTGAAGTGAATTAAAGCAAGAAAAAGTGAGTAAGGACTATAGGTCTGGATGTCAGAATGTCTTGGTCTTATCTATATACTTTCTAGGTAATTTTACTGATTAGTTTTTGGGAAATTCTTTTTAAACAATGAGTGAAAGATTTATCTACTGTAATGTGATTCACTTATATTAACAAAAAAAAGGACAGGCAGAAGTGATGCTGTTGCAGCTTAAAGAGTAGAGATTTAGTAAATTACTTAATTTCTAAAACCCAAATATCAACAAGCAATATGTTTTTGTACATTTTTGAAAAGCAAGTCTTTAGTGCATTGAGGTAGAGCAAGTTTTCACTTCTGTTATCAAATAAAGGACAGGCAGAAGTGATGCTGTTGCAGCTTAAAGAGTAGAGATTTAGTAAATTACTTAATTTCTAAAACCCAAATATCAACAAGCAATATGCTTTTGTACATTTTTGAAAAGCAAGTCCTTAGTGCATTGACGTAGAGCAATTACCTAAAAGCTCTTTAAGCTTTAGTGTAATGTTCCATATAATGGGAAACATTAAGTTCACTTTAGCATTTATCCCTCTAGTGTTTCCAAACACAGGACCCAGTTCTGCCAACACTTCATGGATATTTAAAGTTTAACACATGAAAAGTCCCATGTGTCTGTCACAGGAAAATAACAGAACATTGATTTGAAGGAGTCCTGGGCTAGGAAATAATTCTTTCCAATTGCTTACACCTGTGTATGGAGATCAAGGTGGATTTAGGACTGCTAATTTTTTCCTGGGGCAAAAAAAAGTTAAATACAAGAACCTCCCCTCCCCATCATTGTGTTCTCTGCTCAAGCATCATAATGTGATTACTTGATTTTAGTAGTTTCTGAGATACAGTACCAGCATAGAAAACTCAGTAACTCAAAAGAAAGGGGAATTTCTTAATGTAATATTTTCTGAGGTAATGTGGGTTGTGAATATTTATGCCACGTGGCAAAAGGACTGCTTTGACTAAGTGCAGGAAATTTTATGTGGTAGATACCATCCCTGCATCACTAATTCATGAATGCCAGTGCTGAAGTGCAGCCTGGAATATTTCAGACAGGAGAAAGAGTTGTCTTTCATTCAGAAAGCAGAAATACAGAAAATGCAAGTAATGTTCTTTGAGTCTCACCTTTGATGTTACATGTTTCCATAAAAAGTCCTAAGAAAATGTCATTCATTCTTACAGTTTTTGACACTGGAACTGTTTCCCATGGGTTGATAAATGTGATTGATGGTGCAGTGATAGGCTTGAGATTCCCCCTAAGTACTCCAGTGTCCCTTTCTCTCCATTCCCATTTGCAGGATCTGCAGCATTTGACAAAGTATCAGAAACCTATAGAAGCCTCTAATCTTTGGGGTAACTACCACAAGTATCCAGTAAGAAAGTAGCTTATGCCACATTATTTCCCTGAAGTGCTCTTTGTAGCACATTCAGAAGCACAGACCACTATTTGCTGCTGTCTCATATCATCACATTTAATTCTTTCCTTCTGTCTTTCAGAGCTCAGTCTGTGGCCTGCACTCTGCTGCTTATTCCTGCCCATTTTTACTCTGCCTTTTGCCTCAGTCCTGCTACCTCACATCTACTGGTTCTATCCATCCATCATTTTACCTTCCATACTTAAACAAGCTTTGCACCCAAGCAGCTACATGAATCTTGCTTTGCACCTTTCCTCTTTCTAGCAATTCCTTTTACTACCTATTAATCAGTTCTTAATGCATCCCCTCTCTGTGTTTGTTGCTGTATGTCTTCTTTCTGTTGCTTATCTGATGTTTAAATTAGAAGAAGGTAAAGACTTTGTCTTTTTGGTTTGTGTAAGTACACAGTATGCTCAAAATGTTCAGTATAGTTTCTTGCATTAAAATGTGTGTGCTCAAGGTGCCTAGAGATACTGATGCTAAGAATCTTACTAAGAGAATAAATGAATGAGACCTCTATACTTATTCTGGTGTAGGTTTGTTTGTGCATTTATAACATGCCTGTTATCCTAGAATCAGATTTTAAGGGGTGTTTGTTTGTCATTGGATCGATCAAAAGAATGATTGGAAAGAGTTACATTTTATCTGAAAGCTTTGACAGCTGTTTCCTGGTCCTAATTGAATGAGCAGTTTGTATTCCTTGTATTGTGCACTGTTGTCCATAGTAAGTCAAGGTAAGTCATATTTAGACTATCTGGAGATTGTTGGAATATTCTTCCCATTCACATATTAACGTGTCACTCACTGAGTTATTGATTTGTTGGGTATTTTTCCTGTTCTGCTCTAATTTGAAGGACATGACGAAAGGAAAAGTTGACCTTTGTTTCTGTGTATTCTTGCAGACCTTTCCATCTAGAGATGCCTCCTTTCCATATAAAACTCAGTTTCCATCTGTGGTGCCAGCCTCCACTTTCAGCAGTGAGTACAGCACAGAATCTAAAATCCTAGATTATGTGCAAGAGCTGGACTCTTCCTTCCATCCAGTCTTATCATTCCCTTCAGGTGAGTAATGCCATGACCTAACAGAGTGCTTGTGCTTGTGACAGCTGTACAGGTTGTGGACTGACTTGTCTTTTCAATGATTTTCAGGACTTAGTTATCTTAACAGAATACTTCACACTGTCAAAATACATGAGTTTAGACTAAATGAAAATCTTTACTTGATCCTGACTTTTGAAACACACCTAGGTTTCTCATACCAGCAATGTGCTTACAGCCTTGAATGACTGGTCATGAGAAAAGGTGTGCTTGGGTGTCTCATGGTGTGTCTGATTGAGTCAGGGTCAGTCCTTTAGAGATGGTGCTTTGCCAACAGAATACCATCGTTATATTGTTTTCATAAGCAACTTTCTGTTCAGGCCCTTTGGACTAGGTCTAAAAAACTTTATTTAGGTTTTCTAATTATTTTTGTGACAGTCATCCTTTTTTATTACCTTTGAAGTTTTATGGTTTCTTGTCATCTGATCTTTTAGTCTTTTTGGACAGTAATGTAGAGGATGTTGTCTGTGACTCAGCCCTGAAATTAGTGCAGGTGCAACTTGGCAGTACTTGGGACTTCAAAATAACAGCCTAAATGCTGTTACCAGCAGAAGGGATTGAATTTTTGTGGGATTTTTTTGTTTTGGGAAAAACCTATTTTTACTGACCAGTACAGGAATTATGTTGCTCTTTGTTGTGGGGGGGACACTTCTTTGCCACAGAATAATTCTGGAGATGAGGCTGAGACTTCCATGGAACTTTTTGACTCTTTAATCAAGTCCACTGTCTTCCCAGAATGACAGAGTAGACACTGCAGCCTTGTATAAAAAAGTCAGGAATTAATAAAGGCTTGGTTTTGGAGAATTTGTCACTGGCCTGTAGAGAAGACCCAAGTGTGGACATGGAATCCAGAGAAAGCCTCAGCTCTGGCAGTTTGCATCCCATGCATGGGTTAAAGAGGAGATTATTGTAGGAGCAGATAGGAGAAATGGAACAATCACTTCAAGAGTGCAACAGCAAACATCCCAGTCAGCAGAACTCTGTTGTGGACAGAAAAACACCACCTAAATCTTTCTTCTTTTACACATACTATCACATCCCCTGTGACTCTGGCAGCACAGCTGGACCCCAGGGGTTTAGACATCTGTTCAAGGAAGGTCTGTGGCCCTTTTGTTCATTATTACCTCCCTGTTTAAGGAGACTGGGCTGTGTAGCAAGAACATGGAGCTTTTGTTTTCTCAAAAAAAGCTTTGTCATCATAAAAAGCCTAAAAAGCCTTGGACTGTGCTGTGGCTACTGTTGGACACTTTGCCAGGATGGAGGAGGAAAAATGTTTTTAGCTTCATTCCAGTATCAAGAAAATATTTCTTAAGGAATATTTGTTCTCTTTTCCAGGAGCCTTGCTAATAATAGTTGAGACAGGGAAGAAGTACTAGAGCTGCTATCTCCTGTTCAAATGCAGCCCTCACATTTGAGGGATTCATGCTTTACTTTGTGCACCTTGCTGTCTCTACCTCCTCATGAAGACAAGTCTATTTGACATTTTCTTTCATGTGAAAGCATTATTGTGAATAAATGCATGGTAGAAATTTTCCAAGTTGTAGCCTACTTCCATTTCATTTTTCCTTTGCAGATTTCTTGGTTATCCCCTTCCAGAGCAATAGCTTCTCTTAAAATACTGCTTGTGCTGTGCCCACATCTTTATATATAAAAATTGTCAGCAGAGTAAAAGAAAAGGGTTTTGCATTCATTTTCTCTGTATGTTAAAAATACATTGTTTCATTTTGGAACTCTGGGAATTTGGGTTTTTTTGTGTGTATGCGTGCAAGAAGGGATTCAAGTTCAAGACTCAGATGTTCTCTCTCCTTGGTTTTTCATGTGGTTTCCTTTAAAGGTGAACCATAATTTGCAGACAATCTGGTAAATAGTGCAGTGGGACTGGCTCATAGTGTGCTCTCTTCTGGAAGCATAATTGTCTCTGTGTCTAAGTCTTTCTTTCACAAATTTCAAATTACCAAGGATCTTGACTAAATATATGTCAGTGGTTGCAGTATTGCTTTAACATAACAGCACCTCCTTCAACTTGCACCTTGATAAATGGAAAATTGTAGTTTGTATCTAGGAAGTTTGGGTTTCTGGTATTTCTGCACCTAGGCTGTGGATTGATTGAAACAAGCACTCCTGCCCTTTCAATGAAGATACAGGATGGTAAAAAATCTGGGTCACCCAGGTGGTTTCCCAGGTTAAAAAACAAAACAAACAAAACCAACACCTAAACAAACAAAAACACACAAAAAACCCCCCAAAACAACAACAAAAACAGCATCAACAAAAAACAACCAAAAGACCAACAAAATTGGAGAAATGTTTTGCTTCTCTCTTTACTTAAATGTTGTGACTAATACACCTTTCAGACCTTCTTTGTTTAACTTGGAAGCAGAGTAGGAAACACAGCAAAAACCTTGGGGTGTTGAGATAAAGCAATCAAGTTAGATCCATATCAAATTGAAAAGAAAATAGTTATTTTTATTTAGCAAAATAATGTTGAAAGTTCTTGTCCTGGCATGCCCTGGATGTAGTTTAATGCCCACCCTTGGGCCTGCCCATACTCCTCTTCTCATTCTGAATGTGCTAGCTGTCAAGCCTACTTATTACATTGACACTTTTTTCAATTACATTTCCCTTCATTTTTGTATTTTTTTTTCCAGAAAGGCTTTTCATGCCTGCCCACAGTCCTCTTCTCATTCTGAATGTGCTAACTGTCAAGCCTACTTATTACATTGACACTTTTTTCAATTACATTTCCCTTCATTTTTGTATTTTTTTTCCAGAAAGGCTTTTCATAGTTTTTTTTAAGCCTCCCTGCCTTACAGCAGTGGGTAGATTCCTGATCACTTGAAATGTTTGGCAGGCGAATTCTGCATCAGAACTCCAATCAGAAAATGAATTACATTGCCCTGCTGTAGACTTTTCCAGGGAGACAGAGAGGGAATGTACCTTAAAAACACTTCTAGGCTCCCAGCAGTAACAAATTCCAAAAGCATTAATGACTTGTACCCAAAAGGCTGAAGCAAAGCCTCTTCACATTACAGGAGAAGTGCACTGTGTGCTCTCTGCTCTGCTGGGTTTTGTGCAGGAGCTGGTCAAGAGGGAAGACCCCAGTCTTACTCTCACTCAATACCCTCCAGAGTCTGTTTCAGTCCTTAGCAGTAGTGCTCACAGATGATGTTGAATGTGATGGGTGAATCAATGCTCCAGTGATGATGCAGAATTCATTGGCTCAGAGGTTGCCATCTTTCTAATACAGATGCTATTCCTTTGGATTTCTGGTTTTTTTATTAGATATTCCTCTTCACATATACTTTGAAACATTATTAAGGAAGGATGACATCAAAGGAGAACCTGCTGATACCTCATCTTTGGGAGGGGACTTTAAAGTATCTGCTGACAATGGTATGTAAAGAAAAATGTTTTAGCTTTTTCATTCATCAGTATTTTCTGCCATGAAGAGGTTCAGTTTATAAACTTGTCACAAAGCAGGTTATCAGAGAAGGTATCTGAATGCTGCTTTAGGTGGAAGAAAAATTTCTTCTCAGACCACAGTGTCAGGTTGTCCCTAATTTGCACTGAGATGATCCCACCAGAGCTGTAGGAGGATACTGCAAGTGGGGGCAGTTTGGACCAGGTGCCTGACTGCAGTCCTGTTATTATTTGGATTCCTATCAGAAGTTTGGGGCTATTATAAATAGTGCAGCAGTTGAGATTTCCTGTACATTGTACCAATGAAAAGTAATTTCTCAACTTGATAAGTGCTTTTTCTGTTACAGACTACAATCCACATGTTTCTGTCAAACAATGGAGCAGTGGCTGTTTGTCTAATTCCAAATCTCAGTTGGTGTTGGGAACACCTGACCAGCTATCAGAAGGAAGAAAGAAAAGACATCTAAGTGAGACAGCAGTAGGTAAGAGAAAAATAGCATTGCAAGAGACTACAACATCTTTTAAAATATGTACTGTGTGAATATCACTGGGCTCTGAGAATTGAGTTGTCTCCAAAAAGGATACTGTTATGAAACTTACAAAGAAACAGCCTTAGAACACCGTGAAAATAATTTGCTATTTTAAAGCATAGTAATCATCTTTCTTCTTAAGTGTACATAGAGAATGAGACAAGCTGCTATATTTTATTTTTGGAGTACTCTTAAAGGAAACTGCTCAGCAGTTCAGCTGTGTTCTTCTAATACTGGGTGTCATTCTTAGTACAAAAGGGTTTTTTTAATAGTAGTCAATGAAATAAACATTGCAAAGTTATCTGTTACATCATGTGCCCAATGAAACATTTACTATTCCTGGCATCTTTGTCCACTGTATTTCATTTGTTGTGTACTGTCATTGGTGGCTCTGGATCCCTTCCAGACTTCTAAGAGGACTTGTGGATAGCCAGTTCTTACTGTGTTTTTACCCTTGTTACTGTTCTATTTTAAGCCACTGAATCTCTACTTCAGCACTTGGTAAGTTAATAGAAAGTGCCCTAAAAGTTCTGTAGAATAATGTGATAATTGTAGGGATACAAAATTTATCATACCACTGTTAAGATAAATGGCAGCTTACCTCTCCAGGCTGTTAGAATGTAAAGCCTAACAGATTCTGTTACAGATTCATTTATGTAACTTTAGGAAAACCTTTGGCAAAATTCTTCACAAGACATTTGAAGAAAGTAAGTCACAGAGCAAGAGCATATTTGTTTAAAATTTCCCTTAGGAAAGAATGAAAAAGTATAAATGATCAGCTAACATTGTGGAGAAATTAACTGGTGGTGCATATCCAGTCAAAACTGTAATCTTTCACTAGAGGTGGAGATACAGGAACTACTGCAGAGATGAATTAATAAAAAATTATGATCTAGGATTAAAACAAACCCCAAAACCCACAATCCACAACCCCAAAGCAAGACCACACGAACAATTAGGAGGTCTTAGAAGAGAATAAATTCTGTGTGTGGGCACGCTGAAACTGCTTTGGATTTAGGTGAGGGTTGTCCTTTGAATGCTTCCCCTGGTGCAGTCCAGCCCTGGCTTTGCTGTACAGCCTTCTCTTGCCCTCTGTGCCTGTGTCCAAGGGGGTGCTGTGCCCTGTCCCCTTTCACCACCAGTGATCCTGTTTCCCATGCCACCTGCTCCATTTGCTGGTCCCCAAGAGATGGATGCTGACTTTCTCAGTTTCCCAAAGTGTAGTCATGAACACTGAGATCAACAGCTGGAGTTACTTGGGAGCACTAATAAGAGAGAAAACATCTTGCTGTAAACCTTTTCAAGTTACCATTAGTCTTCTGACAATAGTATTTAGTTTTTTTATAAATGGAACCAAAAAAGCAGTCTTATATCATGAGGATCATCCCAGAGCCAGAAAACTGTTCTGTGGTGCATTCATGAGTAGGAGCACAAGTTCTAGCTTATTAGTGCTATGGGTTTAGTACTACATATTTATTCCTAATTTGGGCTCTGTCTAGGAGAAATTATCCATGAGGAAGGTCAGCCTAATGAACAAGGCCAAAAATAAAAGCTGTGTGCCAGGGAGTGCAGAGCTGCCTGGGAGATGGTAGTTCATTACCTTGACCCAGCCTGTGTAATACAGTCTCTAGGATCAGTCTCACCTCTTTTTCCATGTTGAAATATACTCATTCTTTTTGTTCATTGGTATATTAAGGCTGAGTTCTCCTTTCTTACTGGAAATTAGGTAGAAGGAAAGGAGAACAGGTGGTTAAATTGTGAATCCCTCTAAATACTGCTTATACTGGTACTGGTAAATAGGAATTACAGTTTGTCTGGAGCAATGAATCAGAAGAAACTGCTGTTGGTTTGGAGATCTAAACTGATTTTTTTTGTTACCCTTGCTGCCAGTTTTATCATTTATTAAGGAAGAAACAGCCAGGAGAACTGGTGAGATGCTCCCCAACTGCTGCTGGGGAACAGGGGGAATCTAAATCAGATTGTATTTGCTGTGAGTGTAGTCTGACAGCTCCTGAAAAAAAAAAAGTCAGGATTTGCCCATATGAAGCTGTTTCCATGAGAAGAAATCCTTCCTAGAAAAAGAGGGATGAGTTTCATGGAACAACAATGACAGGATGAATAGCAAATGTTTATTTAGATGGCTTTTTTTAGTATCCAGTAAATTGTAAGTGGCTCACTGTGGGCTTCTAGAAATGACTTTACTATTACTGTGTGGAAAAATTTCTGCAGTCTAATAGCCAACATGCAGTATGTCTTATTTATTGCTGTTTTTTATGACAGGGGAAAGCAGCACTCAGTTTGAGACATTCTCCTTCCAACATGCAGAGCCCGAGTCCCACAGCAGTTTTACTCCCACAAGCAGTGTCAGTGCCATGTCTCGGCCCACTCACAGCACTTCATCACAGGTAAACCAAAAATGTGTCACTGTCTCAACTGAAATATCAACAGAGAGTTATGCAAATTAATACTTATGACCTTTTTTTCTTGGTGCAGCTATATAAAATGGCCTCATGGTACAAATAGAGTCACAAAATTTGTTAAGTCTCAGTTTCCCTATTGAAAACCCTTTGTGCAGAAATACAGGCAAAGTCCCTGGTATATAATTTACTGAGGAGCAGCAGAACTCCAGCTCAGTGTACAGAAACACACTATTTTACTGAAATTAATGGAAAATTCACAACAATATTCAGATTCAGGTCCCATGGTTTTGGTAGGCCTGGTGGTATACTGGTGCTCTGTGAGTTGTCATGTTTTAATGCAGAGTTGAGTTTAAATGTGCATCCCACACAGTTTAGACAGCACACACTCCTTTATTCCCTGGAGTCAATCATCATCAAAGAACACATGAATGAGCACTTTAGAATAGTCTGTTTCCATTAAATTCAGGCTTTCTCCTTGTAAAGTTCTAATGTTTCTCTGCTAAAATGTATTTCCTATGACTTGAGGTGATTCTCTTGTGTTGATTTTATTATTCAGCATAACTCCAGGAGGAGGTTGAGAAGTGAGAGCTCCTATGATATAGACAACATTGTTATTCCCATGTCACTGGTGGCACCCTCAAAGCTGGAGAAACTACAGTACAAAGAAATCCTTACTCCAAGGTTTGTTCACAGCCTCTTGAATTGCAACGACGTGAAAAGAAACATGAGAACATTAACTAAAAATATAATTTACATGGAGTTACAAAATGTTACAGTATTAAAGATGATATTTTCATGCACTTGAGTTGTTATCTGTGCATTTCAGTTCATGTGACCAAAGTTGTGGGAAGACTGGACAGCTGATAGCACAGGAGGAATAGTCTGATATGCACAGGGATGTGGCAGATGCACAGACTGGCTAAAAATAGAAGTGGATTTATATCATCTTAATTGTAGTTATGGCCTTTAATATACCTTAATAAGGTACAGCTTAAGGCTGACGAGCTCTTGAACAGTTTTTTGGAGATTGCTGTCTTTTTTGTGTGTTCATAAGAAAGTAGTAAACTATTTTCTGTGAATTAACAGAAATGGATTTAGTTGGTTTTTTTTAGTTTAGCCATTCTGATACAGTAGAATAAGCTTATTTCTTTCCATACCATGTAGGCCTACAATCATGATTCTAGAGACCTTTTTCTCCTTTGTTTTAGAAAAAGAACATCTTTAGATTTCAAAACCAGGGTAATTGATCTTCCCTGCTTACTTCAGTGTCTTAGTAGCTAGCACATTGCCTGCAGTGTTAAATGTACTTGTTCTGTACTTTAAATCCATAATATGTATTTGCTTTTTTTTTTTTTGCTTTGTCTTTTAAGTTGAAAAATATTATTAAAACTGTATTGGATATTAAAGACTGTGTTAGGAAAAGGAAAGGTTAGATACCTTGTTGGGAAAGGAACATTTAAATTCATCCATCTGTTATCAGCACCTTAAACTTAATTTGATTTTCCTTGTCTTATTTCTAGCTGGAGAGTTGTTGAACTTCAACCTTTAGAAAAATCTCAAACAGATGAAGAAGAGGTAGGCTGTATTTTAATTAAACCATTAGGTTTATTTAAAGTAGATACAATATATAATTGGGGTAATTGGTATATTCTTTCTGAAAACACCAACTTCATACAAATCCCAGTAAGTTTCAAGTTTCAAAAATAAAGTATTGAGTATCAAATTGTCCCTACAGTGGGAGATAGAAATGGAGGTATACCATTAATATTCCTTGTTCATTGTTTATGTGGCTCTGGTGCCCCTTGCTGCTGCACAGGCAGTGCTCCTGAAGGGTCCCTTGGCTCAGGCTGTGCCACCCTGCTCCTGAGCCCTGTAATGCTGCCTGTCCTCGTGTGACTGTCTCCTGGGGCCACCAGTGCTGTCCCTCCCTCTCACCCTCTCTTCCATGGCCACTTCCCATGGCATGTTGCTCTTTGGTAATCAGGAGTCTTGCCTGTGGGTCCAGCAAGTTTCTTCAGTTTTCTTTTCAGTATTTTTTTCCTGCAATCCTCCTGTTGGGACCAAACTTTTCTGCATTGTCATTTCAGCATTTCCTGCCTGCCTGTTGAGCTAAGTTTGCAAATCATAGGCTGGTTTTTGCTTCCTCCAGACATAAGAATCTACCTTTTTCCTCAGGGAATGTCCATGGACTTTGAAGCTGGGGGTCCCTTTCTCCCCTAATCAGGGGTTTGAGGCATTTCCTAACTTTGGGGTGAATGTGCCAGCAAGTCTGGTCTGTAGGCTGATTTTCTGTCCTTCCAATCTTTTTGTGGCCTCTTTTCCAGAAACCTGTCAATTTTTATGTCCTTTGAACATCTTTAATCTCCCTCCAGTCTCTGCCACTGTTGCAAATTGTAACTGTAGGACTTGTATTTCTGCCTTTATCCACAATATCTGTTCTTGAGCTGCTATTTGAGAGAATGTCTACAGCAGAGGTTAAGTTGCTATAGCAGTAGAAAAAGATGGCATTTAGGTAGCAGTGCAGATTACATTAATTACTACAGTAAACAGATCATTATGTCACTCTCCTGGGGTAGAAAATACAGCCTCCACAAAAGCACAAATTCCGTAGAGGTTTATAGGTCTGTAGCTACCTGCTCCATCACCTGTCCTTTAGGAGAACATCACAGTCTCAACTCCTTACCTGGTGTAGTTTCACTTATCTGGCAGCATACTCTTGGGCTAGAAGGAAGAGAAAAGCTTACTCTGTTCCTGCCTTTTCCAATGAGCAATTGAGAAATTCCTGTGAAGTCTGTGGTCAAATTTATGTCACTTCCACCCACTCTTCTGGGTTAGTACCCTCCCAGCCAGCAGGAAGCATGCCTGTCCTTCCTTTGTACCAAGAAGGTCAAATTCCACACACAGGAGAACACTCCTGCAAGGATATTTAATTAAACCATTTGGAGAATAACTAATAAAGGCAGCAAGGGCACTGTGTCCCTTGAGCATCTACTGTTCATTGCTGTCTTCATCCTGCTGTCTGGGAGGAGTGAAGAATTGCAACAGTGATTTGCATTCAGGGCTTCAAGGAGCTTGCATGGAATCAGTGGATTTCTTGTTCAGATTTCAGATCCCATAAAGAAGACTTGTCTTGTGTTTTTAGTGTATTTTGCTGCAGGGACTTCAAGGTTTCTCTCTGAAGTTCATGGCTAATGTCTGAATTAGTAGCCCACCCAGTACATTTGTGTTTGGCATGACTCTCAATCCTGTATGATTCATCCTCTGGCCAGGAAATAACTTGAGTTAACAATGCAGCAGCTTTGCCTCCTGCTGTGGCCCACTGCTTCTGTATCATCTGTCAGCCACTGGGTGGAATGAGGGGGAGAGATGCCAGACAGAGAAAAATGCTAATGATCTTGTTTGTGTAAATCATCCTTTGAGTTCCCCCCTTTCGTTTGGGATCTTGTTAATTAGTTTGGATGTTTTTCAGAGCACTGAGAAAAGGTGATAGATCATAATTCTTCAACTGCCTCTAGCTTTGAGCTGAGTTAAATTTGCTTGTGGAAAGACATGAGGAAACAGCACCATTACCTGCACTCATGCTCTGACACTCTTGAAATTCCTCCATATGCTAAAGTCAAGGCAAGCTTTAGTAGGTCATTCACATAACACAAGGGAAGGCAAAATATACTTTCTGCTTTTATATAAAATGCCCTTTTTCTCTATTTCACTGCATAGTAGCCTGTGGTGGTGCTGGAAATGATTTAAAGTTTTTTGTGGTACTACATAATAGTTTATTTACTTCTCTATCTTCTCCATAGCTAAATTTGAAACTTCAGAGTTGTCCTTGTGTCAAGCAGTAGTCAGGGATTTCTGCCACTGGATAACTTTTTTCTTCTTAATCTTCATTGTCTTTGTTGTCTTAATATTTGTCTTCTCTGTCTTCTTCATTTAGAGGCTTTCAGTGCAACAACCCATATCCAAGTAATAGACCTGCATCCAGCATTTACTAAGTTACAAATAAATGTGAGGTCCCCAGTTTGTCATGCTCCACGTGAGCCACACTTCCAAGGATGGGAACTCAGCACTTTCTGGGAGTCAGGCCTCTTCATTGAGCCTTTGAGAACAAAAAGCTTACCTTTTATGGGTGCTTTTTTGTTTCTGGAAATTTTGCCTTATAAGAACAAAACTGGCAATGCAAAAGTTAATCTACTATCTATGTCTGCTCTATTACTTGTTCTAAAAATACTTTCTGGAAACAGAACATTTGAGTTTCCTGGTTTGCATGTATGAATTTGCAGTGTTATTGCTTTAAGGCATGGGAGGGTGTGGCTCAGGTTTTCCTGTTTTGTTTTGGTTTTAATTTGTTTTGTCCAGGTTAAAGCTTCTGGAAAGGCTTAGTTGTAACGTTCAAGTTTATTTTGTAGTTGTTTTAGTAATGACAAATTCTTTGGGGTAATTCCTTGTGCAATTAGTTTTGCATAAGTGTTTTCATGGCCTATGACTCAGAGTTTCTTGTGGAGCCAAAGAGTGAAACACAGATTTTGTTGTTTTGAGAACCTTTCAGAAATATTCCTGGTGCTATTCAACATTCATGCACAGTATGTTGCAGTGTCATGGGGGAATCCAAAGCTTAGTTTTCTGTGAGTGAAATCATTAGACATGGCTCACAAACAGGCCTTCCCCACAGCCTTTTCTCTCAACATCCCTGCCAGATCCATCCACTGAGGAATGACACTTCTTTTGTCCTTTTTCAAACTAACCTTGCTGAGGAAAAACCACCAAATCTCTCCTGTTACAGAACTTTAAATTAATCTAAAGTTGTGGGAGGAAATGTTGGGGAGTGGCAGAGGCTGTAATGAACCGAGTAAAGACCTTTTATTCTGATGTCATGAAATTTTTATCCATAGAACAGATAATAATTTTTAAATAAGAAAATGTACTGTTCAAAAGAATAGGGTAGAACTCTTTTTAAATAAACAAGTGGTTAAATATGCTATCACCAGCTATGGAAAACAAACAAGGCTTATTTCTGTATTTTCCAAAACTCTTCACTTGGAGAGGAACACAGACTTTGATTTTGAATGGAAACTTGTTAAAAATGAAATCTCTTCCCAGCATGAAAAGTTTTGGCAATGTGCTAAGAAAAGTATTTTCAAATTCCTAAGTTTTTCTTTCTAAATTATCTTTTGTTTCCACTTCAAAGGAAATCTGAGCACAGAAAAACCCTGAATTTCCCCCAAGGGAATAACACTTTTGTAGTTCATAAAATTCTCACTTTCATGCTATACATCATTGACCTTGGAAAGACAGAATGTGAACTGAGATGTAGCCCTGTTTGGATGCTCTCCAAGTGACAGAGCTGGTGAATTTCAGAGAGAGGAGGAAACCCATTAAATTCACTTGCGTGAAAGGAAACCAGCAGCTAACAAAGTGGTTTGTGTTTAACATAAATAAATAAAAGCAATGAAGGAGCCTTCAGCAAGGAGTGATGAGATGAGCAAACTAAGCAGCCTGTTTGTCTGAAGGTTCCTGTCCAGTGCTGAGCTCAGGAGGACCTGGGCAGCCACAGTTCTGCAAATGGGTCCTGTGTCTGATTCCAATCAAATGAAGCCTTTGGGATCACACTGATTGGTTGTGATACTTTGTCATTGTACCTCTAATGGCTGTGAACCACCTCAGTGCTGAGACACTTAATTTGGGGATGGCTTCTACAGAAACACCAAGTGGAGCACTGCCAGGGTCTCTTTGGCACTGCAGGGAGCACTGTGCATTTGGTTCTCTATTTTATAGGCTCAGTTGGAAGATAAATGCTGTTACTTGTACAACACCACTGAGGATTTTACTTTAGAAAAAAAAAAAGGCAGTTTATTTTCCATTACCCCTCCTAATTATTAGTATAATTCTTGTCTAGGACTGATCTGGCAGTGCAGCTTCAAAGCTCCTATGACCAGGAATTGTTCTTTCCAAGAATTTCTCAGCTTTTGAGTTGGGACTAGCTGGCATAAAATCCATGGCTGCAGCATTCAAATGTTCCTGCCAACCTCAGCTTTTTAGGTGAACTTTGAATGGTTTGGAGCACTTTGAAACAACAGTGAGCTGTACTGGAGGGATCCAGCCAAGAACTCCCCCTGCCATCAGGGGAGTGAGGGGGAGGAGCAGCAAAGTTGCTCCTCAGCCAGCCCTGGCTAAGGAACAAACTTCCTGGTGTGTTGCCATCAGAGAAACACGGATGGCACTTTCACAGTGAAAGTTGGTGTGCAATCTTTTACCTAAAAATCTGGCTCTTGTTTTACTAGAGCAGGTAAAGTACTTGCATTAGGGCTGGTTTAAACTCACTTGGGATCATGCAAACCATTGGGTAAGAAATAGTATCTTCAAAGCAGAAGCCATTTTCTGCTTGGTTTCACAGCAGGAATGTGGCACCTCAGGTTCACCGAGTTCCCCTCCATGGAGTTATCAAAGTCCTTGGTGATCTCAAACCTATTTCTTAGTGCTTAAAGAGCACTTGCCAAATCCTGCTGCCTCCCAGCCTCCTTCTAAAGCAGTCTCTGGTAACTGTTGGAATTTTTGCTTGTCTTCATTATGTACTTTTAGTATTGCCTTCATTTGCAAATGAATACTCATCCTCTAAATTTTCTGCCTCTCACCACAGAGAAAAATGTGTTAGTTGCATGGAGCGGGTATAACATGGAGGGGATCAACCACAGAGCTGTAAAGAAAAAAAGCTAAAATGACAGCATCCCATACACCAGAGCTCTCATAAAGTGAACGGTGTAAATGTGCCTTTGAAGTGAAAGCATGCATTGTGTTTCCTCTCCTTGTTTGTTGAATAGACCTTTGCAGAATTACGTATAATAGTGGCTGGTGGTGTTTTCAGGAATGCTGACACTGACAGCTCTCCTTGTCTCCTTCCAGGTAGAAGACCTGTCAGACAAAGCCTTTTCCTGGCGCCACAGCAAGTACGAGGAGCGAGAGCGCGCGAGGTGGTCGCTGTGGGAGCAGAGCCGCTGGCCCAGGAGGAACAGCAGGCAGGTGTATTGGCTTTGATGAGAGCCTTCCTATTGAACCTGGCGTGGGTTGTGGTTCAGAGTGGCAGAAATGCTGTCACAGGAGTTGGAAAATGAGGGCATTCATTAATTAATTCATCAGGGACAGGACCAGGTACGTTGAACTTTGTGGGTGGTAGGGGAAAGCGGTGCTGAGGCATGCATTCTTACAGAAATGGGGCATGTTAGTGACCTGGCATTACTAAACAAATATCTTCCTCCCTCTCTGAACACAGAGCTCTGCTAGACTGTGCCACTCCCAGTTACTATGACTTTAGCCACCCAGTGTATCACAAGTCCTTCTTCACTCACCTGACTCAGATGAAACTCCATGGTGTTCAGAGATGTGTTACTGAAGGGTCCTGGCTGTGCCAGGGGCTACACTTAGAAAGTCATTGTGTGAATGGTTCATTCTCACAGGCTTGCCATCTGGTGCAGAACTCATCAGATTTAAATATAACCACTAAAAGTCTTGCAAAAAGTAGTGTATATCAGAGCAAACGTTGTAAAGCTGCATCTGCAGTTTGGCCCTGAGAAAATAATTCTCATAAATGAGTTCACAATCTGCCAGGGCAAAAAGCAGCCTATAAATGTTGGAATAACTTTTTATGGTATTTACCATATACTTGTGTCTACTCTTGTCTGAAAGTGAACCATGACACTAGCAATAAATAGTCAAAGATAACTTTTTTAAATGAGGGATAAAAATAGAGCTAAGCCATATTGAGGAACTTTATTTTAAGCAATTTTGAACATAAAACCTCCCAACTTTAGAAAGTGTACTGAAAAATAAAAAGTTCTGTATGTACCTTAATTTTGAAACTGAACTCCTTGGTAAAATCTTAATGCTGTTTGAATTCAGAAGTAAACTTGCTCATTGACATGAGCAAGGTCAGGATTCCACCTGGCATTTCAGATGCACGCCACTATTTTTTATCTAGTTTAAATTTCTGTTAAAAGTAAGGTCAACATTTTTAATCTTACTACATTTTTAATTGCTTTGCACTTGAGTCCAGAGCAGAAGTGGTATGGGGGAGCCCAAGGACTTGTCTCTTGAGTTGCACTTGGCACAGTGCTGACAGTGCAGCTTGGACCCCACAGGCTCCTGTGGGTGAGCCCCTCTCCTGAGGGGAACAACCTGTGGCTCACTGATTTCTGTTGTCCAAGGGGGAGCCCAAGGACTTGTCTCTCAAGTTGCACTTGGCACAATGCAGCTTGGACCCCACGGCTCCTGTGGGTGAGGCCCCTCTCCTGAGGGGAACAACCTGTGGCTCACTGATTTCTGTTTTCCAAAATCACAGTTCTGGTGAGCATGTGGAGCAAGATACATTAACTAGGTGTCTGCAGCCAGGGTGTGCCTGTCCACCCATTCTATCCATTTAGTTCCTCCACACAGTGCTTTGCTTTGGCTCCAGCCAGCAAGATCCAGAACCACACCAGTTTTCCTCTGCTCTTTTGGTTTAAGCAAGCAGAATGGAGGTACCATGTATGGAAAAACTGAACACTTTGAAAAGAAAATATGAACTGCTCATGGCAATGTGAAAGGTCAGGGAGTAGCTCTTAAAACTCATTTCTAATTCTGCACTAGATCTTACAGCAAAAATGCTGATGGACGACACAGCCAGGACGTGGTACAGAAAGACCATTGCTCTGCTGACCCTGCTCCTGACCCAGCTTTGGAAGCCCACAGCTCTGTTTGTTCAGGGATGGCACCACTCTGCAGGGAGAGCCAGGAAGAGAAGGTGGGTGAGCTTCCAATAGCTTCCAGCTCTGGTGAGTTCTGCAGTGACAACAAAGAAACCTGAAGATATTCTCCTGTCTCACTGATCAGAATCTCAGGCTGTCAGACTAGCTGGTGTGCACTGAACATAGCATTACTGTTTAGAACTACACTGCTGTGCTTTGGAAATTAACCCCAGATCTTTCAACAAGTTTCGTTGCTCAATACACATGGCACATGTTATTGAGGCAAATATGGAAGGACTGGGTTCAGGCTGGGGTTTTTTTCAGGGGTGTTGGCCAAGGTTCAAGACAGGCCTGGTCATTAGGGGTCAGGCATCCTGATGGTCTGGCACTGTGGAAAAGAGTTTCCTTGCCTGTTAAGGGTAGGTCTATTATTACTTCAAACCCTTATGCAGCCAGCTTACATCTTGGTGCCTGGCAGTGTTGTATTCTTTATCTGAAGAACCCTGCAAACACTGTAAAGAAAGACACTCGTTTGTTACTTGATAGCACATGATTCTGCACACAGTTAATCAGTTCAGACTCTACTGAAATCCCTTTTTATCCTCTATACTCTTTTTTCACCCTCACTCCTACTCTTCTGCTTCCTTTCAGTCTGGGCTGTGGGAACTTCGAGTTTTTCCACTAAACGATGAAGAGGTAGAAGCTTTACTGTGCCAAGATCAAGTAACGAATCAGACTGAAATGTCAAGTGCAACTTTCCCCAGCAACTCTTCCTGCACTCCAGGCACACCCACTGCTTTGCCAGACAATGGCTGTGCACCAAGAAAACAATCTACCCAAGAGTCAGAAGACTGCAAAAGCATTTGCCTGGGAAGCAACAGTACAAGGAAACAAAGGTGACAGGGAATAATGTGGTTCATTAAGAAAGCCAATTAAGGTGGAGAGGAGTGTAAGGTAAAATCTCTCGTTCACACAGCATATGACAGCACAATTCAAAATCTTTATGTTAGCTGCGTATAATATATTTTCTTTCTTGCTTTGTAACAGGCAGGATAAATCCCAAAGACAACACTTTCTTCTTCCTGAACCCCAAGAGAAAGTAATTATTTCAAGCTGGAAGTCTAATATTCCCAATGTCGGGAGTGGGCGCACATAAATTGCTGGCACCATTCACTTTCTGTTGTCATATTGCCACATTTGTCAATAATCATCCTTTTCTGTTTGTTTGTTTTCAAATGCATATCTGGTTCTAATGGACTCTCTGGTGCAGCAGGAGATGCTGTCTACCTTATCCAACAACTTCAACTGAACACAGAAAAACTACTTGAAAATAGAGGGGATAAGCTTGAGCCTCAGATTATTCTCCTGTGTGGCAGGACCATAGGTCAGAAACCTGTCTCTAACTGCACGTGTAAGGTGAGGGTAGGCGAGAACCAGCAGTTCAAAGCAGGGGATCTGGAAGCCTTGCATCTAGCTTAAGTCATGGCTCTCAGTAGTGCCAGGGCATGTTTCATGGTGAAATCCTCAAGCAATAAGGTAAAGCAGCCACTGCATTGGCACAGCCTGACACAGGGGAAGCAGGGTCTCTGCTTCAGACCTGTGGAGAGGGAGAGACAGGAGAGAGGGGTTGAGCCAAATCAGTGACACAGCCCATAGAATGCTGTGGCTTGGATCATCTTATTTCCTTAGTCCTTCAGTAGCTAATGAGGCTCATAATACTTTGCTTTAATATGTTAAAGTCTTGTTCCAATTTCTGTACAGTGCCTTGTAAGAGTCTCATAAGTGTGCCAACATTTGCTGACTAGCTGGAAAGGAAAAGATGATTGATGTCTTGAAGAGCAATAAAAAAAGCCCCAAAGCTTTCCATTGTGATTCTGGATAGATTTTTCATTTCCCAATGCATGCACAGTGAGAAAACAAAGGCAAGTTGTTTAAAACTTGCATCTGAATAGCATAGCTTGGAATGTATCTGCAATCCCAAGAGGTATTAACAAAGATTAAACATTGAATGTAGGTATAATCCACCAACAGGCAGTTTTTCTGTGTAGGACAGTTGAAGGCAATTTAATAGGAGTCTCTGTTTTTTGTGCAGTTTTCTTCCATGTGTAATATCTGGAATGGCACTGGACAGACGACCCAGTTTTAGTGTCAATTTTTTTTTTTTGGTCAAAATGACAGGAAATACACACTGGGCATATGAAAACAGTTCAGTAAAGTTTCAACACTACATCCTATTGCTACATTGTAGTTTATTGCACATTCTGATTATTTTTTTAAACACTTTTTTAACACTGGTTTGTCTTAAACTTGAATCTTGCCTCAATGTCTGATACAATAATCTTTGATGCAAGGTTGTTTTTTTAATTAAAAGTTATTTCTATATATGTTGTACATAGTCTGAATTTGATGGCTTTTTAGAAGTGCAGAAGTAGCAGCAATACTTCCTCTTGGCACGGAGCCCTGCTTGGCCTGCAGACCCACTGCAGCTTGCTGTGAGGCCAAGAGTCCCTCAGTGCCTCAGTACAGAGGTGTGTCTGCCCTCTCTCTTGTCCTGCATGTGCAGCTGCTTCCAGGAAAAATGTTCTCAAAGGTCAGTGTCTCAGATTTTGCAGGTCTTTTCCATACCCCTGACTACTCCTTAGGAACCTGATCTGACCAGCTCTCACCCAGCTTTGTTGTAAGGTATGGGTTTCCTGTGTTTGATCCCTGGGGCAGAGGGAGGAACTGCTGCACTTTAGGAGAGGGGACAGACAAAGTAACCAGCAGCCAGGCCAGCTGCCTTCCATGTCCTCAAAGTGCTGCCAGGAAGTGGAAATACAATCCAATCTGTTACAGAAGGGCTTTTCTTTACTGGAGGGTGGAAACAGAAGGGTGTTAAACAGCAGGCCAAGCACCCCCCTATATCAGAGGAGCTGGGTTATCCCAGTCTGGTGAGCCTGGGGACCTGCAGAGCATCCCTGCACTGCAGTTCAGGTTCCAGCTGCAGTGCCAAACCATCGTGTGGCTGCAGGGTCAGCCTGGTGTGGGCTGAAGCAGCTGCTGGGCTCCTGGCCCACTGCAGGGGCAGGTAGTGCTCTGAGCAAGGAGAACCCCAGCAGCTGTGTCCCCTCTATGTTCTTGCCACCCCTTGTGGGAACTTGCTATTGCTTCATAAGACAGCAATAAAAAGGGTATTTAGAGAAAGGCTGAGCAGGCCCAAGACAGAAGCAAAATGTCTATTTGGTCATTCCCCCAGTACACTCACTGCAGAAATCTCTTCTCCAGCAGCTGGCCAGGCCTGTGACAGCACACTGTGGCTGCTGGAGGACAGTGTGGTTCTGCTCCTCCTCCCACAGTGCCAGCACAGGGTTGTTCCATGGGTGCTGCACAGGGCTCTGCCAGCACTTGGGCAGGATATGTGGCAGGAACAGGCTGCATTTCACCCATCACCTGCCCACCTCCTGCATCCCTCCAGCTGGCAGGGCCAGGCAAGCAAGGTGGTTCTCAAGAAGCTGCAGACCTGTGCCCTGCCTTTCCTGTCTCCACTCTGTGTCTTGGCCCCAGACAGAGACTCCTGGTTTTCAGCAGCCCTTTCAGTACTGGCACAGGGTTAAACAACTTGCTGACCTCAGCCTGCTTCCAGGAGCAGCCTGTCCTCTCCTTTGTCCCCCTACAAGCAGCTGCAATCAGCACTGGCAGGCTGCTCTACTGCCTGCAGCCCAGGGCCTGGCACAGCTGGGCTTCCAGCTCCAGGCAAGTCACTTTTCCATGAATGCTGGTGTCATGAGGAAGCTATACCTGTTGTGGGAGCAGGCTCAGGGCCAGGCTCATCCTTGAAGCCATAAAATGTGCAGAATCCCCTGCTTGTTTCCATTCCTTTTCAAAGTTTTAAACAGAAAATAAACCCCCAGACAAAACCCAGCCTCTCTTTGGCTGTTAAGCTGTGAAAACAGCTGTTAGTGCTGCTCCTACTGCTGTGGCTGAAGGTATTAAGAGAGTGACTGTGAAAACCAACTTAAAACCTAATGCAGCAAGGCCCCCCCACACATGAAAGTAGGTGTCTGCAGCTGCACAAAGCCATTTTCCATGTGCTTTATTTACCATGTTCAATTGAGGCTTTTTTTTTTAACACCACTTACGTTCTGCTTCCTGCTGCTATGAGGGTTTGAAACGCTTCATCTCTGCATCCAGGATCTTAATGGCATGTAAGTACAAATAAGAATTTTTAAACCCTATTAAAACTAAGCTCTGTGTGTGTCTCCTGCAGTGTTTTATCTCCCTCAGGGCTGTGGGCTGTACCACCCTGTGCAGCATATGTGCAAACCCAGCGTGACTTGGCTCTGTCCAAGTTGTTTTCATCCTGTTTTCCAGTTTCAGAGAGACCTGTGCTGTCAGATCACTCTGGACCACTCTAGGCCACATGCCTCAATACACCAAGCTGTGCTCTCCCTTATTGCTGAATCCGTATCAGAGGATTGCAGCATCTCCTGGGCCTGGGGTTTATTTCAGCCCTGGGGAGAGCATGCAAGCAGCTCTCTGGGTTTTCATATCACACCCAGTTCCAGTCCTGGGACTCAAGGCTTGTTACTGAGTACAGGAGGACAGGCCTAAACAGGCCCCAGAGAGATCACTTCAGTAAATGGACACAGGTGAGAAACTGGAACAGTCTTAAGCATTAAAGAACAAGAATCATTCATCACTGTGATTTCTTGGACATGGTCACTAACAGATTTAACCTTAGAGGTGCAAAAGCTGTTGCAGCAGGAGTCACCTGCATAAACCCACTTGAGTGGGATTCAGACAGAAGCAATTAAGTAATTTTACTTTGTGAGTGTAAGATCTCTCCCACAGGACTCCTAACCCCAAGAGTCAGTGCAAGTGCAAACTTACCATCCTTAAAACAATTACAAAATGGCTACAACCTATGAAGAGAGAACATACCTTCCACAAAGCCTAGTACCATCAATTAACAAGCACAAATTGGATGTCACCCCGAAATTAATTAGGAAAAAAGCAAAAATAGTTTGATTATCCTTTCAATCCGGCTTACACTTAGTATACTACAGCTGTTGTCCTACTGCTTTCAACAGCATGAAAAGCCAGACTGCACATCCTGAACTAGCATTTTCATTTCAGCCTGCATTTTAGCTACCAGAGCCATGACTGTTTGTCCATGCATACACTAAACTCTACACTGGTTCTTTCCAGAAGCATGGATAAGCTACTCTAACACACACCCAACAGCCCTTGGGACTACAGCCTCCATGGCCAAGCTTGCCTTTGGCAAACCTCTTCTGAAATATCTCTCAGTACAGTAGGTCCACACAACTCCATTTTTCTTGTGCTTGTTCCCAAATGGGGTTGCAAGTGGAAACAGGAAGCAACTTTTGTTCACCTAAACCACAATTAACCACACATAAAAAAAAAAAAAGTGGCAGTTCAGCAATTTGAGACACTCTTGTGTAGTGTCTGAACCAGCCCTAGCTCGTGCTGCTCACCAAGGCAGTGCCCCTTGCTGTGGGCACCTCACAGGGCCTGGGCTCCCAGGGGCTGCAGCTGCTGAGCCTCCTGGCCTGGCCCCCCAAGGCAGCAGACTGTCTGCAACCCTTCTGTCATTGCAACTTAAAGGGAAAAATGCCACACAGAATACCATGAAATATTTAAGAGCCAGCAGTGCTAATTAGAGCCATGGGAGACAGGCCTGCCTAAAAATGGCCTGCTCAGTCTTCCTCCAGTGCACTGTAGCTCATCTTTCATGTGCCCAAACAGGCCAGGCCTGTGCACACAGCAAAGGAAGGACTGATGACTGTTTGGTGCCACAAACTGTTTTACAGATCCATCTCCAGGCATTTCAATCTGTATGTCTCTTCAGCAGCTACCCTTTCTGTATGTTACCATCTGAATCATTTATTCAGACACGTGTACAAACCACAGAGATTGTTGCTTTAATACTCCTCAGACGAGTAAAAACTTTTTTCTTGCTGCACATTCTTCTAAGGAATTCCATCAGTTCCAGGAATTTCAGACACAGCTGTCTTAACTGGCTATTTGAAAGGTAAGTGAGGAGATATTCCCCACTTCTGTGATCTGCTAAAGATGCTGCACTGACTTATCTGATGCTGGATTTCTGTAGGAAAAGTACTTCCAGTGCAACAGAGGCAAAGGACAGGAACATTTCTACCATCAGTGGGATTTTTTTAGCCCTCTTAAGCTGCCTTTTCCCTAAACTTACTCCTGAACCCACTTATTTATGACAGTCAGCTTCAAGAACTTAACACACCAAGGAAGGGGTGTTTAATGCAGTAGTGGAAAAAGTTTTGTAGGAATGCACAGATCAAATGACAAAATACAGACAGCAGAAGGCAGTTTGATTAAGAGTCTTCCACAAGAGAGATTCTTGTGGTGATGCTACACTCTTCTAGCAAGCAACAAACTGACTGTAATTCAATCCAGCCAGCATAAGAGGTTGTGCCACAAAATTAGCCTCCACAAAATCAAAGAGACAGGTTCAAACCATTTGATTTCCAACCCTGAAAGACAGCCAGGATGTTTCCCACTGCTGCTTGCTTCATTGCAGTGAAGGAATGCTTCCTCTGTTCAGCAGCAAGAAGTTTCTGTAGTTGGTGTTGGCCAGAGCCTCTGGAACAGGGCTTGGGCAGGTCTCATCGATCCAGGCTGCGCTTCTGGGCTGCTTCTGAGCACACGTTCCTGAGCAGGTTGATCACAGACCTGGGGTCTGCGCTCTTCATGATAGCACTGCCAGACACAATCATATTGGCACCTGCCTGGGGACAGCAGACACTGCTCAGTCACATGGAACACAGCCTGCCTGCAAACTGCTGCGACACAGGTGGTGTACTCCTAACTGCAACCCCAAATCGAGTTCAGACAACACAGCTCTTCCCCAGATTTCTTCATCACATTGCTCCTATTTACGTCAACATAAAAGAAACAAACTTCTTTAGCTTAGGGGAGGCTTCAATAGCCACTATTTTTAAAAAGGTATAAAATTAGACCTAAAAAAGATTTTGATATTAAATGTGTTTTACGGCTCCCTTTGAAAACTAAAAATTTCTCTTAAGCTTTCTTTTCTGGGAGTGACAGTGTCTGAGAATGCTGCTCTGCTGCAACCTCTTACCTCTGCACACTTATGGATGGTGTCAGGCCCCACTCCTCCATCCACTTCTATATCCAGGGAGGGAAACTGTGTCCTGAGCCACTGAACCTGAGCAAACATAAAAGGCTGAGCACTGCCACCCTACAGCTTCTCACACATCTAGACAAGGTTTACTACTCACTACTGTTAATTTGCTTTTAGCTCAATAAATAATGAAAGAGAAACATAGTTTACCTTTGGCATCATGTCTTCCATAAATTTCTGTCCTCCGAACCCAGGTTCTACCGTCATCACCAAAGCCATGTCTATCTGATTGGCCCAAGGTGCCAAGTGTTCAACTGTAGTACCAGGCTTGATGGCCAAGCCAACCTGCAGGAAGGGAAGCCAAATGCAAGTGCATGTCAGGGCAAGACTGGCCTGACCTCAGTACAGATTCCTAGGAAGTAATTACACAACTGTGTAATGGCAGGAAGAACAGGCTTCTTTATTTAAAAATTCCAGATTTTTTTCACTAAAATGAAGACTGACTTCATGCACAGTGTGTTAGAGATGCATGTGCCAATCCTAGGCCCCGGAAGTGGCCACAATGAGTTTTCCATAATATTATGGAATGAAAATACCTCGAGGTGGAAGGAACCTACAAGGCTCGAGGTCAACTCCTGGCCCTGCACAGACACCCCACCAACCTCACCCTGTGACCCAGAGCAGTATGCAAACACTCCTGGAGCTCTGGCAGCCTGGGGGCTGTGACCATTCCCTGGGGAGCCTGTCCAGTGCCTGACCACCCTCTGGGAGGAGTCTTTTCCTGATATCCAGCCCAAACCTCGCCTGACACAGCTGCAGCTCGTTCCCTCGGGTCCTATCCCTGGTGACCGCGGAGAACCGGCCAGCAAGGCAGCTGTTAGTTCAGCAGAGCGCAGTGTGTACTCCCCTCACCTTCATCCCGTTCTCCCGAATGTCCTTTATCAGCGCCCCGGGGTTGTCCGTCGCCTCTAGATGGAAGGTGTACTGGTTCGCACCAGCCACGGCCATGGGCTTCACCCACTGCTCTGGCGCGGCCACCATCATGTGCATGTCTGCAAGGGGACAGCGAGCGGGCAGCGGGGCCGGCTCCCGCCGCCGGGGGGGCAGCGCCCCGCAGCACCCGGCCCTTACCGAAGAACGGCTCCTGGCCCAGCCGCTTGCGCAGGCTCTCCACGACGGGGTGGCCGAAGGTGATGTTCGGGACGAAGTGTCTTGGGGCCGAAGAGAGAGACGCGCCCGCCCGCAGGTTACCCCGTGCGGCCGGGAGGAGCGGGCCGCTCCGCCCGCACCCCGCGCCCCCGGCCCGGCCGCTCCCGCCCGTCCCCGGCGTTACCCGTCCATTACATCCAGGTGCAGGTAGTCGGCCCCGCAGTCCAGCATGCGGCTGCACTCGGCGCCCAGCGCCGCCAGGTCGCTGTTGAGGATGGAGGGACCGATCCGACACCCCGACGCCATGGCTGCGGCCGCGGCTGCTGCCGGGACGGAGGGCGGGCCGGCCGCGCGGGGAGGGCCGGGGCGGTGCCCCGCCATCTTGGGCCGCCGCTCCGCCCGCGCTGAGGCGGCGCCGGCCGCACCCTCCGTGCCAAAATCGCGGAAACAACAATAATAATAACAATAATAGTAGTAATGACCCTTGTGTAGGTGACTTTAAGTTCCCAGCCAGGTGTATTTTGTCGCCCCCCAAGCACAGTTCCAGCCCCGCGCCGGGCCTGCGAGCAGATGGGTAAACATTAACAAGGGCTGTGGGCATCCCGGAAGAAAAGGGCGCATGGAAACCCTTCAGAGCGCCGGGCACACACCGCGTTACGCAAGAGGCTCACACACAGAACTCTGTCCTTTGCCGTCGTTCCTTTGTATTTAATCCTCGGGACAACGTTTGCGTAAAATGCTGAGGCAACGGGACCGACTGACACGTGGACAGGACAGGCAGAGCCGGACATTGCCGAGCACGACACGCGGCCAACACTATGTACATAAAGCAGCATCGGGTGCCTTCACAGCAGAAATAATAATAATAATAAATAAATGGTACGGCCACGCGGGAGGACAGCACAAACCAGCTAAAGTACTTGGTATGGCACTCATCATTAAATGACGGCATTAAATGCAACTGGTGCGGCAGTAAAACATGTGGGAGGGCAGGCTGAGGGGCTGGCCTGTCTGTGCCACCTCTGAACGATCGTCCCACAAAAGCAAAGCCAGCTGCACAGCCACCTGGACAACACTAAATTGCAGATTACATACTTTATAAGTTGCATTGATTTCTAGGAGGGTAGACATTAAAAAGAGGCGTTTTAGTCCTTGCTATGGCTTACTACTGTGGATTCACCTGTGACAGTGGAAACTTGAAAGTTATATACATGGAATGAAATGAAGTAAATCACAGTTATTTTGTCATCTCTAGAGCAGAGTGCTGTGGAAAGGCCTCTACTTTTCACTAAGGAAGATGCTTCCTCCTTTTCTGCAGAAAAGGTCACTCTAAAGTGCACCCTGAATGCTGTGTGTGTTGTGTCCCAGCCATTTACTCAGCTCATGTCTGAAGCTTTCCTCCCCCCAGACTGCCAGTGACCAAGCCTACCTTGGGACTTGAAAGTGAAGCAGTGGGGTTTTTTCTCATTTGTGCGTCAGTGTTAATAATAAAACTCAGCATCTGGAGTTCAGCAATTCTTGGAGTGACCTCTGAGCTGGGAGCTAATCTAAAGCAGCATCCTACAGGTAGCTGGCACAGGCTCCAGTGCACTAAGGAGATAAAAGCAGTACAGCATGTTTTGATCAGCAGAGGAAACAGTTTGTTATCCAGGACATCTGCTGGGACATTGTCACCTCTCCTTCAAGACCAAGAACCCCTTGGAGCTGCATTAGAACACCACCTGTACATTATATAGCCCCATGTACGTGGGGGATTGAGGTGGTGCACTATGAAAATAGTTGGTTTTTCAGCCCTGCTGTTCCCAAGACATGCTGAGATTCTCTCACCAACGGGGTGGTAGCAGAGCATGCTCAGCACCTGGGACAAAAATGGCTTTTGCTCTCTTCAGAGGTTTAATGTGAGTGATTTCCCTGCCCAGACTGGTGTGCAGAGCTCCTGTCCAATGTGAGCATCTGGCAAATGCCAGGCAGCGCAGCCTGAGGTCCATGGGCTTCCCAGGCTGAAACCTGCTGCCAGGTGTGTGGTTAATGGTCCCAGCCCCAGGAAAAAAAACCTCTGGGCTGCACTACAGCAGCAAGGAGCTGGCTTGGCAGAGCAGTGCTTCCACAGCCATTGAGAGCCCGTGAGGAGAGCTGCAGGTCCTTTCTTTGGAGATGGCTAGAAGGACACCATTTCCCTCCTGGGTAAGGCTGGTTTGTGATTGTGTGCCCAAACTGCAGGCCCTCAGGAGCCAAAGTGGTAATGAGCACAGTTTAGATACTCTCAGGATGATCCAAAACGCTTTCCTCTGCACAACAATGACATGATTATAAACTCCACTTAGTCTAACATGAGCCAGAAAAGGCAGTGTATGATTCCCAAGGGTCTCTTTGGGCATTGCTGATGATTTCATGGTTTGTTTCACAGCTATTTTGCAGTTTGCCTGTCAGCAGCTAATGGCTAAATTCACATTTCAGTGTAATTCCATGATGCTGCAGAAAAACCCTTTAACTCAGCTGTGACTTCAGCTGATCCCCCCCCAGGGATCTCCACCTTCCATAAAGGTTACATACATTCAGTACTTGCAGCCATGAACGCTACATACATAAAATGGAACCTTTTAAAATACAATCTCAGCATGCCAAAAATAGATTCTTTCATCAAGTTTCTGCCCTGCAATATCCATCTTTTGTTTAAAATGTACATATATATCTATATATATATATAGTAACATGAAAATACCATATATAAATATTTACTTTAAATCCCTCTACGTACATCCAACAGCATCAGGGGAGCAGTTGCTTGGGGCCAGAAGGTCCAAGCATTCCAGATGCAGTTTCTTGGAGTATTTTTTTAAACTCTGGAGATGAATAGCTCAGTACACTAAAGCAGGACAGTGTGGGTTATTTATACCACTTGCAGACCACTCAGCCCCTGCCCATCTGTGTCTGTGGACAGCACATGCATTCCTGCTTAGGCTATATACTGTATTTAGTTTTACAGAGCAAATATTTTTGTAGCACAAGGGCAATATTTTACAGAGTGGAATGGAACTAACAGACAAAAGTAAACTCAACTAAAGTCTGCAGTGCCAAAAAAAAAAATCTAATGGTGCATATTGTTGCTCTGCATGTTAGAAACAATGGTCCCAGGCTTGAGAAAATCAAGCTTTGGATTGGTACTTTCTGTCACTGTTTTCAGGGTGCAGGAGCCTTGCATTCAGCTACTGTGTAGCCCTCCTCTCAAAAACACTACAAAAATAAATCTCAGGCACAGTCTCAGAAGAGACTTCTCTGTCTCCCACAGTCCAACAGCCCATAGCCAGAGAGGCTGCTGAGCACAGTGCATGGCTGCCAGATCAGGGCTCTCTGGAGCACGTTTGCCTACACACCCTTCTCCTGAGAATTCTGTACCAGTTCTTGGTTCCTGTGGTCCTGCCCTGAACTGAAAAGAGATCTCACAAATAGAAATTCGCCGGCCTATAGCAACCGGCTGATAGCTATTTCCTGCTCTAGGATAATAAAGTGCTCTTGTTTTAATTAGTTACTATTTAGCAGGGACCTCTAAGGAAAGGTAAACCCTTCCTTCCTCCTCCCGCTCCTGCACTTCCCCGGGAGTTAAACATGGGATTCATCCAGGTCCACGTCGGTCTCGCCGAGCTCCACGTGCGCGAAGCTGAAGCGCGTGGCCAGCAGAGGGTTCTCCGTGCCCGTGTCCTCGCTGATGTGCAGGACAGTGTCCCCGTGCTGCAGCAGGCTCGTGGTCTCCAGGCCCGCGTAGTCCTCGGTGTCGGAGAGCTGCGGGGGCGGCGTGCCCTGCGCCGTGGCTGCCCGGGGTTCCGAGCCCTCCTCCTCCTCCTTCTGCTCCTCGGCAGAGAGTGCCTCGCTCTGCAGTTGAGGACAGCTGGTGGTCAGGCTCAGAGAAAGCAGGAGGGACAGGGGGGAAAAAAGGAAAGGAAGGTCTGTAAAGTATTTTCTACCATAAAGAAGCAGGCACTTGCAGATTATAAATCCCTTAAAATTATACCTAACAATATATTTTTGCATTTACATCAAAGATCGGAAAGGTTATCTGATTTGAGTTATTAACACTTCCTCATTTCATCTTTTTTAGCATATGGCTTCAAATGGAGAGTAGGTTTACACGAGATATTAGGAAAAATCCTTTATACTGAGGATAGTGAGCCACTGGAAAAGGTTTCGTAGGGAAGCTGTGGCTGTCCCATCCCTAGGAGTGTTCAAGGCCAGGATGGATGGGCTTGGAGCAACCTGGGATAGTGGAAGGGGGTGGAATGAGTCCAAACCATTCTGTGATTCATTCTCTGATTCTGAAGACAGAGATCATTAATTTGTGCATGGCAAAGAACATAACCTCAAAGGACACTGGATATCTGGGCATATAAAAGTGATCTCAGTGTCACTGATGTGTTGAAGGGATGACTGGGATTGTCCCTGCACCATCCTCAGTGGGGACCAACACAGAAAACTGCTGGACAAGCAATTTCTTTTGCAATGTGATGCCTAAACAGTCCAGAGGCTTTGATGGATTCCTTCCTTAAGGGGACACCTCTCAGGGAGCAAGCTGTGCAAACCTGCTGAGGACAGCTTGCCTTGGTGATGAGGTGCACAAGGACACTGTATGTGATGGGAAGATGGAAAGAGAAGATGTATTTTCAAAAGAGGAAGATGCAGAAAATGTATTTTCAAATTAAGACTTGTTGCATAGAGCTGGAGGGGAATGGCTTTACAGAAGCAGGGGCTTGACAGCAGAGTTTGCTGTCTTTACCCTCCTGCCAGCTTTCATCACAGCGCTGTACTGCAGCCCCATGCCGGGAGGGACACGGGCACAGAGCCAGCAGTGTCACGTTACCTGGCTGTGCAGATCAGCCACGACGATGGCAGGCGAGGACGTCAGCACAGGTTTGCCGAGGGGCTCCTGCTGGCCGGCGGCCTGGGGGCTGCTGCGGCTGCAGCCCGGCTGCTGTGCCGGCGGCTCCGCGGCGCTCCCCGGGGCTGCCTCGGGCTGCGCCTCCGTGAACGTCACCGAGCGCTTCTGCTCCGCTGCAGGGCACGAAGCCCGGGAAACTCGGGGTTAGGTTTGGGAAGAAATACACAGAAAAGGAGAGAGGGGATCCCTGGGGGTTTTACAGCTGAGACAGGATTTGTCTGATTGGCATCTAATCTAAAAGTCTTTTATCCTGGGTTTCCACTGCAGCCACAGCAGGACTCTGCCAGCATGCCTATCCTTGTCATGGCTTGGTGAGAAAAATACCACCCATAAAATATTTTCATTCCAGAAAAATACACTAAGTTGAATTGCCATGTGATACTCTCAAATGTAAAAGAAGAACTGGCATGCAAAAAAGATAGGAGAATTGCCCAAGGTTTTGCTGAAAATTGAGGAAAAAAAAGTGCAACAGATAACCCCTCATTCCTGCAGACTAAGTCCACTAGCCAGGAATAACAGAAGAGCACGGAGTAAAGACAGCTAGACTAAAAACTTCACAGTCAAGCTGATATTCCCATTCCTGCTTTTAATTATTTTTTGTTAACTTTTTTGTTTCAAACATCTCCCGCAGTGGTGTTGCCCCAGCACACTCCTGCTGAAACCCAGCAAGTTCACAAGTAACTTTGCTATTGGAGATGTTTCCTCCAAAGCTCAGTGCTCACTTCAGATGGTAAAGAATACAGCCACCTGCTCAGCTTGGCAGTGCTGACTCCTGGAAACATAGAGCACAGACTGGAACAGTTCTACATTCATTTCCACATACACTCCTTAGAGCTCTGTACTGCTAAGCCTATGATGGAACACGTCCTTCTTTCTACTACTCTCAACAGCATCTTCCAGACTTGCACATCTGGAGGTTTTGGATGAGGCACCCTGACTAGAGGAAACCCATCCCCTAAATTCTCTATAACTCTTGGAAACAAGATAATTCATTGCCCATGTCCTGTTTAACTGTGAAAACCTCTGGAGAAACCATCAAAGTGTTTTGAAGGGGTCGATTTCTGACAGGAAAAAATATAAAGCTCCTGGGACTTCACTCTGCTAAGCCTATGATGGGACACGTCCTTCTTTCTACTACTCTCAATAGCATCTTCCAGACTTGCACATCTGGAGGTTTTGGATGAGGCACCCTGACTAGAGGAAACCCATCCCCTAAATTCTCTATAACTCTTGGAAACAAGATAATTCATTGCCCATGTCCTGTTTAACTGTGAAAACCTCTGGAGAAACCATCAAAGTGTTTTGAAGGGGTCGATTTCTGACAGGAAAAAATATAAAGCTCCTGGGACTTCACTTTAATATAAGCTACGAACATATATATATATAACATAAGCTACTATTGCTTTAATCTCAAACCACAGCATTTTCTGCTTTCCAGTGAGGAGTGGTGGCTCTGGAAATGCAGCAGTGCCCTACCACAAGGTTTAGGCTTTGGCTGGATGCTCCGTCTGGTGGTTGAAAGCCGAGCTCCGTGACGGCTCCGCGGCTCCGTTTGAGTCTTCTGACGGGACAGCAGCGGCCGTCGAAGCTGAGCATTGGAACAGAGAGTCAGGCTGGTGTATGGTCACACACTGCACAGATCCTTCTCTGAAAGGAGGACACATCACTGCTCTCTGTACCTCCGATGGCCCCTCACTCTACTTTTAGCAGGTATGTGTTTTAAGGCCTCCATGGCTCACATTTCCTTCATATGAACTGGGCTTTTCAGTTTCAACACTGAATGTAATGCAGGGCAGGCTGTGTGACCACAGTAATAAGAAAAAAGCCTGCAGAGGACAAGACTGAGGAATTGAAAACAAAGGGCACCTCCTCTCTCAGGGATTTGCCTGGCTTCACACCTACAATTTGTGCTATGGTCCCTGCTAAGTCAAGGGACTGCCCTAGTACAGCAAAAATTAGGTAGAAGTGACACATCCCATCCACACATCATGTCCAAACAGCCCCGTACAAGACAAGCCAAAACAAACCCCACAGCAGGAGAGACGGTTTGCTCACTGCTGCCCGTGTCCTCACCTGCCGCAGGCCTCTCTTCCGCCCCAGGGGCTGCTGCAGGAGGAGGTTCTGCTGTCCTGGCTCGCTCTGCACACTCGCCACCCTGTGAGATGTTGACAGCATTAGGCCAAGGAGAGAAGCATGCTGCATAACTAGTGGGTGTCCTGGTAATTGGGACTAAAGTAAATAAATAAACAAGAGATCGACCAACCACTAATGGCACAGTCACTTCAAAGAGCAGCACTATCTTTGAAGGATGGGAGGGGACATGTCTGTTGGGTTGTGGCTTCCGGGGCTTAGGAAAGGGTGGGAGGTGGAGTCATGGTATTCAGGACTTGGCCACGCACAGGTAGCATCCAAATATAAATAACTGCAGATTTCAGTTTTCAGTCATTGATTGATGCATCCCACTGAGCAGCACTCACTTCTCTGCATCCTTTGCCACATCAGTGAAGGCAGGAACATCAGCTTCCTAGCTCAAAAGCCTTCTTGTTTGCTTTTCCTTTATTTAAGGACAATGTTGTAAAAGCTGTTTTTTTCCTTCCCAAACAAGACTCCACGGCCTCATCACAATTTTGTCATCTGGTTTTAATATCAATTTAAGTCAACAAACAAAAAACAAACGCAAAGTGACAAAGGATCCATTCACATAATGGATGCATGAGTTATGTGAACAAGGCCCCACACTCAACACTTGCAGCCTCAAGTCTTTTTGTGACTAACAAACAAAAGAGACAAGTAAACAAAAATTAGATCGATAGATAGATAGATACATAGATAGATAGATAAACACATCTTTTGGTTTTTAATATACTGGCACAAAATATCTGAAAACCTGCAGTAGAGGAAACTTTAGCAATAAAACAAACTCGGCTATGTGCCATCTCATACTACCATTCAACTGACCATTCAACCTACTTAATATAAAAATACCAGCCTCCCCTCATTTTTATCAAAGCACTGTATTTCTCCAAACACTGGATATTTAGCAGTCACAAAACACTTTAGCTGAGAGACTTATGACTACAGTAGTCACTAATAGTTAAGACAGACTTCTTTTAACTCAGGCAGCTGCTTTTTTTAAGCCAGACTGGCATCCACTGAGCAATGTGTCCTATTTAAGCAACTTCCAGCTACAGCTGGTATGCAAAGTGTTCAAGATTCAGTATTGCAATCCATTTTGTCTTTGGCTTGCATTAATCTAAAGGAAAACAACATTCTTTTGTCTGGATGCTTCCTTGGATCTGCCTGGAGTCTGTCAGTACCACCAAGAGAATGAAGGCTTAATCACCTGACTGTTCAGGGCTGGAGGAAGAAGACAAACCTAGGGACATGGTCAGACAAGACATGGAGGATGGCTTTGTCTTCTGAGCAGTTCAGTCTTCACTTTGGCAGAAGTTACCAATTGTCCTTAGAAGGTTTGGTGGAACAGAACATGGAGGGTTTTCCTGCTCTGCTGTGGGGCTGTTGGGGTTTAGCATTTTTCCTTTTGTTTCTTTCTCTCATGGAATTTTGTCCCATCTGTCACTAAGAACTGATACTTAGGAGAGACAAGAGAAGTTTCCATGGGGAAGGGTGCAGCTGGCCACTCTCCTAACTGAGAGGTTTCTCTTGGAAGGGCAGAGATACCACAAGAACTGGGTTGGGAAAAGGATCTGGTGGCTCCTGGCTCTCTGAGCTTCGGAGGAGGACAGTGGAGCTGCTGCCTGGGGAGGGAATTCACCACTGCCAGCCCTGCCCTGTTCTCTCTTACTCCAGCTGAGCGTTTGCTCATGAGAGCAGCCATTGAACTGGGACTTTACTGGTGCCCTGTCTCACTGGAAAGGATCCTTGCCATGTCTTTGGGTGCCTCAGGAGAAAAGATGGGGACCCCAACCCCCTCCCCCTGCCTGGAGGGTGACTGTGGAGGAGCCCTGCTGCTGATGCCTTGGGCTTCTTTTGCTGCACTCTAACCCACACTCCTGCCTGCCAGGACACCCCACGGCAGCTGCTGCAGCTGTGGACTTTGGAGTTTCTGCTGCCTCTTGTTTGGCACCCTGGGCGAGCATATCTTTGAATGAAAGCCACTTAACTTCAAAGTTATAATAATTCAGAGGGAAGTGGGTCATATTTTCCATTCCAAAGGAGGTTCCCACCTCCGCTGGCAGGCACTGGTCTTTCAAACCAAGATGGGGCAAAGTCTGGTTACCTGATCTGAAGGCCTTATTCCTTCCTCCCTTTCATTTAAACTAAAGCCAGACTTTGCACTGAACCATATCCATGTGTTTATCGCTTCTCCAGGGGAGACAGTGGGAAACTTCGAGGAGAGAGACATTTTGGGACCCTGAAGATGTTTATCTTTTGATTGACAGACTACAGCCTAATAATCCGGGCTTGCCCTCAGCAATCTCACCACAGCTGCACTGCCTTGGAAAAAGAGGAAAAGCTTCAGCAAGCTCAAAGCCAAAAAAACCAAGATACATTTGAGTCCTTTTCTTCCTTAGACAGGTCTTCCAAATGAAACTGCCAGTCCCTGGAGCATATATCCCACATTTTCCATAGCATATTGACATGCTTTACACAGCAAGCATCCTAAAATCCACACAAACACCTGCCTAGGGATAAGCAGAGCCCTTAGAGTTACCTCCTATTAGCAGGAATATGTTCTTAAATCAGACAGTGACTGCAGCACATATGACTGGTAATTTCAAAAGCATCACATCATTCCTTATTAAATCAGAGACTGCACTTAAATTAGTCTTTATATTTGTGATCCAGACTACTTGAAATTGCTTGGTGGATATTGTTAATCTTCTATTTCTAGGATTACATAAGAACTTATTCTTCTGAGTTTCTAGAAGTTTTTACAGTGGTTACCACTATGTGAATGAAGTAGGAATTAAAATCTGAAACAAGCTCACTTCACATGTGATATGAAAACACTTGAAAAAGGCCTTAGATAACAGGTAAACATGGACTGTGTGAAGGCACAGAGGCTATACACAAGATAAAAACTATTCCCATGCACTGGAGACAAACAATAGGCAAGGAAAAAAAAAGCTGGACTTCTTGTCTTCCTGCTGGAATCTGGGATTTTCAGCCACAAGTGAAATTAGTTAAGTGAGCTGGTGGATGTTCACTTCCAGTACTGAATCATTACACAAATTGGTATAATCTGGGATGACCTTACAAGCTAAAACTGCAGATACCTGTTGCAGGGAAATGGTGGACCTGAGAGCAGCTGAGTTTTGCAGAGCTGCCTGTGCACAACACAGTCCTGCTGTGGCTGTCTTTGGGCTCTCTATCCCCACATTTAGAAGAAGGAAAGAGAGAGAAAGAGAATGCTAAAGACCACAGACAAGTTACTGAATTTTCAGCTATAAGTTTTCTCTTCATGAGGGTTTGTGAGGGTTTCTTTTCACCTCAAACAGAACTACCCATCCTGTTGCTGTGAAAAGGAACATGGCAGCAGAGGGTTGGCTCTGTGCAGCCTGCCCTCCCTCCTTTTCCTCTGTCCTTGTTTACCAGCCCTGACCAGGAATACACTGTTTTTCTGAGCCAAGGAACCCCAAATCAAGTCCTTTTTCAGCTGTGTATTTCCCCCCCTACCCATGGCACTGTGATCTCTAAGAACAGTTTTTCTGAAGGACATAAGCCACATTTATTTGGAAATAAGAAACAAGATTTTTTTCCTGCCCAACACAAAGATGCTCTGTCATTCTGAGTATCTCTGTCAGGGGTTTATTTGCACACTAATGTTGCTCCCATTATACAGGGCAGAAGTGAGCCAAAGATCAAACCAACCCAAGTTTATGGATGCATGTTGCCAGCTCTACAAGGAATGACACACAGTGGGGGCCAAAACAAACTTTGTCAGGTTGGCAAGTAAAAGAAGTGATGCTCAAGAAGAAAACCTAACCATACAAGCAAAGAAAAAAAAAAAAAACAAACCAACCAACCAACGAAACAACAAACAAAAAACCAAACCAAACAAAAACAACCCAACAAAACAAAGGAAGCAACAAGTCTCAATGTCTATTAAAGAGATGTAAATGCTTGCCACACCATCATGGTAGAGCATACACACTTTGTGTCCTTAGACATATGAATGAGAAGGTTGGTGAACAAAGGCAGTGGAGAATGGGTTAAATATATTGTATTTCCAGACACATCCTAGCCCAGTTAGCATTAAATCTGCTGCTGCAATTGCCCTGGCGATGTGGATTCAATCTGATTTTTCCTGTTAGGAGCCATTAAGTTAGGATAGGCACAAACACTACAGGGAAATGTGTTTGTGCAACAGATTTCCATTACAGTGGCTTCACCTTCTCCCTTTCTGATTTGGGAAAATATCCTGTCCTCTCAGATTATAACCACAACAGATCAAGATGCTCCTCAGCCCTGCACCCCAAGCTGGCTGAGCACTTCAGTGTCACTTCAGTGTCACTTCTCCCCTTCCTGCCTTCCCTGCTTTTCTCCAAGGCTGTGTCTAATTGATATAGAACAACGGGAAACAGACTTTATTATTTCTGTATGTGTCACAATTTGTTTAATTTATTTAAGACTCCTACCTTCCAAAAGGGTCTAATCCCTAGTAAATATTGTTTCTTTATCTCAGTTATGATTAAACATCAGCTTATGAATTTAGGTGACCCTAAAACATTATCATTGTGTGCCAAAATCAAAGTTACATAAGAAAAACTCAAGCCTACTTTATTCAGAACTAATGTTCTTGAATGTAAAAACAAATTAACACTGCCCTATAACCCCCACAGTAAAATAAGCTTTTGCAACATCTGCTTTATTACTGCTGTCCTTTGGAGGAAGATTCCAGTTTTCACGTTTAACAATGCAGTTGGAACATCTTTTCCTCCTCACAGAGATCTAACCTAATCTTTCTAGACATATTTGCAGTGTCTTCATTCCTTCTTAAGGCTTTGCAGCCCTGGTGCCCGTCCTTCAGACATTAGTACCTGCTCCCTGAAGAGGATAATAAACCTCAGCAGAACTGACTGCCAAGTGCATCTGCTCACCCATTTGCTTTAGATCTCTGTACCACAGAGCAGGATGGAGGACAGTGTCCTGGTCCCTAGAGAAGATTTTTGTGACAGGAATTAATAGGAACCCATTGTGCAGCTGATGACATTTCAGGGTTCAGAATGAAATATTGTGTTTGAACACACTTGTTGACTTAGGTGCCTCATAGTGCTTAGCCTCACCACTGTAATTAGGAGTGGCTACCCCCTACTTAACAAGATGAAAACATTTCAAAACCAAAACTGCTGTAACCAAGCATCAGGTCATTATGGCCTTAGCTCAGATACAGACATTTTATCCTCTTCAAAACCTGTGGTGAGTTTTTAGTGCTGCTAAAGGGACAACATGGAAGTTCTTTGACTGAATGATTTCTCTTCACCTCTTTAGCTCAAAGGCCATGCAGTCCATCTTACTTTGTCAGAAAAGCAGGTAACAGCACTCCTGCCTCTGCCAAGAAGCTGAAGTCTTTTCCTAACCCACCACAGCCCAGTCTGCCAGAGCAGGGCTCACACACACGAAGGACACCATGTTGCATGGAATGAGCTCATTGTGGTGACAGCACTGATGAGAAACTCTCCTTTTGTCAGCTCAGGAGAGTGAACAAACAAACACAGCAGCCTGTCCCCCTCCCAAAAAGCCACTACCAACATGGAAACCCAAGCTAATGTGACAGAAACCATCCACACAAACGCCTCTCAACATATCCACAGCTTCCACTGGTGCAGGAATGAAATAGCAAGTTACCCTCCGTGTTGCCAATGTTCTCCTGGGAGGAAAGAGAGATGCTCTTGGGACTAACAACAGCTCTCCAGCCTCAAGAGGATGGGTTGAGAGGCAGGAGCACAGCAGCAGGGCAGGGAGAATGATTAACATGATGGATCTGGGTGTTAAAGGTGCAGCCTTCCCTTCTAAGTTCACTCCTGACCCGTTTGTGTTTGTTCCCCTGTCCGTGGGTAATGAGGAACAGCTAGACCTGAACTCCAGCACTAACAGAGCCATTTTAGATATGGATTTATGGTGTCCACCTGCAAGATTTCAAAGGTGTCATTTGAGAATTGAAAATGCTTTGCAAAATCAATGAGAATTATTGTCAAGCACCCACAAAACACTATATTCCACAGGACTTACCATAATTAGTTTTATCAGTGAATGGTTAAAAAACTCAGATTGCTATTAAGTCTTCTGTGGTGACGGCATTGTGAGATGAATGAAAAAACAGATGTCTCCATTTTACATAAGCCTTCAGACTAATGCTTATAACAGGATACAGCTAATGCCTCTTGGATCATCTTTCTCATGCCTTCCAAGCAATTGTTAAACAAGGGGAAAACCCCAAGGCCAGCCTGCTGCTTCATTCACTACAGCTTTTTCTTTCCCCTTCTCCTTAGCCTTCTCAAAGTTATTGGCAATCAAAGCTGAAAACTGAAGGTGGGTTGCTACACCTTTGACTTGCAGGCCTGAATATTGATGAGCCACAAGAGACAGAGATGGAGAGAGTGACAAAAGGTGAGGGGGAAGAGACAGAAGGTTGGAAACAGCTCGTTTCCCAGCACACACACTGACAGACAGGTAGTGTTCACACTGTACCTAGAGAGGCTGCCCTCAGTGGCCAGGCTCGGGGAGTCATCGAGGACATTAGGTTCACTGCAGGAGGGGCAGGGAGATTAAGAATTTAGGGAAAGAAAATGCAAAAAGCATGCGCTTGTCTCTGTTTTCAAGGGAAAAAAAAAATCAACGGAATAAAAAAGGTAAAAAGAGGACGGTAACGTTAATTGGTCTCACACGCTCAACGGCACATATATGAGTCAGAGGAGCTGAAAGAACATCTGATAACAGGAGCAGTCTGTAGAGAGAGTTCACTCTGCATGAATCCTTCTACATCTCTGCTGAGATTTGGGGAGCTGAGAAGTTCAACAGGATGTGTTTCTAAAGGAAATAAGGCAGGGAACTGCTTTCAAAGCTATTTTCCTGCAGCATTTTGGTTTATTTCAGTTCTATTTCCTTTCAGCTTCAGAGAAGGCTTTTTTCCCTTCGCCATAAGCCACTTCTTCCTTGAGGGAGGGCTGATCTATCTCCCATGAGCTACAGACCACTCTCCTTCTGCTGCAACTCTAAGGACAAACAATCTGGGAAACAAGGTCTCATAGTGCAATGAAACTGTAAATAAACATCTGGCAAGGGCCTTGGCAAAGGGACACAATTCCAGTGCTTTTCTGCAATGCAGCCATCAGGCAGGAGCAGCCTGCTCAGGCCATAGGAAAAACATGAAAGAAAGAGAAAGAAAGAAGGAAGGAAAGTAGTCTGCTGGGTTACCAGCAGGAAAGCAGTAATAATATTACTTAGCATTAATTAGCTTACATTTGTGAGGCAGTCTGGAAGCCCAGAGACCATCCATAACTCAAAGGGCATGATGCTGACAACTATGATTAGGCTTGCTGAGCTGGTCCTTCCCCTACCCAGATGAAAAGTGATTCTCCTGCTGTACCATACACTTAAAAAGTAGAAAGTGAAGCTCTGTGTTAATTAAAGTCTTTTTTTCTCAGCATCACCATGATTTGGGATAGCACAAAGCTCTCAGTCAGCTGTGACTTATGAAGTTTATGCATTGAAGATGGTAGTGAAAGATTGAGGAAAATGCAGTCTTGCATATTAATTTTTCAAGGAACAAAGGGACTGAATCAACTGCGTTCAAGAGTCAAATGTGTTCCTGTAAATCCTTTTGTGAAAACTCCCAGAAAAAATCTGTGTCATTTCTCTCTTGTAAATCACTTCTCCTGTCTCTGCTGGTAGGTACCACAACTGTTAATTTTCCTTCATCTATCAAGGTTATTTCTTTAATTCCAAGCAAGAATGGGGAGGGAACAATGTTGTTTGGTTTTCCAGGGGTGGTGAAGACATAATGTAGAATATATTCTTTAAAGGTTCAAAGGAAATAGCATTAATTAATACATCCATTGTCAGATATCCTTGGATAACTATGTCACAGACAAATAAAACCATAAACATTGCTTATTTAGAAAAAAAAAAAAGTTTAAATGCAAAACTTCTCTCCACATCTTCTAAAGATGTACATTTCCCAACAGGCTCTTTCTCACCATTCCATCTCAAGCAGGAATAAGGCATTCAAAGTTATTTGTATCAACAACTATTTCAGGTTTAAAACAGTATTAAGTCCAATCTTTGAACATAGAATTTAGTTTCTGTGTTAAGCTAGTTACTGCTCTAGGAAGAACAAAGAACACAAGGAAGAACACAAAGTAAATCAAACTGCCTCTGTCCCTCTTTCCCAGCTTCTCAAGATTCCTCCCCATTCCCCTACACAAACTGGGTATGGCTCCCTCGTTCAATTAACAGCCCAAAACCACTTTTCCTTTTGCAGTTCAGTGGCAGCAGAAAAAATAATAATGTAGAGTGTTTCTGAAACTGTTTAAGAGGAAGGTTGTTGGGAATGACAGCTTGTTCTTATGGACCCTACGCAACACAGATCACCTGGAAAATCATTATTCCCAACCCTGCACCCTTGGTCCAACACTATTCCAGGATGAATAAATTTAGCATCACTGTGCTGGCACCAATCCCACCATCCCACCTCTCTGATGTACCTGGGCCATTTCTGCTCTTGCTATTAAAATGGGGAAGGTGAAAAGCCCATGTTTTTACCTTTGGCTGGGTAACATGCCCACCTCAGCCTGAGGTGCAGACATGCTGGAGAGATGGCTGGAGAACCGCCTCCTCGCAATGGCACCCATAAGGTATGTTTCCTGTTCACTTACCACACTGGGCATGCTCAAGGAGTCATCTAGAAAGAGAGAAAAAACAGGAAAGGAGAGGAAACAACCACCCAAACCCCACCTGCATCTCGACAGTTGTCAGGAGATAACAGGATGCCAAAGGAGTACCCAGCATTCACTTACCAAGAGCCCAAGCCTGCAAATTGGAATATTCTGTTAGATTTTACAGCCACTGTGCAGAAAGACATACTCAAAGCTCTGCAGGATGCGGAACCTGACACACATGGGGCAGGGTTTATGTATTCTTTAAATGGCTCCCAGGAAAACATGTTTGCAGAATTCAGCTTCCACTAGGGATTAATTCCTGTGATTAATAAAGTGTTTGTTAATATACAGTGTTGCCAGCATAAAGGTTATAACTGGACATTTTCCTGCTGTGAAATAAACTGCTGCTATGACCTAGCAAAACACTGTGACAAAAAAGCCAAAATATCTGACAGCAAAATGCAGAACTGACACCCTTTCAACACCCTTCAGGACATGCATTTTAAAACATCACCAAAAATTTGGATAAATTGACTCAAATACATCATACTGCAAGAGAACTATGCAGACACCTGGATTGCAATCAGGGCTGCTTGAAACCTTCAGTGTTGTTTCAAATTTTATAAGTATCCAGAAAGAAATTACTTTATTGTGGTTTTTGCCACAGCAACTTGTTAATTACAAGTAACAAAAACAAAGGGGTGGGTTTGTGTAATTTTCTCTCCTCTTTTTGACTTTTTTTTTCAGTTCTGATGTACTGAAATATTTTTATACAGCAGTGTTTATCCAAGGCAGGGCTGAGGAAATAATGCCACAGTTCAGACAGGAAGATGGCACTTACCGTTCCACACAGTGGCTCAGAATTAGTCTGAGGCTGAAACCACATTTTGCCACAGTGAGTAAATATCTAAACCACGTATAAGCAGTACAGCTCTAGGTAGACTGTACAAAGTTGAGTGGTGATTCCAGCTGAAATAAAGTTGGGCTGAACCTGCAAATTTTCAGGCTAACTGCTCTTTCCCTAAAGGCAATTCCTCTGTAACTGCATGGACCTTTCTTTTGAGGCCCCCATTCTCACTCCTTCTGTTGGATGCTCTTGGGGATCCTGCAGGAACAGGATCCCAACTACAGAGCCACAGCCTCTGCCCATTGTCACGATGGCCAAAGAGAGCCTGGCTGCCCAATGGCCTTGTCAGTGAAAGATGACTGCACCAAAAACCTCCGTGTGCCCTCCCCTGTGCCCTGCCACAGCTCAGAAGGCAACGAAGAGGTATTTTACAACCCAGCTTTAACACCATGTACCACCTCATGCTCCTGTGGGCCTTTTATTCACACTGGGACACGAGGGCAACCGTGCTCCCCTCCCAGAGGGCCTCTGGGCACCAAGAAAACATCTTCAGCGTTCGGGACTTCGTATGTGGCCACGTACTTTCTTCATCCTCCTCGTCGGTGCGGCTCAGCGTGTCCTGCGAGGCCTGCTGCGAAGGCTCGCTCTCCTGCTCCCACACTGTGCCCGTGCCCGTGTTGGAGCGCGACATGGTGGCCAGGCTCAGGCGGTAGGCAGACGTGGAGGTGCCCACTGTGCTGACAGATGTCTTCCCTTGGTAAGCTGCACAAGAAAGGGAAAACCAAGCCCAAGTCACTGGTGGCATTGGAGATCAACTGCAAGCCAAGCGTTCCTGTCATATCGGGCACCTCGTTAGGCTTCGACTAATGGGGCAGGGGGATCTTCTCACTCTCTACACATTCCTGACAGGAGGGTGGAGCCACAGGACAAGAGGAAATGTTCTGCAGGCTGCACCAGGGGAGGCTCAGGCTGGACAAGAGGCATTTCTTCATGGAAAGGGTTGCTAAGCATCAGAATGGGCTGCCCAGGGCGGTGGTGGAGTCAGCACCCCTGGAGGTGTTCAGGAAATGACTGGACTTGGTACCATAGTCTAGCTGACAAGGTGGCGGTCAGACAAAGGACTTGATGGTCTCAGAGGTCTTTTCCAACCTCAATGATCCTGTGATACTGTGACAGGGGTGGCAGAGGTGATAAAACACTAGCAGCTGCCTTGCTCACCTCACCTTTCCAAAATCTCTTTTACTTATGCAGCCTGATTTTCACAACTGGTATTTTATAGATCAGCTTCAACATTTAGAAACAAGGCAAATTATTGCCAAGGAAAAAAGACTGAAGCATTTCCTTTTGAATTTGTTTTCCTAAGAACTAAACACATAAACCACTTGCCATGTATGAGCAGCGGCTGCCATCTCGTGGCAGCAGGGGTGGCTGTCACTGGAGAAAAGTCTCCCCTTGTGCAGGAGAGAGTTCTGAAGTGCCCCATCAGCTCAGGGATGCTGATCTGGATGTCACAGTAGAGAAAAATCAGAGACTAGGAGGAAGGAGGAGGAAGATCTGCTACTGCTGAACAGCCAGAGCTTTCTCCAAAGGAGTTTTGGAGGTGTGGAGGTGTGGAGGGGCTCACTGCACTGGGGCTGCACAAGCCAGCTGAGACTGGAGTAGGAACTCAGACTTGGTGTAAAAATAGGTGCATTTCACAACTAACCTGGACTTCTGTTGGCTGTTCAGTGGCAAGGCTGAGCATAAGCTCCGGGGCCAGGCTGGCAGGGTGTGTGTGGATTGCCCCACTCCCATTTTAGGCAGAGGCCAGGTCTGCCTCACAAGTTCCTGCAGGGGCAAGCAGCTGTTCCAGCCCGGAGTGATGGTCCTGAGCTGTCCCTTACCAGACCCGCTGTGCACGGCCTCCTTGAGGATCTTGAGCTCGTTGTTGAACTCGGCGATGAGGGAGCTCTTGCAGAGCGGGCGCGGGATGAAGCGCCTCTCCAGCTGGTCCGAGATGTGCTGCCGGGCTGTCAGCTCCTCGTGGTTCTCCGCCGGCTGCGCCAGCAGCTGCAAAATTGGCACGAGTTAGCACTGCAGGGAGACGGTGCCCAGGGAATTGGGACGAGTCTCCAGACTAGGCTTGGTAGGCAAGAGGTTTTGATTCCATCAGAGGTGAGGTTTCCACCTGTCTTTCAGAGGAAATCTTATGTTTGACTGAACAGAGATCAAAACCTCTGTGACACAGGGTACATGGAGGGCTCCCTTATGCTAAGCTCACAATCCTACCATGAGACACTTTCTTCCTCCATGAGGATTTAGTCCATCCAAGAGACAAGCTAGGCTAAATAAAGTACCATGTGCTAGTCTACCCGATAATTGGCAAGGAGCTGTGATTAACTTAAACTCCAGGTGCCTTAGCCTAGCAGCTGCCTGCTCATCCACAAAAGTCCTGTCAGAACCTTCATGCAAGAGATGGATAAGGAGTGGTCCTTCCTGGCTGTTAGCTGTATTGCCCAGCTCTGTGCAGAAGAGAGATTACTAGAAGATTTCTGCCAACACCCTCCCAGGTTCAGCACATCCACACTCCTTCCAAGTTCTCTGAATGTCTTCATTGTAGAATTAAGTCTGCATGCACTTCCCCCTCCAGAAGAACTAAGACTAGGTGTACTCCATGGATCAGAGCTCCTGGATGACTGGCATACTCTGTAGTTTTGGCTAGGAAAAAGCTCTGTGATTTCACTTCAAAGGGCTCTTAGGCCTACTAACTTCTGAAAGGTCACTCACTCACTACATGTAGCTCTTCCAGAAGTGCTGTTCCTGTGTTCTCAGTTGGGGATTAAGGACTAGCTTGCCTTCAGGGAGTGGCACATCAGGAGCCAAAGCAACTGTTACCTTGCACTGGATGAAGGGCCGAAGGAGCACAAAGATAGGGATCCGTGTGCGCACGATGAAGTCCAGGAAATCCCAGAGGGCCAGCCCTCCCACCTTCCGCAGGGCCATCTCCTTCACTTGCAGGCTCAGCCAGTACCACTGGCTGTCCAGCTGGCGTTCAAAGCAAACAAGGATCACCTTCAGGGCTACAGGGGAACACACACCAGCAAAGGGCAGTCAGAGATGGCACCAGGGTCCCTCACGAGCACCGGGGGCAGGACAGGCGGGCACAGTGAGCACAGACCCACACAGGCACGCTTTGCCTGCACGTGCACACCCACACACCTCAGGGTCACAACTGGCTTCTCCATCACTCTCCAGACATGGCAGGGAAGGAGCAAACAGCCTGTTAGTAGTAATGGCCTCAGGATCAGGACTGGCAGTCCCATTTCAAGAGAAATTTTTCTACTTCATACCTAACTTCCTCTGTATTTTCTTGCTCTGGTGTTGCCTCTCCCTTCCCTGCAGAGTTATTTTGTCTTAGAATCAGATCTTTTGAAAGCAGCTCAGAGGAGGAATCCAGCCCTGGCTGATCAGACAACCTCAAAAATCTTGACCAAGCATATCCACACAAAGTGTCACCCAGTGAGCACAATAATCTGCAGATGATTTATGATGACAAGAACCTTTCTAGCAGGGCAGCTGCATGAGTCATGGCCACACTGCAATTTAAATACAAATATGGTCCAGTGAACCAAGGGCAGTAATTCACTAGAGCAAGAGCACGGCATTACAAATGGGGATGAACAGCAATCAAGTTCAAAACAATGCCCTGCATTAAAGTGGGCAGTGATTAACACTTGACTCACAGGAGAAACAAGCAATCTCCCACTTTCCATGCTCCCCTGGTCTGGTAAAAACAGCAAGGCCTGGGAATTGTTGGGGGAAGTTGAGTACTCCTTTTTTCTTAATGGGATGGCCAAGACCTCTCAGCCATTACACATCTGTATCATGGTTTGTTTGTGTGGGGGGCTAAATCAGCAGTGAACTGCCAATTTTTCACCAGATTAACTCCATTCCCAGATATGGGTTAACAAAGACCCAAGAATAAATCTTCAGATGAATGCCCTCACAAAATCAGAAACAGAAAAGCTGTTTCTGAAGGGCTGCTTTGGGACTAAACTATCCCTGCATAGGCCTGACTGCCCTCAGTGATGCTGCATCTGCAATTTAATTATTTTTTTCTGTCCTTTCACCTGTGGGTCAGATGTGAGACAATACAGCACTACCTTGCCCCACCCTAGAGCAAGCAGAGGGCACAGCAGTCAGTAAGGACCATGTGAGGGGCCAACAGCCAGACAGGCTCCATCACTTCTCACCCTAGACAGCCAGTGGGGCTGTGATGCTGGGGGCTGATGGGCAGCCTGACTGGCCTTTGTGGCTTCTGCTGTAGTCTGGCAGTATGAAAACTGAGTGACTTCTACCTGTGCTGCTCCTCCTTCAGCTGCAGCGCAGACACCGCTCACCGTGTACTCCAGAGACACTCCTGGCTTCGTGCTCTGGCCTCAAGCAGCTCTAAAGAGCTCAGTTAGCTCCTGCCTGAGATGGTTTTCTTCGGTGCTCTCTGCAGCCTTGAGCACTCCACGTGAAGTGGAGCAGAAGCCGTGACTCACCCAGGTAGGCAGCCTGGCTGGTGGATTCCGCCAGCCCCTCCCGGCGCAGGTCCTTCCCCGCGTCCCCTGGGGTGGAGCAGTGTGCTGGGGAGCTCTCCAGCATGAAATTCTTGCTGCGGGAAGTGCTGATGATGCGAGGTGGCAGGAGGATATTGATAACAGTCTGGAGCAGCAGCAGGACCTCGGGCTGCTCCAGCCAGGGGCTGTCTGAGATGCATTGGGAGGGGAAAGAGAGAGAAAGATCAGGCTACATCCCATCACAGACACTCAAAAGATCCAGACCCTGTTCAGCTCCAAAATGGGGTGCATCTCAAATGTCCCCTAAGCCAAAACTCCGTCCCCCACACCTTGTTATGCTGCTTCTCCTCCTGCAAGCAAAGGCAAAGTTTATTTTAGCACCAACACAAACGCGCACAAACACAGAGCTGCACAGCACAAAGGAATGTCCCATTCAGTGGTCTCATTTCCTTCTGGCATTCTCCTCTCCTTCTGCTCTTTGCTTTCATTTAGGGATTTACCAGTGAAGACCCTCTATAGCAGAAAGCAAAGAGCAGGACTTGTGCACCACAAGGGGCATGGATTGGGCAAACTGTGGTCCACACAATTTCTGTGACCTTTGCTCCCCTCTGTGACTCCTGCTACAACAGATTTGTCTTGCCCTGCACTCCAGTTTCAAAAGCAGGAGCACATCTGTGTAAGACCTGACTCAAGAACCAAGGCACAGCTGAAATAAAGAAAAGAAATAATAACTAATCCCAATGGGGCTCTTTTCAGTCTCAGACCCAAAGGGCATTTAGCTGACATACTGCTAGTAACAGAAAACCAAATTAAAAGATAAAAAATAAAATACAGAGAGCAGGGAAAGTGCAAACATCAGTTGTCAGAAAAGGGGGACAAAAATTCTTTTTGTTAAATTAGTCAGACCTTTGCTTCCAGATCCTACTGTGAGCACAAATGGAATCAGTAGGTTTAAAAGCATTCCTTCCCTTCTTTCCTGATTGGTGAATGGGGAGACGACATGGCTTAGGGGAAAATCTTCTTTCAAAGCCTGTGCAGTAATAATAAGAAAGGATTAAACAATTTCATCAGCAGATCACACACACAAGTCACTGCAGGGAATGATGATCCCTGTTCACACAGCACCACTCCAGCCTTGATAACCTGATTGAATGAGGTGCCCTGAGACCACTCAGTCAGGAGTAAAGGGAATTCACAGAGTAGCACAGGGATCACCTGCTCATGTCACAGCCAAACGTAAGAAGCCTCACTCCTAATTCCTAGTTATCATTAACAAAATCAGATGTATCCCACAGGAGTCAGCTGAGTGCTAGTCCTGACCTCTGCACTGCTGTGAGTGGTACCAGGATCTGACACAGAGAATAAAAAAAGGAACAGAGGAAACTGCACAAATTACATTATCTAAATATTCTTCTGTCCAAACATGGAGGCTATTCCCAAAACATATTTTTGTTCTTCCTCACTTTGTGCTGCCCTGTCATCCTCCCTAAGGCAGAGAATGAACTCCTGAAAAACAAACAAAATGCATGTTTACTTCTTGACACACAGTCAAGCTTAAATTGAAAGGTCTTTCACCTTCTTTCAGAGGAGGTAATCCAGGTGGCTGTCACTGGAATCTTTGCTCATTTACAACATCCCAGTTGCTACAGACTTAGCTGTGAAATGAACTGAACCTTGCAACTCCTCAAGCTTGCAGACCTGGGCTGAGAAACTCCAGGAGATGTTTTCTGATGGGTGTGAAGTACTTCTGTTTTGTATTCTGCTGGAAGTGTTGGGAATTATGACTTAGGTTTTTCCTGACATGTCCAGTTTTTATTACATTTAAGCCCACAAACAAGTGAACAGGGAAGAGAGCATAAATGTTCCCCATAATTTAAAAAGAGCATAAATGCTCTTTTTAAAGCATTTAAAAAAATATTAATTTGGTATCTATTTTGTTTTTTTAGTAGATAATATTTCACAGCAGGTGAAAATAGCCTTTTGCTTTCATTTATTTTGATGAAAGAACTGTTACCTCAGAGCTGGAAGAAATCTGTTCTCTTTCTGTGTCAGTTTGTACTAAAAAATCCTTTTGTACCTCATGCTCTGAGAGACATGTTTGTGTGTTGGTCCCTGTAAGCCTTCCTTCCCAAGCCAGCCTGCTGCTCAGAAATACCTGCCTAAGTATTCAACCGGATGTACCAATGCATATTTTAAAATGCAAGTTGGAAATAAGGAAATTTGTCACTTCTTTGGTCACCATTCAGACTCATTTCATGCCAGTGGGGAAGGGAAGGGACACTGAGGCATAAAGACTCTAAAAAGTTACAGTGCTGCTATGAGAAAGGAATAGTGGTGAAATTCTCCAAAAAGCCTGGAACTTTTTATTTATTTTTTTTTTTCATTCTGGCAACAAGGACACCATTGGGTCAGCAGCTGAAAAGCCAAGTTGCCCTGCTTTTTGTGCTGGCACACGGTGTGACCAGCTCAGGTAAGAGCAGAAGAGCACAAACTCCACTCTCAGTTACACACATGGTCCCACAGGAAGACAGGAAGGGTTGCATGGATGTGACCCAAGCCAGGGCCCATCCTCCTGCAGTGGAAGTCTTACTCTAACTCCTTAGATCCTGCAGAGAATCCTGACCTGCTTGTCAGAGCCTTACACAGCATCCATCAGCCAAACTCCCTGGACTTCAATGGCAGTGTTAAGCTGATGGATGCTTGCTGTGGACTTGGCCCCAGCAGATGAATTCTGAGCTCAGTTCAAGCCTTCAGAAAGAAGGGAGAATTTACATGCGGCTTCTCGTTAATTTTTGATGCACATTCCACAGTTTTTGCCCAGCTTTTGCAGAAAGCAAACAGAGCACTGATGAGTTGGTGTCTCAACCAGAAGCTCTAAAGGCCTGGCCGTGGGCCAGGGCAGACACACCTGTATCTGCAATGCTACAAGCCGGACAACAGCTGTGCTGAAGGGCAGAGGTGGCGAGAGATAAGGGCTGAGATGAAGAAGGGGTAATCCGTCAGCCACACTGGAGGGTCCTACCACTCCCATCACCTGCAATACAAACAGAGCACATCACCACAGCTGGCTACTTACAGTTTCATCCATGCCATATCCTCCAACGTCAGTGAAATGGAGGTGCCTTTCATTGAGCACTGAGTTGGGGTGGATCTAGTAGAACCAGCCCCCCCAGTGGTCCTTGCAGGAGCTGGGGCCGGTGAGGAGACGGTGTTCCAGCAGGGAAAGGGAGGGGGAAAGAGGGAAACCAGCATGGATGGGAGGAGTGCACAGGGAACCCGGTACATTTATAAATGTACCCAGTACCAGCCCTGAATGACCAGCACTGGACTGGTGGAACAGCTAGAGTTGGAGGATATGTCATTTGACAACTGTAACAAATAAAAATCTGTCATCAAAGCAAAAAGTCTGCATTGGAAGTGGACATATTTTCCCTTCCCTTGCTTGAAAAATAATGTCCTAAGTCTGACCCAAGCCAGGTTTTGTACAATGTTCAGATTCCTCTCAAACACAGCCTGTTTTGGGGAACTCTAAGCATGATTCCTCTCAGATGACTGACCCCAGATGTCTGAAGCAGAGTCACTTGCATGTGACCGGGTTGTCTGGAGCTCCCTGAATAATTACCACAGGGAGACAGCACTTCTAGGGAAGAGTAATTTGTACTGTTTGGGATGTGTCCCTCAGGAGGAATTAAATCACAGGCCTGCATATGCCTGTTTCTCACCATGACCAGACACAGCTAGATGACAGGAACAGGGAGAAGGTACCTGGCCACACCTAAGCTTATGGGAGATGAAAGCATGCTTCTTTCCCAAATTCAGCCTGGGGAAAAAGGCAGTAACCAGTTTTTTGCCAGAGAACCAAAGGAAAATTTAGAAGGGAAAGAGTCAGAGCTCCTTCTTTACATCACTATGGATTATCATTATCATTGAGATATTTCCCCACCTTAATGGGTGATTGATTTTTGGGCTTTGTGATCTACACATGATACACCATGCAGTCAGTGCTCCCAGTGCAATAAGGTAAAATACTTGTAGCAGTAAGAATGTGCTCCTGGTAGCTCTCCCTGGTGCTCCCAGCCAGCAGAACATAAGCACAATGACTGCACTTCAGCACTGCAGAGCTTTCTGCTATTTTTAGAGCACTGGCTAATTATTGTGGGCCCCTTGGAGAGCTCTCTGGGGTGATCCAATCTGCCATGCCTGCTTGACAAACTGCAAGGCCATTCCAAACTCCTGCTCGAGCTAGCTGTTTAGCAAACTCCCCATGTAACAACTCTTAAGTAATCTGAGGGCCCAGGTTTGCTTTAGTGCCAGGCAGCTGCTACCTCTGCTTGGATGAGGAACAAGTCTTGTGGACTCTGACAGGTTGGAGCTTCCCTGCCCTTGCAGCAATGAGTGCTGAATTGACTTGAAGGACAGGAACCTGGCAAAACCTGACATTGCATTTTAGCTAAAGATCATCGTTTTTAAAAGCCCTCAGAGCACTGGTGAATCCTGAAATGTTTTGGGTAAGCTGCAACACATGGTTATAACATTTATGCTCTAAGGAGAAAATGTTATAAAACCCAATAACAGTAAAATTCTAGTGCAGAATTTATAATTTATTTTGCACATGGAATGAAAGCATGCTTGTTTGCCCAGGTGGCTGGAGTTACATGGATATCCCAGTGTAACAGCTGCAGAAACACTGTGGCAAACCCTGTCCACATCACTTGTCTGTTGCAACACTCTTAGGAGCACAAACTTCACCGAGAGAGGGATCTGAACATTGTACAGTGCAAACCTGTACAAGATCAAGCCAGGGACATTACAAACAGTGGAGGCAATTCACCTTGTAGACCCTTCTAGCTCTGCAGCACCCGCTGGCCTCTGACGGAGCGGCCAGCGCCCTCCCCACTGGGGACGGTAGGTATCCCCAGTGCCACCCTCTCCCCATCTCTACCAGGTGTGTGCAGTCTCCACCACCCCACTCTCCAACTTGCAGCCCTCAGCTCTCAGCTCAGTCTGGCAAAGGTGGATCTTCAAAGTGGTGCGTGGGAAGTGATGGAAAAGAAACGGCTTGACCGCTGCTGTCGGTCACTGTATCCCCCCATGCACCACTTCAAAAATGAACCTTCCTGTCTCTAGTGTCACCTGCAGAGTCCCCTTGAGAGGGGTAAAGGGGACGGGTAAAATGACAGCAATGGGAATAAACTCTCATCTTCAGTCCAGAGAAAGCAACAGCAGGGGGAAGGTTTAGCAAAGGTTCATGGGGTTGCCGCTTGGCTACTCACCAGATTGACACAGACATTGATCAGAGACCTAAGGTGAGGCAGGAAGGATATGATAGGCTGCCTCTGAAGTGTCAAACAAACCCCTTCAATCAAACTGCTGGCAGGCTCCCACTCAACCTGGCGCCTGCAATACAACAGTAGGTGCCGTTAGCCAAGGGCTCCTGCCCCCCACCAGATGCCCAGACACGGCGACCGACACACAGTGACACACAGAGGAGACGTGTCACACAGCCACGATGCACGTCCGGGAGCAGCACGGAGTGCAGGACAGGCAGCGCGGCCCGGGAGGGCACGGAGCACAGCGCAGAGACAAGAGACGGAGCCCTGGGGCTGCTGGCACCAGCCCCTCACAGCAGCGGCCATGCTGCAGCTGAGGCTTCCCTGCTGCTGAGGAGGGAGGCCTCACAGCGGCCTGTGTGGGGAGGAAAGGTCTGCTGTGCCGAGACCACGCTGTCCACCTCGTGTGGCTCGTGGATGTCCCCGCTGGCATGAACAAACCCATGGGCCTGAGTGCCCTCTGCAGCTCCGCTGGCTGTCACTCCCACACACACTGCCCTAAACGTAACCTGGCCCAGCCTTCATCTCCACCTCCTGCAGCACCAAAGCCCTTCATTCCAGGGTCCTTTCTTCCCTGACACTTTGCTTTCTTCACCAAAACAAAACTTAGGGATTATGCTAGCTGCTGAAAGGATTTCCCTTCCTAATGGTAAGCAGACAGAGCACAGGTAACATCAAAGTGGTTCACACCCTTCATCTCAGGACCTGACTGCAGTCATTGCAGTTCATAACCGAGCAGCTGACTGCATTTACTGGGACAGAAAGACAAAAGGCTGGCACAGCTTGCTAGCTCACGCCTTAAACAACACCCCAGTCAAGCTCTTCAGGTGACCTCTCAGGGCCACATGGGGAATCAAGTGTTCGCTACGCAAGCTCTTCTCCAGACCAACATCAATCTCACCCTTGTGCATCCACTGTCACTAAGTCCCCAGACCAGTGGCTTGTTCTTGTTGTTACACACCCACTGGCTCCAGCAGACACTGGGTTTGGAGTGGGATGCCCACAGAAGGCAGTGTGTAAGATTCTGATCCTGAGTACCACAAGGGTACCCTGGGCTCCTGCACCCAGACCCATCCCAAAGAGACTGCCTGACTCCGTGATGCTCAAATCCAGCTGCTGCATTTGGTCCAGTGGCTTTGCTGTCCTTTTGTGGACAAAAGAGTACTTTAAGCCAAGCATAGGTACAGGCATAGAGAGAGAGAATATGAAAGGAATTTTCATTTATGGACATCCATTCAGCTTACATAAAGAAGAAAGATCTTCAGGAACAGAAACCCCTACCTGCCTTTGAGGCAGAAGAAAGTATGAGCAGGGAAAGAAGGAATGAATGAGAAACAGGCAAGACATGGCAAAGAATCAAACCAACAGGACAGAGAAGCACCAACATTTCTGCCTCTGAATTCCCTAGAAGGGTGGAGTTTTCTGAAGCAGGTTAGCCAAAGAAAATGATAGTGATGCCAGAAAGAAGATATCACCTCCCTATTATTGTTCCATGTTTGATTCCCATTGGGACATAATTCTGATGTTCTCTAACATGATTTGGCTTCTCAGCTGAGACTGCCAATGAAGTGCCATTCAAGCAGTTGAGGACATATGCCCATGAAGGTGACCAAGACCAAAGCCTGTTTTTACTCAGATCACTGGGAAATTCACAGTTGTGAGTGATTTTATACCACACAGACCGGATTTGTACCACTGTCTCCAACCAGGGATGCTCCACAGTCCATATTTCTTGAAGTTGCCAAAGCCTGTACGTACCATAATGCCACTGTGTGATCTACCAGGCTTCCACTAGGCATGGACCTGAAGCAGCTGATGCAGTTCTTTGCCTTCTGCTAGGGAGCAATCACAATCCACCGCATAGCTCCTGACTATTTTTGTCTTTACAGAGGACATAACAGTGTTGCCAGGCTAGAAATACTCTTACTACAGTCTAACTTCCCATTAAAAAACTTACAGCAGAGATGGGAAAAAAATCTGGAGACTTCTTTTCGAGAAAGAAAATTGACTTTTCTGGAAGTTCTCTCTTTAGCTCTTAATAACCATGCTGCTATCAGAAGACACAACAAAAACATCAACAAAAGCACACTTACAGAGATAAAAACACCTGCAATTTTCTGGTATGTTGTAAAGGCTCACTGCAACATGACAGCAGATGACGTACCCACACTTCAAGGCTTGCAACATCAGAAAGGGACCCCAGAGGGTTTCCGGAGTACCCGCTCACCTCAGAGTAGGCATCTTGTGAATTTTATTGAACATACGGTCCAATCTCTTTAGGATGAGGATCAGGGCAGGTCTCACCGCCTCGGCTGTCCAGTCGGTGATGGGCAGCATCTCCATGATGTAGCGCCGGAGCCCGCGGCTCTCCATGGTCTGCGTGTCGTAAGGAGCCAGCTTCAGCAGGGAGTGCGCGATTTCCGCCAGCCTGGGGGCATCGGGAGGAAAGTAAATACAACCTGCACTTCTGTGGCCACTCTTTTGCTTCTTTTCTGCCATCGTGAGATGGTATTTCTCGTTGGGACTCAGGTGTTTATTAGTGCTTATCTCTGTTACAGTCTCACAAACCGTGAGTCCTACAGTACTTCTCTCTAACAAAGTAAAAATGGAGCCACATCTCTTTCTCTACAAGGCCTTTTAAAGATAAGCTGTCCAATTAAGAAATGACACCTGAATTATTTTTACTTTCAACCCAATAACCAACGACCTGTGCCCCACAATGCAGACTTTTTTATCCAATTACCCAATACCACCCAAACCTAGAAAGAAGAAGGTGAAGAAGGTGAGTAAGAAGGACCAGCCTCCATCCTAAAACCTCCATCTTGCTTTATACATATTACTACATTCTAAAATGTAAAACTCTACATTTTCCACCCTGTGATATTTCACACTTCTATTCAAACTCCACATCCACAATCCCAGTTCTATCATTCAATTTTGGAAGCCTTTTCCACGTCCTCAGGTCAAATGCAGTGTTCTCTTGGGGGTCAGTGCCTGTCAGCACAGAAAGTCTAAAATTCTCAGCATCCAGGACTCCAGCATCTCTACACACATGCCAATGAACTAGCACATAAATATTCAGGAGCCTAGTAAAAAGAAAATGGTGCAAAAGTCAAATGTGCTGCTATTTAAACTCTTAGATCTGATACCACAGTTCTGGTGTCTTAAGACTGTCTTGCTGGAATCACTGTTTATATTTAGTGGTCTAAATATTACCTTTACACTGACATTAAATGCGCCAAGGGAACATCAGGAATCACAGATTTGGGTATCTAAAACTAGAATACCTGTGCTGGCAGTAAGACTACAACATTGCAAATGCCTGTGAAATACAGACCTGACATCACCTGTTTGTCAGTTAATGGAGGATTTGGTTTTGTTCTGTGCTTGTTTTTAGCATTATCACTTTAAGATATATCACTCTGTGATTTTCAGGTGTTAAGTTTTAAAAATAAAGTGTCCATAGGTTTACACAACATGTCCTTTGTAGGATTGCTCCCTGCAGTTTTTATTTGTTTCTCCTAACACCTCTACAGATTGTGTTGCTGTTGCTTTTTTCCACTATCACAGATGGCCTTGCCAATGGCATTTTTTTGTATTGACTGTGAAATATCATGGCAACATTTGACTTACACTTGCAGTTTGACGAAAATCTACTGAAATACTTGGATATTTGTGGTAAGCAAAGATAAGAAATAAAACATGGTTACAGTACAATCCTATCCATATTGTGGGGGCTTTTTCCGAAATGCATCCAACTAATGGAACATATTTCTATTCTCTTTATAATCTGCCTAGTGATATCAAGGGCAACAAGTTCCTCAGATTAACCAAAATTTGTAGAAAATTGGTTGTAGAAAATATCCAGTATTTCTTTATTATTCCTTTTTTTTAAACTGCTTTGGCCTACTATGAAGTAGGCCTGTTTTCTTAAATGCTGTGAAATTTAAATTATCATATAAATAAGCTTCTTGCCAGCAATACAATATCAGTTCTATGCAACGATATATAAAAACTTACTTATGCATTATAAAGTGCAAGATCCATTTGAAACATCAATCTCAATTAATCTGTTAGCTCCTTCCTAGCAGAAACAAGCAACCTGGGAAATTTTTATCTTCCTGAAATACTGGGATAAACAGTTGGATGCGCATCTTCCTTTCCATTGGGTGCAAAAAGATCTTCATGACTTTTGCAGTCCAAACATTTGACTTTCAAATGGCTAAAACTGGGTGAGATGAATCCTGTCTGACTAGCGTATTATCCTGTTTTCTGTAGCCTCTGAAATGGCACCTGTCAGCCTCCCAAGACCATGACTGTCACATCACATTCTGATCAATCTGCTCTCCATGTAGAACCGTGTTTGTCCTACAGGGGTTAAATCCTGTCAGACATGTCACTGATACTTATGAATTTATGTAATGATCGAGATAATTGCTTTTATTTGGAGATAACTATGATTAAGGATTTTAGGTCACAACCCTGACAAAGCAGCTATTTCTAGCACTTTCCAGGAGACTTAAAAGAATAAGAGCACAACTCATTATCTGCTGTAAATGAATGTCAGCTTCACTGCTGTAACCTCTGACCATGAGAGACCTCCTCTCTTGAAAAGAGAGCAGTATTTGCCAGCTGCTAGTGTAAATGAAAAACTGACCAAAATAATCAGATCTATTCCTTCTTGTCCCAGTTATTGCTTCTCAGTAGCAATTTATGGGGTTTTTTTGTGTTTACCATGAACAGCAAACTCAGAGAATCAGGCCCAAAATGCTAGGAAGCCCTACCCCCAACTCCTTCCAGGCCAGCACCATGTGAAACCATTGGCAGTGAGCATCCCACCTCTGAGCTGGACTCAGTGCAGCACTGCAGGAAAAGACTTGTGCATCTGCTGCATCACATGCCGAGGTGCTGGGCCTGTAAATTCCCTCTGTCCCATCTTTCCCTGTATTTCAGGCTCTTAGAAAGTGGTTCTGCCTTCCTTGCTTGTGAGCTGCTGGCTCTGATGCACACAGGAGAGGATAAATGTTGTATTCAACCAGGTGGGCAGCTTCCCCAGCCCTTGCCCTGAAGAGACAGACTTATCTTGTCCTGAGACATCAGAGGGAGCTGTTTCAGATGGGGTCAGAATGAGACCAGAGGAAAGCTTAAAAAACCTTCTTTATACATAAGCAGCATCAGTACAATCTAAGGAACATCCAAAACAGCCTCTGCATGTTTCAGACAAAAACATGCAACCACACAACCAAAAAGTGATTCCATCTGTTATTATGAAAAAGAAAGAGCTGGAAGAAAGGAATCCCCCTGAGCTGAACAAGTAAAAGCAGAATGCCTGTGGAATACCTCATGTGGGACTTCACATCCAGCAGCTCCAGAGAAGTCACCCGGGGCTCACCAGCCAGGTTCTGCAAAATCTTCAGCCTCGGACCACAGTGCTTGTAAAACTCTGTGCAGATATTCAGCAGCGACTCCCGTGGCCTCCTGAACTCCTCTCTGGCAATTCTTTCATCCAGCTCCTCTCGGGGAAGACCCTGGCCCTCCTCCATTAAGTGAAGGTTCTCCCTGAGGATACAAAGACACAATAGAGGGTGTTATATATGCTGTGGAGCATCAGGGATAGGTTACAACAACCTCTTCATCTTCTTTTTGCAACAGATGCTTTCCTCTGCAATTGAAAGAAAGGTAGTTGCATCTGCAATTGAGAAACAAAAAAAGGGAAGTTATAATCTTCCAAGTCTTGCTAAAAATGTGAATATTTTCTGTATCAACTATCTTTTGATATGTCCCCTGACAAAAGGCTGCCTGTCACAGCAACCGTGTGTGGGAACGTTTTATCACACATCAGGGGAGACTGGAATAAAACTTTACTGTACCTGATAAAGTGCAGCTTGGCTCCCTGTTCTGGGTACCTGGGAAAACAGAAACAGTGAGGTTGCAAACAGCAACTTAGTAGTGCCTAAACTTCCCTTTCTAGAAGAAAGTGGCACTGTTCTAGCCCAGGAGTTTATGCACCATGGTCAGGATGGTGTCTTGTGTCACTGGAACGATGCCTACACATAGTTACTGACCACACTGAATGGCCTTTATCTCCCAACTTCCATCAAACAAACGTATTCCTAGAGTTACTTGACTTATTCTGAAAGGAAAAAAATCAGGCTTAAAAACCATAGCTGCCTTTCAAGTGATTTCTCTCACTGATTTTCACCCCACTGCTCAATCTCTTTCACAAAACCAAAGCTCACCTAGTAAAAAGAATACCTCAGAGTGGGGTTTTTTTGTTGTTGTTGTTTTATTGTAATTTTCTCTTGTTACTTCTTTTTGAGAAAGCATTAACAGACCCTGCACCACTTGATTACCATGTCCAAGGCTCAAAAAGTCATCATTCTAACATTGTGAGACTCCTACTGTCGCTTGCAGATGTCTGTAGCAATGATAACATAACAGAAGAAACAAGTGCAGGAAACCCAGAGCAGTGCAAAAATATTTTGGATCAGAGGCTGAATGTGTGATAATGAGAAAAATCTGGAAATGTTAAGTCAAGATGCCTGAGTCACACTGCACTGCAGTGGGAATGTCTACACTGTCTGTCAGCAGATACATATTAACTGCTCTCCAAAATCAGCAGACAGGTAATAAAGTACTACTTTCCATTACACCTTATTCTCCTCAGACTGAGCAATCTTGAAAAATGAAGTAAATGGCATATGTCCACTGCAGACTTCAGCATGTCTGGTTTATCTGCTGCTTTGTCGTGTCTGGAGTTTATCTGCTTCTCACATCAGGGACTGAAAGTCACAGCCATGTTTTAACCATGACTGAATAGATTTTAAAGCATAACAGACTCATGCAGGAGTTACAAACCATTATGAACTGACATAATATCCCATTGATGATCCATACAGAAATTGATTTCGAAATCCCTTGAATTTAAAAAAAAAAAAAAGTGAGTAATAACTTGAAAACTCCAGAAAAACAGCACCAGGAGTTACCAACCATCATGTGTACACATTAACTGACATAATAGCCCTTTGACCCATGCAGAAATTGATTTCTAAATCCCTTGAATTAAAAAAAAAAAAAAAGAAAAAAAAAAGATGGGTAATAACTTGGAAAACTCCAGAAAAACAGCTACCTGAGCTTTTGCTAGGCTACAATTCCCCTTACAGATCAGCACAAACATTCAGATTTTTAGTACACCAATGCATAGTGTGGCCAGGAGAAAGCAGGGATGCCTGCTGCAAAGAAAAACTTCACAATCCCAAATGCTTGTGGGTGGATTAAGCCCTTCCTCTATAATCAAGTAAATTGCCAGTGGCCTTGTCTAATTTGCAGCAGCCTAACTGGAATGGCCACTATGGCCAAGGAGCAGAATTACAATTCACTGGTGCCATGTCCTTCTTTGTTCCCTTCTTCTGTGAGAAAGTTCTTTAGTGTTTTGTTGGGGTTTTTTTAAGAAGGATAATAATATTTCCAGGCATTCTTTTGACTTCTCTCAAGCTGTCAGTTACCCTTCCTGTGCTATCTATAACTGCAAAAAACCCCAGACCAATGTGGAGGAAAGAGACCACAGGGAATGTACAAGGAAATGGGAAAGGGAGCAAAAGAAAACTTTTGAGGTGACAAAGAAACCTCACCTTTTGAGGTGAGCAAAAGAAAATTTTAGAGGGGGTGTCAGTGTCTGAGAGCCTCAACTGATAGGAAATTTGAGTTTGTACAGGGGTTCAGCCCCTTAGAACAAGGCCAGGAGGATCTGACCCTTCTGCTGGCCAAGCATGCTCTCCCCACTGGTCACTTTGACACTGGACTCAGCAGGAAGAAAAGCAAAGAATGAGTGAGCTTCAGCAATACACTTCTAGAGGGCAGAGAGGGGAATGAAACATTTAGGATGTGTGTCCTCCATCTTGATACTCTGGTCTTCTATGGTTTAAACTAGAAATCCTAGTCTTGGGTACTTTGGTTATCATCAGAAATGCAGTCCTGGGGAATGTGCTCTTTGGATGTGGCTGTTTTCTCCCACAGCACAGTACCCAGAGCATTCCCTCAAGCTGTCTGAGGCCAAGCACTCCGAGCAATGAGATATTACCTTACTAAAAAAACCCCCAACAAAACGAACAAAACTGTTTCAGAAAATGAAAAAAGAAAAGCCTTACCTGGTGTTCACACCTGCTGACATGGTGTGGTTTGCTGTTGTGGTCCCTTTGTGGCCTTGGTCACATCGGCTCATCTGTGGGGCTGTCATAGGCCTGGCAGAGAGAAGGTGAACAGCACACTACACATAAAACACTACACATTAAATCTAACAAGCACACAGAAATTCTCCTTTGCTCTGAGAACTTGCACGAATTTTACCAAGTCTGAAAAAATCAAGCTAAGCTGCGTGTTGTGGCCTCCTGTGCATTCCCTGTCCCTGCACAGACAGCCAAATGCAGGCTCAGCCCCTTGGCCCAGGTGTGTTACCTGGTGAGAACTTCCACACTGTACAGGAGGGCCTGCAGAGAGGTGGCAAGGGCACCCATGGAAGCAATCTCCTCACGAGCTGCTGTGCCAGTGTCCACCTGAGAGGTCTGTCTCTTCAGCTTCTGCAAGTAACAGGGAACCAGGGCTTCCAAGACCATCAGCATCTGGAGGCTGAGAAAATAACAATACTTGGTCTGTTTTAGCTTGTCATTCCTGAACTCACATTAGGTAAGAGGCTTAGGTTTCTATCTGAAGACCCTGGATCTGTAACTAGGCAATGAATTCATTGCTTCTCACTAGAAGTCTTGAGCCAAAGAATCAATTGGATGAGGAATTTCAGGGGGAAACTAGATGATGCATGAAACAACAACAACAGCAGCAACAACAGCAGCAGCAACAACAACAACAACAATAATAATAATAATAATGATGATGATGATGCCACTACCCCCTGAATTTTCAGGTATCTTCCAAATATGTCATCCATTTGCTAACAAGCATTTTCCCTTCCAAAGACTCTTTTCTTCCCTGATTCCCTCTTGCAAACTAACAGAGGTACTTTGGAGCTGGTGTTACCCCCAGGAAGGAGTAACAGGCACAGGCTTGGCCTCAGAGAAGCCCCACGCTTGCAATTCTTTATCCTCTGCCTCCATCTGCCAGCCTTGCTTTCACATACCAAATGCAGCTTTTATGCCTTTTCTGAGTGTGCACAAATCAAGACAGCAGATTTTCACCTTCTGAAAGACTCAGGAGCATAAGCCACCACTGTCACACACAGCTTGATGGCTTCACTGATGGAGAAGGTCAGATCCTCATTCCCATAGCAGAAGTCTGAGGGAGTAAAGCAATATGAGAAGACTATCACACAGTCATATTAAGTATGAAAGGAGCTAACACATTTCCTTTTCCCCCTCTCTTCTTGCTTGCTTTTCATGTTAACAATGCCCAACAGGCTTTTGAACAGATAAAAATGAGTCTCTTTAAAGAAACATATGCTGCACTCCTACTTGAACCCCACTGCCCAGGAACTCAGTAGGTGAAACAGCTCTGAGCAGATCACCTGCTGCTGAGCAAAATGCCTACAGAGTCCTGTTTCAAACATCACCCATCAAAAGCTAAGCCTTAAGCTCATATATGGCAAGGACACATGTCAAATTCATGATAATTTTTATGCTCCCTGTGCTTTTTGTTAGATGTTCCAACCACACAAAAAGTGATGCTGATGCACCACTGATGGCAGAAGGCAGTTTTATATCTCAAAAATCAAGCCCCTTCTATACTCATAGCCACTTGGGTGCCAGCACAGAAGAGACTCTGTTTTGCTAGTGATTTCACAGAAAGGTTTTAACAGCTTCAAGTCACATACTACAAATATCACTTTGGGCTTAATTAACTCCGGGCATTAAGAAACCAGAAAGAATAATGTTTGTGCAAGAATAATATTTTTAATAGAACTATAGTCCTGTTTTCAGAGGTGACCTTGTTATGCAGGAGCCCAAGTCAAAGCTAAGGTCCTAAAACATGTAAATCATAATTCTGATCTTCATGTGGAAGATACCAGATACACAACATACTTATTTACAGTCTCATCATCAACTCATGCTTGAGAATTTTCAGAGAAGTTTTTAACACCTCTCCACAGAAACCTCCAAGATTTTATACAAATGTGTGGTACAATCCATAAAAAGGAAGAAATATCTTCTGTTTCTGTACCACTTTATATTAAAACTTTCTATATCATAAAATCCCACTTTATTACAAAGCTTTAACTGTAAGGCCAGACAGGCTTCACAGTGCATCAAGATAACTACTATTTAAGAGAAGAGCAAATTTGGAAAGCAAGCTGAACATCCTTATAAAAATCAGCAAAAATCACAAAGCAGCCAAATTCTTAAATGCAGCACTGCATGCATAACTATCAAGAGACAGAGTGTCCTGGATACACCATACAGCCATATATATTCTGCTTGATGATAAATCAACAGCCTCCCCAGGAGCTCAGCACTGCTGGGTGTCTGAATTGTATCCATCATCATCCACTAGTCACAGTCTGCCCAGAGGAGAGGATGCTTTTGTTTCCTGTCCATGTGGAGCAGAGCAGAGGATGACACTGATTCTGTCAGCAAAATACAGTTTATCAGGCATCTTCATTCTTCACTCACACATGTTAAAATTTAAAATGCCAGAGGCTAGTCTCAGACCAGAAGGCTTAAAGCAGAAAAAGTAGCTTTGCAATAAAATTAATTCATAATTCCCCTCCTGCAGAAAATATCAAAAGGGTGATGGTGATAAAGCCAGTCTTCAAAGCCCCATGAGGCACAGGAGACAGATAGGACACTCCTAAAGAAGAAATCATGCTGCATCAAATGTCTGTTGAATCAATAAACAATAAACCAGAATTAGTGAATAAAGGGTGCTTAACTATTACCTAACGACTTGAGAGGCTTTTCTGCTTTCACCAGCTCTAAGATATCCAAAATGTCTGGAGTATCTCCCTCCAAAGACTGCAGCAAGTCAAAGAGGCACTGAGCTGACACTCCTTTGCTGGTTCCATTGTTTGTAGCATCCTGTTCCAACAAGAGACATTCATGTCATCCCAGGAATCTTTAGCTGGAGGTGTGGAGAGCCTTTATTTTTGACAAAGGGTCCACATGGAGTTCAAGAGCTCATTTCTTTCAACCAATAAGCCTTGCAGGATCTGAAAACAGCACACAGATCTTTGCTGCCCTGTGCAGGACAAAGATAGGTGTGCTGACAGTGCCTCACTTCAAAATAAGACCCCATTAACATTAGAACATCATTAATGAATCCTTCAAAACATGACTAATCTAGTCTTAGACTTCACATGTACTAAAATTTGGTATTAAGCCTTTAAGCCCTATTGCTGGTTTCTAAGAATGGATTTGCATTTAGAGTTAAAAGCCATCATAACTCTTTCAATAGCCATGTAAGTCCTTTTATAATATACTTATACACAGAAATTTAAAGTGAGACCACATTTACTGGTCTGGACACCAGCAGGTGCCATCTCAGCAACCTGCTTCATCAAGTGACGCACAGAAGCGTGCAGAAATAAATCTGGACCCGGTTCTGTGCAGCACCCAGTGCTCTCTTCCTGTGACCTCTGATGGGGGATGGCTGCACCCACAGGCTTCCCCCCGGGACAGGAGGATGGCTCTGACTCACAGGGAACTCCAGGAGAGGGGCCACGCTGGCAAAGAGCTGCAGGATGAAGGGCTTGCGGTGCAGGACGTAGAACTGGCGGCACGCGAACTCGATGGCCTGGCGCAGCTGCGGGTTGCTCTCGTAGTCAGAGTACACCTGGGCACAAGGAAAAGGACATGGAGGCTCTGCTCCAGCTCCTCACCTCCTGAGCCCAGATTCAATCCATTACAGCACTGGCATTCCTGATAGGTTTGTCTAACACACTGCTAAAGATGGGGACTGGAGCAGCCCTCCCTGCAATGCATTTAACGGTGTCTTAGGGTACAAGATGTGCCTGGGGCTGTGCATTCTCTTTCCCATCTGTCAGAGGTGGGGCAGTTCTCTGCTGGACAAGATATCTTTTGGAAAAAGTTTGCTTTTCATGTTTGAACATTCCTCTCATTATTAGTCCAATATTTTTTGTCCTACATATTGAGGTTGATTCCTTCCCCCTCCTTCCTAGAAGCACTTCACTTGTTAGAAACCAGTTAGTGCTTTCTTTCTGAATCTTCCTATTTTTCAGTTAATCAAATCTTCCAGTCCTTTCTCACGAGACATGTTTTCTACATGAACATCCTGTTTTCCTGCAGTCTCTTTGTTACCTGATGCTTTCTCTGAGCTAGATAGAGCCAGTACTTCCAGCGAGGACTGCTGATGATGAAAGCAGAATTATTCAATTTCTTCACACTATATAAATCTGTGTAGTCACCCCAGACTGGCATTTGGGTTATTTTTGTCTTCTATTCTTCAGCAGAAGGATGCTGTTGATTCATGTCTGGCTTCAGATCTATAATTCCAACATTCTGTCCTGCAGATGTGCCACTGAATCAGTTAATTTCCTTCCCATATTCTGTGGCTGATGATTCAAAAGTAGTCTAACCTAAGTTTGGGTTTTTTCTTTTTTGTCAGACTGCATCTCTAGTTTGTCATGATAATTTGTACTCCTACTCTGTCCTCCAACACAGTGACAGTGCCACCCACTTTTAAAATATTTTAAGTTTTTTAGAGTGGCATTTCCTTCAGGGCTGGCCATTGAACCATGCAGAGAATGTGTTGCAAATTTGTGGGATTTTTTTCTCAGTTATGCAAATATTATGAATTCCCAGGAACAACTTCTCTGTGTGAGACCTCTGCAGAGACTTGTCAGTGCCCTGGTAGGCTGAGGAAATTAGCATGGCTTTCATACAACCAGAACCCTCCAGCATGGGGATGAGGCCCATCAATTACCAGCATTATCTCATTGCCTTAGAAAAGGAAATAATTAACTGTATATCCATTTCAATTAGCAGCTGGATCAAGCCCAGAAGTGGTAAAAGAATTGAGCACAAACAAACAAACTCATCTTGGATGCCTGGCACAGAGAAATTAAAGTCTGTAAAACCAAACAAGCTCAGAAACACTTGCATTTTCTTTTAGAATTGCTTTTTTTATCTCCCAGGAGTGATACTTTAATAATTCAGTAGTTGACAATAACTGAGGGTGAGGATAGGAGAATTACAAACAAATTACTCTCAATATGAAGTGAAAATGAGGGAAGAATCTTTTGCAGGACTGAATGGTTGAGCACTTCAAATTATGTTTTTTAGGCTATTTTATTTCAAAATGTCTTGTTTCTCATTAACAAACCCATGCACTGCTTAACTGGATCAAATTCATACTTATCTAATCATGTAAGGCAGGACATCAGCCTTTCCAGCTACTACAGAGCATGTTTAGATAGCTAAAGTAATCACTGGGTCTAATTATTGTTCTCTGTTAACTATGTGAAAATGAAAGTGTATAGGGATTCTTCTTTTCTGTATTTGCATTATAATACTAAATCTCTACTTAGATATTGCCTTTGAACCCTACAGAAATAATCCTATCTGTAAAAGAACTATTTTTTATATTTTATTTTCAGTAGCTGATTTTTTTTTTCAAAAATCAACAGGAAAAGAGGCCTACTTGTTCATCTTGAAGTGAAGAGAAATTCCACTTCTGGCACTTCCAATATTTGTCATCACTCACAAGAAAAAACATGCAATTTTTCATAAATGTTTTGAGTTGCTTTCATACTTAAAAAGTGAATATAATTTAGACTCAATTAGCAAGTAGTAAATCCAGATATTTCAACTGTTTCCCAAACTTCAGTCATCCCTGAAGCAAAAACCATGGAGAGATGCCCAAGGTCCAAAAATTGCCCAGAAATTCCACATTTCTGTGTGGAAGTACGGAGAAAGGAAAAACAGACATTTATTTACTTAATACAATGCAGAACAGAAAATTTAGTAATTTACTCAAGTAGGAAATAGAAAGCTAATTTGGGCCATCCCACTGTTGCCTTCTTGGGGCACCTAAAAGCTCTCATGAGGACTCAGCAGATAGAAGCTTCCATGTTGTCAATTCCATCATGGAATCATAGGATGGTTGTAAGGGACTTTAAAGCCCATCCAGTTCCACCCTGTGGTGTGGGCAGGGACACCTTCCACTGTCCCAGGCTGCTCCAAGCCCTGTTCAAGCTGACCTTGAACACTCACAGGGATGGGGTGTTATATGAGCTTCTTTGAGCTAGGTCTCAGAAGCTCTTGGAGATCTATAATAGCTCAGCTACCTCTGGAGGCATAAAAACCAGCAGGATGGTTTCTGTTGCCGTGTTGGAAACAAAGAGGTTTAGTAAAAGGCAAAATAACAAACAGAAAAACCGATCTAGGTGCAAGAGGTCTTTGCTCCTGGTAAAACACCTCACAAAAGCAGTTAGTTTCTTTGTTTACTTCTTTTCTAGTAAATTGCCTAGGCGGGATTTTTTGGCTTTTGTCCAATTAGCTGTCCTTAAGTCTGAAGTGAAGGTCCTATGAGGTCTCTAAGGTCCTATGAGGTGGCTTTTCACTTTTAATCGATGAGAGAAACTTTTCTTTCCTTTTTAAGAGACAAAAGACAGTTTTGCCACACTGTTAACAAGAAGCACATTCCTACAATGGGGCAGCCCCAGCTTCTTTGAGCAACCTCTGCCGGGGTCTCAAGGGAAGGACTCACGGGAAGTTCTTCTCACGGGAAGAGTTTCCTGCCAAGGTCTGACCTGCAGCAGGACGCGGCAGCATCCCCTGGGATTGCCCCTGGGCGTGGCTCACCTGCAGCATGCTGGGCAGCACCCACTGGTAGCCGCTGAGGGAGAAGAGGTGGTTGAAGTGCACGGCCGTGTTGATGACGGTGGCGGCGTACTGCCTGAGCAGGGCACTGTCCTCGGGGTGCAGGATCAGCGCGCCGTTGAACACGTTCAGGAACAGCATGATCTCGTCCCCCCACGGGAACTCGCTGGGCATGCCAAGGAACATCTCTTCCAGCAGCTTAATCCACAAGCTCTTCTGAAGGGTATCTAGACCAAAGAGCTCTTTGCCAGCTGCAGGGGAGAAGAGCAATCAACAGCACTCAGCTCTGTCCACCACAGCCAGCCTCACCTCACTGCAAAGAACCACCCCACAACAATGACCATCCTTCTGCCTTTCTAAAATTATTTCACCCATCCTGTGATTCTTTAAATGCCCACAGGGCTTGAGCAAACCTTGACAATATGAAGATGAAGAATGATAAATATCACACAGTTCATTAATCTGCTGGTTGGACACTCTTCCCTTAAAAAGTGGAAGATCTGAGCTTGTACGTGCATCATCTGCCCCACACAGAGGCTGTGCAGATTTATGCTTAGGTTTTATGTCCCAGTTGTAATAATGCTTCTGAAATCAACTGGCTTTAGGACTGGTACAGAACTTGCCAATGCTTACCACTGTGCAACAATGGCCTATTTAACCTATTTAGCATCAGGCTGGAAACCCTGCTTTACATCCAGAGCAAAGTTTCTGTGTAGATTATTTCTTTATCCCTGCTGCAGAATTTACTCAGTCTTCCTTGGATGTTGACTGCTTCCTCAAAGCAGATGGCAAAGGACTTTGAGCAGTCCTTTTTAGTCTCATGCATAACTTTAATACTCAATAAAAATTTATTCTCATTTGGGTACAAAGCAAGTAGTCTTGTCTGGAGGATTCCAACAGTGAAGCCTTTTCTGCTGCTGTGCTTACAAACCAGCAGCTCTGTATCCGTTCCCTAGGAAGAGATTCATCAGCTTCCAGAAAAGCTGCAAGCCTGTATGTGTCTAAGGCAAATGAGGCATTCACTGTGATGCCTTAAGGAGCTGGAACAGAGGCTAGATGGAGTTAAGAGGAATAAAGAGGATATTTGTTGAAGTGCCTTCAAAGGCCACACCATGGAAGTACCAGAGCCACAGTCATGGCATCCAAGATGGAAGCAAAATATGGCTTGGTCATGAGATCTCACACTTTTATAAGTTTTGGTCCATTTGCATATTGGAGCTAATTGTCCAATTAGAACTCCAGCCCATAAAGTCCCACCCTTCTTGTTTTTCTCTCTTCAGCCCACATTGTTTATGCTCTTGGGCCCAAGATCTGGATCAGTTGTCCTCAAGAAGGAGTTGTTTTGTCTCCCCACTCTGTGAAGAGAGCTTACCATCCCCGTACATGAAGCCCAGACCCACACACTAAAGCAGCACAGGATCTGAAAAACATAAAAGCTAAACCCTGAGGCATCAGCTGAAACCCTCTGTGCCCTGTCCAGCCCTCCAGGAGAGCTGCCAGGGGATCGTACCTTGGGGGTCGCTGAAGAGCGAGAACTCGGCGTCAATGGCACTGCGGGGGAAGGACGGCAGGCGGAGCAGGTCCTCCTGCAGCATGGACACGTGGGACTGCTTGTGGGCTGGAGGGATCTTCTGGGTCAGGGAGATCAGGAACAGCACCCGCCCCACCTCCTCCAGCTTGCGGGTGAACACCTGGCAGGGAAACAGAGATCTACATCAGCCTAATCCAAAAACTCTTCGAAATCTCCATGCGCTCCAGCAGGCTCACTTCTACAGCTTGCTCTGATCTGAGGGATGCTGCACTCATGGCTCAGAGGATCATGATGAAATTCAATCATGATGAAATTCATGGTGCTGCCACAATTTGTGTGTCGCTGTTCTCCAGCCCAGGTCTCAAAGGTGGGCTGTGTTTGTAAAAATGGTTCTAACAACACTTTCTGTTTCAGTCTCCTGGAGGACCCGAAGTGGCTGCAGAACAATTTTCAACTTGGCCGTGGGTTTTTCTGTAGGTTAATGTAAGCCCCAAGGTGGTCAGAGAAACCAACCCCAAGCTGAAAGCCACATGTTTGTATTTCCTCTCTTCAAGGCCTTAGATTATAGTCAACAACAAGTTGGAATTGCTATCTACCTGCTGAGATAAGACATCTGGCCATGGAAAGTATATGTATAATTGCAAAAGAAAAGTAGCCAATAAAAAAAAGCAAGTACTTTTCCAAGTAAAAAATTACTTGTTTTGCGGCTCAGTGATGGTTACTACAGTGCTGCTTTCTTTGCTGAAGCTGGATGTTTTCTAGCAACATCTTGCATGACTAGAGAGAGGCTAGCAAATGTGTGATACAAGTTTTACCTTAGAAATATTTTGGGCTCTGAGTGCTCTAAATATAAAAACGTGGAAAGCAAAATAATGCCCTGACAAAAATGTGAAGCCCATTTAAATATTTTTGGATCATGTAGAGTGTATTAAACTCATTTATTTGTGGGACACCTCCTAGAACCAGAGTAATTTCTGTTAGAGAAGGAGCCAAGTTGATCCCAAGTAATTTCAGATTTTTATTGCCTTTCTACTGACAGATGCAGCACATGAAATATTGTCCTGTTCTGTGCCATACACATATGAGATGGCATTGACTTTATTTTCCATTACTTTAGCTACTAGTAGGTCTTAAGCAGCTTCATAGCTGCCTTTTATAACCACTCATGATGGTATTTTCCTACTCTCAGTAAGAACACAACTACAATAGCTGATTTTTGCCTACAAAAATACAACTGTTAATACTAAATGCATAATGTTTAAGCACATTCCTGTACATCCTTTTTAAAACTTTCTGCAAAATTATCCACCTAAAAGGAAACTGGCTGGTCAGAGTTGGGGAGGGGGGAATTCACATCCTACTCTAATCTCCCTAATAATGTACAGAATATATGGCCCCAAGTCAGATTTCACCCTGATTGCTACTTCTCCAGATAAGCTCTTGATCTGCATGCAGCATGAGGAAAAGCCTTTAAAAGAGAAAAAAAGGGAAAAAAATATTTTCAGGGTTTGTTTCTGGTTAGAGGTATTTGCTGACAGTGAGATACCTGTTTCTGAATGAGCTCTTGACCCTTTTCTGGATGCATCTGCACCAGGTTGAGCTGGGGAGAAACTGACCTCCGGAAAGGATAAATATCACGGACGTAGGTCTGCCAGGAAAGGGGAGAAAGTGTATTTTAAACAAATGTAATCACTATGGCATCACTCAACAGAATGGAGAAAAGGGCCCTTTAGCCCTTCCTGAAGGGCAGGGGCTTTCAGACAGCGTCAGACATCATGAAAGAGCACAAACAGAAGGGAAATTTGATCTTTTCTAAGAAAACTTCTGCCTCTTCCCTCTTCTCTCAAATTCCAATCTTTCACCACAAAGAGCTGAAAATGTGATGCTCACAGACAGAACTCTATTTATAGGATGTTTGCTCCCCTTTAGATAACCCTGATGTTTAACCCTGACAAGATGAAAAGTCACATGGACTTGATCTTTGCCTTACCTTGTTGTAATGAATGAGATTCCAACGCTTATCCATTAAAAAATAATGAGAAGACTGAGTTTCAGGAATGTTAAAAAACTCCAAACACTCCTGAAAAGAAAGAAATCAAAATATCCTGTTACTTTTTAGTTGTTTTGTACAAATACCACAACATCCAAAGGAAGAATATCCATGTAATAATCTATAAAGGCACAAGCATGCATGCCTCAATCAGACTGGCACAGTGTTGTGGCTTTAATTATTTATTTCTTTTGTTAATCATGAGGTACCTGAGTATGTTTGTGATAATCAAGGCATGCTGACCTCACAATCAAGTGATGGTGAAGACTGGTGTTACTTATCTTGATGTCTGGCTGACCTCACAATCCTGAAGACTGGTGTTACTTATCTTGATGTCTTCATATCACACATGTTTGTCTGACTCTGTGAGCCATATGGGCCTGGGTATTTATCAAGATTTAGTGATAGGTGGTGTGCAGAGACACTGAAGTTTTGGCACTTCAAAACACTGAGATGTGATTCCCAGTATAATTTAACATAGACACACTGAAGGCTTTTACAAATCTGTTTCCTATGTGGCTCAATTAAAACCACCCAGGACATTTCTGGCAGAAAGAGAAAGTGACCGTGTAGCTGCTGGATGCCAAAATATTCTTGTGGTTACTGAACCATCATTTTCACTCTGATCTTGATCAATCTGTCCTCTTTAGTGTTGATAAAACCAAATATTTAAATGATTTGTGTATTTATCAAAAGTATACAGCAAATACCCAGCAAGCTGCAGTGTCTCCAAATGTAGTTGCATTTGTGAGGTTTGGGATTTCTGTGAGTTCAGAGCATTGCTATGATCCTTAAATGTGGGATCCTGTTTATTGCAACCAAGCTCCCCTCAGAGGTACACAGACATCCCTGTGAGCAGAATTTCCCTCCCTGACACTGGGACAGGACGATCAAGCAACAAGGACTGCTGGAATCCAGGTATGGCAGGTAAATGTAAGCAGTTTGTGCAGCTCAAACACTCACTCCTACCTTCAGCAGAGCCTCAAACTGTGTGTCCTCGTGCACTGGTAACTGCGTTGGGATGTCACACTCATTCTGTCCGTGCACTACAAGGGTTTTTGTGCCTAGAGGAAGAAAAGTTGTTGCATTCTCCCTGCCTCTTTAATTAATTTCAAGAGAGGAGAAGTGGTACTTGAAATTCATTCCTGGTCAGGCAGACTAAGAGAGTCCTGTCTGGAACCATTAAGCAGTGTTAACATTTTCTCTCCCTTCCACAGTCTAATGAGAAATTGAGCTGTTCTTAAAGGATGAGCTGACTTTAGCAGCAAGCAGCAACTGTCAGCTCTGAGGAAGAAACATGCAAAAGGTCAAACCTGTTTATCAGTAAGATATCTCTTGTCTGACTCATAATGCCCAGAGTCTGAATGGTAGATTTTTACAATGATGCTCCTCCAGCCTTTCACAGCCCCACTGGCACAAAGCTCTGGGTTGAAATACTATTCTAATTCACTTTCTGTCTGCTTCTTTTAGAGCTCTTAAAGTGGTTTTCTGAATCTCAAGAAATCAGCAGTACATTTACTGACTGACTACTCAACTGAAGGAAAATTGCCTTAAAATATGCAGCCATTTGTGACAGGTCTTTTTCTGATCCAGTTCTGATGTATCTTACTTTTGGTAAAGTGGGCCATAAACCTTGAAGTGAAGGAGATTTAAAGACTTATTTCTTATACCTGGCATTGAGGCAGTCACCAGCAGCTTCACTTCACACTGTTCCTTCTTCATGGTCTGTTTGAGATCCTTGAAGAAGAGTCCTTCAACATAACCCACCACTTCCCAAAGGAAGGTGAGAGTGGCAGAAATGGCATCCATGCCCCATTCACATGGAGTCCGTACAAAATACATGATCAATCCTACCTGCAGGTGATAAATAAGAGGAATATCAGCTTGTACACACTCTTTTAACTGTGCAGAGCATTGTATAAAAGAACACAGAATATTCTGTAACACAGAATAACAGTATTGCTCTACCTTGCTTCATTCAGAGGGATAAACTTATTAACATTCATCCTGAAATTTTATACACATTAAAGAACAATCTGTCTGTAATATTCCTCCTTTTTCTAGAGATCATGAGGATTGGGGGCAAAATGTACTCTTGCAGTATAGCTTAAAGCACCACTGCAGATGAGGAGAAGGGAGAATGTCTGCAGTTAGAGACTTCCTATTCTTTATGCTCTGAAGTGCTGCCATATAGACAACTCACAAACTACAGAAGGCTCCCTGGAGGAGCATATATCTCATCTGCTTCACCTCCTAACTACGTTTGTCCACAGTCTTGAAAGAAGTTGCTAGATCTGCTCCAAGAGGACTGTCTATCAGTAAAGCACTTTCTGAACCCAAATAAAGTAAAATAATTAAAGGTTTCTGAACTGAGGTTCAGAAATCCATGACAGGTTGCTTAGGGGTCTGTAAGGTTCATTTCCTCTCCCCAGAAGGCCAGAAAGGCTAGTGGAAGCCTGGTGACTTGCACCCACAACTAGGAGCAAGTGTGAGCTATGTAAGAAAAACTGAATGCATTTATTGAACACATGAAGGCAGAGCAGAGATTCTGGGCTGCACAGCGGGCCCACAAGCTACTCACCAAGTAGTTAAAGAGGATATGAGATGTCTGGGCAGGGAAGTCTCCAATGTTCAACAAAAGCTTCCTTAGCATATACATCAGTTCATCCTAGAAGAAAAGCAAAAGTTTTTCTTCCCACCAAAACGTAAAGAACAGATTTCTCCCTTTTGTCCTTTCTTGCTTTGTTTCTTCCCTTTTTCAGCTTTGTCTCTCAGCACATGAAGTAAAACTGTACACCTGTTACTGCTCCTACATATTGCAAAATAAGGTCCAGGGCACTCACCCAGGCCAGTGTCTTTCCCATTTTACCTCAGAGAGGCCAGTACCTCCTGCTGTAATTTGTACAGACTGTAACACTGCTGATTGTGCACTGCTGTCCCTGTGATTATCCCAGATGATCTGTGAAATCTAGTTCATCTCACCTCAACAGCTGTGGCTGTGGGGTGGCAGGAGTGGGCAGAATCTATCTTCCCTTCTTCTGGAGGCTGCCTGCCTTAAATGTGGACTGACATGCCTCATGGTGTGAAGGGATCACAGAAGGGACAGAATCTCCTTCATTGTCAGCTGAGAGAGACAGATGGTATCACAAATGTCTTCTATGGCCCGTATCCTCCAACCCCACAGCAGGTCCGAGCCAGTGTTGCAGGCATGGATAAGCACAGGACAATCCATGCCAGTGATACACCTGCAGGGAAATACACCTGTTCTCTGTGTTCTGTACTTGTGGGCGTATGAAGAGATGGTGAAACAACAGCTTGCAATGGCTCAGAGGCCTCTGAGGCTGGATAGATGACAGCTTTCTTCTCAAAGGTGCTGAACAAACAACCTCTCTGACCAGAGATGGTGTGGATGCCCCATCCCTGGGAGTGTTTGAGGGGAGATTCAGAGGGGGTTTGAGCTGCCTGGTGCAGTTAAAGGTATCCCTGCCAGCGGTGGGGAACTGGAAATATGTGATATTTAAAGTTGCTTCCAACCCAAACAATTCTGTGGAACAGACACGACCTTCTGACTTCAAATGAAAGCTTTGTGGGAGATGGCTGACAAGTCTCAGGAACAGTAAGTCCACCAACACCTTGGCTTGCTCAAGGAACAAAAGGACAGCCTTTCCTGACATTTCTCAGGTTTAATGTTCATTTTAGAGTCAGTTCTTAGGTAGTGAAAGCGGAGGCCAGTGATACTATTGATATCACACACCACATGTGCAGTTGAGAAAGTGATACGGAGAGTCTCCCTGTCTTCTACACGGTCAGAACCAGCATGCTTTTCTTCCCTAAATCTTGGAAACAGTCTAATGAGCCACAGAGACACAATGCCACCCCATCTTTCAGAGAACCTGAATAGAGTGGCATGAGTGAGGGCAATACTGCCTATGCCATGTTCACTAAACAGCTGCTCAAAGCTTGGCTTGGAGAAAAAGCTTTGCTTAGTGGGGATAAATCAGCTGTGTCCTGTTTAGATCAGGGGACAAAGATTGAGTGATGGCATGCTGCATTATAATAGCAAATGTTCTTTCTCCAGTGGTGTCCACGAAGTGCCTGTGCTGGCAGCTGTGCTGCCCTGCCCTGAGTCCTGTCACCTGCTGGGGAGGGCAGAGGGTACCTGTCGATTGCTGATGGTGAGCTTCTCGAGGAAGTGGCGCAGAACTGTGGAGGGGTCTTCAATCAAGCAGTTCCACAGGACCTGCTGAGCAACAGCACTTACTGTGAGAGAGAAAGGAAACCAGGTCAGAACAATATCTTGGAAATGCCATGAGCTGGTATACTCAAAAAAACCTTCCTAGTCTTCTTCCTTCCTCTGCCATATTTTATACTGAACACCCAAGACACCATTTGATGCACTGGAATTCCTGGTAACCACTGCAGTGATCCCATTAGTAATAATCACAGGTCTACTATTTGAACCTTCGCTAACTATAGGTGATATGACATGAAGCACTTCACGACTGCTAAGGAATGACAAAGAAATAACTGCTTGGATTCATAACTCCAGATGGACAAAATCCAGCAACTGAGAGATATAAATCCATGTACCTTTTTTTGTTCATGCACAGAAGTTCAATTTTATGGTGATTCATAGAATGATTTTATCTGGTGTTGGTGAACAGCATTAGATAGTCAGTAGGGAATTGTTTTGATGATCAACTCCCTGAGGTGCAATTAATTGCAATTCTCTGAAGGTCAACAACAACATAGAATTATTCATTATTTTGTTTTCCTGATCACAAAATCACACATACATTGTTTAGAGGGCTGGCTACATACAGCTAAAACTGAATACAAAATGTAACAGGAAGTTAAATGCACAACTAGCTGACATGATGAGCAAGAGATGAAGGAAGCAGAACAGCCCACCATGTATTACCACTTTCAATAAAACAAATACAAGGAAGTGTACTATTAATTTACAAAGACATCATAGACCATGACCAAAATGTTCAGGCTGTGTATAGGTGACTTTCTGCTCGTCATAGGAACACAAAAATATGAGTGGGAATAGATCTCCAGAGGTCTTCAGTCCAAGCTGCTTGGAGCAGAGCTGTCACCTACTCCAGGTATGTTAACCATAGCTATGACTAGCCAGGGCTTGATAACCCCTGTGCATGGAAAACCTACAGAAATAATGCTCCTGGTGATTAACTTCCTTCACCATTTCTAATCCTAACTTCCCAAGTTGTAAATTCTAAGTCAGTGTTCTTCTAACTCTCTGTTTCCTTTGGATCACACCAAACAAGCCCAGCTCTTACAATTCCTCCTCAAAGAACACTTGTGTTAGGCCTCTTACCATCCTTGTATCCCCCCACTAGATTTTTTTCAGCTTCTCAATATTTATTTTGAATTAGCGGCTTTTTTATGATCCTGAAAGGGCAAAATCCCCTCAATCCCAAACACAAATTATGTAGAAAATAAAAAGGAAAAACCCTACAAAGACACATTTCTATTGCAAATCTATATTCAAATAGTTTTGAAACTGGTTCTGCCATCTTTAAGCAACAATCCCTGGAAGTTTAATCGAGGTCAATACCAGCTACTCCATCCTCCCGGACTTCTCCATCTTCCATCAAGTGGACAATGGGAAGCACTGCTGCACAAATGCATGCTGGAAACACAGCCTGGGGTGGCTGGGGCACGTGGTGGTTTGGAGTGTGCTCTGTTGTGTGTTCTTCATCTGGAGCAGTGAGAGGAAGAGGAGTTAGGCAATACACTGTGCCACTATCCTGGCAGGTTAGATAAACATTTATCTTAGTGGCTCTACATGCAGAACAAAGATCAGAACACCATTCACTGCACAGGCATGACAGGTTTGCTGCTATCTCCAAGTACAAATGGAGCCTCCAGCCAATTTCTTGATCAAGAATTTTCACTATAAATATGTAATTTTTCAATTTACATTTCTTTTCTTGTAGGCAGCCCAATTCCTTTTGCTAAAATCTCTTTTTTTTCAGCTAGAGTGCTCCCTGTAGCACTACTCTCCAAGCAGAACATGAGAAGCAAGAGAAAGTATTGTGACAGCAGGGGTGAATAAAATAATGAAGGGCAGTAGCTTATTATAAAGGAGCTCAAACTTGGGAATGTGTTTGGCAAAAGGCAACACCAGAGCTTTATGGGTGAACAGGAAAGCTTCCAGTGAATGAAATCCTAGGAGGGATTGCTCCAAAATGAAGACACCCACCTTCTGCACTGACTGCAGAGCGCACTGACCACACAGAGCCACGGCGGAAAGAATAATTCCTGTGGGAGGTGCTGGAGGTGCAGGACGGGCTCACAGACAGGCGGCGGGAGGCCAGGTTGGCAACTTCTTCTACTGACAAAGAGAATAGGGAATGTCAATGCAGATCCAGCCAGCAGACTTCAGGGAAGGTTTTGAAGGACAGCAATTGCAACCCAATCAGAACGCTGAAAAGTCAAGTCAGGTAATTGTGTCAGGAGACACAATTTAAAAGCTGTAAAGCTCAATCAAATAGGTAATTTGCTCATGCTTTGGGAAACAGCAGAACACTGGTCCATAAGAGTGTTCAGTGCTGTGGTGCAACACATTTTAACAGAGCTGGCTCTATACTTCTTTTCATCCACTCCCTGTTAACCATCATTGTTGCTGTTGCTCAGTTTTTCTTAAGAACCAGGATTTCTGATCACAGATTTTCCAGTGTATGCTTAGCGCTCACCTACTCTGTACTCACCTAATGGCACATACCTTGGAATGCCTTTAATGAAATCTTTGTGCTCTGTTAGCCTGGGGCAATAAAACTCCTCACCTGCAGACTAAGCTTATTGTGACTCTTGTCATGTAACTTTGGCTGTCTCAAAGTTTGGTGCTGAGCTTGCACTTTTCACCTGGGCTCCCCCACTATTCACCACAAACAGAGAAAACCCCAGGGGCAATTCAGTATATCCTAAGTTCTGTTTCTTAAGATAGATACAGCCAAAGAGCAATTCCTCCCATCCTTTAATTATTGAAGAGTTAAAGTTAGGAAAGATGGATTTCATTCCCAGTGCAGCATAGTTTCTTGTGTTAAATCCTGCAAGAAACTGGGAGCTCTAGGATGTTAAATGCTGGCAAGCTCCACTGAAGTTGGGGCAGACGGTGTCAGTGTCTTTATCACCCAGTAAGAACTCAACATATCTGAGGTTTTGTCCCTTTTTTGGTACTAATTTTCAAATACACTTTTTCTCAATGACTTGGACTCTTCAACAAATGGCTGTGGTTGGGACCTTCCTAACACTAAAAATCAATTTTCCTGGACATCGCTGCCCTAAGCAGAGCTCTGTGTCTGTGGGAAATGCTCTCAGCTTGCTGGAATGCAGCTCCTGGTCCCAGAGCACACCTTCTTCTTCCTGCTCAGAGCTTGGTGTACAGGATGGCTCGTAGCAGGCCTCCTGAGTGATGGGGATGGCAGTGATCAGGCTGGCTTCCCGGCCCAGGCGCTTCTTCTCCTCCTCCTGCTGCAGGTTCTTCAGGATGTGCTCCGCTCGCTGATGGGAACGTGACACAGCTCGGGCAGAAAAGGACTTCTGTTGGGAGGAAGAGAAGAAACACAGCCCAAAGCTGTTAGTTAAGGTGCACACAGATTTTGTGACAAAGGCTTCGCCTCAGTGAAGCAGCTCAGTTTCTAAATATAAATCAGACTAGTGCCAGCCGAACAGAGATTCACCAGGAGAATTACTGGCAAAAAGCCTGCAATAAGCTTTGGTGCAAACTCCTCCCAGGAGACACCACATGAACCAGTGCAGACTAAACTGTCTCTCGACAGTTTTTTTCTATTGAAGGCAGTTCTATTGAAAAAAATCTTCTTTTGGAGAGAGAGCAGCTGCATGCTCCTAAGATCCAAGTCAGTGTCTCTCACAGAGATATTAAGTGCAGTGCTGTACCTCAGTGAACAAACAGAAAAGCTTGATGCCCATGTAGAAAACTGTGTCCTACACAAAATATACTAGATTTTTTTCCCAGCTGGTTAATCCAGAGGTTAATTCACATCTTTTGTTCAATTTACCACACAACTCTATAGAGAAGAAGCAGTGCTTACTCTCAGGATGCCTGCTTACCGACTGATCTTCATTTATAGGATCCTGCACACTCCCACTGCACTGAGGGACCCAGGGAGGGTCAAACATTGGCACAGATGGCATCCCCAGCACAGGAGAAGGTAGAGTGAAGTTTATACTTGGAGGAGGAATCTAAACAAAACCATGGAAGACATTTTGTTACAGCGAACTATTATGGTCAGTATTGTTAATTGAACATGAGCACAAGTACCCAAGATTTAAATTAATTCTGTCAATTTTCCCATTTCTGTATCTCACTGGACTGTAGCACCATGCATGACACACATCTTCTTTCATATTTCCTGATCTGAGTCCCCATTTTATTCTTCCTCTTTAATACAGGATTTCTCCATATCACCTCCCCCACTAGTGAGACTTACACAATCATTTTTTCCCCTAAGCAGAGTTTCAGGAAATTTCATGGCAGTCTGTCATTATACATCTATCCCACAAGGCAAGCTGCAAATATCACCATTAAGCTTCATGTGTCTTATCTACCTTGAAGATCTGCTGTGCTCCCTCTTCCATCCTTGGCCACACTTGGTATCTGAACCTCCAGAGCGTGTGAAATTTAAGAATGGCATTCAGTCTTTGCACTGTTTCTGGGTGATGAAATTCGGACATCAGCATGTCAGAAACAGCCTCTGGCACTTTCACAGCACACAGCAGGAACATGGCAGCTGCAGGGAGAGAACAGCTGATCACCTGTGTTTCTCAGTAATGTGTTTATTTGGCAAAGAAAAACTGCAGGTGTACAAATCCACATCAAAAGAAAGCCCCGTAAACAGGATCACCAATCTACCAGGCCTAGAGAAAACTGTACTGCTTCATGAAACCAAGCACATATGATTCCACCTTTGGAGCCACACAGCATTAGAGCTGAAGCTTGTAAATTCTTCTGGAAAACCTGCACTTTAAAATAGAGTACATCTTTGATCTTCTCAGCTTGTTTAAAATAAGAACATCTCTTAAGTAAAGGGTCTAACTGAGTTTGGCTTTCAAAGGTTCCACTTCCAAGTGATTTCTGTGTTGATTAAGCAAGGCTGATTTAACACAAACTCTGCCTTTAGCAAAAGCTCTGGAACAGGAGACAGAGTCCCAGTAGAAGTCACCTGGATATTTTCATGGGTAAAACCAGTTCTTATTTAAGTGGGCTCCATGCAATGACCCCAGTCTGTCTCCAAGGGAAAACAGAGCAAGACAAAGGACCATGCAAAACAGCATGATGGTAGCTGAGGCAGGACACTCCCCCTACCACAGAAAAGTTTATCTGGCTTGTTCACCATCTGATGCACAGCTCTGGACATCCTTCCCCCCTCCATGAAGAATTGAGGTGACTCAGGCCAGACAAAGGTCAAGCAGTGAGTTATCCCTGGTGCCAGGAGTGGAACTCCAAATAAACAACTGAGTGTAAAACAAGATGGGAGGAATAAAGCTACAAATTCCTGACTGAGACACAGTTTTAAAATCTATAAAAGCTACATGAATTTCTGCAGAGACAGAGTCTCCTACACACTCCCTGAAACGTACAGATCAGATGTGACTCCACAGATACCTTCCCTGGGAATTGAGAGGAAAGACTTCACATGTACCCCATCATCAGTTAGGAGGTAAGTACTTTGGATTTTAAGCTGTACTGTTTCTTTGCTAGCTGTAACACAGTGCACTGTATGTTCTCTTCTAGCTTTATCCCTGTGTAGCAAATAGTCTGTTTAAAATACTATGTCTGTTAATTTTGTGTCTGTTAAAGAAATAATTTATTCTATAATGGACCAAATCAGCCATTATTAAAGAACTTGACAGTGAGAGTGGGTTTTGAGGCGCTGGCCACCCCAATAAAGCCAGTGCCTGCTGCCAGAGGCCTGGGCAAAAGGCAGGGACTGGTCTAAGCTCCCATCTCTATTTGTAATAGTTGCTTCAATGGATCATATTTGAATATAAAAGATATTAAAGTACAGACGGATGGAGGGCAATGAATGCAGATGGTGTCTGCATTCTGAGGGGCACTGCAGGAGGCAGAAGCAGAGGGATTCCTGTTGCTGTGGGAGTTCAGTGGTAGAAAATCCACGGCTTCCTTGAGCCGTGCTCACTGCAGAGCATTGAAGACAATTTCTCTAGATTTGGTGGCTGTTCCTCCACAGCAGCAAGAAGACATTTGCCAATGTTTTCTTCAATGTTTATTCAGAGGTGCCAGACCCCAGAGCAGTGTTTATGGAGGCAGCATGACCTCTGCAGGACAACAAGGCTGCTCTCTGACTGCCTGGGCTCCTGGTGCTGCTCAAAATCTCTGAGGACCTTCAGAGAGTTCCTTCTGCTCTCTGATCTTCCCAAACTATAACAAGTCTTAGCAGGACACATGTAAAAGGGTGAGTTCATTCTGAAGCAACCAAGAGAAACAGAGGAGGCTTGGGAGAGGTCAGCAGATGGTGCTGTAGTACATGAACAAGGCATTATTTTTACCCAGCTTCTGTTTTTATCCAGTTTCTGTATAGCAGCACTGGGGGTTTTCAGGGTTTGACCTCGATGTATGCAATATATGCTTGGGCTGTATTCACCTGCTTCTAAAAAAAGCTACTAGAGATCCTCAAATGGATTTTAATCTTCCCTTCAGGAAAGGGAGAAGAAGGAAGAAGTATTTCTTTTATTGGAGCAGCAGCCAGCTAGCAGTCCTCAGGAAGAGCAGCAAAGCTGCATCCCATTCCCGGTGGCCCATGCAAAATTTTTAATTAGAATCATAGAATCATTAAGGACCCCTGAAAAGGACCTCAAAGATCATAGAGTTTAAAGAGTATCCAAAATTATTCCCTCAGAAAGGAACTTGAAGCAGGGAAAGGAATACTGCATCATGCAGATTATTTCTCTTCGTTTTGCTCCTTTCTCTTCCTGTCTACACATTTGACCAGGGAAAGGCAAAGGCTGAAGGGAGAGCACAGAAAGACCTGAGAAATGAAGTCTTCTGTGCACTGGTGGAGTAGATGGAAGTGAGAGAAACCTGAAGAACATGAGAAAGAGAGGGGAGGAGGTGTTAAACAATGTATTTCAGGGCAGAATTAATTGTTATCTGTGGAAAATAAAGCCCTGGTGTACTGGATTGAAATGTGATGGGAAGGGGAGTGATGCTTGAGGAGCATTTCAAAGCTCTTGCATTGTTAAAAGCTTTTGATAAAAATATCTGCAACCTAACCTTCAGTGAGAGAACACCTCTGACTGCCCCCCATAGGTATGCAGATCTGAAGAGAGGAAATCTTTCAGGCATAATGGGAGAGGAGAAAGGTACAATTTGAAAGTTGTGGGAGATTGGTTTACAAACAAATTCAATTAATTTACACTTTATTTAAGGAAACTCTGTATTGCATGTGAGGGATGCAATGTGAGGGTTTTGCACATGAGGGATGTTCACAGTTTCTGAGGCTGAGGCTCATGATTTCTGCTCATTTCACATTAGCACACAGTGACCAGGAGTGTTTGGACTGAGTCTAGAGAGGACCTCCCAAGTCACATCATCAAATTGCTTTCACAAGCTCTTAAACCAAAGGGCTTTTACTTTCTTTCCTGGTGGTTAGAAATCTGTTTTCCACATGAAAGAAGTCATTAAATGACTCATCTTCATTCTCCTCTAACAAATTAGTCCTAAATATTTAATAAATAATAATTAAATAATCCTCTCTTTGTCTGGTCTCCTGTCATTATGAAGAGTAAAGATATCCCCTCTCAGGCTTCATCTGAATCCATTAAATAAATATCCTATATATCACATAGGCTCCTCATTCTTCCTGCTGCCCTAACAGCATCTGTTACACATGAATATCTTCCTTCAGGGACCAAAATTGAGCATTTAAAGTGCTGTGTTCTAGGTAATTGTACATCATGCTTTACAGCAGCATTAATACTTTGAATTGCTAAGGAAATACTTCTGACACATCCTGACTGTTTATTTTTTCACAGCTGGCCATTAGGTCAGTTATCTTTTGGCCAAGGGATAAACTCTCAATCTAGATAATTTCCATGGGAGAAGATCCAAGCTCATAGCAGAAAAATTCTTATTACTATTTTGCAACAAGATATAAGACTTTCTATTTTATTGTAATAAGTTTCATCCCACGAGCAGAATTTCAAAGCACTGCTTGTACAGGTAAATGATGTTCTAATCATCTGTCTTAAGATGCCTCTCAACTATGTGACATCAGCAATCATCTGTGTACTTTAAAACCAAATGGAAATTAAAAATTTCAATACAATTACAGTACTTAATGAGTAATTCTGCTGTCTCCAGGCAACATGGAGTTGCCTGGAATTTTCCTTAGAGCCTGAGAGGAGCTATGACAGTTTCATTCCCTGTGTCACTTTTTGTATGAGCTCTCAACTGGTACTGATGCCTCAGGTTTTAGCTTTTATATTTTTCAGATTCTGTGCTGCTTTAGTGTGTAGTTCTGAGCTTCATATGAGAGGATGGTGAGCTCTCTGCACAGAGTAGGGAGACAAAACAATTCCTTCTCTAGCTGGGGACCAAGGACAAAAGATCCAAACCTAAGGCCCAAGAGCATAAACAACATGGACTGAAGAGAGAAAAACAAGAAGGATGGGACTTCATGGGCTGGGTCTGTAATGAGACAATTAACTCCAATATGCAAATGGACCAGAACTTAGATAAGTGAGAGACCCCGTGACCGGGCACCCATTTTTGTGACTATCTTGGGTGTAGCCCTGGCTGGGCTCTTGTGCTGCCCAAGGTGCATCCATTGAGGCCTTTTATTAAATCCCTACTTTATTCTTTAACTCTGTCTAGGCTCTGCTCTAGGTCAGCCTTCTCAAGGCATCAGTACTAACATTTCCATGAGGCAACATACAGAATGCTTCAGCAGGCTCTGGACAGGCTGAATCACAATGTTTCCTCTGCCTACCAACCCAACTGAATACAGATACTAATTCTGTTATTCTTCAAACACCCACCACATCCAGGGCCTCAGAGAGAGTGCCCTGCTGACCCTTCTGACCACCTGTTTTCCACAGAGCACACAAAGGTCAATGAAAACAAAGAAACCCTTGGTGGCGTTCAGGTTCCTCCACTACAAAACTGCCAAGCCCTGTGAGCTGTGCAGCCACAGCAGGCATCCTGAGTGGTGTGTGTGTCTCACCTGCTGCCCCAGCCATGTGCTCATCCACGCTGAGCAGGAGCTCCCACGCTGCTGGCTGGATGTCCCCGTACATCTCCTCAGTGAGGATGGGAGCAGCCTTGATCAGCAGCGACAGAGGGGCAGGGGACAGGCTCATCACCTGCAACAAACCAAGCCGTGCCTTAGGGCTGAGCCAACTGTCCACAGGGGAGAATACATCCAGTGACTTTACCCTGGTTTTGGTCTGCAAATTACCCACCAATAACTTCTAGGTGCATCCATTTCAGAAAATGCTCCATAGAGGGGACGTGGCCTTCAGCCTATACTAAAACATCAGTGTTTCCAAGCTAGTCTTTTGCTTGTCCCTCATATTACCAAAACACCAAGAAAGAGGACAGAAAGAAAGCCAAACTCTCCCAAAGTGGTGCACAACCAGCAATACAGGTCCATTAGACTCTCACTAAGAACAGGCTCATGAAGAGGCTGTTCCTTCTTCAGGAACTTTGAACAAGTAAGAAGAAAGAAAACAAATACTGTAAAGTGACAGGCTGCAGTTAAACATATCTGTGAATTCTCTGGTTTTCTGTATCCTCAGCTCTGGTGCATATGGCACTATGGAGAGCCAGCGATTCAGACTGTGATTTAATGGAGGTAAATGTTTAAAGGATTCTTTGACCACGTTTCCTTAAGAGGTTTAAATTTAGTATTACTCAGATTGGGAAAAGATGTAGGGCTGAACTGATTGATGTTCAGGAACAGCTCTTCACATGGGCTTGGAGATCTATCTATATTTCCCCTCTTGTTGCATTTTAACCAGGCACCTATATATCTGTCTCCCTAACTAGCCTAATCAGTACCTGATTCCTGATGTATTTTAGCATTCCAGAGTCCTTCTTCCCTTCCAAGTTGATATCGATCACTCTCTTTTTAAGAGAAGGAGTTCTCAAGCATGACTTGTCTGAGCACTGCAAGGAAATAAAAAGAAAGTGGAGTTCACTTTTATACTTCTCAAAATGTGGAAAAGGAGATTATGTACAAAAGGAATTTCCATATACTAGAAACCATCTGGTACCAGAGCTGTAGCACAAAGCCTTCTTCTTTGCTGGCAACAGGCCCAGTATCAGTGAGACAACACATTTCATCCAATTTTATTCTATTTTTAACAATGCTTTTCCCAATAAAATCTTAAGGCAGAAGACAGTAAACCAAATGAACAATGTGTTCTCTGTGTAATCTTCACTGGTGGCACACCCATGTATTTAGTTAAGAAGGTTAGAGGCAAAAAGTCTGCAGCTTCCCTCTAAAAAATTACCAGTGGAAGTGTTCAGTGTACAGAACGAATCCTCTCATGGAATCATAGAATCACTGATGTGGGAAAAGACCTCTAAAATCATTGAGTCAAACCAGTAGTCTAATGCTGCCACATCCACCCCTAAAGCATGTCCCCAAGTGCCACATCCTTACTTTTTTTTAAGTCCTCCAGGGATGGTGACTCCACTGCCTCATTGGGAGCCTGTGCCAGGGCTGGACAAACCATTCAAATTCCTATTTTGTCCCCTTGTTCCTTGTTTCCTATTGAGCAAAGCTCAATATCCACCTGGCTGCACCCTCCTGTCAGAGAGTGTGGAGACTGACAAAGTCCCCTTGAGCCTCCTTTTCTCCAGTCTGAGCTCCCACAACTCCCTCAGCTACTCCTAGAGCTCCAGCCCCTTCCTCATCTCCCTTCCCTTCTCTGGACACACTTCGATGTCCTTCTTGGACTATGAAAAAAGGAAAGATTTTCAACTGCTCTCTGGAAGTGAGGTCTGTGCAAACACCCTGCACGTGTTTGTAAGACCTCTCTGCCTCCCAAATTTTTTTTCCTGCTATTTCTTAAGTGCTTTGATGGTTTGATGTATGATGAAATGCATATCTCTGTCTTGCAATTCAAAGTTGGAGATGAAGCAAGCCATGAACACTTTTGTTTTCAGTGTTACTGCAAAGCAGTTTAATAGCTCTGCCATTACAATTATTCAGGATAACTGTAGTCTGTCTGCTGTGGTTTATCTGTTGACACAACTCAGTTGGTGCCTGGGTGGGCACTTTCCTGAAAGCAGAAACGTATTTAAACTGAAATTAAAAGTGTACTTTTACATATAAAAAGGCACAAAGTTGTCTGAGTATACTGCTGAAATGGTCATTAAAGGGAGACAAACATTAAAGACCAATGTATACAATTTTTGGAACAGCTGAGAGCTCAGACCTAGAAGAAAGAAACTCCATAAGATTTTACAACAATTTCAAGAGTGATTCTTACTAACAGACAAGAAAAAACATGAACAAACAGAGACAGAATCCACAGGGTGATAAGTAGACGCCACAAAATAGCATTGAAATTGGAGTTAGAATTTAAGCTTTTTAAATTACCTTATCAGCAACTTAAGATTCATCCAAATCAATACAGGTTACATTCCTTACATAATGCTGAATGTCTTAATTGCTGGGATTTTTTACAGCAAAGCCAAGCTTAGGAAAATCTGTATTCATTTTGTCATGAAAGAACTGTATGAGTACATTGCGCAATTTTCAAAGGCAATCATAACGTGTCTGGACAAACCCTAAAACATTCTGCTTCTTCCATTTACTCACTTCCTTTTGCTTTTTGCCCCTTGCCACGTTGTTCAAAGTGCTGTTTTCCCTCAGGGAGTCCACAGTGTCTCCATAGAGCAGTTTGATGGCCCGGACGAGGCGAGCACAGGAGCGGCTGTGGTGGAGGTAGCAGTGGGGGTGACAGTAGTCAATGTGCGTGCATATGAAACTTTGCTGGTTGCACAACAGGATCATCACCTGGAAATTAAAACATGAATAGTCACCTGCAGAAAATGGAGCTACACAGGCAGGGATTGGGACAGTCGAGCCAGCTTTTCCTCAGCCCAGCTAGGGAGGTGTGAAGCTCAACACAGGTTTAAAAAGGTATTTGCCCGTGTAGGTCTTCATACTTACAAGAGGTTTGCAGACTAGCTGGGCATGGCTAAAAACACATTAGTGCTAGCAAAGAAAATGAACACAGCTGCTGTAGATGTATATATTCAGCTGGTGGCAAAGTTGAGGCTGAGGAAAACAGCATCCTCTCAGTTGGCAGAAAAGCGATTGTATCACCACTCTGAGATGAGAGCTTGGACTGGAAACCATCAACTCGCCAATTGTTATAAAAGCTGCAAACCCACCATGCTTGGGGGTTAGTTTCCTTCAAGGAGTGCAAAGGGAAATATCTCAGTATGCTCTCCAGTAGAAATAAGCTGTGCCAGTTGCTCTGCAAGTCATTGGGCAGACCCATCCAGCCCAGCTCTATGGTAGCTGGCTCAGTTGCTATTTCTACTTGTGTTACCATATGGCAGCAAGGAGTAGTAAAACTTACCTAGAAATCAGGTAAATATTTCGGAGTTTAGCTATTCTGAGCTCTGCTTTGCTGCAGAAATGCTGTTATTAGTCCCTAACTTAATCAAAGATAGCCCTGGCAAATCTACACTTGAGTGACCACTCTCTGGTGTAACTCAGATGGTTTCTCGCCAGAGGAGCAAAGCTCAGCCCAGCAGCTCTTTGCACATTGATCTTCATGTTACACACAAACCCAGCCTCTTATTAGCACTGAGAAAAACACACAGGCATCTCCAAGCCCTTCACACTGTAGGTCTTAAGAGGCCTTTATGAATCGTTGAATTCCCCCACAATCCAGTGCAGAAGTACCCAGAACTACCAGAAGGAAGCTATCCCAAATTTCCATCCACTGTGTCTATGTCTGTGCAGCTGCAGTCTGCTGGCTCTCTCTCCAGGCTGCCACATCATTCTCAACCTTAAAATACTGAAGCTTCTAAAAATGACAGGAGCTTAATCTAACACAAATCTGTGTAATGTTTGTGGAACTCCTGTGTTTGCCTCCTTGTTCTGGCCTCCTATCACTCTGGGGTCAATAAAGAATTACTCAATATTGGTATCAATGTGCAAATTGTATAGCAGCACTGTAGAGCTTCTACCAGCCTCTGGGCCACTCTTATAAATTGCTGTAATGTACACTGACACAGAGTGAGGACACCAGGCTCCCTAGTAAAGGAAATGTTGGTGCTTTCATAGCAGCAACTGGAACCAGTGATCCTTTGGAGCTGTTTGCTTGTGGCAACTAAGTAAAGCAGGATTTTTGTTTTGCCTGTAGTTTTAGTGACCATCTACCCACACCTTCTTTCTAACAAATGGAAAAAAATAGCATTGTCATGTAATATTGGTACTTGTGTGTTGTAAACTGTACCAGGTGATTTTTCAAGTTTTCCTTTCTCCTATGCAAGCTAACCACATGTAAAGTGAGACAAACATCTCAAGTTTCTTTCAGAATTCATGAGTTCATGCAGCCTCCCACACTGAGCAAGGGCACCATGATGTATCTTAAGCTGCTGACTAGGGAAATTCCCTTATCCACTACTGATGCAGCATCTAATACATACACATATGACTAACACACTCACTTTAGGACACTGGAATTTCCAAATGAGGTGTAAGCATTACCAAGAGCATTGGAGTACTGGCAGAAAGCAGGGTAGTCCAGGGATTGAGGCACTAGATTGGAAGACATGGCGTTCAAGTTCCCTGCCCTGCCAGCCTCATCTGAAAAAGACAACTATCAAGAACTGTTTCTGACAAAGTACTTGATTAAGCCTGTTCTTGCCCACACCCTATAGGAATGGGGCAGCTGAGAGCAGTCTATGTGAAATACCTGGGGAAAAATGAAAATATCAAGTCACTATTGATGGCTGTCTTTCCCAAAGGCAACTCAAAAGTCAAAGGATGTCTGTGCTCACACAGGACACCATCAACCATGGCACAGCAATGCAGACTTGCCCACCTGACTTCTAAGTCTAAATCACAGGCACAGAGATTGCCCAAAGGGATGCCTTAGACCCTGCATGACCAAACCACACCTGCACTGCTGTACTCCCTGTCTGCTGGACAGAGTCAAGACTACACAGGGCTTTGTTGGCTTACACGAGCAGCTTCTAAAATGCCACTTCCCAGAAGCCCAGCTCACACTGCAGCAAATTCTGTTGCTCTCCCTGAAACAAACATTACTGGCCATGCTGGAGATAAGGTATTGAGCTAATGTATTTTTCAGCTGAGGTAGTATGCACATCTAGGGAGAAAAAAAAATTAAATATATGAACTAGAGAGAAGGAGATTTAATTCCATTTTAGAAATGGCAAACACACAATTTCCAAAGGTCGCAGCTTACTCACACTTGAGATCCTTTATGCTGTGTGGGAAAAGCACAAACTGTGATGTGGTTACTGCCAGACAAAGATTTTTCTGTTGGAAATGCCACCCTTGGGAGCACTGCAGGCAGCTTGTACTTACATGCAGCCACGACATGTTCCGGTGATAGTTCTCCTCCAAGCCCGTGCTGCTCAGTACCTCAGGCTCAATGCTGGGCTCGCTCGCACTCCAGGGGCTCCCTTCTTCAAAAGAAAAATACCCAAAAGGTTGTTGTTTTTATTGCTCCCCATGTGCTTTAAGACTAGGGACAGCGCTTGTAAGCCAGGCCAGCCTTGTGGGCACAGATGAGAGTACACAGAATATGTCACACTGGAAAGACTGCATCTGGACATCCCTCCCCAGTCCTGTGCTGGCTTGACACTTACAAGAACTATCTGGAATTGACCCATAGGCCATCTTGTCAGCAGCAAGCATTTGGCCCTCCATTTTTTTTTCCTTTAATGGAAGGGAAATGGATAATCCAAAATCATCAGAAACAAATTCTTTGCACCATTCAGATGCTGCAAATGGTTGGTTTAGTGATCTGCATTGACTGGGCTCTGTGGTTAAAAACGTCAACAAAAATCCAACCAGAAGTGGCATCCAACTGGAAATGCCAACAGGAAACGTCCCTGCTAATTGCCCATAAAAACTGCTAATGTCATGGGGATGAAAGGGGAAAAAAATCCTGATTCTAGAACACTAGAACACTTCAGAACTCAGCCAAGGGAGAGATTTCCCTGAGAATTTCACTGACCCCTGTGTTTCCCCTAACCACTTCATGCCCTACGGGCCTCCTGTAAAACTAATACTAATGATATTAAGACTTGGCTGGAAATGACTTTGGGTTTACCCTTTTTCTCTTCTTTAAGTGAACTATTACTCGTCAAAGTTTACAGAACTGACAATCCCACTCTCCATGTTCTCCTACTGAAGCATCTTTTGGGCAACATAAAAATGACTGTTAAACTTGGCAGGTTATTCCAGCTCCAAATGTGTCCACAGCTTTTGGTTAACACCAATAGTGAAAGGAAGCCCTTTACTTCAACTGTGATGGAGATTTCACAGAGTAGGATGCACATCTTGTTTCCATAAGATAAATGTACGGACATCCATCTTTTAAATACTAAGGAAAGCAGCTGTAAACCACAAAAATAGATGTGTATGCCAGTTTGTAGAAATATAGTATGCAGCAGGTGAATGTTATGTTCTGCATATAGGAATACATGTTTTACATGTCACCAGACATGCTTATGACATCATATCCAACACAGAATATGAAGTACATGCCTAAATATATATGTGTTTATATATAAATATATACACACATATAGCCAATCTGTTGCTATGGACAACAAAATATCATATATACATATCACCTCATGTATTCATGATATCCTATGGTTTGGGGGGGTGTGTGTATGTGCATATACACAGGTGCATGTGCTCCCCTGCAGACAGCAAGCGTTCAGCTGGCAGGCCAGCATTCTAAGAGCTCATGCTTTAACACAGTTCTGAACTGACAATCTGTGCATGGAGCTGACACTTCACCCCGGATTTGTACCGTGCTCCTCCCAGGCCCTAGTCCAGGCAGTCCCTGAAGAGAGCTCTAGATTTTTCCTAGCCTGCAGAGGTGGGGATCTCTCGTCATTTCTAGCTCTGCTGCAATCACATCAAGAGTTTAAGGTCCTTCCTATTGTCCCCTCCCTTTCCACCCGCTCATCTAAGTTACCTATATCAGTGACAGTGTCCCTGCTGTGGGACAGCTGCAGCTCCTCATTCTCAGACTCTGAGTCCTGCCGTGATAACTTGGTGCTCTTTAGGCTGCCGGCCCGGCGAATGCTGGAAAGGGAACCCCCCTTCTTCACCCGGAAACTGCGGGTTCCTTTAATCTGGAGCAAGCGGGAGCCTCCTATCCTGATCTTCCTGCTGGGAACTGTATTAAAAGAATAAAAGAGGACTTTTTTCCCCTTAATTTTTCCCCATTTAAAAAAAGAAAGAGATCCTGGCCCTCCCCGCCCTCCCAGCCCTTTGCTGCCAGCCTGTATTGCAGCGTCTCCTGCCAAGGAATGTGGGGTCAGAGGCTCCCTCCAAAGCCAACGCCAATGCAGCTCGATCAATCAGGGAGTAAAGATGCTTCACAAAAATGTGCTCAACACCTCATATCCTGGAGATCTGGTACATCACCTCAGGCCTTGTCTCTATTTGGAATTAGCCCTTGTTCAACCACCAGCAAGTAAAGTCATCTGCGCTAACAGAAACCCAAAGCATGGACAAGAAAATCCCACAATTCACACCAAATTGAATCAATTCCTGACAGGAAGCAGGATCTGCCCAACAAACGTGAATTGCAGTTTTCTTTGCCAGTCCTTAGAGTTTACATTAGTGCAGCATCACCTCTTGCTATGGATAGCTGGCTGAATCCCAAGCATGAACAAGGCACTTTGGACAAACCTATTTTCCCATGGGCCTGGGCTCTGTAAACCTCACTGAGCTCTGCAGTAGGATCAATGATTTATTTATACAGCGTGTGTGACTGCAAGAGGGGAGTCTGCTCCATGAGGCTAGCACGCAAGGCTTCCTTGAAGTAAGGTTTGCATAAATCCGTGTCTCTGCATGTTACTCTTCATCATTAGAATGCTTTAGAGGAAACAGAAGCACGTAGATCTTCTCCTTCAGACAAATCAGCAGCTTTCAGGCATTAACAACATCCATCGACACTCTGCATTTTTGATGAGCACAGACATGGAATGGGTCAATGTTTAAAGCACCAACTGTTTGCACTTTCATTCTCCTCCTAGCTCAGAGGCAGTACATGGCAGTATGTCAGTCCAAATGTTGCAACACTCAGTCATTTTACTGCAGATCTAAGCAGGCAAGGCCACATGTGATCAATTACCTTTGGTGTGTGGTTGGGAATGAACAGCACAGAGCTTTTTGGATACTACGGGTAAGCAAAAGATTTAAATAGAATTGTATTTTGGCTTCGGGATAAAGCAAACACACCTTTACTCCTGAGATTTCCCCCAGCTCCTCCAGAATGAAATTCCCACTCCCATTTCCAGTGGCTAGCATCCTGGTCAAAGACAGCTGATAAGTTTTGGGAGCTACCCCTCAGTCCTCACAAATCAGTTGGCAAACCACTGCTGGGTGACCAAAGAGTCTCCCTCCAAGTGACCGTGCTAAGCTCCTCAGCAATCACTACTGCTTGAACAGTGTTCACATCAGCTCCACGAACCCCACACTGCTTAAGCACATGTAACTGCATTTCATGAAGTCTGCAGAACCCCATTCTGGCACCCAAAGAGTACCTGTGATCATCTGGGAGCCTGCATCTACCTAGCTGCAGTGTCTGTACTTCAGACCTACCTGGAGCAGATTCTATACAGCAAACCCGTGGCTTTTGGGTAGCTGCTAAGCCATGCCTGGGGGGAGCAATGAGAGCAAAGTTTTTAACACTCCAGAAAAATGAAGGGAAACAGATTAGTACTCATCAAAGAGTTTGAGATAAAGAAACCTCTCACTGCAGGCAAGCAAAATTTAGTTACATTCACACAACAACTTATTCTTATCATAGTGTAGACTATGAAAGATGCCTCTGCATCTGCAGTGTTTGGGCCAGGTGGATTCCCAGAAGAATATGCTGTGGCCAAAGAAAAGAACAAAATTATTGTAATTTTAAAATATAACATTACCTTGTATTTATTAAGCTTCTAAAATACTGGAATTACATTTGTGCTAAGGTATATTAGGATTCAACTTTCCTATCACAGTCACTTTCCCCATGTCTAAAATGTAGCAAAGAGGCAGCTTTAGTAAAGAAAAACCACGTGGCAGCTTAGGGAAAAGGCAAAATGGAAAGAAAACTCAAAACCACAGGAAAATGTAGTTTAATGGAGAAAAGGGTGCAGAAAGTCAATACTATCTTTGCAAAAATACATTACGCCTGTAGCACAGTAACATGCAAAGAAAAAACTAAGTCAGCATTGTCTCTAAGAAAAAGAGGATAGTTAGAGACTTTCCACCAGCAATTTCCAGCAGGACTGCCTGCTTGATGGTATTCTCCCACCCAGGTAATGTCTCAGAGGGCAGAACTCTTCCTTGAAAAGTTTAAAAATGGTTTCAAGCAATTGTTGTAACTATCCGCAAAAAAAAACCAAAACAAAACAACCCAACCCCAACCTAAACTTCTTCTCATCTAAATAGGCAGAGACATCTTATCCCACACATCTCAAGACTATCAGACAGACAGACCATAAGGCTCTGTGTTTTTCTGGGCTGCCAATATACTAAGGGTAGACAAAATGAGGTTGAGCATCAATTTATCCAGCTCACCTTTCTTAGGTGGGTCTGCACAGAAGTAACTGGCCCACCAGACACACAATTCTGGGGAAAGTTTTACACCACACAAGTCTTGGAAGCATTTCTAATATTTTCTCCAGTAATTGTGGTAAGGTCACAGATGAAGACAACACAAACTTTATCCAAAGCCTGCAGAAGTCAATGAAAGCTCCTCCAAATCATTAACAGACATTACAATTCTGAGAGGAAAGCCACAGACCTCACTGTTGTGAAACAATCATTAAACATTTATCCTTCACAAGAAATCATCAAAATTATCATTCAAATTCCTGCACCTGTGAATTACTACTATGAGACAGAATGTAAATACTTCTAGGAAACTTGTTAGAGGGTGAGCTAGAGGTATCTGGCAGGTTAGTCTCTAATTGCAAATACACACAATGACTATATTGTATTGCAACACTTGTACCATCAGATAGAATGTGAGTCTTGCATGAGATGGCTCAAAAATGGCAACGATCTGCTATTCTCAGCAAACACAGTGAGCTTGAAGTCTGCTTGTACAGTGTAGAGTATGTTGGTAACATCAATCTGCTAGCCATCAAAAGCCACACAGTGTATTTTTTCATGTGGTAGCAAAGAATTCAAGAGGCCAATCATGTTAATTTGTTGTGATGCCATGACTTCCAAACCCATACAGATTTTCTACAGAAAAATACCAATCTTCCCTTCTATCTCTGATTTCCCCAAAGTGAAAAAGTGATCAGGAAAAAAACAAACACCACTTTTGATCTTTATTTTTACAGCGATTCAAATAGTGATGCTTCTTCTCTCAGCACCCCACTAAGAGGCAGTTTCAAACAAGGCTTGCTCCTTTTTAGCAATTGTGCAAAGCTTTTGATCAATTTCAGTCATAGCACTATTTTATAAAATTTAACATCTTTGCTTCTCACATTCATTATATTGAACCCTGAAGGCCAAAAGCATCTCAGAAATGATTTAAAGCCACGTGACTCCATGGCTGCCTGCTTTTTAACACAGTCTATGCAAATGAAAACACAAAATCAAGCGCCACTTCACAAGCCCTGAGAGTACAAAAGCTTTGTTGTTCTGACAAACCTTTTTTCTCCTCGAAGCCAGCCTCAGACTTGAGGGTGTGGCTGCTGCTGTGTAGGGAATCCTTTGAATCTTCATTTTCATCCAGAACCCCAGCAAAGCTGATCTTTCTCTCATACCTGTGTCGGTCCATCTCGGGATCCAGACGCAGCCTGCAGCTCTCCAGGTCCTGCAGCAGAATGGAGACCACACAGATGGGCCAGCAGTAAGAGCTCCCACTGCAACTAGAGAAGCTTCACAGAATCACTGGGTTGGAACAGACCTCCAAGTTCATCGAGTCCAACCCAGCCCCAACACCTCAACTAAACCCTGGTACGCAGTGCCACATCAAGGGTTTTTTTAAACACATCCAGGGATGGTGACTCCACCACCTCCCCAGGCAGCCATTCCAGAAATTTATCACTCTTTCTTTTTAAAAAACTTTTTCCTAACATCCCACTTATATTTCCCTTGGTGCAGCTTAAGCTGTGACCTCTCATTCTGTCAGTGCTGCTTGGAGAAAGAGCCCAACCCCACCTGAGCACAGCCACCTTTCAGGAGCTGCAGAGAGTGATAAGGTCACCCCTGAGTCTCCTTTTCTCCAGGCTGAACACCCCCAGCTCTTCAGGAAGAACTGCTTCAGATGGGGTTTATTTTAATCACACCTAAGCCAACTGCCTTGCAGCAGGCTGAGCCACCTGCCAGGAGGAAAGAATTACCAATCACAGAATTATTTGCATTGGAAGGGACCTCTGAAGATCATCTACTCCAACCCCCCTGCCAAGTCAAGGTGACTCAGAGCAGGTGACACAAGAATACATCCAGGTGGGTTTGGAATGGCTCCAGCTGTGAGCAAAATGAGCTTGTATCTGCTCCATGACCAGTAAATGGCTTTGGGTGAAACTTCAGTCAGGAGCCACACACAGGACCTCACTCAGCCCACAGCCTTGGCAAGCCTGCATGCTCTCTTGGAAATTAAACTAGCTCACCAAAACTAGCTCAGTTGCAAATGTTTCAGTTCTTCAAGGCTGTGCTCCTACCTATGAACAGGTATGCCTACAAACACCAGTGGAAGTGAGATTTGCTCTCCTGAAATTCCAGCTATATGGATCATAACATTATGTACCTGATCTTCCTGGAAAGGAAGCATCACTCCAAAAATACAGATTTAGTATTTTAATCTGGATTATTGTTGCCTCTTTTTTTTCCTCTGTGCAAAGTTAGAAGCAGCACTCTATGGCCATTTTTTCTTACAGACTCTTGCATAACATGCTCTTGAGGATTCTTTCACCTATAGGTCACAGAATAATTCTTCCTCCTTGTCTCTCACACACAAGTCTAGAAAGTGATTAACCAGTTGCACTTCTAGCCCACATAAAAACACTGATTTATGTTGACCTTCATTATCCAACATATTCTTAGTTCCAAGACTAACTACTTAATGACATGAATTATAAACCATGGTATTATCTTCCTTGTGGATGCAGTCATTTATTATGCTGTAATATCACCAGTGAGTTTAAGGAGGATTTTGCTGAATTTATTGCTTTTTTAAAATTGTCCTTCTTGCATACCATGGGGCTGAACCACTTCATCAGAGGTCATCTACAGCCTTTGGAGTCATTTTCAGAACCTAATTACAATACCATCAAGATAAATCAGCCTGTCAAGCATAATTGCCATGACTAAAATTTGATCTGTCATCAACAAAAGCCAGGATAGCAGGGCTAAATCCTTCATGGAGATTTAACTTCTCATTTTTTCTTTATAATTTTTTATCCTGATTTCTTAAAGAAATTTGGCTTAAAAGCTGAAACTATGTCAGCCATTCAATTCTCATCTGATTCTATGCTAACCACCTCTGAAGCTGAGGGTCACAGTCAACTCAACTTTGTTAGAGACGGAAAATGAGATGATTGGCTCACACAATTAAGAGATTAATATTGTGTGAATATTAAGAAAAGCTTTAGTGATGTTATTGCAGTTTAGATGTCCTCTGTTCTCCCCGTAGTTCCCTTTCCCCCAGTCTCTATTGCTGCCATCAGACAGCCTGGGCTGTCTAGGACAGGTACAAGAAGGTGTGCACGTGTGTCCCTTGCCTGGGGCAGCTGGGAGTGGGAAAGCTTGGTGCTTAGGGGGTGGGCATGGCAACACCTGACCTCCAACCCAGTTACAGGAAAACAGTCTCCACTGATAAATGGCAGAGAAGAGCTGACTGAAAGACTCTGGGAGGGGCCAGGGCTGGCTGATGCAGCCCCCAGGGGTGTAAAAGACTGAGCATCCATCTTGAAGATGAACTGGCCACGTGGTATCCACGAGGGCAGTTCCTAGTGCTGCAAATTTTTCCTTTTGTTGTATTTTTGTTAAGTTTTAATAAATCTTTTTAAATTTTCAAAGTGAGCAGTTGCTTCTCACAAGTTGTCAACAGATGACTGTGTGCATGTGTGTTTTTTGAAACAACAGGCTAAAGGTGATGTTAAACCACAGTATTAGACATAAGAAAATACACACAAGAATTAATCACTTAAAATCGGTTTTCACGTGTTCTGCTATTCACAGAAATAGATGTCATCTAACCAGTTGTTCAGCTTACTGTTTATGCCAGGATCTACCTCTGAGTGTCATGGAGTTTTTTTTCTTTCTTCGCTTCTTTTGTCCCTATTTCTTTCCTTTCTTCCCATTCTCCCTGCAATTCCTGGGTCTGACCCAAACCAATCTGCAGCTTTAAAGCTCTGGCAAATTCTCTGCAAACCATTCTGTTCCCTTCCCTTAACTGCCTTGTTCCAATCCCTGGCCACTGCTACACAGCTAGTGAGCATTTCAGCTTGTCACTTCCTATAGTCTACCTCCCACACTTCCTAAGTCCCCTACCCTTTTTTCCTCAATCCCACTTTTCTCTTTGGGAACTTTCTTTAACTTCCAGCAGCACATGTTGTGCTTCCACGGTCTTACCTTCTTAACCAACCCATCTCATGTACCCTGACCATCTTTATTCACCACACAATGGTTCCTTTTCTCTCTACAGAGATCCACTGGAGTTTTTACCCCTCCCTGACTCTCATCAGAGCCTGGAATCTGGGATCCTGTGTGTGGCCCACTTACCACAAGGGGCTCGGTGCGGGGTCTGGGCATGTAGGGAAAGGTCTCTCGAAGGAACGTGGTGATCTCCAGGAGAAGCTGACAGGCTGCCATTTTTAGTGCAAAAGGACAGCAACATTTGGTAGGGTTCACAGTGCCTGGGAAAGAATATTTCTGTCATGAGCAAGGAGTTAATGCAAGATCTGGAACCAAGAGGTGATGGACATTGTCACATATGGTGCACGATGCAAGCTGCACTGAAAAACAGGAAACCCCACACCTCTGTGCTACTTTTCCTACACTAAAAGAAACAGAATAAATCAAATAGCAAACCACGTATTTACCAGCACATGAAATAATACTAACATTTCTGTTACATTGATTATATCATATTACATTATATTACATTATATATTATATTATATATATGTTGTATATCATACTAATTATATATTACATTGTTTATATTGTATTCTTTACTATATTAGACTGCATTACATTGAAGTAACACAATAGTTGACTACAGTATATATATTATAGTATATTATGTTGAAGTACCTACTAAACTAACCACATGTTTATTTTCTATACATGTCATTTAAGGCTAATACAGATTAAGAAGTAGACCCCTTTTCAGTTTTGCATTCAGTCAAATCTTTTGCAGTTGTGGAAAAGAACTATTTTCAAATATAGAAAATTATCTCAAAATAATGGAGTTATGACTACCTGTTGAAGAGATACTTTTCCTATTACTATTAATTACTACCCTGATAACTGGAAAAGATAGCCTCCTTTGAAGTCAGGCTTCTGTAACTGTGCAAGCAATCCATGTGCTATATCACTGCCCAAGTGGGTCTTTATACAGTGCTAAGAACAAATCCAGAACCACAGGAAGAGACAGCAGAAAAACACTACACCCAATGAGGAACAACAATACAGGCAGACAAGCACCAGTAAACTGCAGCACACACATATACACAAATGGTCTAAAGAGCACAAAATGTTTGTTACCACCTTCAGCTACAGCTACAACAGGATGTGTTTTGACAATTTATTTTGGTTCACAGGGTTTGCTATAACTTGCATGCCTACACAGACATTCAGAATCAGTGATTGTCACAGCTCTTCCACCCTTATGTACACACAGGCACAAATGTATGTGGTTTCATCCTCTTGTTGTTATACAGAATTTTAATGATTTTTTTTTTAATTTCTGCCTGAAAATCACGCACTCTACTGAAGTCAACATTTAAAAGCCTTTAGCAGAGCTGTGCCAATTCACATCAGGTGAGTTGACCCTTCAAGGTTCAGAAACTGAAAAGTGGCTGATCTTATACAAATATTTTGGCAGAAGTAACTGTGAGGAATGGAGCCTGAACCACTTTTGACACTCAGGTGACAGCAAGGCTCAAGAAATAAATTATGACCCTGCTTACAACTGCAGTTTCTGTGTGCAGGAATTGCAGCTCCTGGTTTCCCCTTCCCCTTCAAGTCTTTCAGTACTGTTACACATCTGTCATGTTTTACACCCAAAGGCACAAAAAGAACAGGGGAGGAAGCTGGGGTGAAAGTGAGGGGCTGGGAAATACAGCTGGGTAGCAAGAAAATGAAAAGAGAAAAAATATTAAGTGCTCCTAAAGCAGAGGTTCTTACAAGCGGGGGTTCTTGTAGTAAAGGGAGTCTCCTTACTGTCATCTAAAAAGTCTTCTTCCTCATCCTCCTTTCTCAGGCGCCTCTTGGTCTCCTCATCATAAATGAGGCCAAGCAGGTTGGCAGGACTCTCGCTCTCAGCGTGGCACAGCTCGTTGAGGCGGACACCAATTGCCTGCAGAGGGACAAAGAGAGGCACAGCAGTGAGAATTTCAGCCCAGCCACCATGCCCTGGCTTTATTTTGTTGTCTAAAGGGGAGAAAGGGATGACAAAAGACTAATTGCTGTCATAAGTCTTTTTTTCAACAGAAATTTGCAAAGTGCCAAATTTCAGAATGAAAACTTTCAGTAAATTTAGTTAAAAAATAAACCCCTCCAAACTGGCACGTAACAGGCTGAAGGAGATTAGGTCATTGTGAAGCATTAATTTCTTCCACTTTTCTTTGATCCTTTTATATATTTATTCCAGATTTTTGCCAAGTCTTTCCACTGAGAACGTAGGTCTTCTCCTTAAGAAAACATGCTGTGAATTAGGAAACCAGTAACAGTCCTTATATCCTCCACATTTAAATGCCCACAGGAAAGCTTGTTTCCATCTTCAAAGGACAAACACCCTGATGCAATTTCCAAAAATGAGCTGAAAGTATGCTTGTAGGAGCTGGGAAGGTGCAAGGATAATGGTGTACAGAGGATCCATGGAAAGAGCAGTCAGTCAGATTTCCATCTTACATCCTCCAGAAACTGATTGATTAAACTGATTGATTAAACTGATTGTTTATCATGGCTGTTTGCCAGCATCACTGTCAGTGTGTCAATAGCTCTCATGGTGTTGTCAGAAAATTCCAAGTAAAGGTGTGTTAGCAAGGAAATTGCTTTCCTGCCAGGACACTTGAGAGCTCTTAAGAACTGTCTTGATTTTCTTTGAGCAAAAGATACGAACACAGATAAGTATGTGAAATTTTGTCCTGTGAGATCATCACTTGGTGAGGGAAGAGGTGTTTTAAATCAGCATTGGCCATTTGGCCTTTTTGAGTATGGGATAGTTTTAGACAAAGATACTAAGGAGGTTTTCTAAATATTTTACAAGTCAGAACTGATGGTCATGCCATCAGATGTTTTAAATGACAAAGTTTTCATTAGCATTGGCCATTTGGCCTTTTTGAGTATGGGATAGTTTTAGACAAAGATACTAAGGAGGTTTTCTAAATATTTTACAAGTCAGAACTGATGGTCATGCCAGCATTATATAATTTTCCCCCTGTGGCTGAAGTGACAAATATATAAATGGTCACTTATTCTTGCTATTAAACACTTCCTCTGAAGTCCAGCAAGAGGGGAAAGGACAGACTGCCACATAAAGACAATAAGGTGATACTGCTGTGGTTTGCACGTGCTGACAAATAGTTGTCAATACATTGCTGAATGAACTGCACACATCTCAATTTTTTGCCTTTCATATTTCAGGCATTTAAAGGAAGAAATGTTCTGCATGCCTTTCCATAAAACAGTAATTTATCACATATTATTTATGCTATGTAGCCCACCCTAATGTTAAAGCAGTAAGACACAATCCCACAGGTTCCCATTTAATGAGCACTGAATTCCTGACATGTGTTTTCTGTATTTTTGGTTTTCTAGCAAACAGAGAAGCAAAATCAAAAGTCTTCTTAACAGAAGCAGTCAAAGGAAGTGCCAGACTAACCTGATCAGAATAGATTTAACACTGTATTATTTCAAAAGACAGCAGAACAAGTCAGGTCTTTTGATTCAAAAGGTTCATCCCTGCCATGGGCAGTCCAAGTCACCTCCTGTGGAAAGGGTTCACCACTGTGAGTCTCTGATGGCTATTAGGGAGGCTGTGGGTAAATAAATTCTTCTGGCCTTCAGTGAGAAGAATCAGAGATATGAGTGAACAGCAAGACACCTTGCAGGGCAAGGAAAAAAAAATCCACACTCTAAAACTACTCTCCAAATCTCATCCTGCCTTACAGTTAGTAAATGCAAGGCTTTTCCCTTCTGAAATGCTCCTAAGCAGCAGCAAACACATGCTAGTCTCAGAATGGAGAATGCATCCAGATGAGTCTTATGATGCCATTAAAGTTAAGGGGAAGACAATTATGCTAAGTTGCCTATGATCAGATTTCCCTGGCTGCTTTCTTATGACCTTGAACCACATGGTAGTACTTTTGACATTATGAATAAAAAACCTTCCTGGACTTTTTCCAGGCCAGGTATATCAGTTACTAAAAATGATGGCTGAGGGGGAATCTAACTGGCTTCCAACAGTTACTGTATTTCTTTATTGCATTTTTTGAGACTCTTAGAAAAGGGAATGTCTAGAAACATGGCATCCACAGATAGAGATGGATAGTTCTGGCTCTCTGAAAGCATGCAAAAATTCAATGACTATGCAATTCTGTGCTTTCCACTTAAAAGGAGTTCTCAAAGAAGTCAGGCTAAGGCAGTGACTTCATGGAATACAGAAGCAAATACCTTCACCCTATTTGCTTTTTCAAGGAACTTTGGTATTTGTGCTGTTGTTAAGATAATCTCCTCTGATTGAGACTTTACCAGAGATAGGATGGCCAGATAGCAGTTTCTGAGTTAGCTTTAGGAATGGAAGGAAGAGATCTGCAAAGATATCAAGCTCATGTTCAAAGACTCAAGTTGGATTCTCTCCCTGGGCTCTTCTGTGGTGACAATGTATTGATATGGACAGCTTTATTTTGAGGTTCCCTACAATGTGCTCCACTGAGAAGCACATGTTGGATTAACCTACAAGAATTCAAGCCAGCAAGGCAGAACATGATTTTTAAATTTCCATAAATGTTGGATTTTATGTCTTATTTTTCTGGGGGGGATGGGAATTATGGTGCTCACTGGTTTTTAGAAGAGGTGAGAAGTACAATGCTAACTTCCAGTAAGAAGACATCTGAAACCAGTCAAAGGAACTTCTCCCACTATTTTGAGTTGTGAGAAATGATGTGTATACATGTCAGATGTTCAGCAATTATATCCTGGGGCCTTAACAAGGAAATTGCAAGTGGCATTCACAGGGCCAGATAAGGCAATTGCCTCCTTCCTGCATGGTAAAGATCACAATCAAAGAAAACTTGAAGGATTCAAGTGCCAAACAAGAGGAGACGATTCTTTACATGACTCATAGTAGGTGTGTAGAATTCCTTGCCAAAAGTTTTAAGTGCTAACAGTCTGTATGGGTGCAAAGAGAAACTGAATTAAGTACAGCAAAGAGAAACTCATTACTAAATATACAGCACCACACCTAGTTCAAAGAGCCCTAGGCTAAATATATTTGGAAGTAAGAAAAATAGAAAGTAGTATCACAGCCTACATTTTCCTTCTTCCTTAGTCATTCACATATGACAAGTGCTGGAAAAAGGACAACGGGCCAAACAGACCCTTGGAGAGAACATGTCTTAGCAAAGTCACTTCCCTTAGGAGAAGGGGAGATCCTGGCAGGCTGTGAAGTGCAGGTTGGAAAGAAGGCTTCTCTGAATCCCCATCCTACAAGGACTGAAATCCTGTATAGGATCCAATTACCTTTATATCTTGCCATATTTTTTAAATGTAAGCAGAAGAGAAGGAAACACTTACATCTCCCCACTGGTAGAAGAGCTTGGCTGCATTCCACTGCAGCTTCTGGTTCCTTTTGTTGCCCACAATAGGAGAACGGCCACGGGACAGCCCTTTCTTGGTAATGTTCACATGGTGGCCCTTCATCCACTCGGGCCAGTTGCCACGATTGCAGCGGTGCACAAAGCGCGCGCACTCAAGGAACAGCGCTGCTCGCGCCACCACAGGAGCTTCCTGAAATGTTGGCAAAAAAAATCACCTTAAAAGCAAAACAAACACATTGGAGAAGCTCTCTGAACATTAGAGTATTCTGTGCCTTAAAAATTGCTTTGCAAGCTTGCAGTCACACAGTATGAGCAATGTCTCCATAAAAAGCTGACACAGTCTCTCTGCATAATCTCACCTCTTGAGCTCATAAACACTGAGCACTCTTGCTCAGCCCAAACACTGGAAGGGCAGAAAGAAACACAATATAAACTTTAAAAGAACATTATGCCCCCCTGTAATGCTCTCCTTCAGAAACCACCTGACTGCAAAAAGCAGAAGCACGCATCTAGCGCTGTTACTGCACAAACAAGTCAAGTTTTAGTTCCACCTTTGCTACTGAGGATGCAAATATTGCAGCACCAAATGACACCATGGCCACACAAATCCTAGCACTTGGCACTTTAGGTTCTGCTTCTGAATCTTGGGGATGACAGCATAAATGGAGGCTTGGTAAAACTAGGAAAAGCCCTGTTTTGGGGTTATAATTAATAACTGTGGAGACAGAAATCTATTCCTCTGGTGTAAGTCAACAAAATTTCACTGGCCAAATTTCAATCACCTCAGCAAATGTCAGGCAATTCAGTACTGAAGTAACAGCAGGCAGCTGAGTTTTGAAAGGACTGATGATTTTCCAAAGGAAAATCCTCCTGGCGCTGGCTTGGAAGAATAACTTTAATGGGAAAATTATACTGAGTGTATCTTAGTTTGTATTAAATCACTCAGCAGGACAAATGTTAGACCAATACAGAATCCTTCTGAAACTTCCTGAAATGTTCAAAAAATGGACACAGCAATTTTGTTTCCTAAAGGATAGCTTAGACTCAGGAGTAGCTTTTTTCCCCAGCAATCTAAACTGCCAAAATAGCATTCTTATAGACATGGAAAGTGACTAAAAGAAAATGGATTTCCTAATTTCCATTTAATTTTCCCCTTTCTTCCTGCAATTTCCACAACCAAAACTGCAATCAGCAGTTTGTAAAACTAAGAACACAACAATGCCTACAGTTTACCAGCTGGCTTTAAAAGGTTCACTAACAGGGATTTCACAGAGCACAAATATGTGTTACGCACTTCTAGATGCTGACAGCTTTAATGAAATAATTTAAGCAGATCACCAACTACTTCTAAACAAGGACTTTTCAAATGTGGTCTATAAATACTAAACAGGTCCTGAGACCCTGATGGTCTGTTGAATATTATTAAATAGAGCCTCCAAGAGTATTTTAATTAAAAATTGAAAACAAGAAATTTTGGGGCAATGCTCCTAAAGTTTGATTTAAGAAATTACTGACACAACAGCCATCTGCAGCTTTTGCTCACATTTATATAAACATTGGTGGAAAAAATAAAAAAGCAATTTTCTTGAAGAGGAAGGTTTAAGCTGCCATGATGTTCTGATGAAGAAGGCAGAAATCTGAATGCAGACACTCACTAACCAGAAATAAAACAAGTATCTAGCACTGGAAAAACATTATTAAATACTTGTTGACCACATGCAATATGGAACACGGCATAGTTGAGGATTTTATTCTTTTATTCTCACAAAGTAAAACCTTAACCATGGAGACATACATGAAGAGAGAAAGCCTCAGCCTTAGCCTACTTTGGTTTAGTTCACTAGCAATGAAGTAAAAATTTCTTAGCACACTGGAATCCTGTAAAGAAAAGTGTTGTAAACATGATGAAAGCACACAACTACCACAATTAAAGGAGGATATGTAGGATGGGGGGCAAAGGGGAGGAGCAGGACTAATTAAAAATCACTATATTATTTTAAAATCACTGCAAAGACCTCCTGTATGAAGGAACATGATAGGGCACAAGCTTCCTGTGATTGCTTACCTGAGGCTCTGAGAAACCTGAAGCAGCAGCAGCAAGAGAAAGATGAAGATGTGACAGAATGAACAGAGATGGATTCACACAACAGAGAAACACATCACAAATGGAGAGAAATTAATCAGGCAGGTGATGAGCAGCTGAAAAGAACACAAGTTACCGTGGTCACTGTCAAAACCTGACACAGCAGCAATACTCTCACAAGTCTGCCCATGCCTATGCAACTGTTCACCAGTCCAGTTTTAACATTAGACTTACTATATTGTTTTGCAACTTGAAAATTGTTCTCGTGCTGTATAAATTTACATTAATTCACCAGTTTGTTAATAATTCAAGTCATCCCAATGAATTTTTTCAACAGGTAACCTGATTTGTTTTAAAGAGCAAATGACCTGGGTGGAAGGAACTAAATACAGAGTGGATTTGGAATTTCACAGCATCACATTATTGTTCATGTAAAATGATTCTGCAGTTCTATCACTACAGAGTACTTATGTCCAGTTTTGTTTTCAAGAACAATGAATTTTATGACACTAATCAATCAGGGGCAGTTTTCCCCGAGTCCCTTCCTAAAGTTCACACAGCACTTTGAGCAAAAATTCATTTTTGGTGCTGTTCTCTTCAAGACAGAAAAGAAAGGCACATGATACCAATAATATACTTTTAACAGATGCCAGGGAAAATTTGAGAACTCTCAAAAGGTGCTGACTGGGTAGCTCTGCTTTATCTAAGCAAAAGTGAGTCTGACATGAAAGTTGCCTTAGCAGGTACATGAAGACAGGTTGCAAGTAAATTATTAATCAGTGTCTTGGAGAATTGCCTGTTTCAATTAGTTCAGACCTCTCTGATTATACCTACAAAATGGTCAAGTACAATCGATGACACAGTTGCTTGGTTTTGCTCCCAGTCTTTTACTCTGGGACCTGTTTGTAGCAATCTCTGACTTCCTTCCCAAGCAAAAGCACATCTACAGGGAAATATTTCTGCCATGGAAACAGGGACATGGAGTCAGGATTTTGACCAGTATTCCTGCAGTTTAGACTTTGTTTCTACTGTCCCAGTACTTCATAGGTGATCTCAAACACCATCCTACCTGAAAGCAGTACAACTACTGCATTTCAACAAGGATAAAAGATTTACAAATGATCTCACACAACTTACTGGAGAAATGCAATGCTGGCAGGTGTCACACACTGCTATATTGGTCGAAGAAAAGCTGGTCATTTTCTGCAGTCTAATTAGGATACTTCAGGTAACACAGTAACACAATCCTAAGCATAGACTGAAATATCCCAAAGTAAATCAATTTGACCGTTGCAAAGTCTGGATTTAAGCTGAATACATAAAGACAGAGCTGTCTGCAACATATCAATTATCACTGAATGTTTGCACATCCATATATTGATTGTAGTTTTAAAAATTTAGTCAAGTATGGATGCTGCTTCTAGGAAAATATGTTAACTGCATCACCACTAAACCTAAGGCAACACTCATTTTAATACACAAACAAATTATTAGCTCCATAAGGATGCATCATTTCTTTCACTGTTCTAATTTCTTTAAATCAGTGTGGCAAGCCAGTACAAACATCAAAGCTGATCAAAGATTTCAAAGCTGTTGTAAGAATAGAATTTTGCAAACCTGCATGAAAAAGCACGCTCAGAAAAATTATGGGAGAACTGAAACCCAAACTGTTTGCCTTTCATTTTTTTAAGGTTGCCTTAGCAACCAGGCTGGATAAAATTACTTAAGAAGCTTTTCATTTGTGTCAGACCTGCTTCAAACTGTTACTTCAAAAGCCTGAAAACAGAAGTTAAAACACCCAGAAGGCTTCATTTTGGGTGCACTCTGCTGACATATAATGTGGGAACTTTCTATTGCCATTAACCAATGGTGAGATGACAGGCTGTCATCTTTTAAAATATACACTGTACGTGACTGCCTAACTTCTACATATCCCCAACACTTTGTAGACAAAATGCCAACTGAACAGGTACTTGGAGTCTCCCAAGGCTATAATTAGAGCAAGGCCTCCATCTTTAGCTGAAGACCTTTTAGAAATTCTAATACCAAAATTGTCTGCATCACTCAGTGGAATGGAGCTATTGTTACATTTTAGTTTGTAGAAGTCAGCTCTGGAAGTCAGACATCTTCAAACAGTTAAGCTGGTCTGTGCTTTGGCATTTGGGAAACTTAAAAATTAAGTAAGACATTAACAGGCAATGGGGACATAATTGCCAAACCCCATTTTACCATCTGATTTATCAGAGCACAGAGTAGTGCACCTTCAGAAGGCTCCTGGTGACAAACTCGCTAGGAATGAGCTCTTTCCTGCCCATGCAGCTTACACCTCACTGTGTTAGTTTAGAATTTGGAACAGGGTGGCAGCCTGGAAGTCTTGCACACTGAAGTTGGGTATCACAAACTCAGCAGGCTGCAATCCACCTTCTGAGCTCACTGCAACCCTGAGTGGTACGAGCCACTCTGTCAGCCCCTGCGTCACAGCTTCCATCCAGAGGAACAACAACCTCTGGCAGGAGGTGTGGGAACAGTGAATGGAACCCGTGCCTGTTGGAAGATGGGTGAGGACCACTCCACACAGCAGAGCTAGATAGGAACTGAGAGCAACAGCAACTCCAGACCAATGCTAATACAGACGTGCTTGGATCTGCAGGCCAAGGGTACAAGGTCAAGATGAAGATGCAGAGGAGAGGTGCACAGAGCATAACATCCCTGCAGCCATGGAGCAGGCAATACAGCAGGGTCAGGGCATGGGCTAGCGGGAAGGCAGAGTCCATGAGCCTGACACCCCCAGCAGTGAGCAAAAAAGCTGAATTTGAGCATAAATGGCACAGCAGTCACAGGGGTGAGAGGTGGGGCGTGGGGAGAAAAGGGACAGAGAGCATGTGGATGCTCAGAGCAGTGGCTTTAAATCTTTTTTCAGCTTGCACATGGCCAAACGCTTACAGAAGGAAGTAAAAAGCAGCATGCAGAGAAGTTGCTAATATTTGGCTGGTTTTTCACAGCTGTATTTGTCACACTCCTTGCTTGTCACAGAAACACTTCACAGAGCCCCACTGGCTCATGAATCACAGGGTGAAGGCCACAGCTTTAGAAATGGGAGGGATTGTTAAAAAACACAACTGCAAGGATAAGAAGGAAGGAGATACAGAATATCAGGAAGAAGGGATTGGAATTCTGTCACTACTTTGATTTGCATTGACAAATCAGCAATATCCACATTTAAAAGCACACACACTCTGATGTAATTTTTTCCCCACTGACTGGCTCTGGTGACTAATAGTTCAGTGCTGCCTAATGTACTTATAGCTCTGTCAGAACTGCAGAGTGGAGTTCCTGCACCTCTCCAAGCAGTTATCCAATCTTCAATCCTTATTATATAGATTGACACTAGGAGCAGAAACAGAGTGTCTGCGAGAGAAGTACAAAGACAACAATACAAGCTTTGCACTGGCAATAATGTAGTTACAGGGGCCATGTAATTTAAAAAAGGATCCATTTTGTCTGCAAACTTGTCCACTCACAGATGCTAAAGCTCCAGCTAATACCACCACCAGCAGCTGGCATTGCTGTGATGCTTTACATTCTGTCTGTGGGGCACGAAGAGCATCAGTGAATGACAGTGGAGCAGCACATATGCACATGCTCTAAGCAGGAAACAACAGAGCAATAAAGACTTACAAGGTCTAGAGCTGCTGCCAAAATGGAGGCATCAGGGATTGTGCCTGGCTCACAGCAGTTCAGCAGAAACTGGAAGCGCTTCATGCCTTGGCGGATCGCTCCCAGGTTCACAACGTTCTTGGATTTTCCTCCTTCTTGTTTGGAGGCCAAGTGATCATCAAAGCTATGGCAACCTAAAGAGGTAGAGAGTACAGAGGGGATGCAGGGAGGGGTAGAGAGAAGGGAACACAGTCTCTCACCAGTAAAAAATGGGGAACAAAAACCTTGATGAGTACAGTCTTAGTGTAAATCCCTTTCTCTACTTGTGTTATCTTGAAGATAACAGGTTCATTATTACAATATTTGTGACTTCCACAAAACAGACTTACAATTAGTCAGATTCTGGCATTGGTCATACTGATATCTGCCCAGAACAGTTCCATCATACGGTGTGGAAGCCCAGGACCTACTCCAACACAGGTGAACTTATCTTTCCTCCCCACCTCTTTAACACAGATCATCTTGCTTACAGACTTTTTTTTCCCCTTAATCATCTCCTACCTTACTTCTCTACTGCCTTTAAGTTTACTATAAAGTGCAGCATGCATAACCCTTATTCCTTATATATCATCTACTAGGACAGAAAAATCAGTAGTGAATGTGTAGTCTATGTGGAAATCAAGCACTTTTTCAGGAAAATATCTGCAATTACCACAAGAGTAAAGAGGAAAGTGAGACTGGCCTCAGCTCCTAGATATCATCATTCCAGCCTCTCTCCCTTGAAGGGTCTTGTATGCTTTGGGATGGAAAAGAGTTCAGATCAAAAATGAAGACGGCATCCCACCTTGGGGACAATTTAAAACTCTCTGTATAGAGTTCACATCACAAATCAAGTAATCCAAATTAGCACTTCTACTGCAGAAAATCATTATGCAGTTGGTAATGACAGAGTTGAGAGAATGATAGAAAGACAGATTAGAAACAAGGAAAGCTGTTTGAAGGCCAAAATGTTTGGTCAAAAAAAGGAAGTCAGGTTTTTTTCTGGGGTTTTTGTCTTTGCCCATAATACTCTCCCTGTTTACATCTGAAAGTACAAAAGTTTAGAGAACATTGAAGGATAAAGCACTGAAGAAGAGAACACTGAGTGAAGAATTAAAAATTAGTTTTAAACATAGATTATTTGAAGGACATGAATAAAAACATCTACAGGACTTTTTGTCTAGTTCAGGAAAGAAGAATGGCTGAAAGTTGAAGTTCTTTTGTGTGTGCACTCCCTAGAATTACTTGGAAAGCATTTATGCACCACAAAAAAAGTCACAACAGAAAATGACAATGTGGATCTTCACTTTTCCCTTGAAGACAGAGGTATACCAAATTTCAAGAGACTTCTTTACAAATTCCTTGTCTTTTGTTTTTTTTCTAGTGAAGCTGCACCTGGTCACCAGCAAACAAAACATTCCTATGTTGGGAAAATATTCCACTGAAATGGATGAAACAAAGTAGAAAGAACAGGTAGAACACTTACACATGCGAGCAGTTACAAACATCCTTACAAGTCCTTCTGCTTCCTTTCAGCTTTTATGTCTTATCTGAGCCTTCCTACATAACACTAATTTATTTGAGGTACAAACAAATGTTCCCTGTTCAGGGCCCTGTTAAGCCTGTGCCTGTATGAGATAAAGAAGAGAAACTTGCCTAACCCACACTAGAAAGAGCTAGCAGAGCTTTTGTCCCTCTGAGCTCAGTGGCATATCTTGCATTTTGTTGAAGCTTTACAAGACAATTCTTCAGAGGCAGCTGGTGGCTGTCCCTTGTTAAGCTCATCCTGGAGTAGCCTTGCTGTGATGAGGGCAGCCCTCCCTGACCTGATTCATGTGACTCAGGCCTCCAGAAGACCTTGCCCAAAGACCAGAGACCATTTCCTAATGCAGGAGGACACACCACCTCCTGCCCCTCCATGAGCTCATCCTCCAGAGCACACGAGCTGCTGTGCCTTGAACACCCTGACAACTTCTGTGGTCACTCACAGCATCTTCAGCAAGTGCCCAAGGGAACATTATGGGTCTCATGTAAAAGCACTGTAACTCTATACATGTCTATGAGCTCTTAGTATAGGTAAGAAGAGGTATAGGTAAAGTAAATATTTATTTACTTGAAAATAAATATTTTTACACATGAATGTGTAAATATATATGTGTAGATATATGTATACATATGCACACATACAGATACACACACATATGTATGCTTACATACATCTATAACACAGAATTTCCAGTGGTCTACATGATAAATCATGATGAAGATTACAGTTCGTAAATGATGTCACAAATTGTTCTACCTTTTATAATTTTTTATCTAATTTATTTCTCCCTTATCCATTACTTCTTAAATTTGGTCTACTGTTAAAAAAACCCCAAAAACACAGGAGGAAACACCACATGGAAAAAACAAGAGCAAAGTAATAGCATAACACCATGAATGACAAAAATGAGAAGGCAGAGAGAGGTTCCAGTATAATGCTTATGATCAGATCTTGAGGGTTTTAACAGTACACCCATCTGCCATTATATTCACTCCTTGCTGAGCACAGAAAAATTGATCTGTATGGAAGACAGGGAAATTTGAAGGCTCAGTAGAATTGTACTGGGTTATAAACTGTCTCACCATGAACAGGGCTCACACTGATTCACTGTGCACATGGAAAGCACAATGGCAGATACAACTATTTTAGCTAAAGCTACGTGGCTTTCATTGAGTAGCAGAGACCCTTGTAGATACAGTGATAGAGCTTCCTTAACTGTCACACTTTGCCTCATAAGCTTTTATTACTCTTGTATTAACAAGATAAAAAAAAAATTTCTACAGCAAAATATGAAGGTCATCTCACAGGCACACTGCAGAAACAGCTGTGGCAATCTGTAAAGCTCTCACTGCCCCTCAGCCATTTGGAACCATTTTTAAAATATGGTCAAAGTATTTCATACCTACTTCAGCACAAAGCAGTGGATGAACAAACTAATTTCTTTCATTGCTGGGGAAATTGAAGAATGCTACCAGACTACAACAAGGTGCTGAACTGATGCATTCTTAAAAATGAACAATACTTTTCATCTAGGAGCTAACTGAAAGGCACCACCATTCACCAGTGGCAGATGATGACCAGTTTACAGTGACAAGATATGCTTATATTTTGCAATTATCACTTGCCTTAAAAATGCCTTATATGCATTACACTGCAGGCCTGGGACAGGTGATGGCAAAATAGACACAATGCAATGTCAAAGTGTGATGTCAGAAGAAAACCAAACATAATGCCAGAAAATGCAGCATATTATAAAACTACAGAAATCATGCTAAAAACCAAAATTGACTCCTTTTTGCGTGTTTTTGGGAATCCAGTTGTGTTGTCTTAAAAAAAAGTAACAGAAATTCACGCTACAAGGTTATCCCCCTGACAAGAGGGGTGCGCTTTGAGCTGACAACATGAGCATGTCAATGACTGCATGACATCTTAAAACAGATTATACCATGACCTTGTATTATTCGTAAAGGCACTTTTCAGACATTGCTGACTTTGAAAATACATAACAATTAAATACACTTCTGTGGAAAAGAAAAGGAGTGTTTTTATTCTTAGGTTGTGTGCTAAGAAAAAGGGACAGCATCCCTAACAAATGGTATGTAGAGACTACACATGCAAACACAGAAGAAAAGAGATAATTACAACAAGGTTTGTGTAGGGTTTTCCATTTCTGTGCTGATATTTGCTAAAACTGTCAAATAGTTACAAATTGAAAAAACAAAACTAAACAAAAAAACAGATGGAGTTGTTGTATTGGACAACAGAAGATTTAGACACCTAATTTTGAACTGAATAAGTGCTTTGAAGCAAGTATTAATTTTTCAAGTGTATTGACCAAATTTGATTTGATTTTAAAAGCCCAAATGATGTATGATTTATTTAGATAGTCTGATTTTTTTTAGAAAAAAAATTTACCGGAGCTTTTTTCTAAATCAAAACAAAAGCAAGAAGGAAGGGAAAGAAAACAGTTACAAAGACTAAAAAATTGGAGAAGGCTACAATGGAGACAAAAACCATGGAGAAAGCAGGAAAAAAGGGAAAGGGGTAAAATACAGAAAGAAATATATTTTAAAAATGATTAAAAGAAAGCAAAAAGGAGACGAGAACCCTGATTTCTAACCATCTTTTTCTTCTGTGTGATGGAGCTTGGATGGGTGTCTTCGGCAGGTGCGCCATTTACCAAGACGCTTGAAGAAATTCTCCTCTTCGTCTCTGCCGTTGTCCAGGCCTCCTCCTGGCCCCCCTCCTTCTGACAGCTTCACTGCGCTGGTGAACTTCACCTGTGCAGGGACAGAGGGGCTGGTCAGCCTGAGCCAGAGCAGGGCAGCTCGGTTAGACACTCATTGCCAGGACACAAACATCTACAGAGGGGCTCTGAGGGTCACCAGAGCAACACAGCTGGGTCTGGGCACAGACTGACATACGCTGAGGCACTTCATCTTTTAAGCTTTCTGCTTAAAGGATTGGTCTTTCTTGAGAGGCTGTGGAAGTACAAAGAAGGAAGGAGAAGTGTGACCAAAGATGTGTGTTGACAGAGCCTGCACTTTCCTCTCAGTGCAGCAGAGCAGACTGACCAGGACAGTGTAAGTTTAACCCAGTCTTCACCATGAGGTACAAAAGTCCAGTGCTGAATTCCCATGGCTCTACTCTGGAGACTTCTGTGACAGTCTTGTTAGCTGCAAAGTCCATATTGAATACACATGTCCCCATGTGGAGCTAAAACCAGCCAGATCCTGCCTTTTTAAGCTCTCTGTAATCCAGCCTGACACATTTACCTTGGAGCTCTGCCTGATGAAGGAGAGACGGTCGACAGAGCTGATATCCAGGAGATCTTCCACTCCATCAGCCAGGCCAGAGAGGGAGGAGCGCTTCAGCCAGTTCCCTGTCACAGAATGAGCCACTCAGTACAAATCTCAACATTCTTCCTAGAAGAGTCTATTTCTCCACAGTAAGGCATGGGAAAATGAGAGACAAGCACAAGGTAACATTTTCATGTAACATATATTAACTACCATGCAAGGCCAGGTTCTGGGAATTGTAATGGATATATTCTCTGTCAAACAAATGTTAATTTGGAATATTTCTCTTCCAGACAGGAACAGTGCCTGTGAGATTACAGTACTAGCTTACTACTTTAGGGGAAAAGTTTTACTAATCTATTTTGACAAAAATATCCCCTGATACCTTTGGCAAATTGCTTACATTTCCCTTTGCCTCACTTCCAAATCTGTAAAATGGAGTGAGCAGCAAATCACAGCTTCTTTGGGAGAATATGCAGACAATAAGGAACTGTGCTGCAGGATTTCTTAAGACACCTTTGTCTAGCTGTATTTCTCTGCCCATGCAATATGTATATAGAATAGAAAGAGACATACATTTACCTATGGGAAGTTTGAGTTTCTTTCGGAGGGAGATTCGTCGGGAGCGCGAGCGGGAGCGCCTGTCTGTGGTGGTTCCAGAGTGAGCCGTGGTGCACTCGGATGTGTCCTGCTCAGACTGACTGCTGGTATCACTAGCTGCACTTTGTGACTTGAACATCTTCCTCCAGAAGTCCTTGCGTCCCAGATTGGCCCCTTGGATTTGCTCATCACTGGAACAGAAGGTATGCAAAGCATGAACTGTATTTCAGTGAAGTTTGAATGCTCAGGGAAATGAGACTTCCTTTCTTCAGCCCCCTCCTAACCTCTCCATTGCTTGAGGTTCTTTCATTTTGAATTCCAAATACACTGTTCTTAGTGGGACATAAGCTTGGTGATACACTCAGTGTTGTTCAAGACACAAAACAATCATCTTTTCTGCCCTTAGTCCACTGAGGCAGAAGGTCATCCCCCCTCTACCACAGACAGCTTATCTGCTCTGTCCATCAGCTGGTGCACATGGGTGAGACAACCCAGGCCAGACAGATGCCCAAAAGGGAGCTCTCTCTGGTTATTATCAGACCCCCAGCTGACAAGGAACATCCCTGACCTTGAGAGCAAGATGTAAAGAGATAAGCAAACAATCATTAACTAAGAGACACTTTACAACTATAAAAGCTACACAAGTGTTCATGGAGGCAGAAGTCTCCTACACACTCCCTGGAAACCTGTAGGGCTCCTTCCTCAAGCTTGGATGCATCTTGGTGGTTACTTCTCCAGAAATTGAAAGCAAAAGATTTTTTTTATGTATGCCCCACCAGAAACTAAATGGTAAGATACATTGAATCCTAATCTAAACTATTTCTTCTCTAGCTGTAATATAGGTACCTTATTATTACAGTGAACCAAATTGTTAATCTACTAGTAGTTTCTTTTATTTGTTCTGTGTAGTAAGTAATCTGTTAAAGTCTTATGGCAGTTAAATTGGTGTCCATTAAATAAATAACTCATTTTGTAATAGACCTAATGGGCTGTTATTAAGAACCTGAAGAGAGCAATCTGGCGTGCAGGCTGCCCCTAAAAAGAGGTACTGCCAGAAATCTGAGTCAAAGGCAGGACTGGTTTACACTCTCCTCTCCATTCTGAACATCCATTGAACAGGTCATTCCAATTTTTAGTTTCTACACAAGAAAGTAAACCACCTTCTTTCTCTCAAAATGAACTACATTTATAAGATAACATTTGTAATTTCTACAAGCATTTGTACCAGAAAGCTTTAGGACATGATTGCAGCCATTTCTGAACCTGCTCATTAAGAGCTGGAATTGGGACAACATTTTTTACTATATTCTTGAGATGTCCCATGGCTATGGCAGGGCTTAGAGAGGAATAACTTGCTACAATCCTACAGAGCAGTAAAAGGCTTTGTGTTATCCCTGCTGTCCCAGCAACAGTGAAACTGCAGGTTCAATTAAGGCAGGAGAATGTGATGTAGAGCTCTGGGCCCTTGTGCAAGCAATGCCTTCATGCAGTGCATCTCAAAGCTCTTTAACAAGGCAGACACGTATTCAGAGAAGTTAAATGACTTGCCCAAAAATTACTTAGGGACCAGTGGCCATTTGCAGAATTTTGTAAAATTCTTAAGAGTATTGTCTAAGTTTAGTTCAATGGTAAATGGCAGAAATTTTGGACATAGATTTCAGATGTACAATGCCAGCAGTAGGTTGATTCCTTGTCCTAAAAAGGGAACTAGAGCAATCTTTGGAGCTCAAGGCAGGTTAAGAATGGGCTGGCTCTCAATGAAGCATTAATGACTCTTAGCAACAACCCAGAAGCTGAAAATTAATAACATCATCACCCAGGAGTAGAAAGCAAGCTTGGAGAAGAGTTGTGGTTAAACCTCTGAGGAATTAACATGCTATGCATTCATGGTACACAATATTGACAAATCTCTTGCACTGTCATTTGCAAACCTCTGCTGTTTCCCTAGAAGGGAGCTGCTGGCACAAACACATTGAACAATTCAATATTTACTTACTGCTCTGGAGTTTGCATTGGGCGGCTCGAGACGTAGCTCCGGCACTCATCAGGGGCAGCTGAGGCCTGGCCTTTGTCAATGATGACACTTCCTGCCTCAGACCTACACAGACAAGATAAACCATCAGCCAAAGGAAATGGATGGCCCATCTCATGGTCATCACATAGAACTGGATATGGGAACCTGCAAAGTAGCTTTAGAGACACACCCTCTCCTTAGCAACTCACATATTATTCCCAAAAAAAGGCATCAGTTCTTAGCAGCAAAGCCAAGGTTTTCAGGACTTTTTCAACTCTCTTAATCCTTCTTCCCAACATTTTAATAAAACAAATTCCTCAAAGCACCAGAGGACATTTCTTTTTGATAAAGAAGCATGTCAGTATTTGATTTCTTCTGGGATTTGTTTTGCATACCAGGGTTTGCCTGTCAGAAAAACAGGTACACATCCCAAAGGATGTGATGCATATTAAAAAGAACATCCACTGAGTGTTTGGGAGTGACACTACGACTCTTAGTTCTTTTAACCTCTCCTTATCCCAGTGTTTCCTGTTCTCTTATGCCTTTTATATGAGACTGCCAATTATTCTCTCTGCAAATTTGTTGCTGTCTCAGATCATTAAATTTTAAAGGAGGCTGCTACCACAGCAAAAGTCTGTACATATAAATATAAAACAATCCCTTGGGACTTCCTTTATTTGTGTTTGGCACAGATAGTCAGAGTCACATGCAAGTCAGTCATTTACCTTCTTCCTCCTGACACTCACCTTTTGCTCACTGAAGGTTTTGGCTCTTGCTCTGTTTCCTCTGTCTTTTTTCCTGGTATTAACTTTTCAGCACTGTCCAAGAGGGCACTGAGCGCCACTCTCCTAAATACATTCCCATGGGCCTCCTTGATAAACTGGACCAGCTGTCGGATATCACAGTACAAGCCCTGAGCAGCAAGACACCATGGAAAAAATAAAAAACAAGTTCAGTCTGCAGTTTCTAAAGAAGCAGTGAGAGTCAATACTTTCTGAAGTACTTCACCAGGCCATTACTTCTCCTCTGCCTGTTGTGTGATCTACTCTTCATGTGTGATCTACTCTTCAGGTGTATGGTTTCTGATTTTTGGTTGGAAACTCGTAATGCATTCAGAAGAAGCAGACAAAGAGGAGCATTATTATGGAACATGATCTGCAGTGGGATACAGCAGATGGAGAGGTATCAGAGGCTAAAAGACCTGTGAAATGAGGGAGCTATAAACACTTAAAGTTTTTTTTTATACCATTTATCTAGATCACCAACTTAAAAGGCCCAAAATACCTCAGGTGTATGTGAGAGGATGTAGAGTGCAAACAACTGCATGTTTTTCTCAGAACCAGTGGGTATCTTGGGAATTTTTATTATTTTAGAGATTCACATCATATGAAAAGAGAGGAATGACTCACTCATTCCCCAACCTCCCTCCTACACTCAAGGCCCTTTTTAGATCTGAACATTCATACACATCTGTGATGTGCAAATCCCCTCTATATCTGAGGGCAAGGGGATGGAGGGAACAATTTTACAGGGCTTGAGTTATGATCTGTGAGCTTTCCTGAAAGACCTTGGATTATTCTGAAAATTCCCAGCAAGGAGCAAAGGAAAACAAAAAACTCCCAAAAAACAACAAACAAAAAAAACCCAACAAGCTTATAATTGCACCTGCATCCTGATTAAGTTGGTTTTGGTTTTTTTTTAAGTAAGACATTGACCACAAGATTGACTTTGAAGAATGACAAAACAACAACAAATCTGCACACATGCTCTACATGCTGTATTCTCCATACAGGCACAATTAACAGTGTTACCCTTAGGGAAAAGTTTCACCTTTCACACTAAAATAGGGTCTAGAAAGAAACACAATTTATAAGAAAAATTTACACTTGGTGCTCCTAATCTAGGTCAAATAATGTTTTTGTCTGTGCCACCAAATAATCTCTTATGAGAAACATTTCAAAGGAGGAAAACCCGTAAGAACTAGAAGATCTGGACATAGGTAGACTACATTGCTGGTTTAAGGCATTAATGTGGTTTTCCTTCTCCTACTCCCTTCACCTCACAGATCACTACTGCCCCTTTAGCTGGACTTCAGTGTCTCTACAGCTCTGCTGTAACAGTGGAATACAAGAATATTTCTTGTTTGCTTCCATGAAAAATCCTAATTTCTGATAATAAAGCAGGTGGCCTGAGACTAGCTGCTGGAGTATAACAATTTGGAAGAAGAGCACTCATGTCATCCACTGACTGCTCTGGGAAGACAGCACATACATAGCAAGAACCAACACCTTCCTTTCCTCCATGTGTTCAGTAAATTGGATGTTTGTCTAAACCCTGGGAAGATCTACCAAGCTGCTGTTCAGTAATTCACATAGTCTGGCACCAGAGGGCCACGTGGTTAACCAAGTGAACTGCCTTTGGCTTTTCTGAAAGGTGATTCATTGCAGCTGTGGTTTTAGAATCATAGAAGAACTGAGGCTGGAAATGACCACTAAGATACTTGAATCCAACCACTAAAACAGCACTGTCAAGTCCACCAAAAAACCACGTCCCTGCTTCCACATTCATATTCATATCTTTCAAATTCCTTCAGGGATAGTGGTTTTGTTGCCTCTGGTTTTAGCTTTTATATTTTTTATATGAGGGAATGGTGAGCTCTCTGCACAGAGTAGGGAGACAAAATTCCTTCTCTAGCTGGGGACCAAGGACCAATGATCACATTTTCAAGCCCAAGAGCATAAAAAATGGTGGACTGAAGAGAGAAAAACAAGAAGGATGGAACTTCATTAGCTTAAGCTGTAACTGGACAATTAACTCTAATACGCAAATTATGGACCAAAAATGGACCAGAACTTATAAAAGTGAGAGACCCCGTGACCTGCTGTCCATTTTGTGACCATTTTGATTCATCATGGGTGTAGCCTTGGCTGGGCTCTGGTGCTGCCCAAGGTGGATCCATTGAGGCCTTTTAATAAATCCCTACTTTATTCTTTAACTCCATCTAGCCTCTGTTTTAGGTCAGCCTTCTAAGGCATCAGTTTCACCACTTCCTTGAGCAGCCTGCTCCAATACCTGACCTCCCATTTCAGTGAAAAAAATTTTTCCTAATATCTAACGTAAACTTCATCTGATACATCTTGAGACCATTTCCTTTTGTCCTGTCACTTTTACCTGGGATAAGAGACTGACCAACACCTTGATACAACCTCTGTCAGGAAGTTGTAGAGAGAAAGAAGGTCTCCCCAGAGCCTCCTTTTCTCCAGGCTAAGCAACTCCATTTCCCTCAGCTGCTCCTCATAAGACATGTGCTCAAGAAGGTCTGCCCAGAGCCTCCTTTTCTCCAGGCTAAGCAACTCCATTTCCCTCAGCTGCTCCTCATAAGACATGTGCTCCAGACCCTTTCCCATCCCTATTTCCATTTTCTAGGAAAAAAACTTCTGAGTGTCCTCAGATTCTGAGATGCAGCTTCACCAGTGCCCAGTACAGGGAGACAATCACTTTATTAACTTGGTATCAAGGGCTTACCAGGTTCTCTGGGCTGTGGAGCTCGTGTGTAGTGGATGCACAGCGAGTGATCAATGACTTGAACATGGCACTCACAATAATACCCTCCACGCTCTGGGCTGTAGACTTGTTGTCCACTGTGGTGAAGTTATTCCCAAATCCAGCCTTATCTGCAAAATTCAAGTGTAAGCAAGTCATCTTGTTGGGAACAGTTTAAAGGAGAGGGCTTAAAGACACATGTAAAGGGATTATGATACATGAGACAAGTTTCCACCTAATATCCTACACTCAGTTCTCACAGTCCCACCCCACAAAAAATATAGCAGAAGCAAAGGGTAAAATGAATTATAAATATGGAAGTATTTCCCAGAAATTGCTGTATTATGAAAAAGGATTGAAAATATTAGGACAATTCTAGCTTTGTTCCATCCGCATCTCTCATTTAAAGAGGTGCAGAATAAGGCTTCAAATTTGAACAATATCTCCAGTTTTTTTATTACCATTCTAAGGGATAAGAGGTGTCTGATTAAGCAGCAAAGTGACAACACCCATGAAACAAAAATCTTCTGAACTATAGGAATGCACAAGAACAGCAAGCTTTCAGAAAGACTCAAAAAATAATTATGCATTTACATGAATTACAAAAACATCCCAGTTTCTTGAGATGAGAGAAAAGACTCTCAAGAGCTATATAAGCTGTCATGTTTCAAAGAAAAAGCCAGTCAATAATTGATGAATACTTAGGGAAATGTCATATGGGAATCATCCAAATGAAAGCTGGCTATATAATGTTCTTTGATGCTTTCTCTGAAATTCCTGGCATCAAAGACAAGCTAATAAATTAGTCAGACTCCCTGAGTGTTTCAGAGGAGCTATTCCTAGTTTGTAAACAGTCACTTTTAAATGTTGTTTCATGCAGTGACCAAGCAGAAATGTTTGATTGTTCCAATATAGAAGGTAATTTTCCTAATTTAAAAAAATCCTCAAACCCCCACTATGTACAATATAACTGCAGGCAAATGCATCTGTGTGTCTATATTCTCGTTCATTCAAGCAGTTCTTGCTGCTTACTGTGCTGCCTTATAAGCTCTGAGGCACCACAGAGGGTTTTAAAGCTCAATTATACCTCCATTCAGAATAAACTGTGTATTAAACTGGCCTGATGCCTTGTCATGTTATGAAGCAGAAAGCTTCCTGCCCGAGGCATGGTTTAATGAAAATTAAACTCTGTGAAGAGCCATGAACAAGAGAAAGGATGAATCAAAGGGAACCGTTCAATTTCAGGTGCACTGTGTGCTACAAGATCCCAAGGCAAGGTCACTGGGTGGTCAGATCCAAAGAGGTCCAACTCCCTTGACCCCACTGACTAAGGATACAGTTTATATATTCTGAGAATAGCACATTTTGTAGTTTGTGAAGGACAAGAATGTGGCTTCCTTCTGATGGCACAGTTTAAGACACACAAGTGACTGGTGCCAGGAATACTCACTATCAGTGACTGGCTCCATGCAGAAGCCCAGTAAAGCATGCAGGAAATCCACCACGTTATTGAGAGAATCCTTGTTCACGTAATCCCTCACGGTCTGCCGGAATTGCATCTTGTCCAGTTTGTACAGTTTGGTGAGGCAGTTCTGGGCCTGCAACAGTGCCCATAAATCATATCACATCAAAGCACATGCTCAAGTTTTGCTCACAAGAACAAGGTAATTGTGCACTTAGCCAGTGTTCTGCTGTCTCTGAACATTCCCATAACGGGACAGGTTCACCTCTGGAGCCCACAAGAAATTCAGCACAAAAGAGAGTGCACCAGTATGGGCCCCACTGTTTGAGGTGCTGATAAAGCCACTACCAGCTGTATCTCATGTCTTTTTCTGGACCCAACCCCAACGCAAAATCTCACTGGATGTAAATGAACTGGGACTGCACCACCTCTGTCAATGATCAGTGCCTTGGTGGAACAGGCTCTTAGCCTCAGGCATCTGATTTTCACCCTCCAGCTCAGACCCAACCTACCAAATGCCCTTATATCCAATGACCAATTTACATCATATGGAACACCAACATTTTAATTAAAAGCTATTCATTGTCAACTTCTTATCACAAAGCTACCCATCCTACTGGGACCCCATGCAGCCTAGAGTTAAAAGAATCTAAAGTATCACCTCTACAGGAAACATGAACTCTCCTGTTATCTAAAATAGGGTGCTTAGCTTTCCAGTAAACTCAGACATGATTGTCCACGCAGTCAACACAAATGCTGCATGCAAAGCAGTTTGGCCAGACAAACACACAGAAAATGCAGCAAGACTTACACATGTAGGAAAATATTTTCCTCAATTCAATGGGCCTGATAAGAACCTTGGTTCCAAGAGACATATTCATTTATACTTGATGTTTTGCACAGGTCTAAATGCTTTGCTGGCCCAGCTCCAAGAGAAAAATCTAACTGACATGGTGATGAATATGGTACTTGTTCAACCAGTGCTCTGTGCAGAAGAGCCTTTCTACTGCTACCACTGGGACTCTCTCACCCCATCTTGTCCAATTATGTCCACTCCTGCAGTACCTGGAAATCTAGCTAACACAAGAACACTGCAAGGACACAGAGCAGCCAATCTATTTCTGAGAAATGAACCTCAGAGCCCAGAACCTAATTATAGCTCTGTTGGCACGGCTCAAGCTACCAAAGCCATGGAGAAGAATGTGGTTCACACACATCCTGTGGGATTAGTAAACTCTCATTACAGTCATGAAAAATGCTCCCTTCTGCAAGCACACAAGGTGAGGAGGAGGCAGGCACTGAGAAGGCCTTTTAAAGGCTCCCATATAACGGGGAGTTGAACTGATCTCAAGGAGACAAACTTCTGGATTAAATCTGATGTCTGGGCTACATTCTGAGCACTTTCCAAGGTCTTAACTGGGGCAGAACCAAAAATGTTAGGAATCAACAGTGATGACCCACAATATCCTTCAAAAGGGCACGAGTGAGTCTTTTACTTCCTTGGAGAACAACAGAACAAGTACAGTGCAAATACAGTGCACTCCAACCATCAGGAGCTGATGGAGCAGCCCAGCAGCAACCAGTCAGAATCACCATTAGCAAGGGTGGGCATACTTACACCTCAGACTTTTGGATTTGCATAGGCAACCCAAGATAGCTGCACCTCTTGTAAGTAGCACACTCTTTTGGGGTACTGTCCTGTGTAAAATTACTAACACCAGCTCACACATGGAATTTGCTCCCATGTATTGTCCCAACCCATCCACTGGGGTGGCCAGAAGCACCCTGGGCCCCAGGTGTGCCCTTAGAAAGCCCCAGGGACTGGAAGGCAACACTACAGCTGAAAATCTGCTACGGCTGGGCTGCAACACAGTCTGTGAGCTGGGGCAAAAAGCAACACACTGACTGTCAATACAGGGAAAGCTACAGAGGGGGCAGGCAGCCATCTCAGCAGTACAAGGGGGGACACTTTAATGAGCTTTAATTCTCTTACATTCTCCCGAAATACCTGGAGTCTCAGGCGGTCTCCAGAGAGCCCCCGGTGTCCCTCTCCACAACCATAGGCACAGCCCAAGGACTTCACAATTTTGATCAGCATTGTGAGTGCCAGCCTATGGGTGCTGACAGATGGGCCTTCATCCTGAGGGTCACAGAGGGAAGGACAGTGTGTAACCCTGGCACAACCACTGGCATTTTGTTAGCATTTTATTCTTGACTAACTGCTTTCTGTTTCCCATCTCAGACACTCCATTACTGAGTTGTTATTCTTGAAGTGTTTACTCCAGTTATTTTTCACGTTTAGAGACCAGCCCCCTCCTTTTCAGCTCCCATCAAAAATTATGCTATAAATGTGAAGATGCTACACGCTATGCATACCATTCAGAACTTACTTCAAAAAATTAACCCTGAAAAACAGAGTTGGCTTGGTTGAGTAGAAAACCAAGCTTCTTTTTTAAAATGTCTTAGATATTGTGCTACTATAAGTTGCAGCTTAAGAGGTCAGCAATATAGCATCTCTTGTCCAATTCTCATAGCAATACTGAAAAATTTAAGACTTCTAGTAATCAAATAGAAAAGAAACTGTGCTCACATACTGGGTTCCATTTTTCCTTTACAAGCTAAGAATAATAAACCTGAAAAAAACATTGTCATTGAGGGTTTCAAACACTTTGTCAAGATATTGAAAATGTCTGTACCAGGCTCACAAGCTCCATTTTTGGCAGCTGCTTCTCTGCAGTAGTTACAGTGCTTGAATTGCTAATCATGTTTCCTCAGCAGAACCCCAAGTGAGCACCAGAGCAAAAGGGAAGGGCAGTTGCACACACATGCATACTCAATCTTAGCAGGCATTGAAGTACATTTGGAATTGTATAAAGAGAGAAGCAAGACAAACCTTTTCTTGTTTTTTGTCATTCTTCTCATATGGCCCTCCTCCTCCTCCACCGCCTCCATCACCTCCACCACCTCCTCCACCACCTCCTTCTTCTTCTCCATCTCCAGCTCCACTAATTGGAGGTGGCCCAAACCCACAAGCTGAACCACAAGCAGCCCCTTTAAGCTGGAAGGATCCTTCACTTGGTCTCTTTTCAGGGGCCTCGTTTTCTTTGTTCTCACTCTTCCTCCGAACTTTCTCCACACAGGGCACCACACCAAGCTGCAGTAAGCACTCCACAATGTTCAGGGCCACGTCACAAATCCGGGAACTGATGTCGTGGTTCAGAACCAAGTAAACAGCCTTCAGGACCACCTGAGAGATTCAAACATCATATTTAAAGCCAGAATTATTTCTTCTCCCAGTAATATTTAGAAATTCTAGATTCCAGAGACTCATTACAGTGGGCACAGTACAGATTCTGAACAAATAATACACAACCCTAAATACCAAATCCTACAACCTAGATGTCAGACAAGAAGTCACAGACAGGCTGAAAAGGAAACCACGAGATGACATCTGTGAGCCTGAGAACACGGCTTCAGTGCACCAAGAGCTGGCAAATCATTGAGGGGAAAGCAGAAGAAGTGAGGTTTAAGGTGCTAGAAGAAAGGTGCTACTCAGTCTTACATTATTTTACAGGGAATTTGGTGCATGCCCCAGGAACACAGCCATTAGGTTAATACCACTAAAGATCTGATGTGTGCATTCCACATGCCCATGCGCTCCCCTTGCAAGGAGTAACAGGAGTTGCAGTTTCTCAGAGGAGACTTTTAGGATATGCACAAATGGATCTGACTGACCTTTATACACTGCTGAGAGAAGTCATATAAAGAGGTGGAGGAAAAGCCCATCAAACCCCTGATCTCAATGGAACAGCTATATTGACAGAAGAGGGACCTGGCTTTCCTCGTTCCTTGCCAATTACCGAGAGATCCAGCATGCCATTCTTGTGGACAAAGCTGTTGGTTCCATCAATGTGATCTGTATCCTCCAAGCAGCTGTAATTGATGCAGGAGTCCGTCAGGCTCCGTGGCAGGTTGGCACATGCCAGTGGCTCATGGGGCATCTCAGGGATGGGCACCTGGTTGCAAAGCTTCCTCATGTGCTCGCTGAAGAAATCAGCGTACCCCACGTTGAACGAGGCCAGGGTGGTGTTGAAGGTGGCCACAGTGATGGTGGAGATCTGGGACCTCACTGCAGGGAGGAAAACAGTGATCTGTAAATAAATTTCTATCTCTATAACTGGAACAGAAGACTGAGGCTGAGCTTGTCTAAAAGGAGCAGCTCTTAAAGTGGGGTTTGTAATGCCAAAAGAAATCACAAGCTCCTAATTCCTATCATGTGTACAGGGATCAAAGGTAAACTCATTTCTTCTTTTAACACATTGTAAATTAGAACAACCCCAAGCTTGTTCTATCAGTTCAGCTCTCTGGCAGCTCAAGCTGATGTTAAATGGGCAGTCAAGTAGATCAGGCAACTCAGACATTCTAAATCTAATCCAAAAGGACTTTTCTCCCTGCATTAATCCAGTGCCTCATCTTAAAAGCAGCAGTGCCCCTGCAAGGCAAAGAGAAAGAACTCTGCAGCTGAAAGGGAGGGGTGAAGGTAGCAGACCAGCAGCACAAATTTGAAACAGCCTTCCAAGTTGCATCAACCTGGAAAATTTCATCACAATAGTTGAAAAAAACAGTACCTGTGACAGTCTAAACCATCTCCAAAATGCATAGCTGTCCAACAAGAAAGGCACTGCAGTCTTAAGCTCACAGTGTTCAGAGACAGGAACTTTGCACTGCCCAGCTTAGCAAGCTGGCTTTAAGTGCAAATTTTTATCAAGCACGCCTCATGTTTTTAAAACTCACACTGATTTCCAGGCCCCAATGCTCATAATTTCCCACACCTAGTGCTTTGTAAGTAGGTTTATATAACCTCTAGTGTTGAAAGACATCCATAGGCTTGTTTACACCACCATGTGCCAGACAGTACAGTAACAGGGCTAGAGAATAACGAGGAACCTCTTCCTATGGCTATTAAATATAAATATATTCTAATTAATGAACTAATGACATCTAATACATTTAATAAGCAATGACTCAGTGATAGACTGGTTATATTATGTACATAACAACTCGCCAGAGCGGCAATCACATTTCCTGACAGCTTGTGCAGTTGTGCTAGCACTGAACTGGCATATTAATTAGGAGACACATTCTAAGGCCAACAGCAGTACCATGAACCAGGCCACAATTTGGTCAACGATCAGGGCAGGAATTAGCTGCTTGTATCAAAGAATTTCATTCTGACAAGTGTGACTTTTTAATGGCATTCACTGAAATTTGTATTGTGAAGATAATAAAGATTGCATTAGGGCACTTTGTTCCTGAGCTACAAAATTTGATGAGTATCCAAGGGCAGATTTTTTTTTCTTTCACTGATTTTTTGCTTAGTTTTTTTTCAAAATGGGTATCAAAACCCCATATCCAAATTCTACACAGAAACACAGAATGATTCAGGTTGGAAAAGACCTCTCAGACCATCAAGACCAACCATCTCCCTGTTCAAATCCAGTTTAAAGCTCTTTCAGTGAGCCCTGATAACTTCTGTGCAAAGAGCCTTTTCCCACTTTGGGTCAAGAGTAGCCTGTCACCAACAGGCCTGGTGTCATGTAAACCAACCCATGATCAAAACCGCCAAAATTCTGCCAGTGGCATCAGGCACAGAGCCAGGTGTTGATCTTCTGGCTCTTCCTGCCCTCCCTCATAATTTCCTATGACTGGAATGCTACAGCAGAACACTATTTTTGCCCCTCTTACCTTAATCAGTCATCCCAAAATCCTGAAGTCTCTCTTGATTACCCTGGGACTACTTGTAATTTCACTGCTACCTACCAGAAAAATCAATAATGCATAACAGAAAGCTTTCTTTTCTCATCTTGAACCTGGACCCCAGGGAGGCAGTAGAATTCTTTAAGTAATGGGTCAGATCTCCATACTGGTCTTTCTGTTCCTTAAGAAGGAAGCCTCCTATGACAGTGACCCATCTGTTTTTCTTTGAAGCAGAAGTTTTGACACAGGGCATGGGCCAGCTTAACCTCTGCCACACCTCCAGGGTGGATGAACCAGATCCTTCACAGATGAGATGTGCCAGATGTGCCCACTGCACCAGGCAGGGACTTGTGCCATTGCCCCTATCCCTCAAATCCCCGTGTTCAGCCCAGGCAGAGATAAGAGAAGGGTTCCTCCCCATCACAAGTCCCATCTATTGTCTCTGCCATTGCAGTCACACTGGTATTGCCATTTCTCCAGAGGCCTTCAAAACACAGGGCCCTCAGGGAAACTTTGAGTAAATTTCAAGCCAGACCTCCAACTGGAATGAGGAGAATTAAATAGAAAAACCTTGTGATTTCCAGCAAAATCCAGCAGCTGTTGACTGCACAGAGGCATTAAATATCACAAAATTCCCTGTGAAACCATTAAAGAGAGCAATACCAAGTTTCTGTTCACACTTTTGTGTTGTGGTAAGGCAAAAAAACCTCAAACCATGCCTTCTCCCTGCTGATGGCCACCACTGTTTTAACAACTGCTCCAGATAAACATGAAGAGTTTGAAAACTTTTTCTTCATAGTACAAAAAAAGCCCCTCAAGAGATATGGAAACAAAAATGGAAAAATCAATTAGTCACATACATGTAGAAACAGTAACTCTTCCTTCCGCTCTTTGGGGTTGATGTTTCAGTGAAACACCTGTCCTGACGTGTTAAATTTACCTTCTTTGACTGTGTTGTCTCCATGGCTGTTGGAAGGGTCTGGCAGTTCAGAGACCAGCGTGTGATGGGAGTGCGAGTGCCGCGCGCTCAGCCCCTCCATCTCCGTCGCTGTGTCAGAGCTTCCTCTCCTGGTAAACTTCCCTAGGGTGACAAGAAATGGAGATTTTGTTTAGCTGCCTGAGAGGTGGCTGGAGACAGCAGCTGTAGTTAAAAATTAAAGGACTGGAGTCTGTAAAAATCAAGGTTTTTCATCACACTGTGAAGCGGAAGCAAACATTATGGTGAGACCCCTCATGTGGGTTCATTGACATAGAGACCAAATGGTCCAAACTCTCTGCAAGGCTCTTCCCCTCAGCACATACTGATTCAGCTGACACCTGCATTCTTAATCACCAGCACCTTCAAGAAAATAAAACTGGTCAGCACTGTATGACTCCACCCTTTGGGACATGCTATAGGAATTCAGTTTCTTCTCCCCTTGCCCCCAAAAATAAGTATATTAGAATGAGGAGCGTTAAAGCAAAGGAAATTCTTCAAGAGAACAAAAAATATACTGTTTAGTGAACTTGGAAACTTGAAGTAGCGAATTGTTAGGTTCAAACACTGTACCTCTGCAGTATCAAGTCAGTGTAAGCCTCGACTCCACCCTTTGGGACATGCTATAGCAATTTAGTTTCTTCTCCCCTTGCCCCCAAAAGTAAGTATATTAGAATGAGGAGCGCTAAAGCAAAGGAAATTCTTCCAGACAACAAAAAAATACACTGTTTTGTGAACTTGGAAACTTGAAGTAGCAAATTGTTAGGTTCAAACACTGTACCTCTGCAGTATCAAGACAGTGTAAGCCTCACTGAGAAAATATCCTATTCATATTGTATCCAATACACACTCCAGGAAAACTGTGAATAGAACTTTTCGGCATACTAACAACATTATTAATGATGCTAATGATACTGCTGCTAACAATTGTCATAGTGTTGTCATAATAATGATACTGCTGCCTCGCCAAAGGTTTCTCTTTTAAAGAAGGGAACGGAATAATTCTTTGAATCTGTTTGAAGCTGCACTTGGGCAATGCTTGCTACCACACAGGAAAGTATATTGAAGTGGAACAGAGATCAGTACAGGTTCTCACAGTAGCTATTGTTCCAGTAAAGAGGTTTTCAGAGAAAGAGTGAACTGAAGCATAATGCTGTGAGCAGTTAGCAGCAGATGTGTAGTGCAAGCAAAACCAGGAACACAGGGTGACAGAAGGACTGGATGAAGAAACAGCCCCTGCTGCTCTCCGAATGCTCACGACAGGAGCGACACAGAGCCTGGGGCAGACCCAGCGACCCCTCACCTAGGATGGTGGTTGGCCACCCTCCTCTCTCCATGCCACGCCTGTCCTCTCCAATCCCAGAGAAGCTGCCGAAGGAGAAAGTGCTGCGAGTGGGGGAGACATCCAAGTGATCCTCGTGGAGCAGGAAGGGCACCCCCATCCGCCGCTGGCGCTTCTTCCCGGTGTGGTGGAATGGGATCGAGCCTTTGCGCTCGCGCTCCCTGTCCTCTTTGCGGCTCTTGAACTGCAGGAAGGGCAGAGATACAGGAGCAGTTAAGAAGCTTTGAGGCATGAAGAGCAACCACTTCAGGGAAAAAGATAACACAGATATAATTCTCCAAGTATAACTTTGCACTCTGAGCATTTTATCTTGGCCGTTTCCCATGGTAGAATCTACTTGCATGCTGGGATCCTGTGAGCATTTGAAGGATTTCAGTCTTGCCCGAGGCTGGGATGGATACCCTCAGATAATTTTATGACATTCTCTGACCTTGAGCATGGAATGGATGGTTGGAAACCCAGAGCTAAGACGAGGTAAAAAAAGCAGAACTCACTGAATTAGCTGGAACTACAGTGAGCACTGGCACTTATTTGAGCAGCCTCCTCTCATGCAGTTCTATCAGGACAATTACTTGAATAAAGACTTCAGTATTATGTTTGGGATGTGCATGTAAAAACCAATATAATAACATACAGAATCAGTTCCAATGAAAAGGATTGTGATCTCACATATGGCATAAATATATATTCTAAGCAGACCTCATGAATAGATGGTCTGAGCAGACCTTCAGCAGCTACTTAGGGAGACACTGAGGTGCTGAATCATAAAGTGCAGTTTTCTTTCACTCACCTTTTTGAAGATGTTCATCCCCAGGTCTGTGGAGAGATCTGGAACCGCTGGTCTACGCAAGTTGGTCAGTGAAACCTTGGAAAATGCCTCTGTGCTTAGTGACTTTTCTTCCTCGTTACATTTTATTGTAAGATCCTGCAGCCCCCAAAAGAAGACAAGCACAAGGAGAAACAGAGGACAATCAGCTTTGAAAAAGGAGCTACTTCCTAGAACTGTCATAGGAGCACTGCAGACAAAAAGACCTCCCATTCATTACACTTTTTTAAGTTGACATATTTAAAGAAAAATAAATGAACAAAGTTCAGAAACTTCCAGAATTATTTACTTTGTCTAACTTTTCAGTCACCAAAGGAAAAAACTACAGCACACTGTGGGGAAAGCCTCAGGAATTGCTGTCAGCCTGGTCATGGAAGAACATGTTTGACTCTGATGCCAGGTATGACTCTAAGTAACTGATGATGCCCTTTAGATATTGGTTTAGGACCATGAGCAAATATAACAGCTACCCTTTGCAAAGGGCGTCATTTAAGATCTGTGCCCTTAATAACATACACATTTAAATACACATTTTGGAACTAAGCTGCAATAAGCAGCACTGTCCCTTCAAGAAACTTAACTTTCAGAAAATTTATTTACTCAAAGAAATCTAAGACTTCTAAATCAGTAAACATCCTTGGGTTGTAATGACAGAGCTCCCCGTCCATCATTTTTCATATGAAACTTCCCCCCTTCCTATATTACAGAATGTCCCACAACAGCAAAAACCATGAGGCTCACTCACCCCAGCTTCAGGAGAGCTCACTCAACTCACCTGTGCATCAAACAACACAGGCCATACCTGCCTGCTGCAAAGAAGGAAATTGGCACAAACTCAGCTTAAGCCATCTCCTCTCAATAAAGATCTAATGCCAATCTTCCATGAGATGTTTCTGCAGCTGACCTAATGAAATTCCCGCTGGATAATTTGCTTCTGCCTAAATATCAGCTTTTTTCCAACTGAATGCTCTTTTTCTTTGCTGTCCCACCAGAAATATTCAGCTGGAAAAGCAGGTCATGTTAAAACACCTTTTTGCTTTCAATGCAGAGACAGCCATATGCCAAGGGTAGATGAAGTGACCACTATGACAGGTTTAGATTCTGCCCAGACAGACTGCAAATTGAAGAGCCAGCTTCTGCAGTACACAAGTGTGCAGTTTTATGTTCAACAAGGTCCAGAAGAACCCAGTGAAGCCTTTGCAGCTTAAGTCTAACACCTGTTACAGTGTTTGCAGTACCAAATATTGGGGATCACACATTTTTTGAAGACTTTTCAAATTAATCAAAGACTATATATTATATATCAGGACAAGAATGTAGGAGACACACAGCAGCAAGTCTCCTCCTCACGCCTGTTACAGTGTCTGCAGTACCAAATATTGGGGATCACATATTTTTTGAAGCCTTTTCAAACTAATCAAAGACTACCCCGAATCCTCCGTCCTAATTTTTTATATAAGGACAAGAATGTAGGAGACACACAGCAGCAAGTCTCCTCCTCACCACTGTTTGTAGTACAAAGGTATGCTTATCTACCACTTCACATATATGATTAAAGATTCAGAGGAGTCACAAAGAAAATCCAATACACAGTAAATAAGGGTTCAACCCTAGCCACTCTCAACAGTGAGGCCACCAAGTACTCCGCAGAGCTTTTTTCTTAGCCTTTATAGCTCTCTGGCCACTTCTGGCTATAAAACATTGTATGGAATTATTTTGGATTAAGTATTTTTGTCCATTGGTTACTAAATCAGTGTTTTAGTAGGTGGTTTATGATCACCAAAAGACAGAGTAGGGTCTACTGAGACAAACCATGCAAACACACAGTCCCAGCTTTGATAGCTGCACAGAGTAGGTATTAAGGAAACAACACCACAGAAGCAAATCACAGAATTACTTTAAATCTGCAGTGTGGTATTACAATGTTTTTTTATGAATCAATCCTGTTGAACAGTGATTAATCACATGGCTATTCTGAGCAATAGACTACATGGATTTATGATAAGCGTAAGATGGATAAGTCAGCAAAATAGTTTGGGGGTTGCTCCTCTAGATTTTGTTGCAATGACTGTATGTGTACCAGCTCATTAGCACTTCTCTCAGCTCTCAGGATATCACGCTTGAGAATCTTGGCATTTCATCAGCATTGCAGTGAGCACTACAGCTGCATTGGTCCCATGATTAATTTTAGTCTCTTTCCCCTGCAAAGGAAGTGAAAGACTGTAGCAGCTTGTGAACATCTGAAGGTTCCACATCCTACACCTGCCTTAGTGGCGAATTCACTGCATACATGTTTCCTTTATCACAGAATCACACAACATTGGAAGACACCTTCAAGATCAGAGTCCAGCCCATTCCCTGACACCTCAACCAAACCAAGGCACCCAGTGCCACATCCAGTCTTTTTTTAAACACATCCAGGGATGGTGACTCCATTGCCGAGGCTCAGGGAGGTGCAGGATCATCAGTTTACTGGTTATTCTGATAAATTGCAGAACAGAAACAATGCTGATTTGCCACAAAAATCTACTGCTCCTTGACGTGATTTGCAGGCAGATGTGTTTTTCTTTACTCAGTTTTTGCCTGCCACTTTTTATCTTTCCTGCTGAAACACAGAGTGCCAATGTTTTTGAGAAGTTATTGATCACCTTTGAGTAGAAATGATTGCGCTCTGTTAGGAATTTCAGGTCTAGACTGAAAAAACAGGCTTTAAGCATAACCCTGTGTCAGACAAGCTTGTGAAGCCTCAGCATACAACCCCTTGTGTTAACAGAAAGAACAAATCCCAGCCTTTGGGAGGTGGCAGTCTCTGCAATGAACTAGCAGAGAGCCTTGTTTGATGAGACTTATGTTTGATGTTCCTACAACCAGCTGGGATGAACCAGAGCCCAGCTGCTTCTGTGTGTTGCACAGGTTTCAGTCCTCAAAGTTGTAAAGAAGGGGAGCATGAGTTGAAAGTTTTGCTGACTGAAAGACCATTTCACTTCCTCCATCACAGCTGTTCTGCTTAACAAACTGGAACCCTGGAACAGGATTTTATTTTGATCAGGTATGGCAAAAATGCACTGGACTGACACAGAGGTTACCAAAAGCACTCAGACTCAGCCCTGGAGAGAAACATGCCCTGGACAGAGTCCTCACATTAAGAGCCAAAAGGTACCCAGTGGAATTGCCAAATGGATTTAACAGAGCAATATTAGAGAACAGCAATGGAGTCTTCTGCAAGTGAAATAGCCTAGAAAAGCAAGACCTAGCCAAGCCTGTAAAAGGCAGGAAGTGTCTTAGAGAATAAAGAGAAGAACCAGGGCAATACTAGTGCAGCCAGTGCCCATGGAAGACAATCTCATTCCCACTGCCTCTGCAAACCACTGACTGCACTCCCTGTTGCACTGGGAGCTAAACCTGCTAATATGCAAAACCACCAGGCTGTTATGAGCAAGAGCAAAGGGGCAGTATATGCATGGAAACAGTGAAACACATCAACAGCAATGTTTTTCAATTTTCCCTCCAGGAGATGATATTAAGGAGGGTTTTTTGTACACACACAGCAATCCTATAACATCTCCAAACACAGGTAGACTAAGATTGAATAGTAATTCTTATCACCTGGCCTTAATGGAGCTATGGCAAGCCTTTACAGGGATGAAACATATCATAGATATTACACTGAATTATAACACAATTTAAATAATACTGCTGCTGCTGAGCCCTTAGAACCACAAGTAACCACCAGCTCTCATAATAAGGGTAAGAATGTCTATAAAGTCCTGAGATCTAAAACTAACAGGAGTAACATTTACATTGTTTATGCTTGTCTTCTAGATTTTGAGCATCTGGGGTCTACTGGAGAAAAGATATTTCATCTTCCTTCCAGTCAAAATCCGTCAGAGCCCTGAAAGTAGCAATTTGAGGAAAAAACACCGGGAATTCTAAGATTTCCAACACAAAAAAGACATTTGATAGCAAAATGAACAGGTCTTTTATTTGAGTATGTCATAAAATTGGATGACAAAAATAGAATCTCGGCTAAATTTTGTAAGGCAGTTCCATCAACTAAGTAAATCAGCATTTGCTGCACATGACAGGAAAAGAGGGCAAAACCTAAAAGTAGCACAAATCCACAAGGAGATTAACTGAAACTGCAACAACATTCCTTTTTTATTTCTGGAACAGGTGAGAAACACAAAATAAAAAAATATTTAAGCTCAAACACAAAGATCTTGACTGCACCAAGGTCAGGAAAATGGGGCTGATTGTCCAGCAAAAAGGGAGCAAGACTTGGCACCTATTAGGACAGTTTCTCTAAGATTTTTTTCTTTTTGCAAATATAAAAGTTATGTAATAAGAATAACAGCAGAAGTAACAAGATGGAGAGGGGTTTTGCTCGCTGCCACTGTTTGCCAAGCCTAATTCAAAATTTTAACACAAGTGTTTGTCTGAAGTGTGCGGTCCTGTGCTGAACACAGTTCCCTTTCTCTCATTTGAGGGAGCACACCAGGGAAGCTCAGTGGGTCCTGGCCATTACACTGTAAAGCAAAGGCATTGGTAATAATTTCTTCTGACAACTGCATTAGTACAGTCTCACATTAAAAGGACATTCTCACATTAAAAACTAATGCTATCCCAGTTCACTCTAGATTAATTGTCCCAAATCAACACTCCAGCTTTCAGCAGTCACCAGCTCTGACTCTCTGCATCAGATTCTGCCTTTGAAGCCCTCAATGCTCTCAGGGTCTCTTTCTGAATCAATGCAGGTATGTGATAGTAAGACTGATCTGGAAGTGAGCCAACACCAAAGCTGTGCCCATCACCACCTGTTCAGCAACCCCTCCACAGCACCACCACAACAGCAGCTCTTTTCTTACCGACAGCAACTGCTCACCTGGGTTTTGTGGGTGTTCACCAGAGAGGGCGCAGCAGCCACCATGGAGCTGCTGCGAGGCCTTGGCAGAGGGGTAACCTCGGGCTCAGGTGGCTTCTCTGGCTTCTCCTGCAGCATGTGCCTCAGCCTCTGCAGGTAGTACATCAGCGACCACTGCGTGCCCTCCTCGGACCAGTGTGGCTGCAGCAGGCAGCGCAGCACAGCCACGTCGAAGTACGTGGCGTAGCGAGACTTCTGGCACGGCGGAATCACCAAGGACACCCTGTTCCAAGGGGCACAGTGGAAATGTTAGTCCTCAGCTTCCTCAGGCCTCTTCAGATACTCGGCTCTCTGCATAAAGTGCTTTGGGATTAAGGCACCTAACTGAGGGAAGCGTTATTGAAGGCACCTAACTGATATTTGGCTTTCAGATGCCCACAGGACTCCAGTACACGCTGTTGACCGTTCTCTTGCACAGATGTTTTCTTAAATTGTGATCTGAAGAGAAGCCTACAGTACCTGTGCTGAGTAATATGTTCAGCAGTAAACAGACAACCCTCAAGCATCTGCAGTTCTGATACTCATAATACATATTTAGGAATGGTTTACATTTGCACATATCAGGCATTACTTAAGAAAACGCAGGCAAGGCAGCAAAGTTAGTTAACCTTTTAAGCTAATTAAATTGATTCCTCTATAAATAAAAGTTACTGTGGCTGCAGCTCTCTTCACAGAGAAGAGATTCACAATTTTCCCAAGGATTGCTCCTAGGGAAAGACACTGAGAAAGCTCAGAGAAGAAGAGAAAACAATTCTTATCTCTACTTGCTGCTCCTGTTGTTTGGCAAATGTGGAAAGTGTTATGGAGATTGTCTCCCAACAGTCAGGACACAGCTTTGACTTAATTGGCCAATCAGTCCAAACAACATTCAGCAGAGTCAAATTAACAAATCACTTTGGGTAAACAGTCATGGGGTTTTCTTCAGAATCTCTCTAGTATAGTTTTAAAATATAGTATTAGCATAATATAATATAGCTTAATAAAGCACTTGTTCAGCCTTCTGAAATCATTATTCCCTGACTGGGGGTGCCCTGCAGTTAATAAGTTACTATTATGGGCACTTTTTACCCAGGTTTCTAGAGAAAAGCACCCTTTAAACCCTCATTACAATTTTATTGCCCTATCAATTTCCCACTGGATTTTAATATGGAATTTCCTAAGTATTGTAGAAATCAGTGCACACAAAAGCAAGACAGCTGTAGTGAGCTTCAAAAATGAGAATCTAGAAAGGTCAGATCTCAAAGGCATCTGCAAGTCATTCTTTTGCAATAAAATGCCCCAAACTTTTTATTTCTAATCTCTTATACCATTTTGCTCCCAGCTGAGTACAACTGGCCTGATCTACCCTCTGGACAGTCACTAGCTGTCAGGAGACAACGTGTCAGAAAGAAGCAAGTGAAAGGGAATCACAGTAATGAGAATCACATGGTAAGAGAAGGTGTGAAATCCTGGGGGTGGTGCAGGAACTCTGTAAACTTTTTTCTGTCTGCTGCATACACATTTTGAAAGCTTCCATTCTATATTAGTAACACACCTCCATGACCTGCTTATTTCTGGGATTTTGGGATTCTATAAAAGCTAAGAGTATTTTCATGTACTATGTTCTCAGGCATTTGAGAATCATCACAAGAAGATCAAGCTGGTGTTTTGGTTTTTTTGTTAAAAACCATTTTTATTCTCAACTCTGCAGAACAGCATGCCAACAGTGTGGACAGGTCATCCCCATCTCCACCACACTCTGAACAGATGGGTCCAAGGCCATGGTCCAGGAGAGCCTTAGGAAACAGCAGCAATACTGATTCCTGGGACCTCTGAGTGCTTTCCAGGCATGGGACTGCAAAGGCAGAAAAGTGTGCATGGAACACTGACACCAGCTGGAATCACATGAACCCTGCTCCAGCTTACACGCCTGGAAACAGGGAGCAGGTGTCAAGGCTGGGCTTGGATCCACACATGGATGCAGAGCTCAAACTTGCAGAAGATAGTTTGCTGCCAGCCCCACAAGCCAATGCTGGAGGCACTTGGAAACTGCAGACCAGCCTATATCAGCATATGCCACACTACACAAAACACACACACTCAAAGTTCCTCCTAGTGCTGTATTCCAGGTAAAAAGGCTGCAAGTTTGACAACTTTGAAATGAGCTGTCACAAAAACCTGAAAAACTGAATTAGGAAAGAAAACAACGTGAAATGGGAATATGCTGTAACATTTTCCCCATAAACCTGATATGAAGGGTGGCTTTGTCAAAGCTTAAGCTGTGTCACATCCATCTAGCCTGCAAAAAGTCAGAAGTATACCCAAAGTATCCCAGCAAAGGAAATAAAACCTGCCATCCCAGTAGCAATTGTGAAAGGCTTCTGCAGGATTCTGAGCAGTGTGTGGGGCTAAACAAACAGCCTTTCATGCTGCCCTGTCTGTGGCACAGGCAAACCTGAGGCATGACACAGCCTGGAGCAAGGCATGTTCTCCCTATGAAATATTTGTAACTTCCTGCCAAGTCTGTTTCCCAGGCAGCCTGTCTGAGGTAGCAGCTGGATAAAGGGCTGTGGTTTATTTGCTTCAGGATTAAACTGAGTCATCTCTCTATGGAGAATTACACTGAGTGGAAGAGCAACACTCAGCTGGGATCAGAACAAGCCATTTGTTTAGGCAGTTCCTGAAGAACCAGAAATTAAATTCTGTAGTTCATTTAGAGGAAAATCTAGTGCTTGTATAATCAGCTCATGGTTGCCTGTGACTGCAGGGAAAGTGGAAATGCAGCTTTCCTTCAACCCTTGGCCAAGGACAAAGGAATACTTTGGCTGTTGGTAAGCAGAGTAAACAACATTTGTTCCACAGTTATCTGTTGCTTGGCAACCAAAGCTCCCTGTATAGTTTTAACTCATCAATGAGTCCTGCAAATGAGGAGGCATAATGATGCTCTCTTCAAAGTCTGTCTGAAGCTTCATCCCCATGGCAACAACCAGACCCTGCTTGATAAATTAATCACCTGATTCTGTCTTCTTAAAAGGCTGCTTATTTTTTACAGCTGTGCACTCTCTGAGCAGTAGTGTTCACACACAGAAAGGCAGCTCTGTCCCCACCTACAGTTTTAATGGCTCACATTAATACAAATTAAATACAGATCCAGAACTGACAACAGGCTTGATAAAAAAACCCCAAGGGAAGCTTCCTGATGGGATGAGAGCCTTAAGGAATAGCTTTTTCCTTTGCATCAGTGAAAGGATGTCCTGAGCTCTCACATTTGAGAGGTCAGAGCTGTTCCTAGCTGCTATTCAGAAAATCACTCCATCCTATACTTCTGTCACTGTAATGAAGCCATTTCTCTAAACTGCAGTGTTTTGGATATGACATTTCTCAGAAGGGATAAGCAACAGGACCAGACTTTTCAGGTGTTCAAGTGACACTCCTAAATCCATAGAGATTCAAAATTACAGCCCTCCCTCTCTGAAAACTCTGAAAATAGTCATCATCTTGATTTACTTTATGACACTACTGAGTGTCCAGCACTACTGAAAATCTACTTCTACCTTTATGTGCCTAAATCTAGATGAATTTATTAGTGCCAAGCTGGGAACCAGAGCCTGGGCACTGCAGGACAACCTGGAAGCCTGTTTGTATAGCTGTGCTTCTTTAGTTAGTCTGTTCCTCTGGGTCAGTAAAGCCAGCCATGCAGCAGGATGCAAAGGAGGCATAATAAAGGCAGTGGAGAGAGGCTTGCAGAAATTCTTTGCTAGGGGGAAAGAAAATCTGGACATAAGGAAGCCAGATAATATGTCAGCTACCTGAGGCTGAATCTAGCCTGGAAGGGGTGAACCTGAGGGTTATTTTTTTAGTCTTTAATTCCAACATTTCTAGAAAAGACCAAAGAAACAGTCCCAACAGGCTAGCGAGAGATTTCTCTGAAGACAGCAGCATTGAATAACAAGTGCTGCCATCTTTTTCGCCACCCAGAACTGGGATTTAAGAATTTGATACAAACATCCAGCACATCCAGACAGGAGTGGATTCAAGATGGACAGTGATCTCCACTACTGAATCACACAAGCCCAAGTTTCTCCTCAATCCAGCTAGAGATTTCTCTGGAGAAAGCAGCATTGAGTAACAAGTGCTGCCATCTTTTTCACCACCCAGAACTGGGATTTGTTGAATTCAGAATTTGATACAAACATGCAGCACTCAGCACGTCCAGAGAGAAGTGGATTCAAGATGGACAGTGATCTCCACTACTGAATCACACAAGCCCAAGTTTCTCCTCAAGGTCTCTGTATACCTGGGATGTGCAGAACTTTTCTCCTGGGAGGTCTGGGAGGATACACTTCCCTCCAAGGAATTTCCGGGATGGCATGCTGAACCAGAAGCCTTTGGAGGTACAGGATCTGGCTGCGTTGTCTCACAGACCACCTGCAGTCCCTTTGGACAGTTGTCAAAAAGAAAATAGGTACATAAACATATTTATCTCTCCCATGTTAGTTGTATAACTGCAATTTGAGCTTAGACATAACAGTTACTTGCACCATAATACCATGGAAAAAACTGACCAAGCCTGGGGCTTCTCAATACAAGGCATTGTACAGGAAAAGGGTATATTGTACATTGTACAGCTCTCTTGCCCAGAAGAATTATTTGGGATGGAAGGAACTTTAAAATCAAGCTCCAGCCTCCTGCCATATACGAGATCAGGCTCCCATCCTATAAGACAGGATAAGGCCAAGGAGACCCAGACAGATACACCCCACATGCTTTGGTTCCACTGCAAACAAGGTTGGGAGCCTTAGCTGTGAATACCTGTAATTTCTGATGATTAAATACTTTAGGCTGGTAACTATAAATGCTCTTTCAATATTTATTCTCCCCCCCTCCTTCAGCACCTTATTCAAGCTTGTCAAAGCTTAGCACAGAATTTACCTCAGTACGTCCACTGTCCAGATTAGGGGATTCACAAGTCACACTCTGATTATTGGTGGGAGAACTTCTCTTGGCTGTGGAAAGAAGTCAAAGCAGGACATTTCAGGAAATGCCTCTTGCACTATAATATACCTATTCTAAAGTATTATAATAAAAGGATAAACAGAAAACAAAACCATCCATCTATCTCCTTCAAGCTTCCTAGACACTAGTCACAGCCATAAAAAGAAAATGGGATTATGTTAGTTTTTTCAATTCTTTCTATTGTGTTGTCAACAACACTGTCTGCTGAAAAATCTATTTTTAAAATTAAATTTGAATATAAATTTCATCCTAAATCCATCAACTGTGTTTTCCTGTTCAGAGTAGTGCCTTTTATTTTGGAGATCTTCATCCTATTTGTACATATATTCAGGTCCTTTTCTAGGTTAAATCACTCAGAATAATAGTGATTTCCAATTTGCCAAATGCCTTCAGCACAGCACAGGAAATACATGGATGTCACAAAGTTTGATCTGTAAGACTGCAGCAGACCAAGGGTATCACACAGACTAGGATGACAAGTCTTGAAATTCCTGTTGAAAGCTGTGCAGATATGACTGTGAATCAGACTGACTGCAAAACAAATACTGCAAAGCTTCTTCATTAGTTTTTTTTTATTTGTTGTTTGAAGGAAAATTTAAGTAAATTTGACTCTTGTTTTCCATTTGAGAAAATGTTAAGATAGCAGCATCTTCCTAGACATAAGAGACCTCATTCCAATAGTATTTCTGTCCTGCTGAAAAAATGTTCAAAACATAGAGCATTTTCCTTCCAGACTTCACTTCTGAAACTATTTTTAGGGATTTTCTGACCACACATAGACCTATAAAAAAATCCAATAGTCAAAGAAAACTTAGGACTAATTTCCCTTGTTAGTTTCAGGGCTGAAATACTATATTTTAATTCTAGAAGTTGAAGCAGAGGGACAAAGTGCAAGATGTAAGAGACTCTTTTAAATCATCTGGAACACCTGAATCTTTTTAATTCTGGACTTCCCCAGTAGGAACACTGAGTCTTCAGAACAAAATGACATCCAAAATGACCTGTTACCAGAAAAACCTAATACAGTGAATTACATTCTCACTATAGTTCCATGTTTATGAGAATTTAAAGCAATGCTACTGCAGTATACCCTGCTCACTTTCCATTCACCACCCTGCAGGAATTCTTAAAAAACTATTGTCTAAAACTTAACAGTAAAAATATTTTTTAGGACTAGGCCAGACAAAAAGACTTGGATGCCAAAGCCTTGGAAGCCTAAACACCCAACTCCAATCTCACTATGGCTGAAGCAGAAAGGAAAAGCAACCCCTTCCAGTATCCAAAAATGAATTTACAACCTAGGTCTTCATTGGACTCTCTTGAAACTACCTTTCCTAATTTCATATCATGCTGGAAATCAAATTTTAGATAGCAGAACCACCTGTGTGCTCTTCACTGTTCATTTTTGCCCAGTGCCAGTTTGGGAAAGATTTCTTCACTCATGTCAGGCTGCTGTGAGATACTGTCTTTGCCCTTCTTAGCAACTAAGGAAGATAAGGCTAACAGAAATTATATAAGGCTGAGAGAAGTGATAACTACTGAAAAGTTATTAATTTCCTACTTGTGATGGTTCTCCCATCTCCTGTTTAATTATTATGCAAATGTCAATTGCCTTGAACTACTCTAAGGTTTGACTAATTCCTGCAGGACCAACATATTCCTTCAGGTACAGAATGCAAGGGCAGCATCAGGCAAAGAAAGAGAAAGGTTTCCCAGGTGTCAGGAGCTCCACCACCACAGCAAAGTCACAGACCTGTAACGATGTTCCTGATGGGTTTTACAAGAGCATTGAAGGCAGAAACTTCAGGCTGCCTATGTTCCCACATTGGCTGCCAAATAACAAGGCCACTAGCCAACCGGAACGTCAGGTCAGACTCCTAAAGAGAAAAACACAAATGTTGTTTCCACTCTGCAAAGCCTGTCATTTCTTACAGGAAATAAGGGATACCATGTGCAGTTGTCCAGTCAATACATGCTAACTCAAGGCCTACTGACAGTATTCAGCAGGCTCTACACATGACAACTATGGCTAGTAAAAAAACCACAGGGAAATTTCAGTCCAAAAATACACAAAGGCTTTTTACAAATGAAATTTCTGTTCTAGTCAATGAACCCTGTTTTTTCCTGGACATTAAGCTGTAATAGAAAAGACCATTCTTGTCACAAAGTATCCTTTTTAATTATACATAACTTTATGTTTAGTATTCAAGCTCAGCTTTAGGATTCATACTCTAAGACTTAAACTTCTTCCCAAAAGAACACTAAATATTAAAGCATTACTTAGAATTTGAGGAAACATGTAACAGATCACCATGAAGCAGCGGTAAACATTACTGTCTTTGTCATCAGCATTGTTAGCACCTGAACTCTGTCAATACACAGAGATACTGGTACTACTTCCATCTGTGCTAACCCTGTTTTACATAGGCAGGCAGCTGAAATCATAGAGATTAGTACACAAGTAAACCTTAGCAGGATCAAGGGGCAGCTGTGCACTTACCTGACCTAATGTCAGATCTACATTAGGAGGCACAGATGTCAGTACAGCCCCAGCTCCCCCCATGTGGCAAACAAACCTGGTAACAGCAGTTTTGGTGGTATAATTACAGGTGCACAGCACTCTCCTACAGAGACAGCCCCAGATGCCTTGGCAGCTGGAATGGATGATGCAGACACAGCTACAGGAATGGCACCCACTCCTTGCAGCTCCCCAGCCCTTCTATTCCCCACCCTCTGTTAGTGCTCTCTCATCAAAATCAACTCACAAGCTTGGTTTTAATTACAGTTTCTACTAATAGCAACTTGCAAAGCTTTCAGAGCTGCTAGCAGTGACGCTGCATTTTCACTTGGCACTGCCAGCCTGTGGTGACATGCCAACGCTTCTACCCACAGTTAAAGAATACATGCAGCCCCCAAAGCCTGATCTAAAAACATTTTGATGCAGACAAAAATCCTCTCAGAAGTCAGGAATTCAACAGTTTAGGTCTGTCTATGCAAACATGTGTCATCTTCCTTGAGCCCATGCATTACTCTGGCTATCAGGCAGTGTTCTTCCCCTGAGACTTAGAAGACACAGAGAGGACACTGCTCACTTAGTGAACCACTTACATGCCTCATTTAACTCCTTTCCTGCACTTCATTTTGGTGACAGAAATGTGCATGCTTTAATTGGATTTTCCATGTTCATCACCACAGTATTCCAGAGATCTCAGACTTTCAAGGTAAACTTGAGGTACTGTTATTAACCCCATCTTGAAAACAACACACCAGAAAGATTAACATAAAAGTTTGGAAGTCCAATCTCTAATAGCCAAGGTCTACTCCCAGTTTCATTCCATTTATTCAAACAGCAGCCTGCATTTTTGTGTGTAGTGCAGGGAAGAACTCGGTATTTCCTCCTGTCCTGTCCCATTAGCCTACAGACAACTAGTAAACAAGTATGAAAACTTTTGGGCTAAATAAATTAAATACTGCTTTACAGAAAATCAGTAGCAGAAATAGAGGAAGAATCTAGTTCTCCAGACTTGCTTTTACCCACTTTAAAGATTATCCTTTATCTCCTGTTCCTTCCTACTGTTTCAGCACAGAAGGCAGGATTAGAACAGATAGCCCCATCACTTCATGGCTTTATAGTCCTTTTTTCAAGGACCTACTCTTTCTCAAGGCCTAGCTGGAACCAAAGGCTAAATGGCAGCCTCCCAGAGGCAAGAGTCAGAGCATGAAGAAAATGTCTTTTTATCACATCACTCTGCAAAGCTGATGCACTCAGGATAAAATTAACAGAGGAACCCCAGCAGACAGGAGGCCTGCAGCCTGCTTCACACCTCAGAACAAAGGAATGCTCCATTACTTTTGCCACTATCCTGCTAATTAGCATCAGGATGATTAGTAATGACAACAACAAGCCCCAGTGGCAGCCCCACTGTGGAATCCCTGAAAATCCAGCAAGGCTTTTCTGAGCAATGGTTAAGAATCACTGGAGCAAATTAAAGCTCATAATCCTTTCTGCAGTTTTCAGGATCCCAGAGATTTCACAGGGGCCACAGATCTTGGCCATTCCCAAAGGCTAAGAATGGCTTACTTTGTATTTTTTTGCCTTTGTGCCTGCCTGATGCTGTGATGATTGTTCATGTCACTGGAAGAATTTCTTCCCAATGACAGCAGTATTCGGCCAGCTTGGTAAAATATTTCCAGCAGTACCCCAGTGTGCATTGTGAGCTGAATTAAATAACCACCACAAAGGTAGAATCATCCCTTTCTTGCTCAGAGCTGTCTCCACACAAGAACCCCATCAGTGTGTGCCACTTACTCTAATCCTGTGGACCAGGGGAGCAAAGAGAAACACAAACAGCTCTACTGTGGCCATAGAATTCTGGAAGAACTTCCTCCTGTTATTCTCCTCCTCATCAGTCGCAGCACTGGGCCGGGGATGCCCTGGAGACCCTTGGTTTTCAGCCTGGTGGATAAAGGCACTGCTGCTCCCTCCCCAGCTGGAGCCTCTGTCTCCTCCAAAGCGGTCATTGCTGCAGTCCTGAGGAGCCTCCAGCAGCATCCAGTGAAGAGTGTGAAGCAGCTTTGTTTCAGCTACCCCAAGCTTATCCTGATGTCCTGTAAGGAAAAATGCATCACATTATCTCACAGGGTTTCCATTAATGGTACTGTTAGAGCTGCCCTGGAGGCTGGACATCCAAGTCCCAGATAACCATTAAAAATTGAAATTATATAATGAAAAGCCCCAGCATTCTGTCTCATTATATTTGAGCCCTCCTAAATCAGAAGCCTCCATTTATTTCCCAGCATTTGGAGTTCAGTCTCTGCAATGTCAGCTGCAGGGCATGGACACAGAGGTCCCAAAAGGAACTAACTCAACAGTCTTGTCTGTTTGACTTTGTTGAATAAGACAAAATGTCAGTGAGCACTGCAAGGTGCTCAAGCTGTGTCTTGTTAATGTTCCCTTGTCTCAGGAAGCAAATTCCTGCTGAAATCACTCCTGAAATCAGTACAACAAGCTGGATTTGGATCTGCCTCTACTGACTGATTGGCTACCTGCTGAGAGTCACATGCATGGTCTAAATAAAAAGAAAAATAGGAAGAAAACCCCCCCAAAAGTGAAGATATTAAAAGTACCTGCTGCAACTGACCACTGCAGCATGCCTTGAAAGAAATACATTCTTTCAAGGAATCCATGCCTGATGGGTGCTAAAATAAGTTCTGTTATTGTTGGGAAATAACCAGCAAAATGTTATTGAACTACTCTGACTCTAGCTCAGCAGACCACTAACTTCACTGGGGAAGATTTCACAGGTTACCCTCCCATAAATGAGAAAGACAATCATCAAGAAAGGCAAACCCCAGAAGAAACCAACTGGGATTCAGAGGATTTGGAAACTGCTGGCACCCTGAGGAATCTGTGACATTTTAACTGATAGCTGTAATAATGGAAGACAAGCTCACAGGAGCACTGACCTAGCTTGTTCCGGTTGGAGAGCAGCGTTGCAGTGCAGTGCAGCACGTGAGGGAGAGCAGCCTGCACAAGCTCCCAGCGAGAAATGCTCTGGATGGCTTCAGAGAGAGCTGGAGAAAGGCCATGCAGCTTGTTTTCCACTAAAACTCTTTCAAAAGACTAAAAGTAACAACAAAGAAAAAAAAGACTTTTTGTTTATTTCTGCACATTCTTCCCAGTACATGAACATCCTCTTTTAAAAATCTCCAATTGCATAACTGAAGCAAATTTTATATTTGTCCTGAAAAATACAGACTATAACTAAAGCTCACCAGACACAAGGACATACTTGACTAAGAAAGGAATGGACCACACAATATATTTTCTGCAATATAAAAGAATTGAAGTATCACCTGTATATTAATAAGTGCTGACATCAAGCCAGACTTGCAGCTGTACTGGGTAAATCCAGTAATCCTGACTTAACAGTTGTGCTGGGCATGCCAGTAATCCTGTTACAAGTCACAGGAGCTAGGAAAGCCTGTATTTGTGGAGCTGAGTGCTGGATATTCTTAAATACACATGCCCTTTCAGTCTACTGTAACACAAAGGGCAAACACTAAAGGTATATGGGCCTTAGGAAATGTTTTCACACCCTGTCACAAAAAATAATCAGTGTACAAAATTTTTTTTGTCGGGCTATGATGTAATGGTTTTGTGAACACTTAGAGAGCTGATGGCTGCAGCAAGTTCATTATTTCCACCTCAATCAACACAAAATAAGGCTATCTACCACTGAAATCCCTAAGGAAGCTCCTTATTGTTAGCTGCTCCAACTGTTTCAATAAATTGTTGCTGTGATCAGATACAGAGATCTCATTACAGGTCACATGTGCAGTTGTATTCCTTCACTGAAGTACCTACAGCAAAGATAATGGCAATGCATGTCCTTTCCATAAACCAGCTTAACCTCATGGCTACCTCTTTGCTATCTCACCAATTTCATCAAGCTCTGGGCAAACTGTTGCCCAAAAGATGCTTTAAAGGCCCTCACTCCAGATTCACAGAGCTTATCCTGCAATACTAGTCTCATCAATTTTTTTTCCTCTGTAAAATTGAGGGGGTGGTAAAAAGAATAGACTCAGTTACAAAGAAGAAGAGCAAAACAAGCATGTCAAAACATGCACTCCTGAAGGAGCAACCGCTCCCAAGCACGGCATGTTATCTGTGGCAACAGGCACCCTCCTGCCTGTGCCAGCAGCTGGGCACATTGGTTCTCTCAGTTTGTGGCCCTGTTTGCTGGTGTGGGCAGACATGAGCTCCTCTACCAGGAGGCTGGGTGCAGTTTGACAGCTCCCAGTCCTGCTCAGGCACAGAAAAACACATCTGTCCATTGGAGAGGACTATGCCAACAGACTGAACCTGGAATGCTGACAATAACCACCAGAGCTGCCAACAAATACCAGTGTGCAGAAGGTCACACTGCCCACCTACTTACAACACCAGGATGCAGCCAGAAAACAAAATACAGTTTTCCTTGTGGACCAAAAATGGCTGAAATTGGAGGGCATTTGCTGTAATGCATGGAAAAAACACTGGCTTTCTGAGGATTAGTCAAAAATAATGTGCCATGGATCATGTTACCAGCCACATGTGTTTCTTAGCACCAGGAATGGATAACCTGTCTTCCAGGGAAGGGATACTTCAACTCACAATGATCTGCTAGGGGCCACAGCATGTGAAAGGAAGAGTCTCCTGCCATTCATTCCTATCAGTTCAGGAAGGGGGGCAAAATGAAGGGATACCAATGCTTTGGACACCCAGACAGGACATGGAGAAAAGTACCCATTGTAAGGCCTGATTCTGGTCCTGTCAGGATTCGCAGAGGGCAGAGAGTGCATTAGTATAAAGACAGAGGTTTAGAGTAAATATCCCAGTAAATGGATTATTATATAACAAAAGGAAGCAGCAAAGCATCCCCAGAAGAACAAGAGATGCATAGTTACAAATACCACAAAGTTTGAAAGCCAGCGAAAAATGAGGTTGTACTTATTTTTATCAAAAGCGGACAGGGACCACTCCTTAGTCATTGCTCCAGCCAAACACTCCTATTTCCACTCTCCCATTAGCTCTGGGCCTCACCGAATCCTTCATTCAACCAAGCCAAGCCTCTACACAAGCCAAAAGGAAGGTCAGTACAGAGGGGTAAGCAGTTCCTGCCCACGTTAGTGAGCTGGATTAGCTCCCTGAAAGGCCTGCCAAGCACCATACTGACCTTACTGAGGCTTACTGAATTGAGTGATCTCACCTCCAGCACAGAAGCCAAACCATAAGCTCACACTTTACTAGAGTTGACAAAGCTGTTCAGTTTGCAGGGCAAAGGGAGGAAAAAAACCCAACCCAAACCAAACCAAACAAAAAACACAGAAACAAAAAAACCCCAAAAACAACAACAACAAAAAAACCCCAAAACAAAACAAAAAAAAACAAACACTGGGAGCACCATCCCCATTCTGAAGTGTGACAGAAGACACCTTGTTGCTCCCTAGCTTTCTAGTCAAGGCCTCATTCTTGGGCACTTCAACGGCATCAGGTAGAACGTTGCCCACCAACCCTCTGCAAGCTCTGAGCCACTGTCTGCATGCTTCAGAAACTCAAGAACCAGCTAAGGAGTTTGCAATATTATGCTTAGATTAGGCTTGTATTTATCACAACATTTTGGGCTGCTGAGCCCTTGTGAAGATTTCCCTATGTGGTTAGCCACCAGATTCTTCTGTTCTTTCCAGGCCTGAGAGGAAAGTTAAATATTTCTGTACTACAATGAAAGATTAGCTTCTGGAATAGCTTATCTGATCAGAAGCATCTGAGACAGAAGTACCATATGTTGCCAGAAAAATGCAAACACAAAAGCTGCTGTAAGAAAAGCACTGAATGTCCAACAGGAACACGCAGCTCTTTGTTGAACTGCAGGACAAGGACAAGCTTTCCTGTGGAGTTTGGCTGAGTCCTCCATAAAGGTGCAGCTTTTTTCTACACCAGACACTCAAGATGCAAGGTCCTGTGTTGCTCCTGACCCTCCTTTTCAGTGTGTGCTATGGCTCTTCTCTTTCAGGACCTGCTACAGGGGCAGAAGACCTAATTTTTACCCTGCACGAACTAAGCAACTGCTGCTACAGCTGAGAGGAGCTCCATGCTGAAATAAGAAGGCTGAATGAGAATGTCTGAAAAAGCTCCCTGTGAGTCAGAAGACAGACACTGTCATGCTCTGGGTATGTCTAGAGCCACAGCCTCAGGGCTGCAGCTTGGCTAAGAAAACAACTACTACTTACAGCAGGCTTGTTCAAGCCTGCAACACACCCCACACCAAAGGCAGATAAAGAACATCTGCCAAGGGGACAGCGAGGGAAGTTGGTGCCTTGGCTGGAGAAACAGTCCCTTTCAGCAGGGCTGTGTGTGTGTTCAGCTCCCTCAGGACCACTTACACAAGCATTTTTCCTTTTAGCCTGGTGGTGACAGCTGTTTTCACAGGGAGTGGTGGCCAGCCTTGTCTGGCTGCCTTCCCACTGCTGCTGTTCTCCTTTTACCTTCATCTCCACCAAGAGCCAAAGGCACTGCCAAATACCTTGTGACCAGGATCAGCCTGTGGGTCACTGCCTGCTCTGTCCTGTACCTCTTGTCTAGGCATCTTCAGGCTATCTGTTCCTGTCACAGCACATGTCACAGCTGAGACAGCCACAACACACAGAGCACCACCACACAATTTCAGAAAGCTTCAGCTCATACACAGTAACACCATGTCACTTCAGAAGGTTTCAGCATCTGCCCTTCTTGTTCTTCAGCCCAGCCTTTTATCCCCTCATGCTGATGCCCTGCCCCTGTGTGCCCTCTGCTCCCTTTGGTGGTTGGGCAGTGCCCCTGGGCACTCCATGCTAGATCCTCTCAGGAGTGCCTGGGAGTATCCCTACAACACTGCCCACTGTTTTGCCCAGTGCAGGTACAGGAGGACCGTGGCAGAAGCACAGAGAAATGGTTAATGCTTCTTGAACTCTCCTTGTGTTCTTGAGGGGGACCTTAATGCCCTGTCCTTCCAAAGCTCAGCCTGCATCATGGAGGAAAGCTGAGACCACTGCTAAATTACTTCAGACTGACTGGAAAGAGCTTGAGGTGCAGGCAGAAAGCACTGCCAGTCTGGGGCAGGTCCACTGAGCAAGGAAGGGGTCCTGGAAAGATCTAGGGACCTAGGAGCTCATAGCACAAGGGATGGTAAGGCTCCACTGTTTACTAAACACAGCAATAGTATAAACATTCACAAGTAGTGAAACACAGATGCCAAACAGTTTACTCACAGAAATTCAGTTTTCGGCAACCATGTCCATTGGCTGGATAAAACATACATGGTCTCTTTCTGAACTTTGTTCCACAGCTATACTTTAATTATCCATAACATGCAATTTAATTATCCAAAACATGCAATTACATTTTCAAAAACAAGGGGAAAAAAACCAAAACAGAAAAGAAGGAAACTTGGAATTTTCAGGATCCTCCAGAAAACATTTGAGTTCTTCCATGACCAATGCAAAACCAGAGCAGAAGAATTTAAGCCTCAGCCTACAGACATGCCTACAGCAATCCTGGCTAGAGAATGACCAAAGGATAGGTCATGTAACAGGTGCACAGGACTTTTAGGCACACTAGTCAATACAGGGGTGTTAGATAGTGAGCAGGAGGGTTCAGAAGACAAGTACCTGTCAAGTTCCAGAAACCCTGTCTCACTCAAGCATGCAGCACTCTGCTGCCCCACTGGCTAATACAGAATGTGTTGGTGTGGGCACACCAGCAGGCAGAGGAAATGGACGAAGCAGAAGGCAGCAAATGTGTCAGTTCAACCTGTAACTCACAAATTCCTCAAAACTAAATTCCACCTTTGAAAATTTTCTACCATAATTTAATGATTATGTTAAGAACTGGAGAAGAATCAAGTTCCCCATCCAAGAGGTAGAAATTTATTGGATCTTTATGAAATGCCTGATTTCAGAGCTCCCTTTCTCTTGGCTGAAGCATGTGATTTATGTTGTCAAGCAGTTCAGGTGTTTTTTTGGGTGTAGTTTGTTTTTTACACTTAGTGAATTCCAGTGTGTGCCCCCAGAAGAAAGGTGCTTTGGAATTATCCTCAGGGACCTGATTCCAACAGCACAGCAGGAAGCAAAGGGAGTCACAGGCAGAGAGGCACATCACAGAGAAGGGAGCTCTGCCCCTCTACCCAATAATAACAGGTATGAGCCTACAGAAGAAGCCACAGCCCCAGGTTTGAGGTGCTCCAAGGCATGGCTCCTGGTAAAGGACATTAAACAACAAGCTCCATTTTCCAGTTACTGTCAGTGGGCATTAAAACCAGTCATCACTGCTGCATATGCTGGAATTGAACATTTTACTCACCAACACACTAAGCCAGCACTCCTCTATCTCTATCTGGTATCTAGCAAAAACTCTGAAAAATTTATGGATTTCTTAGAAGAAAATGACTCAGCAACAGATAAAGCTTCTCCAGCATAATGCCTTGTGAGAAGGAAGTCAGAAAATTGCTGCAGAGCGACCTAAGAACTTTAAACTATTAAGATACATGTCCAGACCAAATTTTTCCACTCTGTCAAGTTTGGCTGCAACTGACTAATGTACTTTAAGTAATCCAAAGACCAGCAACCATTCAAGAAATTCTGAAGTTCTCTAGATGCCCATCTTATTTCAAATTGCTTCATGCCTTCCCCTTTTCCTCATTTTTGGCAGTAACTTGAAGTTTTATTTGAAGTACATTTAGAAAGGAGAGTTATTTGTATCTGCCTAACAGCCTCTCCTTAACAACCTCGATAAGATATGCTCCCTCTAATTTTCAGTAGAAGTGTTTCCCATGTTGCACAATGGTACAAGTATCATTCAAAGGCTGTTAATATTGTTTAGATTTTCCATATTATAAGCTTGAAATACCTTTGGCAATCACAAATGGAAACTACATCAGTCTCATGCAAAAAGCACATCTACACAGGATGAACTGCAAGGTTTGACCCAGACTGCCATGGCTCAGTTAGTCTATGTCATTATTTATTTCATTAATACAGCTTTACTAATGAATTACTTACTCCTAATATCCAAATAAATTATTTTTGTTTTGTCTAAAGATGGACACGACATGCAGATTCTCTATATGGGAACAATTTCAAATCCTTCATGTGACAGAAGTACAAAATGAAGCTGAATGGAATAAACCCAGTTCTGGTGCAAGCTGAGAAGCTTGCTGATCAGCCACTGTGGTCAGACTGATCTGCATGAAAAGCTAGTTACTAACAAGCATTGAAAGAGACACATGTACATACCACACAGGAAGCTTCATATTGTTTGCCCAGTTTAGGTCTTAAAAATGCACTGAAAGAAAGAAGCAGCATTAGAGACCCAGTACATGAACATGTATTTTTCTTAGTTATTTTTAGGATTCTTCTCATATCAGAACATTGTCAAAAGGCTGAGAAACTCATAGTAAAGGAAGACAGAAGCCAAAACTCTGTTCAGATACCTGTTGATGACATCTGATCAAGGCTGTTATCTTTTCTGGAAGAAAAAGTGCCCACCCTGATATGCCAAGAGGTATTTAATCCAGCCCACATATTCCCAGGGATAAAATCTTCCATCAGACAATTTTCAGCCATTTTACCTCAGTGAAAGATTTTTAACATATCCTGTTTAAAATTTGTTAAATATTACTGAACTTTGCCTTGCCTCTATTTTAAGCCAGAGATCAACTTGTCAGCTCTGTGTTAAATATTTTTTTTCTGCACAGCTGCTGATGTGGAAGGCTCATGATGAAGTGCAGGCCTGTATGCTGTATGTACAGAACACTCACCCTCTACCATTCTCCTCCAGAGCAAGATCAGAGTAAATACTAAAAAAATAATCAGGTCACCTTATTGCAGGTTTTTTTAAATTTTATTTTGAAGGACACTGGCTGTGCAATAAGGGGATTTTGCGACTGAGGCCTTAAATTAGAGCCACAACCTTCAAATCTTCCAGCCTCCCCCAAGGCCCCTACAATGTTTTCAATTTGGAATCCTGCTAGGACAGGAGGCTGGCAGGACTCAAAGCACCAGCCATACATTCAGCTCACCCCTCACACATCTCCAGTGCCTCACTCTGCAGCCCTGTGAAATGAGGGGAGACTTTGACAAATCTGTTTGCCTCTCACAGCACGGATTACACTTCCAGGAGGGCTGCAAATTCAGAGAGAGGCACAGCTGCAGGTCTGGTGCAGCACTGACGGATGCTGCCTCTGCTACAAGGGCTCCACGAGTTCTCTTAAAAGATGGGGGAAGGGGATGGAGGGGAGCACGGGACAGAAGGAAGGGAAAGGTGCACAGACAAGCAGACACGGATGGTTTAAAGTCAAAGCAAGAAGCTGCTGGGACTGCCACTAGGTTAAGCTGCCTTGAGACCTCCTCCCACACCAGATACACACATATTGCTCTATATTGAGTAAAAAAAATAGGGTTGTTTATTTGGTTTTGTTGGGGGGGGGGTTGGTTTGTTTTTTTTGGGCTTTTTTTCCCCCCTCACGGCTTCACATTGCAGCTGCAGCAATAACTGCATCAAGACTGCATCCTGCCCGCACGCCCTCCCCACTTGCCCTGTTGCAGCCGCATCCCAAGCGCCCCGCTCTCACCTGGTCTGCCTCCACAGGAAGGTCTGGATGGGCAGAGGGATGCCGCGGCCGCTCTCCTGCTCCTGGCCCTCGGAGCTCTTCCTTTTCACCATGGTGCCGACGCGGGCTGCTGCAGCCTCGGCAGCGGCACCGGCCGGGATCTCCCGCGGCTGCCTCCTCCGGCTCCCGCAACTCTTCACCCTCTCCCCCCCATTCCCGCAGCCCGCCCCCTCCTTCAGCCCCGCAAGATGGCTGCAGGAGGCAGGGAGGAAATTAGGGGGAGCGAAGATGTCCGCGTCCTTCAGCTTCCTCCGTGCCTTCAGCACCTCCCTCTGTGGCCAGCTCCCGGGCCCGGAGCGGGCGGTGCCGGGCGAGGCGCCGCCCGGCCAGCGGCCCGCAGCAACAGGGCTGTCCCGCAAAGGTGGGGACCCCGCCAGGGAGAGGGGATCCCGGAGCATCCCCGGGTCGGGAGAGAGACCCCCTCCCTCTAGCCCCCTCCCTCCTTCCTTCCCAAATGGGCACAGAAGGGAAGCAAGCCACCAACCCTCCCTGAGAGCGCAGATTGGCGGCTGCGGGAAATGGGTTCGTAGAGAATTCCCAAAGCCTGACAGAAAGCTCACACAGTGTGCATCTGTATGCAAACTTTGAGGTAAGAAACGCTGACTTAGAAATGCCAACTTAGAAATGCCATGGAATCGGACAGACATTGTTAAGAAAGAAATGGAAGCTTCAAAGGGTGGCCTTACAAATAAGACTAGAAACTTTGGAGAAATAGAACTATGAAAGATGCATTGCAGTGAGACCCACGAGGGGTAATTTTGGATTATTAACCTTAAGGCATTTACAGCATGGTGTGGCTAATGCTGATAGGCCAAGGAACACTTATAGTGTACAATAATTAGGAAATAGTTTGCCTCTAATTGTGATGGCGTGAATTATAACACCTGTATTGTCTCACCTTTCACATGAGATTGAAAATAGAATAAAAGTTTTTAAATCCCCCTCAGCTGCCCCATCTCTGGGTCAGAAAAGGGCCTAATCCAACAGGTGGTAGGAGCAGAGGAACTTTGGGGTAGTTATTTCACAGATTTGTCTTACACAGAAGAGTTGAGGCAGAGGTGGAGAGGATGGGAAGTGCCAAAGCAGATTTACTGCTGTTTCCAATTAGACACCAAACTGATTTGACTAATACAAGCACTTGTTTGAGTCAGGTTTCCTGGAAATATTTCTCAGGCTGTTAGATTAGCTCTTGTTCTCTGCCTAAGAATATAATAGGACAGTATACTACAACAAATAATTAATAAAATGAAAGACTAATGCAAGTTCATCCCAAACAGTTTTCACAGAAAAACAAGTGAGAATCTGTTGCTTATATGAAGACTCTTGAGGAAACAAATAGCTTTGAAGTTCAGGATTATTTTCCTTACTCTTTGTGCATAACCAGTGCCTTGCCCTGTCATAAGCCATTAGCAAGTGGAGGTCACACAGCCCAGCACTGAGAGGAAACTAAATCACTACTTGGAATTTTGTTTATGATTACTTGGTAGTAACTGAAAATAGAACTGCACATTGCAGTTCTAGTCAAGCTTGCCATCTGAGTGGAGCATGTTTGCCCTCCAACTACACCCAGCCACAAAAAACACATTAAACCTCTGTACAAACAAAGGGATTTAAGTTCTGATGCAAAACAAATCAGAGAGCAAAGGAAACATTATCAACAGCCGGCTCTGTCACAAGAACTGCAGGCATGAAGATGCAGATCTCAAATCCAGACAGGCCATGACCAGCACTAAACCCAGAAGGTGGCAAAGGTAGTTTACATTAAGTTTGACAGCCTCTAGAGACAAGTTTTGTTCTCACCTTGTTTTGGAGACAATGGGCACACCAAGCTGAAGTAATCTGTGTTTCTGTGAGTAAAATTAATTGCATGTGTAAGAGAAGAAGAAATTTCACTATCTGGAAGATTTTATTTCTCTGTACACTTTCTGCTGGCAGCAGAGACTCTCAGATTTGCAGTGAGCATTTGACCACATCTAAATACTTACACTACAGTGGATGGTACAAAGGCAAAGTCCTGCAAATCAGCCCCCACCTTCACTTACAGTGGGGGTAGAGAGGAAACAAGCAGATTCTTCAGAGAGGCCATTACAGAAGAACAACAGCAAAGTGTCCTGAAAATTCACCTGTGCTCTGTTCCCTAGGCTACACTGGCACCTTGGGCTTGCACAGAAACACAGGTTGGTCTGCCTGCAAAAAGATCAACACTACTGCAAAAAGTCACTGTTTTCAGAAAGCAGGTAAGGGAAGAGTGAAGAAAGCTCTGCAGTACTCCCAACAATTTAAGAACTCCCAAGCCCGTGCCAGCTGGTCAGTCACAGAAGATGCCCATGACACTATGTACCCATTTCCTCTCTCACTGCAGGCAGGAGGAGTCTGCCATGGCTCCAGATCACAGGATTCTGCTTGAGCACTCCTTTATTCATCAGTTAGGTTTACAATCCAGCACAGCAGGATGTAGCCTTGCTCCAGAAAGGGCTGGCAGCATGGCACAGAGTGGGGACACAGAGCAGAACCTGAGCATGAAGCCCCTACCTTACACAGGAGTGCTCAGAGCAGGGAGCTGCTCAAAGCTCACTGCCTTGCACTTGTTTCCATGGTTATGCTCTCCAAGTTCCCACTCTCAATCAATCCCTGCTGTACACACTCCTAAGAATTCACATCTTATTTATCTGAACTCTCTGTGCAGAATCCTGGCTCTCAAGAGTATGTCAAGCCATTCTGTTGTGCAGCAGCCTTTCCAAGAGCAAAGCTGCAAACAGCTCCTAAATGCAGGTTCCAGAGCAGGGAAAAAACCATTTGCCCACAGCTCCAAGGTCTTACTCTCCCACTGGCTGCCAGCAGGCTTCTGTCCTGGCTGAACAGACCCATCATGAAGGAAAATCTTTCTCTCTAGGGACAACCAGTCATAGAAGATCAGCACTGATGGATGTCACATGTTCTACCCTTTCCCATATGGCTCTGTCAGGTAGAAGGAATTTAAAAATTGAGACAAGCCTAAGAAAGCTCGGGTTTTTTTCTTCAAGGGCTTTTAAACAGCATGAAAACATTTCAACTAAGGTTCTTCAGAGGTCGCCTTCACAGGTCTTCTAGCTAGCCCTGTTCAAACACAACTGTGCTTAGAAACAAGAATAAATAATCCCTAAAACTGCAAGGATGCCCTAAAATGACAAGTTTTGCTGTTGTTGCTGCATGAATTTGGGCAGGAGTGGACTGCAGTTCAGCTGGATCAGATTCCACAAGAACTGTTAGACATTTAATCCCTCAGCCACATTTAGGTAGAGCCAGTAGAGTAGCACAGCGCTCGTGCATCTGAGAATTCTACCTCAAACAGAGCAGAAACACAGGCCCTCTAAACCTTATGCAGTAAGTTACTGCTTTGCATAATGTTCAAGCAACAAAACACATTGACACAGACATTTAACTGCAGTTCCATGCACTACAGGCACAGCTAGATAGGACAGGATGGAACAAAATCCTGGAGATGACTGAAGGGATTATCTGGACAAGATTGGGGGGAAAGAAAAAAACCCTCAGCTTTCACTGTCAGGTTATCATCCCTTGGCTCAGGACTCTCCATGTCTGGTAGTGGGTGAAAAACTTTTGTTTCTTTTGGGGAAAAAAGGCAACAGATCTCCTCCCCTCAAACCCTGCCCCACCCAACCCTTTTTACCTTCTTCCTAGAGGAGAAAGCATGGATCTTTTGATCCACTGAGTTACCAAACATGCCTTCCCATCTGTTCCTCAGAGAGAGCCGAGCACTTCCTCCCCAGCATGCTTCTCTGTCCAGAACAATGGTGCTCACACAAAAACAGGTTTGGGAATCCCTCTGCCAGGGCCACACTGTGTTTTAATCCCAGCAAGTGGGACTTCTGCATGGCCAAACACCTCTTATCCATGTCTTACCTTCTGCCATTCTCCTGTACAACGCAAGGAACACCCCACAAGCCGAGACAGGCACAGGATGGACAGATGCTCTGTACCTCTAACAGACACTGCAGCAGGATTCCTGGGCCTCCCTCCCTTTCAATAACAAGTAGTTAATCGAGATTTTGTTCACAAATTGTACTCATCTCAATGCTCCAATGTTACAGCACATGCCACAACTGAGATGGCCACAACACAGGGAGTATCACCACACAATTTCAGAAAGCCTCAATCCACACAGTGACACCATGGCACTTCAGAAGGCTGCAAGCATCCACCTTTCCTGTTCTTCAGCCCAGCCTTTTATCCCCTCACGCTGATGCCCTGCACCTGTGTGCCCTCTGCTCCCTTTGGTGGTTGCTCAGTGCCACGTGTCTCGTTACCTTCAATGCTGCTCACCTGCTGCTCACAGCTGTAGCTCATTGGGGATGAGGCTGGGCCCAGCCCCACTCCAAATCACCACAAACCGTGTGCCTACACCCCAACACCACAATCTGGTGGCAAATTACAAAATAGATCACCTACTACGTGCTGTTAATAAGACTCAACAATCAGAAATATCATCTCTTCCTTGTTCACTTTGAAAGGGAGAAACAGGTTCTTACCAGCTGTCCTCAACCATTGTTCTAGCTGTGAATGCTTAAATAATGATTTACCCTTTTGTTCTTAGCTTCTTAATTCTTTCCCTTTCCACAGATAGATGATGCATTAGTTCTGCCTTGTACCTAAGCATGCTTAGGAGGGTGCTTCTATTGGATAATTAATGGCACTTTATCATTCCTCCAGGTCATCTGACAGCATTTACTTAGGAACATTACAGCATTGTGTGTGAAGTGCAGCTTGCTGAAGGTTTGGGATACTTAAAGCACTCTACCCAGTTGTATTTCCCTCCTATACCACACCCTGTGCTGAGCAGGTACCCAGTGTTGCAGTAGACTTCTCATTATGGGTAGAAATGAGCCAAGACACAGACTCTCATTTAATAACACGAGAAGGGGCCCAATTTAGTTTCCTTTACAGTCTGACTGACTAGAGCAAACTCCTGCTGTTGGCTTCTCTGACAGACCCTGGCTGCTGGCTATTCCTGCTGGTATACGAATGCAAGTATTTCCCTGCTGCCTCTGACCACATGCTTTTACCTGGCTCCTCTGTGACTGCAGGCTCCAACAGCAACCTCCAACTCCATCAGACCCAGACTGACCTCACAGCAAATCTTCTACAGCAGCACCTCTCCCCTTGTGTTTCTGGATCAATCCTTCTTCCTCAGGACTCCTGTAGCTCCTCAACACCTTCTCCCCCCAGACCCTCTTTGTTAAGGCTCCCCTTCACCGGCCAACCCATCCTTTTATCAGACTTATCTTTATTAGTCACAGCTGCAACCCATTAAGGGCAAGGCTGCTCTTTTTTGGTAATTAGCACAGCTGTGACTTATCAGGGGTCAGGTCACTTGTGATCTCTTCTTCTTTGCCCACACCCAGCACACATGGGTAGTCTGTGCCAGCACACAAACATTCTCTGCAGTGTTTGTTGCCCAGAGCAGCAGCAGCACTCTCAGTAACATGTCGTACACAGCAGTACCCTCAGCAGAATGCTGCCCAGAGAAGCTGTGGCTACCCCACCCCTGGAAATGTCCAAGGCCAGGTTGGACAGGGCTTGGTGGAACCCAGCCTAGTGGAAGGTCCCTGCCCATGGCAGGGGGTGCAATGAGACGAGCTTTCAGGTACCTTCCAAACCCATCTATGATTTCTCCGTTCCACCCAGAGCACAGAGCCGCACATCCTTAGGCCTGAGTTCAGGCTGGGACTGAGCATCCATGGTGGATCCATGACGACACACTCCAAGCACCCCTCAAAGTCTGCTGTTTCCCCGTTAGTTTCCAAGACAGACCCCAAAGCTCATCCCCAACCCCAGCTCCTGTCACCTTCAGCACCCTGGCACTGTCCACGTGCTCCTCCTGTGCCCAGCTGGCTGAGGGGACTCGCAAGGCAGATGGGTGGAGGAGGCCAGGCCACATTGGCAGCCTGGGGCCGCCATTTCCCTGGCGTACAAGGGCCCTGAGGGCCGGTGTGCAGCCATGCCACACAGGCAGCCCGAGCCGCCATTTCCGGTGTGTGGCTGTGCCACATGGGCAGCCTGAGGCCACCATTTCCCTGGTGTACAAGGGCCCTGAGGGCCGATGTGCGGCCACACCACATTGACAGCCCTGAGGCTGCCATTTCCCTGGCGTACAAGGGCCCCAAGGGCCAGTGTGTGGCCACGCCACAGAGGCAGCCCAGGGCCACCATTTCCCTGGCATACAAGGGGCCTGAAGGCCACTGTGCAGCCATGCCACATTGGAGGCCCAGGGCCACCATTTCCATGGTATACAAGGGGCCCTGAGGGCCGGAGTGCGGCCACATTGAGGGCTTGTTGTGCCCAGCCTCCACTGCTCTGTGCAGGGTGCTGCTACACAGCACCCCAAGGGGTCCCTGATCCAGGGACCCACATCACGGGTGCTGACCACAGAATCACAGGGCTGATTTGGCTGGGAGATCATCTCGATACCTCTGAGATCATCGAGTTCAACCAACACTATGAACCAATGCTGCATTGTCAACCAGGCCGTGGCACCAAGTGCTACGTCCAGGCTATCCTTAAACACCTTCAGGGACAGTGGCTCCACCACCTCCCTGGCAGCCAGTTCCAATGTCTAATCACCCTCTCAGAAAAGAAATTTGCACCAAGCAGGGAGATACTGACCCACAGAAGAGGATGCAAGCCATAAAAACTGGTCCTTTTGTATAAAAGTGAAAGGGATTGGCTGAATACAACAGGACCACTCCTGGGCAGACTGAGGGCAGTACCAGCAGGTGCTGGATGTGCAGGGCTTGGATTCAGGAGGAGCAGGATCACAAACACAGGAAACTAACACATGCAATTAGATGACAAGCGAGTTTATTTTGCAAAACAATCACTATACAGCAACAAATACAATTGCAAATCGGATTGAAAAACATGAACTACCTACCACCAGCCATTCAAGAAATGCCTCTTTTATGGTAACAGGCTCTAGAATTATCAGAAAAAACACAGGTTTGTAACAGCAGACTGTATTCCTTGATATCCCAGCATACAGCATGTTTACTTGGTGGCTTTTTCTCTTTGCTAAAGTTGAAGTGGCTTTTATATGCTTGACTTTTCCCAGTGTGAAACTAATTTACCTTCCTGCAGTGGGAATTGCTGGAGTTGCAGAGGGAATTGCTTTAGCAATCTGACTAGTGAGTGAACTCACAGACACCTAGGCTAGAAATCTATCAGCACTGATTTTCACAGCTATTGTGATCTACTCTTCAAGGCATTTGCCTTTGAAGGGACATATACTTGGGTTTCAAACACTATTTAGTCCAGCATGGAAAAAACTTCTGCTCATGTGGCAGTCAACACAGGCTGCCTTTTGACTCCCTTTGAGTCGTGTATTTAGGCCAACTTAGACCTGTGAGCAGTCATGATGAGGTTACTACTGTACCATAGCAGAGGACTGAATAATTAATTCCATTTACTGCTGTACAGTGAAAATATATATTGCCCTCGTGGGCTCATAATTTTCCTCATCAGGTTTAGTTTTCCCTTTACTCTTGCTGGACAGAGGTTTGCTCAACTTTGATTTGTTTCAGCTTGTGGTTACATAGAAACAGAACTCTGCAGATGAGGCAGAAGCACTCTTTCATCTCTACAACCCGATGATTATAGGTACCCAATTTAACCTCTAGGTACCCAAACAAGGTTTCACCATTCCTTTTGTCTGGATTACCTCTGCTTTGTTACACAATTGGGTCTCAGGCACCCAACAAACCTGCTGGCTCAACATGCCTGTGGAAAAGAAACACAACAGATGCAGTTTCCAGGAAGCTGGCTCTATCTTCTTTAGTGGGCATTACATATTTACAAACTGTTGTTTTTAAAACGAACACTCTTCTTGAGAAATTTAAGATTAATATGAGCTTTTCAGTGAACATCTAGAGTCATGTAACATAACTTGCTTTTTTAATTATTATTCAAGCACAAAACTCTTAATTTCTTTTCATCTAACTCCACAGCATTCTAGGATTCTTTCTATGGAAGGATGATAATGATTACAAAGGTCTTTGCTTCAGTCAAAACAAGAAAGCTCATTTTAATGCATGAAATATATGACTTGGTGTGTTACACACTCTAACTTTGGACTCATAGGTGGATTAACTAAGCCTTATTTCCTAGAGTATGCCAATTTTAAAAGCAGAATAAAAACACTTGAGTCTCAGGTCAACACTGTTCCCATGAGGTGCTGCTCAGGTTCAGAGAGCAGAGGTTCAGTAGTACCATAGTTTTTCTCCTACGCTGGCAAAAGGCATAGAAAGAAAAACCACTGCAAGGCTAATTTATATTAATTGATAGCATAATCAGAGCAAAGTGATACAAATACTGTCAGTTTTCCCTTCTGTCTGTTGTTTCTCTCAAAAAATGGGAAGAAGATTTGAATGTACTGCACTTGACACTGTTTCCATGTGATTTCTTAGGATTACTTTAAGCAGAGGTGTAACAAATACAAGGCAGAAATCAGAATCCTCCAATTGCACCTGGGATGGTTCTAAACTCACTGTCTTTTGTATGAAACAACTGACTTACAAACAGTGTTAGGTACTTCATTGTGTGAAAAAGCTTTTTGCAGAGCTGAAATGTCATGTTTGGGGCTGTCAGAAGTTCTTATTCAGTAAAAGTTTGAGATTTAACCACTCTGTTTTGTGTTTGCACTGCTGTAGCAGCTTAGCCAAAACCCCACTTTGGTCCACTGAATATTTACTGTCCAGTAACTGCATTACTACCTGAATGTAATGATGGGGAATCCTGTGCCATTCATTTTTAGAATCTCCACAGACATAAAAATCTCTGTGAGTGATTTCAGACCAAACCCCAACACACACACACATAAAAATTAAGAAGGAAAAAGAACAGATCGAAAGCTTCCAGAACACATCATTAACCTAATACATATATCAAGTATAGCTCAACTGACAGTGCAAAGTTCAGTTAGGAGGTTTCAAAAGGAAAAGATAGAACAATCTGCAAGAATGTAAACTGGTCATTCCTTAATGTCTCATGTACATAGGGCATCAGCAGGTGATGATCTGCTGCTGAGGATCATCCCCATCACCAGTGTTCTCTCAGGTAACTCCACTAGATCTGTTGGTTTGTATCAGCCTTTTATCTTTCATGCACACCTTTTCTTATACTTTTTGTAGTCAATATAATCCCACTTTGCTCAGATTTTAAGATGCCCTACTTAATTGATGAATCACTATGACAACCAGTCTAGGGAGCTGATTTTTATTTATTCATGTATTGTAATTTACAGGCATCTCTGCTATGACTATCACTGTTATCTGAGTGCCTGAGTGTACATGTGAGACATCACTAAAGGAGTGGAAACAACATCTTAATATTTTTTCTGTGTTTCAACTTTAGCAAAAGAAAAACAATAAATCAAACATTCATTGTTACTATGGGAATGAAGAAAAAGATGAGGAAGGAAGGAGGCTAAGAGAAAGTACAGAAATAAAGGAAAGAAAGGGAGAAAGAGAGAAAGAAAGAGAGAGAGAGAGAAAGAAAGAAAGGAAAGAATGAAAGAACCAAACTATTGTGGATTTTTAAAAAATCCATAGTCCAAACTCAGCCTTCTTTGGAGACTCTTTTACAAATATCTGGACCCCACAAAAATCATTCCTTTGTGAAGAAAGGGAGGGAAGGGAAGAAGGATGGAATCCTTTTTCTAGCATCACAGAATAGACTTGCATCTGTCACTAAAACAGGGTCACGGCTTTAGTTGTTACAGAAAGCAACTTCATGCTACAATTTTCATCTTTTTTAAATGTATTCTTATGAATAGGGAAAAAACCCCCTGCTAACATCTACTTTTACATACCTAAAATTGCAACACCAAAGGGTGCAAGAGACACAGATACTGTGAATAAAGAAGTAGAATATTCAAGTATATGAGGAGGGCGTATCACAAATGGCCACAGAGAAATATATATATCTATAATACTGTATCAAACAGATGGAAAGAATGTGGAACTGGTGGTATGCACACAAATCTAGCTGCTTAACCAACGTTTCTAATCAGACACAAGTCTGTTGGGGTATGAGTGCTCGCTTTCAGCAGCTTTTTTACGTCACTTTCCAAAGCACAATTCAAATGTTTTCAACTAGTATTTTTAGTTATTATTTAAATAATTTATTGGCTTTCCAGCTATACACTGACATAATTAACCAAGTTCAAAAAATGTTAATAACTTAATTCAACTTTTGTTCTACTCATTTATACAAAGTAACTTTTTTTTAATTAAGGTTGAATTTCCCTATATGCCCTTCCTTCTGGTAAGCAGACTGTTAATTTAACCTGTAATAACTTACAATGGGCAACTTTTCTTTTTTATTTCCCCATCTATCAAAAGAACTGTGAAATGAGCAACTTGGGATATTAACAAGGCTCTTCAGAAAGAGGTGGATGGCCTTCAGGCACATGAAAGGTAAAAATGCATTTTTATCATACTACAGTACTCCATGCAAGACAGAGCAGAGCAACAATAATTGTCCAATGTAACATACCGCTGTATACCCATATAAAGCCAGTGTCTTCCTGTTGTAAATGGAGGTCAGGCCAATTTCTGCATCTATGGAATTTATTTTTTTTTCTGGTTTTTTTTTTTATTTTAAACTGTATGGTAACTACAAGTCTTGGGATGTAACTTAGTTTTAGACATGGTAAAGAATGAACGTAACACCTGCTCTGAGCCCATTCCTGCCAAGAGCTCATGCCTAAATATTATTACTTCATACAACGCAAAATGAGCAAATTCATAACCCCTGCTTGGCAAGGGCTGCTGTGACATCTTCAGCAAGGGTAGCAAGCTGGGGTGATTCAAGCAGGTTGATGCTTCCAGAGGATGAGACGTTGCTGAGTCTGCGTGGCGAGGCCATGCTGGACCTGCCTGGTGACTGCGTGATGATCTCAGCCCCGTGGTCAACACGGGCCTTGGCGTGCTCTCTGAAGTTCAGCTTCTGGCTGTCAATCTGCTCCAGGAAAATAAAGAATTTCACACATCATACGGTCACTAAATTATCTCGTTATAGATCATCATCTGGGCATCATTTTGCTTACTTTTAAAAACTATTAGAAGGATCAAAGCTTCTTCGCTCCTTAGAAAATTGATTTTTTCAACTTGTTTAATAGCTACTGGCATACTGCATTACATTCTCTTACCATTTCTGTCTCTGATGGATGCTTTAAAGAGAAGTTCCTAGCTGTACAAATTTCATAAGCATTATATGGGCACTATGATTTGTTTTCAAAATCTGTATTTTCAAATGTTTGTGGGAGTGATTTTACTTTCAGGATGTTTTCCTCCTGTTTCACAATGGAGTCCTCATCTCAGATCACACCTGTGCTGTCCCTCAGTCCCAAACAAGGTTCATCTTTAGGGGGAAAAGACAGTGCACAAACTACATGACATTTCATTCTCAGCTTAGATGCAGATGCAAATTTCAAAGGGAACAAATTGGTATATAAGTGTGCTTGAAAAAGGACATATAGATGTCTCCTACTCAATTCAGAGCCATCATTGAATTTAGAGCTGGGCCAGGGGGACAGTGGGAGCCTTTTCTGACAGCTGTTCCTTTACCTTGACATTACCACCACCAGGTACATGGTGGGCATTTTCCAGTGAACCAACTTTAGCCTGAGCCTTTTCTTTGAAATCCAGTTTCACACTCTCAATTTTCACACGCCCACCTCCTACAGAGGAAAAGGAAACACAGATTAGGAAATTAAAATAGTGCAGGAGAAAGTGTGACCTGAAGCTTGAGTGCACTCACATTACTTCCCTTTTAGTTGAGATCTAATGGTTTTGGAGAAGCACAGAATAATGTCCGGCATGTTCAGTAAAATATAAAATCTTCTACATATATTTAAACTGCAAGCAGGTGCTGCAGTGCTACTGGTTTTCATGGGATTTAAGCACATGTTTAAGTATTTCACTGACTTCAGCCTGTATTTCAATCTTATGCCAGAGCACCATCCTTTGGCTTTGTTTTTTTATCACCTCTCTGAACTAGGTGATCTCATACCTTTATGTCTTTAGATATTTAGTTAAGTAATTTAATGTATTTTCATTACTAAAGAGCATTTATTTTCTCTTTGACTGTAAAAGAGAACAGTATAATCCATGATTTTGAGCTCAAACAACAGTATTAGGTCCTTGCTTTGTCCCACAATCCATAAATTCCTACAGTACCTGGTTTGTGGTGGATATTCTTGAGTGAGCCACACTTGGAAGTCACATGACTCAAGTCAATCTTCTTGGTTACAATTTGTACCTGTCAAAAGTGCACACATACAAAAATTACAGGAATGAAGGGAATAAAATTCAAAAATAAATAAAAACCCAAGCCCTGCAGAGCAAGAGTGAGAGGCTTCTACAAACCACTGGAAAAGGAGAAATGGTTAGTAGAAAACAGATCATGCCACAAAAAAGGAAACCTCCCACCTAGGGAGATGACAAAGCTGGGTTAAGCTTTACTATTAGCAAAATGAAGAGAAGGATAAAGCAGATCAGCTTGTGGGTTCTTTCTAAAATGTTTCTGAGCCTCCTCCTTTCAGAGTGGGCTCCAAAGCCCTGCACACAGCAGGACCCATCCCATTTGCTTCTGTCTCGATTATGCATCCTGGCAACTAGGATATTTTGGTGACTGCTTTTTTCTCTACCATCTGTTTTATATTTTTCTCCATCTAAATATGGTATGCATTTCCTGTCAATCCACTGTGCAGAGTCTGAGTAATCTACACATGTGCCTCCTGCAGCTGTACCTGAGCAGGCTGAGGTTCAGCCAGCTGGCTCAGTGCTCACTGGAGAGCAGCAGGTCAGGCACCCTCCCTGCTCCTGCTGCCACCTTGCCATGGCTGTGCTGAGCCCAGACTGGGAACAGCCACAGAGTGACACTCCCATTTGCCTGCACTCCCAAATAACTCTAAGATGTGGCCCACAGGCACTGAGCTGGCAGGCCCCAAGAAGTCACAGCCAGCCAGGAGCTCCAGGGTAACTGCAATGCCCCTGACTTGCTCACCACACCACCAGTGACTTAGGCCAGCACTGGCTGCTGTATTGCCCCTGCCTGGATCAGATGTGCCCACACCATCAGCTCTTCCCATCTGAAGGGTGATCATCTCCATCAGGACAGTCACAGCCACCTTAAGTTACTCCAGTGTGCCCAATAAAACCAGCAAGTGTCTGGTCAAACCCTGGGCCACCTCAGTTTCTTATACTGGAATAATGCTGTGACATCAGCTCTCAGCATGCTGGCTGATCACACCCTCTTCTCTGAGCTTTCTTTGTCCTTCTGTTTTATTTTTCTTCTTCCCCTCTGCTGAATGCACACAACTGAAAGGTTAGCTGAGGAAGGACTGGTGCATAGAAAATGCCCAACAGGGAAGCCGGACTCTCACTGTGAGCTGCAGTCTCTTTCTGGAAATTACTTTCTTGGGCTGCTCCTATGAAAGAAAGGCACTGAACCATTTTGGCTTACACTGCACTTTCACTTGGGCATTTAGAGATAACCCTTTTATCATTTAGAGATAACCCTTCTTTCATCATTTCCTTTCCCTGTCCAAGTTCTGCAAATGTGTTGTGCTCTGTGGGGAAAGATCAGGAGGCCACCACTGCATATCCAGGGCTCACTCGACTACCAGACCAAACTCACGTGTGAAACAGCAGCAAGAAGGAAAGCAGTGCTCAGAGGAAGGGAGACAGAGGCTTCTGCCTGTGTGAGGTTCTTCACCACAGTGCAAGTGCCTGTTCACAGGGTGTCCATACTACTTACATTTCCTCCCCCTGCAGAATGTTTGATGTTATCTCTGGAACCACACCGGGACTGAATATCGCTAAAATCGATCTTCTTGTTTAAAATCCTAACCTAAAAGGAATTGGAGGTAACTTACTATATACCATACACACATCAGTTGGGGGTGCAGGACAAGGAAACCAGGGAAATTTGCCTCCTACAGTGACTCCTGACACTTGTATTGAATGTGAGAAAATAAAACCGGTCAATCTCTTAGCATGTTCACACAGCATCTGTAAATATATTGCACTGCTCTTATTCTACCTCACAAAGTGGTGGTGAAATACAAAGGGAAAGTTCTATACTGGAAGGTATTACAGGTGGCTTTTCCCTGAAAAAATTAAAGAACTCCATGCTTGCTTGGACTGGGCCTAGTCTTTGGACAGCCTGTCCTAGGGTCTATTGAGTGATGTTCAGTATTTCTGCTGAACTGGCCACAAGAAGATGGGAACCCACCTTCCCACAGCTCAACACTCCAGCCTTTCATGCAGAAATCCCAGATCCAGCCAGCACAGGCTAAAATCCTGAGGTATTTCAACCCATCTTCTGCCATACAGCTGTAACAGCAGCTACATACATAAAGCAGATCTCAGAGTGCCATGAAAGGGGAGCAACAAAATTTACTTAAACTAGTCAGAGCTCCCTACTGCTCTCTCTCTTTATTGTCATCTACTACAGGGCAAGGCAGAAAACAACAGCATCTGGAAACCTGGAGGTGCAATCACTGCTTTCTGATTTTTTAGCCAGCCAGAGATCTGATGTGCCAGATTTGGGCACAATTACTTCCTAGTGCTAGCAGGACTGTGCTCCTCCCCCAAGCTCTTAGTCTCTTCACACAACAAGGCAAGCTCTTTGCTGTTCTCTCAATGACACCAGCCTCCCTTACACATGCCAGGAGTCCACACTTTTCATATGTTACCTCAGCCACTGCAGGCATTGGACACTGCATGCAGGCAAACTCTGTCCAGGGCAGGCTGTGGTGTCGTGTGCTTGACCCCCATGGCAAAGCAGCTCCTCTACTTAGCAGGGCTCAGGTGCCACCAACAATTGTACTCCCAGGGAATGATGCGCAGCTGCCTGGCAATGGCTAGTGGGCAGGGACAACTGCCTGCACACCCGACTAACATGATTTTCAGATTTATTTCTGAGCAGGAGCAGAGCGTTGTGCTCATCAGTAACAGAGTTTTCAGGTGCGTGAGAAGGTGTTTCTATCCAAGGCTGTACCTGCCTTCTTTGCATCAGAGTGTCACCCATGCAGGATATTCTTTCTCTGGGCTAAATATTAAATCTTTATTGCATTGCATGAAATCTACATTGATTTTATTTTTATGTATTAATATACAATAGGAGTTTACACTCTGTCCTGTACAGAAAGCCACAGAATTTGGGTTATTATCTATGCATTGAGCCTTCACTGACAGAATACTGAGCCCTTCCCTGTTGGCTACTGAGGGAAATGCACACTGAAGTTCCTTACTGCAGCTTCACACCGCTTTGGGAGCACAAAGCAGCATCAAAACAGCTGAAGCAGTCACAGTGGGAGGAAACAGAACCCTGTGAAGGTCCCCAAACTGCCCCAGGCTCCCTGATAAATCTGAGACAAATCACGCCCTCTGTGTCTCACCTCTCCAGACTAGGAAACGACTATCTGCCCTCTTACAGGGGCATCAGGTTTTGCAGCCTTTGGCTGCTGCAGTGGGGATAACAGCACATTTGATAGTGAGTTGCATCTTCTGGTACTGGAGTGCACCCTTAACTTAAACCCAGTAAACTCTCAGAAGAAATGTTCCGAAGGTCACTCTTTGCAGCTAATATGAAGAAGTTCTTCATGGCAAGCAGTTTCATAGATCCTTCTTATTATATATAACAACTAAATCAAGAATGTTAAAACTATTTTTAACAAATCAGCAAAACCCTTGCTTTAACTGATAAAGATCTGGTGTGATGGCATGCTCAGCAACACCAATGATGACAGCACCAGACAACCCCACACAACTGGTAGGTCACCTTCAGAAGGGCATCCTCAAAAGTCAAACTGATTTCTGTCTTTCCCCCTCCCATCTGCTTATCTTACTGTCCAAGTAAACCAATGTACACTGAAACATGAAAGCAAATGCCTTTGGAATTTCATGCTTGTGCTTTCTTTCAATGTGATGTTTGTTTAAAAATGTAACCCAGTACTATATGAGACACATGTCACATCAGTTACATAACCACACATCAGATGTGTATTCAGATCTGGTTCTTAGGCAGCTTCCAGCCAAACACAACTGAGCAAAACAGAAAGAAAGCCTTCCTGGCACTTTCTGAGGACATCTCTCAGTGATGGATCAGCAGCACTTCTCAGCTATGGCCACAGGGATTCATTTGCTCTGAAAATGCTGACTTATGGGTCACGGCAAAACCTCTGCTCTGGGGGCCTGGAGCTTAAAATGGAGACAAAGCAAGGTGAAAAGTTGAGAGAGTGCCTTTGATCAAGTGCCTAAAGGTTGATTTGCACTCAGAAGTCTGACAGTTCATGAGTCTCATGACCCATGGACCTGGCTAGCAGATATATAAAGAACCAATCATCTCAATTATCTCTCCATCTCACTGGGTGAAATGTGCCCCTGTGCAGCAGGGCCAGCAGGAGACTTATGCATCATTTGTGTCCTGTGCTGAGGGCTGGAGAGAGCTGAGGGACACGCATGCATTCTGCTGCTCATCTGGCACAGGGAGGAACTGAGCTGATTCAGGTTTTCCCTGATGATCTGTTTCTCCCTTTCCTAGGATATATCAGTATCCCTGCACATATTTAAATCATAACCACCCTCTCTAAGTGTTCCACAAATGAACAGGCTTTGTTCCTGTAGATAAGGGTTTTACTTAATTCATCCATCCTGTATACTCCAGCAAGCCCCATCCCTTCCAGCCAGTATTTTGTCCCAAGCTTTCTCCCAAGTCTGCCAGACTGGGCAAACAGGCTAATACACAATCAGCCAAGTGTTTGCTGTCCCTGATTGTGGAGAAGGGCTGAGTTAACTGCCTTTACCACAGTGATGGTGTTATGCTGAGTCCCTGTTCCATACTCTGTCAACAGCCATTACTCTGTGTGGAGGGACCTGCATTTCTCACCACTGCTCCCTTGCCAGCACTGGCTGAAATTGTCCAAAAAGTTTCAAATGAGTTGAGAAAGGCTGAGATTGCCAGCCAGCCAGCGTGACTGCAGGAGCAGTTTTATTTGAGGAATCATTGTAATCAGGAGAGGGAGCTTACCAGAAAGGGGCAGGAACCATTTAGGCTAAAGAGAAATTTTGGCTTGCAAACAAAGATGTAAACTGACTATGAATCATTTGAAGCTGGCATCTGGAAGAAAATCTTTAACTCTCAGAGCAAGGAACTGCCACGTGAGGGAGCACAGCTACAAGAAAATGGCAAACTTTCATGATGGCACTTGATGAAAGGAATTAGATGATGCAGCTGCCTGCAACAGAGGCAGCACAAACACAATGACTCACCAGGAAGGTTCTCTCTGTTCCAATGTGTATGTACATCTTGTGTGTGGGTGGAGGTGTGGTAGGGATGCACATAAATGCACTTCAGTTGTGCTGGAAGTTAAATGAAAGATCAAGCCTGCTCATGCTCTCATTCAGGAAAGAGAACATTTTGTGTGTGGCAAAATTTAAGTCTGTGGTAGAAACAGGACTGCTTTCTACTCATGGTCTCTAGAAATCCCAACAAGATGATGTCACGACAGAGTCCCTTGTAACCCATGTTCTGACCTGCCAGTATGAAGTGGGTACCTTCTCTCCTCATGGGATACTGGTTTGCCCAGGTATGCTGGAAAGGGCCTGGAAGTCAGTATTTGGATTAAGATGAAGCAGAGGTTCCTCAGCACTTGTCATAATTATGTGTAATTAAAACACGGTGGAAAATTAAAGCCATACAGACAATGCAATGTTTATTCTACAAAACCATATTGTCCAAGAGAAAACTGGCTTCTGTCTGAAGCCCTGGAAGTCTGACAGGCCTTCCCCTCACTCTGTCTTCTGCTGACTCCTCAGCAATGGTCCAGACCTGAAGCCCAAGGCAGACTGTGTGCCAGCATGCACACAGCATGGCCCCAGTGACTCCCACTGCTTCCAGAGAGTCCCCAGCAGGACTGGAGAGTGCGCTCCAACACCCACCCCTGCAGTTGGAATGCTGCCTGTGAGAGCTCTGGGCAATGTGGAGCATTTATGCATAGCTTGCAAGGAAAACAAGTGTTGAAGGTATTTTTCTCAGAGCTGATTTAGATGAGGCATATATTGCTCTGCACTCAGCAGAGTTAACTGGTTCCCTTCCTACTCCTTCAGTGGCCTGACTGGCAATCAGAGCAGCTAGGGGTTGTGGTCTAAGGGAAACATCTACACTAGAGCACAGGGAATAGTTTTGGGGTAAGCTTGCTGGCACAAGAAGAAGAAGACAGGCTATGAGACACAACTCTTGTGAATCTTCCAGTCAGAGATAGATGCCTCCTGTTAAGCAGAATATGAGCTGGGTTTCAAAGACTCCGTGTACAACAGTTTGCAGGTCCTCCTCTGCCAGCACTACACCACTGTGTTCATGAGGAGCAGAAATTTGTAGAAACACTGAGAGGAAGGCAGAGAAATTCCTAAGAGAATTTAGTTCAGTTGTGTTTAGCAGTTTAGTTCACTGCTAAAAACAACACCACTGTCCAAAAGCTGCTTATGCAAGTATTATATTCCATTGCTGCCTAGAATAATTCAGCTCAGCTGCTTTTTACAAGAGGAAAAGCCCCAAACTTATCAACATCTGGGCAGAGCCCATAAACAGCTTCCCTTCTGTGGCATACTACACTGGTATACATTGGAAAAGATATTTGAATAACAGAAATTGTGATGCTGATGATCTTACAGGCTCTGGATATTTTTTCCAAGGAAATGATGGCTTATGTTCTCCGTGCCTTGCAATTAGGGCCTCTGAGAAGCTCTGCCATAAATACTGCCTAAAGCATTTAAAAATACTCTAGCTTGGCTCTGCTTGCTGTTTGAACATGCTGTGGAGCTGTGACACTGGGAAAAGCTTCCAGACTCCTAATAGCTTATCAAAAAGAAATGGTTCCTTCTATTTACCAGAGCAATTTGACTAAGCTATATCCCAGAAACTAGGCATTATTTCAGTGTTTGATCTCCAGGTTAATACAGGTATTTAAGTGAGACAAGAATTGGTCTTGCACAGGAAGTAAGGTTAAGGTTAAAAACTGATTAGAATCAAGAGAGAGTTCAAAGTGTTTCCAAATTTATCTGCTGCCAAGGACAGATGATATTAATCTTCATACTCCTGCCAGAGGCTACAGGCAGAGGAAAAGGAGACAGAGGGTATTTATTTGGCCTAGTAAAATCCTTGAGGATAAAGACTGTGCCTCAGATTTTCCACACCTACAAACAGGGATTGTGATGATGTTCAGCCTTTGCACTCCTGGAATAAATGGATGCATACACCAGCAAGGCTGCCAGTCCAGAAGGTAGCAATATTCAAAATAATGTACTATTCTCACCCTGCTCTTAGCAAAGGGTGAGCAAGGTACAGTCATTTCTGACTTTTGAAAACATCCTGAAAGGCAGCCAATATTGTGATCAGCCTTGACTCCTTGCACAGGACAAGAATGGTTGACAAGTTTCTTTACACCTACCCTCACATCACAGTACTGAAGTAATTCACAAGATGGCCATGCTGAAGTAGGCATGTCCCTACCAATCAAGGAAGGAAAGGCCTATGGACAAATACTTAGAGGATCTGCATAATTATGCTAGAAGTACAAAATTAAATGAGCATTTTCTATGCCAAAGAGCTTACAATGAATAGTCAACAGCTGAATTTAAGAGAGAGTTCAAGGAAGTGCCAGATCCCTGTCAGGTGAACTGTAGCATGTTCTGCAATCACATTCCTCACTAAAGCTGGGGAGCTGATCAAAAGAATTGTAAAAATGTATTGAAGATTCACACCAAATTAAAAAAATCTGGGGAGTGAATTAATTCACCTAAAACACAAAATCCTTGGTTTAGTACTCCCTTTAACAACAACCCAACAACAACCAAACTAACAGATTTTGCTAAAATTCAGAATCCAATACTTAAATTTTTGACACAATAGTTCCTACTCATGGAAAGAGTACCATTAGCTTCAAATATCAAGTGTTGAGCATCAGGTATCAGTTTCCAGATCAGTTTCTGTGTCTTTGAGAAGACATGAGTTTTGAGCCACTACATCTGGAATTTCTTAACTTCAGCGTTAGGTTGTTCAGTTCAAGTTCAAAAATATCTTGCACTCATCTCTTCATGCAAGCTGGCTTTCCCAACATTCAGCAGAAATGTCCCTTAGCATTTTATTGTTCAAATCCAAATTTCCAATATAAAACCTTCTATTCTTTTCTTTCCTGCCCTTCTTGCATAGCAAAACAAACTTTTTCTAACCTTTGAATGCAAAATGGAACACTATAATTTGATGAAACAGCTTTGATCCAGATTTTGTATTCCCTGACCATTATTCCCAAAACAACAACCTTTCTCATTTCATTTCTCAAAATTTGGGCTACTTAGAGCTCAGCTGGAAACACCCCCTTTGCTGAGCTTGCTGCTGGGATAACTCAGACTTTCACAGGAATTTACATCCTGGTGATTTCAATCTACTCTAGGGGGAAAAATACAACTTCTCCCTATAGTCATTAATGAGAGAACAACACCACATGGTACCATCACAGCTGGGATTTGACTCCTCTAACATTAGCCAGCTAAGAGTTGGAACTGGTTCCTTAAGCTGCCAACTGTAGCTGGTGGAAAGATACTGAATCCTCCAGAAAGTGGCACCTTCAGCTCTAGACTGAGCATCTGAGTGGCAGAAATCAGGGCACTGCTGCTCACTGCCTACAAAAAACTGAGAGACACAGATGGCTACTGCAGTGGGTAGAAGTTCTCTCAGTGGCTGGAGCCCATGAGATGCTTGGGAGCCTCCTGACTGTGGTTCACAGTTTGCCTCACAGGCAGGGTGCACATTTTACAGATGGGTTAGGTACTGCAGTGATGTTACTCTGTCCTAATTCTCTGATCGTTTCTAGCAACCAAACACCTTTCCTCAAAAAAGCCCTTCTGAAACTTGCTAGAGGCTGGCAGTGATTGCTTATTTTTTCTTAAATATGAGTCAGGAAGAACATCTAGCTTTTTATCCAGAATAATTCAAGGCTTAACTGTACAGACTGTACTCAGGCAAGACTTCCTTTAAACAAGTGCAGTCTGAACACTGGAGCTGCAAGATGTTATTTCTGTCCAATCTGCAATTTTCAGCCAAAATTCTAAATTTCATAATCTTAAAAATTACAGGTTTGAGCTCTGACAGTTTTGAAGCTGTACCTGAAACTCCTAATTTCTCTTGACATTTGCAGATCTGCAATTAACAAGTGGTGAATTCATTTCTAATTTTCAGTGCAGAACAAATCCCTTCAAATGTCTTGCAAATCCCCAGACTTGGGAAGGTACAAAGAAAGCAAAAACAGACTGGCAGAGATTAATTTATTTTACAGTTTTGAATTGTTGAGTTGACAAATGCACAAACTTATTCCAATGAGTGAAGTCAACAGTGTGGAAACAATTGCCTCCCAGTCTCTCAGCTACATCATGTAACAGCAGCCATGCTCCTTGTCAATCCACACCTCCCTGTACAGCTGCCTCAGGTGCCTCTGCCTGGGGAAGGCACCAAGTTTGGCCCTTATGAACTCATTTATGTTCATCACTGACCTGTGCAGGAATATCCTCTTAACTTGAGCCTAAGTGGTTTTGATTCAAGTATGTTGTTACAATGGACTGAAGAAAAAGCACATGATGTGCTGGAAGGAGAGGGGGATCCAGCAATAGGCCAGACTGTACTTTTTTTGAAGCCTTGCTCTCCCACCATCTTTCTAGACACTCTTCAGCAGCCATTGTACCAACAGTAAATTACTTACAGACTTGCAGATTTTGGGCAGTCATGAGTGTTCATAAAGTGGTGCAAAGACATGTGAAACAGCAGAAGGAGGAGGAACTGTAAGATGCCACCTCAAGGGGAGCTTAACTGAGAACTTGTGACCTCCCTTTCTCCAGGAGGTGCTCAGCTCTGGGGCACCAACCAGACCAGGCTGTGTCTGTACTGACAGGGAACATGCCAGAAGCACACTGATCTCTGCAGACAGGGTTGTAAATCATGATGATGGGGGTCTGGGGTGTGTGTTGGGGGGAATCTCTCCTGCCATCCTGATGGCTTTTCACTGGTCCTAAAAACAGGAGCCAGACACAATTAGGGTGGTAAAAAGGGATTACCTTTGGTGCACAATTTGCCAGGTGGAAAACACCAAAAATGTAGACACAGCATGATGTGTATACATTTTTTATAGGTTTTACAAATTAGCATATCTGACAAGAATCCCCAGTCAGAAGCATGGTTGGTGAGGTCATATCCCCAGTTCAACTCTTTTTCAAATTCCTCCTCCTCTAGATAGGGACTACACTGTTTATAAAAATATGTATGGAAGAGCTGGTCTCAGTCTTGTTTCCCAGGAAGAACTAAGGTAGGATAGGAGCCTCAGACCCCCAGCTTGGAACCTTTGGAATGTGTTTTGTCTTTCTAATTACTGGGTAGGCTAAGGAAAAGTACTGGAGATAGGCTACAAATACAATAATAGGATACAGAGCTACAAATTGTCTTAGGTTGCAAATGCAAGATGTGGCTGGGGGTGTGTATTCTATTGCCATCTGTTAGAACCAGGTGGGGCAGTCATCTTCTGTTAATTGGGCCACCTGTTAGAACCAGGTGGGGCAGTCTTCTTTATCTCTCCCACAGCCAAGCCTCCCTCCAGGAGATCTCTTCTGTTCATGGCCACTGAGTGTCCCTGCATGGCTGATAAAATTCCATCATCCCACTGGGAGATGCTCTGCCCAGGGGAGGAGCCAAGCATTCCTACCTGGATACAATCTGACACTGGGAACACCACAGCAGCCTTTCCCACTGCATTCCCAGAGGAGCAGCTTTCTTCTCCACTGCATTCCCAGAGGGAGACCAGGCCCATCTCCAGCACCCCTGGAACTCCAGAGGAAAACTCCACCCTTGTGCAGGATCCCTGCTCCAGCAGAACCACAGCTGGCACTGCAGGAGGGCTGAGCCACCATGGAATGGGACTGTGCCACCACCCTGAAACACAGGGGGTCAGGGCCTGTTCTGACTCTGTTAGTGGTTGTTTTTTATTAGTGCATTTTTATTTTTATTTTTCCTAATAAAGAACTCTTATTCCTATATCTTTGCCCAAGAGCCCCTTAATTTCAAAGTTAGAATAATTTGGCGGGAGGGGATTTGCATTTTCCAGTTCAAGGGAGGCTCCTGCCTGCCTTAGCAGACACCTGTCTATTTATGTGTAAAGAACACAGAGAATATATAAAAGAAGACAAGGCCAAAAAAAAACCCCAAAACAATTCACCATCAATCCAAATGGATTTTGAAGCTAACAAAAGATCCATTCAAGCCTCCTCCTCTGCCCACTGCTCAGATGTCTTACCAGTGCCAGTCTATTTTATCACCTAATGCACAAGCCTATTCTCCTTGCAAGCATTTCTGTGGTTTTTGGAAAGCATCTATTGAATAGTGGTGTCATCAATTTGTTCAAACTTTCTGACTCATTACTAATTGCACTTTGTTTTCTACAATTTAGGTCAGAATGTAAAGTTCTTCCTTAATCTTCCTAAAAACCTTCAAGGAACATTTCATTCTTCAGCATGGCTTAGATATTTCATTTTTCTGTGTGTCATCTTACTTCTTACAAGGTGCCTGGCTGTCACTATAATTAGTGGCATTTTAAAGCTTGTGCATGTAATTCTAGTCTGTGCAGCTCCATTCACTTTGATGAAGCTCTGCTGCTTTACATCCACTGAAGTTCTTGCCAGTGGCTGAGATTTTAGGTATACATTTTAAGATAAAATTAAGAGAAATCTAGGTTAGTTTTATCCTTGGTTGCTGGTCCATGAAGCATTCTAAACACTCTGCCTTGCCAGGAATGAAAAGACTCAATTAGTGCACTTCTGCACTCTGATATGGTACCAACCACATCCATAGACAGAATTTCAAAAGGAAAACCAAAAATCTGAACCAAAAAAACACAATAAAAAATCAGTCTTGGCATCTGAAACAGATTTCCAACACCCTCTCCCAGCTCCCCATGCTTCCCTTGGGCTGTCTGAGAAATAACAGATGCAAATGGGTTACTTTTGAAAGCACAGCATTTCCTCCCCAGCTGATGCAGTGTGAAAATCCTTCTGAAGCCCAGCAGACATACCCATGAGCAAGTTGCCTCTGAGCTTTGCCAGTAATGATCCATTTCACCATACTGTACCATAAAGACAAAACCAGACAAGCACCTCCTGGCTGCATCACAGAGCAGAGAAGCCCTCATTTCTCCCCACTGCAGAATACCAATTAAAACACTAAAATGTTTCAAGCCATTTATTCCTAGTAGGAGCTTAATGCAGTGCAAAGTTAGCTTGTTTCTTCCCCTAAAAGCATTTTCTTCACACACCACACTCACACAAGGTGGAATGATTTCTCCCCTTTTCTTTGTTTCTGTGCCTGGCAAATCAGAGCTGAAGGAAAATCAGTCTGCTGTCTGATGAGCTTTTGATAAAATTCCAGGCTGAAGCACTGCACCTCCTGATTTATTTAGCATTCAAACATCCCCAAGAGCTTCTTCAGTTTTGCAACCCAGCCTCTGGCAGTTTCAGAGTGCAGCTTTCTCTAGAACAGCTCAAAGTTAAGAAAAGTCCTTGTGCCAGGCTCAAATATACCACTGGTAAAAGGATAGTCTGTCTCAAAATGACAGTTTTGCGCTGCCTATCTGTACTCTTTTAATGATTTGCCTTTTATGTTTATGTACTTAACTTGCCCAAATATATGCTGTGTTTTTCTCTTCTTGTTTTTCCTATGGCTGTTGCTATCAGCACTTCCAGTTCAGGTTAACAAGAAGCTTTCTGTTTGTTTCATGTATCATCACTAAAAGCAAACAGCAGATAAGCGCTCATTTCAGCCAGGGTAATATTCCTACCAGACATTAAAGAACTGAGCAGACACAAGGAAATGAAATTAGCTTTCATGCTGCTCTCACAGACCCTATAAAATTCAACTGTAGAAACTGGAAAATAATTATCCTAAAACCTCTTGTCTAGACTGAGCAACTATGGCATAAAGGAGACATAAAGAAAAATTTAGTGAGCTTCTCTTTGCCCAACCCACAGCTCAATGGCTACATACCACTGGAACTAAAAAATGCTTTAGCTTCAGTGATGCTTTGTTCAGCCAGCAGATTTCCCCTGTAATGCCCTCAGCAGTGAAATGCCATCCTGTGCCATCCTTCACTGCTCAAAGACTCTGAGCAGTTCTTTAGAGCTGCTAGGGAAATTTAGCTGTCTAGGCATGGTGACTACAAAGAAACACAATGTGCTGTGGCCTCCTGGTTCTTGTGTAATTGTTACAGTCCAGAGAGAGTGACAGAGGAGGAGGAGGACAGGGTACCAAGGTGCTGGTTTTGGGTCCTAAGTCCAGCAGCTGGGCCTGCATGAGGAATGCTAATCCAGGAGCACAGTCTGTGGAGCCCCTGCACACCCACATCTGCGACAAGGTATGGCAAATGGGGTGGAGCTCCCATGAAAAATAATCACACCTGTCAAAAGAAAGGCAGAAGTACCTTTGCTGAGACATTATCTCCTTGACTTTATGAGTAACTGGGTACTGTGAAAATCCTGGAAAGTACTAAATGTGTTAATTTACCATGAAAACAGGATCAACACCTTAGAGATATCTCACTGTTTAAAATATGAGCCTGTTCTTTTTCTCTGGAAGACCTACAGCAGGCACAATTAAGTTCTGAAGTTTGTCCTCTTCTTTGCCATTTAATATCACTTAAACAAACAAGGGATTTGGAGAACAGAAGTAGCTTTAAAAGGCAACTCAAAATGTCTCCCATCACAAAGGTGCACACAAAAGAGTAAATAACATATGGGTGAGCATTAGGAGTGGAATCCTTACCTGCCCTCCTTTAGGCTGGTATTTGATGTTATCTGTTGACCCAATTTTGGACCTGACATTCTTGAGGTCAGGTAGAGGCTGATTAATAACTCGTAGCTGCTTTGGAGTGGCTGGAGATTTAGGAGGAGTGCGAATTATGGCAACTTTTTTCTCAGTAGGTACCAGTATTGCAGATTTGGGGGTCCCAGGAGTGTGGGGAGTTCTGGAGTAACTGGGTGTCCCTGGAGTGCCTGGGGTACGGGAGGCATAGCTTGGTGGTGTCCCTGGAGTGATGGCAGTGGAACCAGGAGTAGTGGGGGTAGAAGTTCCACTTTTTCCCGTTCTGCTACGAATTGGCTCTGATCCTACATTCAAGAAAGAAAAAAAAGCAAAATGGCTTTAGAGCCAGAGAAGTAAAGCTCTTCTTCCCTTTGTACTCCCAAAAGTGCATCCCAGTGTGCCAAGCGAGACACAGCTCTCCAGATGGCAGTGCTGCTCCTGGAACAGCAGCTGGAATGGGTCTCTCTGTGTCTCACTTGGTTAATCAACCTGCCAGGAATTACCTGGCCATGGGAGGCTGAGCTAATGCCCCCAGAGTGACTGAGCTCTCCATTCTGTACCACAGGAGTGCTTCCCACAATACCTCTGCCTCCTGCAAAGCTGCCTGAACAAGGCACATCATCACATTTATTTCCATTTTGGGCAAAGGATGAGAAGCATCCTTGGAATCCAACCTTTGGGACTTGATCCAACCAATTTCAGTGGATCTGGGCAATAAACTAGAAAGCAGTAAAAATTCTGATGATATTCCTGAAATGAAAAGCTGTGAGTGCCTGGGTGGAGCTGTTTCTCACACCACTGCTGGTAAAGTGCAGATGAACCCCAGGTGGGCATTCAACTGGTGCACAAGCTATAGCTCTGTTGTGTGGATGAGTAGATGTCCCCACATTCAATTGCTGTTTTTCATTAGTGCTGTGAAAGAAAGAGGTTACCAGAGGTAACCTTGACAAAAAGTCACATTTGCATACAAGTAAAAAAACCCCAACCAAATAATTTTGTAGCAGCTCCATTCAGTATTTATGGCATTGCCAGTCCTTTGCACTGGGCACAAGGATCAGTCTAGCTGTGCTTTCTGCAGCCAGCTCTGCTCCTGACTCTCAAACATCAATAAACAGAAGCTGAGATATCTCCAAAGTAGAATTTTGCTGAGAATACTTATCAGGAGAGAAAGATCAAGGTAACTCTCAAAACCTGGGAACCCCAATGCTGAATGGGTGCACATATGTTTTCACTCTTCAAATGTTCAGAAATTATAAGTCCAATGGGCCTCTCAAAACCATCCAGTGGGACTAATCACATTCTTATTTTAAGTATTTGCTAATTATTCTGTTTATGCAATGATGGTGGCCCAAACCCAATGCACTCCTGTCCCTGGGGGTCAGGAGACACTCTTTGCTCTACATGATTCATTAGGCAGACGGAAAATAATCCACTCACCTTCCACTTCCCTAAACAGATTTCTTTTCAAAGAACCCTAAAGCTTCCCACTGTACCATCTTAGATATAAAATTATTTTTTTCCCACCTCCTTGCAGGTCTGGTGTATTTGCTTTTTATTCCTCAGCCCTTCACCACCTGCCAAATGCTTAATGGGCTCTCACTCCTGGTCAGGAGAATGGGCTGGCTGCTGTGGGAGATGGAGGTCACACTGCTTTCAAAGGGCCTCTCTTTTACCTTTGGAGCATCACTTCTGAATTTCAAAGGACTTTTTTTACAGAATTTAATCATCTACTTCCCTTAATCTGTCTTAAAAAGGGCTGAGATTGGTTTCTAGAGAAGATGGAGGAACTCCTATTGGAAAGCAGGAAGCCACATGTAGGTGTTAAGGTCTGGCTAAAAGTTCTGGGGTTATTTAGTAAATTGCCTTTGTCCTGTAATTTATTTCAGCTTGTGATTTGATAACTTTGGTCCTCATACAAGGAACCTAGCTGGTTCACTGCCCCCAGTGAGTCACTCTGCTACTTAACATCTCAATTCTCAGCAGAAATTTTACCCTAGGAATAGAGCATAGGGAGATAATTACTGGGAAGCATGAAATAAATGACTGTAACTATCAGGTTCACTTTTCCAAGACCCATCAGAATATTTCAGGTTGTCTGCTTCAGTTTTTACTCATTATTTCTTGCTGGTATTTGTAAATGCTCTGTGTTAAACACCTCACCCAGCTCTGAGCTCCCTGCAAAGGCATTTTCTAATACCAGCAATTAGTCTGGGGAACAGACCTCGCTCTGGGCACTGCAGGTGCATCCTGTCCCTGGTTTCAGACACTTGGCATGTGAACAAAACCTGTCTTTGGCCTCTAATTTCCAACAGCACACCCAGACCCACTCCTCTGTGTCAAAGGCTGTGCAATGTGACAAATCTAACGAGGATGGAGACAACCACAGAAGTAGGAGAAGGTCAACATGCAAAATAAAGAGACAACTTACGGGTAGTCCGTCGTACTGAAGAGGAAAGAGAAGATGTGAGGGAGAGGGAGTTCTCCTCTCTGTCTCTGTCTCCTGAAACACCTCGTCGAGGAGGAAGGATAGAGGAAGGCCTTGGGAGAGATGAACGCTTCTCAGGGCTCTTGCTTACTCCATCCTAATAGCAGCACAACAACAAAGTAAGGTTTAGTTTTCAAAACTCACTCTTTGGGCTATGATTTCCTATATCTACACACAGAGGGGGAAACCTAATCCTGTGGGCCCAGTTTGCTCCTCACACAGGAACCTGTGGGGATCAGTCACCCTCCATGCTCTGCTTTAGCTCCCTGCTGCTTCTTTACTGCATCCAAACATCTTCTGATGACTATCCCAAGACATCTAGGGATATTCTTGCATCTAAATATGGGTGGATCCCACAGTTGGCTCTTACTAAGGAAAAAAAGTGGGGTTTTTAAGTGCAAATTGAAAATAAAAGAACTCTCTAGAGCTCAAGTGTGAAATTCCTGTGTGAATTTACCTGCAAAGTAACTGCACTACTGGTGTCCAGACACTGGATTGGTAGGTGTTATGTGATTTTTGCATATTCAAACACTAACTTGTAAATTTCTTATGGAGATAAATTTTTAGCTACAGGTTTTGTTGTTTTTTTCTGGTTTGTTTTTGGTGTTGGTTTTTTTTTCCTGAGTGTGCAATTATAAATCCTGCTGTTTTAATTCCTTCTATAATAAAATGTTTACTTTTTGAAATCAGTGCATACCTTCTCTTTACCAGAATAAACCCCTCTCTACCATTAAGGCAATGGACATGTATGTTAGAGTATTTTGAGCTTATGGGATGTGCAGCCAAAGACAGACCAGCATAAGCAGACATTCTTCCTAAAGACAAATTATGATGGTCCCAACCAGTAAAAGACACACCAAGTATGGAATTAAACAAAAAATGTAAGTCAATGGCAAAACCAATTTTTAAATGGGGATAGTTAAGTCACCATAATGTAGATTTAAAACACATGTTAAATGTAAACCTAGAGAAGCTGGGATAGACTGCCAATCATATTTTTAAATTTATACTGCAACTTCTTCACAAAGCCCTATGCATTGACTGAATCTGGTCCTTGAGCATTTGGATTCTGCTCTACTGCTGGTAATTAGAATTGTACCCTCCTATGCTGGAGGCTGAATTTGATTTTGAAGACTATTAACACATCAAAAATTAAATTTTTTTAAACTTGGATGGCACATTAGTCCTGCTGCTCTTTACCACCTACCCAACTTGCAAATGGCTGTCACTTCTTGGCAGTTAATGAAGTAGCATCCACATGATCAATAGAAAGAAGATATGTCTTTCTAGTTATAACTTCACTTACATTTCCTCTGGAGTATCTCCATTTTTATCCATCTTGTAGCCTGCTAATCAGTTTTCCTGTCACTGGATTTAAGTAATCCCACAGCAGCTTCACAGAGAATTACTCAAATTCAGTGGGTAGATAATGTGTTTCATGGACTTCACCTGTGCATCTCTGACTCTCTTCACCAACTCTGCTACCTTACCTTAGCATCTGATTTTGAGTCTCTTGGGCCTGCAGAGGAGGGCTGAACAAAATAACTGTCTGTATCCAGACATGTGGCCCTTTTAGTGGTTAATGAGCAAGCTGAGCTGGGTCTTGGAGGAAGCAATGACTTTGCTCTAGACTTTGAGGCAGGAATCTTTGACAAAGAGGCAGTCTAGTCATGAGAAAACAAACAAAACACAACATGAAGCTGGACAAAATGAAAATACATGCAACATGGACCAAAAAAAAAAAAAAAAGCCAAGCTATAATACTTTTCCTGTGTCTGGTAATGGTCTATGCAGATCTGACAATCATGGAAGTTTCAGTTTTGTGTTGTTTGACTGAAACCACCTTGGTCTGGACAGAGTTATCAATTCTAGGAATCTGCCTTTTTCTGCAGATGCTATTTGGGTCTTGTGTAATTAGGAAAAAAAATTGTGCCAGATGTGGCATTTAACTGGTACAACTGCTGCATTAGAAACAAGTGCAAAGCTACAAGAGCAACAAGAGATCCCGGCCCTTTAAAGCTGAAATATATCCCTTCAGGACAAATATAAATCAAGAATAAAACTGTGGGAATCTGAGGAGCAAAGTTACACCGACATTCCCACAACAGCAGGAGGACAACAGTAATTCCTTCTTTTGCCACTGTGTACAGACAAAACCTCTATCACACCCCAGATACTGCTCTGTCCATTTGGTGTCACTGCACAGAAATTCATAAATTTATACTGGCACTATGGAGTCCTGGGATGAGGAAAGCATATATGGTTGAAAGGCTGACACACTGTGTTATTGTGAACAAATACTTGTTTGATACCAAATAATGACAATATCCCATTGGAAGAACAATTAAACACCAACAGGACAGACAGAAAATCTTTGTTAATACTTAGGAGCACCTTACTGCTTTACAAAAAGGAATCTCCTTGAAACAGAATAGGGCTACTTGCTTAGAAACACCTTTTTTCTTCCATAGGTATAACTGATATTACAAAGAGCAGTTGCAAAGGTGTTACCTTGGTAGTCCTGATCCTCTCTGTAGTCATACTGGCATGAAATTACTCACAGGAACAATCCCAATGGGCTTGTCCTCCTGGGATTTGCACTGAACTTTAGCACTGAACTTGGCATTTGATCTCAATCAATCCCCTGGACTTTCAGTCAATGTTCAGAAAAGCTACATGAGCTGTTTTTAAGTTGTCTTGTCAGAAAATGAGAAAAGAGTGTGCTGTCCAGCTCTGACAGGGCTCTGGCTTAGGCTATATTCTCAGCCTATGGAAAACTGAGGCTGGTGTGCTGAATGTCACCTGTGACATCACCCACTTGACTGAGTGCAGAACTGTGTATCAAGCAATTCCAGTCCTACAGTACAGCTGAGAGGAGTTCTACTGGATGTCATCCTCCAGACCAAGTAGCAAGACAAGAGATTAGGATGGAAGTGCATTACTAGCAAGAGCATATTCCCTTAATGAGTTTTGCAGCATAATTATTTCTTTTTTAATACTTATTTTATTGTCTGAGAACAAACAGAAGGAAACCAGTGAATAATTATTTTACACAGAAACCACAGAATATGTGTTTCTGTCAAATCAAAGGCTTTGCTAGACTTTCACTGGTTTGTCATAGTTCAATTTATGGGTCTCATCCATTTGTGAAACTCTGGATGGTGTTTAGAAATCCTTGAAGGTTTTTGTTGATGCTGAAACTATGGAAGCAGAGTATCTATGTTGGGTGGCCCCAAGAATCAGACATTCTGCAAGCACCTTTCATCTAGCTTTCTGAACTAGAGATAGAGCTAAGCACACATTGCTTGAGGCCCAAATCTTCATTCTGTGGTTTTCACCATTTTCAACTTGCATGCAAGAAATTATTCCTATAATGAGACTGAAAAGCTCTTGTAGATTAAGGTTCTAGTCACAGTGCAAAGATTTTCACTCATATGGCTCAGTGTCCTCTGTGAATACATGTATCTAATGTGGATGCTAAAGATGGACAGCACTGAGATCTGTCAATGGAGCAGATGGGGAAAGGGCATGACCTTGAGCTACTGCACAGCTCTGGTTATCACAGTCTAGAGTCCCTCCATGTTACTTAGGTAACAAGGCACTTTTTAGCATCAGGAATAGCAGCAGAATCTGCTCAGAGCTGGTTGAGCATGCAAAGAAACCGTGTCTCAATCCCTGTAGGAAAACTCAGGCTGTTAGCAATACTTCACCTCCGACCTGTGTTTTAATTTATGTTGCTGGAAGGGTCAGCTGTCCAGAGGACAAAGATCTATGTGACTCTCATTGAAACTCAGGGATTGCTGAACTGGGGATGCAGAACCCTCATCTTATTTCAAGGTGTTCCTAACACATGGCACAGGTTTTCATCACCTCACTGTGAACTGCAGCTACACAGCTGCTTCCAGCAGATGGAACTGTTTAGCTTTTCCTGAACTTGTCCTGTGTAAACTGCAGTCTGAACATGAATAACAAAACTGACCAGGCTGGATAATCTAACATTACCAGTGGAGAGGAAAAGGCTGCACTTGAAGGACATAAAAGCTGAAAACCACGAAGAAACAAAACAACAAAAATAGGGAGAGGTCTCTATAAAAGCAGAGGCAAAGGCAAGGCACAGAACATATCCAAGAGGTGTGTGAGTATGGCAACCAGAGGCAAGGCAACAGGGAGAGAAAGTAAGCAGGGGACAGCTTTCTGGTGTGTGCTATAACATAAGGTGCAGGGAATAGGAAAGGTATACAGAAAGATAATTTCACAGAATGATTTTGCAGTCTTCCAGCAGATGGAACTGTTTAGCTTTTCCTGAACTTGTCCTGTGTAAACTGCAGTCTGAACATGAATAACAAAACTGACCAGGCTGGATAATCTAACATTACCAGTGGAGAGGAAAAGGCTGCACTTGAAGGACACAAAAGCTGAAAACCACGAAGAAACAAAACAACAAAAATAGGGAGAGGTCTCTATAAAAGCAGAGGCAAAGGCAAGGCACAGAACATATCCAAGAGGTGTGTGAGTGTGGCAGCCAGAGAGGCAAGGCAACAGGGAGAGAAAGTAAGCAGGGGACAGCTTTCTGGTGTGTGCTATAACATAAGGTGCAGGGAATAGGAAAGGTATACAGAAAGATAATTTCACAGAATGATTTTGCAGTGCTTGTACTAGAGCACTCCACAAACAATGAAAATGGGCAAGTATTGGCTTCCCTTGTGCAAGTGTTGATGGTCTGTCAAGAAAAGACTGCAATAAAACATGTTCAGACTCAGCCCATAAACCTGCCAGATCTTACTCACTTGTAAAGAAGCTCTAATAGCTTCCCAGTTCTGAGCTGGAATGGGTCAGACCTGAAAAACCATGGTGCCTCCAAAAGGTTACACTGCTCTCAGCACCACCAGTTTCTTACAATTCATAAACAGTGTGTAGCACTTCATGTGACACAGCTTTTTGCTCCCCAAAGAACTGAGAGTCTGGTTTAACAAACAAAAGAAATCACCCGTGGAATATACTAGGAAATTTAGAAAAATTCTAAAGAAATTGTTAATTGTTAATGCTGGGGAATGGTCCTGCTCAGGGCCAGGAGTTGGACTCGATGATCCTGATGGGTCCCTTCCAACTCAACATTGAACATTAATAACAAAACTGACTATAAAACATATTCTATGTTTTATGATAACAAAATGTTGTGCTGCAGCTGAGAATTAGCATGTGTCACTGTCATGGCAAATATAATTGCATAGAGGAGAGTAAATGGAGGTTGGTTTCCTGGGGATTTTGGAGGGATGGGACAGAAACAGTGCAGGGTCAGCAAGCAGCAAGGGAGTCTTTCCTTAAGAGAGCCAGACACAGGAAGCAGAAAAAGCTGTAGAGCAGCTGAAGGCAAGGCAAGGCAAGGCTGTACTCTGACAGATTATAGCACAGACAGTGGCTCAGGAAGTGGCCATACTGAAAGCAGTAAATGTAAATTCTACTGGCCAGTAACTTCTACACAGGCATGGCCCCTGCAGAACACTGGGCTGTGGAATGGACACCAGGAGATATCCAGCAGTCATGGGGGTGGCTTCTGCCTTCTGTTTGTGTAACACACAGCAGTCCAGCAAGGTGACAATGCAGGTTGGGTGCTGCAGGAAGGGCCATGATATGCAGCTTATCCCACAGAATGGCCTGGCTCAAAATGCTGCCCAGACTTCAAGTCCTGCAGTTTGGAGTCCGTTTTCCCTCTGTGGGTCTGAAAACTGTCACCATCTACCTCTTGAGACTAGACTTCTACGGTATTATTCAGGAAAGGTGGTTTTAACTATCCTTTTAAATGAATAATGAATATGGCAAACAAATTTTAAATGGAACACACAATTACTGAATTAAGACAAAAAGATGTGAAATAAGGGCAAAAGGAGATTATAAAGGTGAACAATAAGATTATTTTACTCACTGAGAGTTTTTCCTTTGCTTGTTTAAATACAGCAGGAGCCTGGTTTGTTTCACCACCTGCTGCTGAGAAATCCAAAGAAAGACTTGATAGTTAAAGACAGTAATAATAAGCATTTCCATTCAGTACACTTGTTAGACCAATTAAATGCCTTGAAACTACTGTGCAAAGCAAGTACTTTGTGAAATACCCTGAACTGTATGCAGACATTTACTTGCCTTAAAATTTTTCTGTATTCATCTTACTTGAGGTAAAATGGTATTCTATGTGTTTTGAAGAAAATGAAATTTTGTATTCATGTTCCTAAAAGTCTAGAAACAAAAAGAAAACAGTTCCAGAAATAGCTGACAAATATAAGTTTTTGTTCAATCCTCAGAAAACATAGCATCCTGATTTTCAGGACTGTCCTCTAAAAATCAAGCTCCTTTAAATCATCCACAAATTAAAATTTTAAGAGAGGCCTCTATAGTCACCACTTTCAAAATATTAGCCAACATTCATAATGGATAGAGAGAGATTCACGGTTGAATTTTCATCCTGGTTGTGCCAACAAGGTCAGTGTGTCACGGTCAACTAAGCTCTCAAGAATTTAGAAATTCAAGGTTTATCTGGGACATCAAGAATGTTAATGCAGTATTTAATTTATTTGATACATGGTTTGAGGAAAGATCTTTCTCTTGGACTTCCATTCACACTGTTTTTGAATGGGGCAGTTTTTTGGAAAGCAGGTTATTAGCGTCACTCCAAGGCTGCTGCTTAGGAAGTGATGTGCCACTTAGCAACTAATGTGAAATCTTCTGGCACCTGTGCCAGGATTCTCTTGGTAAAAGCAGAAGTAGGACAACAATCACAAATGACAACCTTCTGCTATAAACCAAACTGTTTTCCAACTTTAAACCAACCCTAATTCCTCACACAGCAAAGGTCAGATTATTTTTTCCCATATCTTATGCAGCTCCCAGGCACAGTGAGGTTATCCCTGGTTTTCTGTCACACTACCCACTCCAGTCCAAGGTGTAGGAGAGAGAACTTGTGAGCAGGAAAAGAATGTGTAACTGCCTACTTCAGTTCTTCTGAATTTTTAAGAGAGGTGAGTACAGCAGAGCCTTCCCATGTCACACTCTACCACAGCTGTTACTGGTGGTTTGGGTCTGGTTTCCATCTCTTCTAGATAACCACAAACAGCTTCTTTCCTCCTTCCCTTGGCATTCAACCCTAACCAGTCACCACTGGGAGCTGGAAAAAAGCTGTGTAACTTGTGCCAATGTGCCTGGTAACAACCACAACTTCTCCACCTGAACACAAGATTTCTACAGGCCCCACAAACATGTTTCAGCTCAGGGGGCAACCCCACAATTGAAAACAAGAAACAGAAGCATATCATGGCCATGTCATTGTCCTGGCCTTGCCTCCTCCAAAAACACTCCCCTGATAACACACTGCACCTCACAGCACCAACAAAACCCAGGCCAGGTTGGGGGTTTCACTCATGGAGCTGAGTGAGCCAAGGCAAAGACTTCCCAACTCTCTCATCAGGGTTGGCCTTACAACTTCTTTTTCAAATGGCAAGGACAAGTCTTTCAAAAAACAGTCCCTGCCTCATAGATTTGGTCCTGTAAGTTACTGGTACTTCCCAGTGCTTACCAGTGATGTGGGAAATTTTTTTTCGGGTATTGAGGGGCATTAAGAGAAAAATGTACTTTACTGGGCCATTGTGCAAAACACAAAAGCAGATACTAACTTCTTTTGGTAGATATCTGTATCTTATGACTGGACACATTTCATTTTGAAGTCATGGTAAATGCAGTGTGGAGATTTTAACTGACTGCAACACACTCAAAGCTCTGTAGACTACACTGCCAAGAACTTTTGGGGGGCTTCATTACCCAGGCATCACTAAAGCTGACAAGACCACTCCAAACAGGATGCACTGACAGTCAAAACTGGCTTCAAAAAATGGTGCTAAATTTCACATAAAAAGAAAATGGGAGAGACACAATGTCCCTCTAGATTCCAGATCCTGAAGAGACCTGGATGACACAATCAAGCTCAGGGATATGTAAGATAATATATGACCACCTGCACTCTTAGAATATCAAACAGCACTACAGACTTTCTTATGGTCTTCCCCCAAGTCCCATCAGGAAGTATAAAAATGGGAGGTAGACAAAAATAAGGCATACTGTAATTTTTCCAGCAACAATGAGTGTGCTGAAACATTCTAAGAAACATTTTTGATCACTTTCTGGCATGGTTTCAGCTCCTCTGCTTTAGAGCTCAAAGTTCAAGCCACATTTCTGAAAGTTTTATGATCAGTCCATCTGGGTCCATCATTTTAGTTGCTCTCCAGCTCAGGACTTAAATAAGGGAGGACTTTAGTAAGGGAGACAGTTTTTGTATTAAATTTCTCACTTTGACCACTACATTTGACTAATACTAATACTGAGATCTGCCAAGGCAGCACATGTTTCAGACACAGGGCAGATTTTATCCAAGCCCATTGCTATGACTCGGTTCTCTTTGGGCTCCTAAAGGTCAGAACAGTTCAGAGCAGGTCGTGGTAGAGTACCTGAGGGCATGACAGCTCTGACCACATGGCTGTAGAAGTCTAGAGTTGAGAACACTACAAAGCCAGTGCCTTTCCCCCACCCATGTCCACAGCTTACTGAATCCCCTGGGGCTTTTGAAAGAACATGTCAATTATGAGTTGTAACTTCTGAGCTATCAAGTTGTGCTTCAGCAAGCAGCAAGAGACAGCAAGGAGAAATGTTTTAACTCTGTTTTAAAATTCCTCCCTTTTGGGTAGTTCTGGTTCAGAGCGCAAGTTAGGACAGCCCAGAGACTGCAAACTGAGGAGAAGCCATCAATGCAACACAGAGTGGACAGAAGGAGCCTTTCCTTTTATTTCTCCTGAGAGAGGGAAGCAAATGGATGAGATTCTGTCACAGGAGCAAGATGGGATTGTTAGTTCTGGTGTCCCAATGGAACACAGGCAGGATACAATCCACACTTCCTACAGCAGAAGCATGAGACCAAACCTGCTCTAAAGCATCCTCTGACTGCATTTTCACTGCTCAGACCTCCCTGCTGGGGCTGGCCTACATCCACAACAGGAGGGACTGGTGCAAAACTGCAGGGAATGACTGCCAGGCAACACTTTTGGTATTGCTGTGCTCAACCATACGATGGGTAATGAATCTTCCTGTTAATTTCTAAGCTGTGAGAAGATGCCTGTGCACTTCTGCATTGCTGTGCCTGGTTCTTCTCTTATTAGCCCTAGTTCCAAACAACCAACACTACAGCATGTGGCTGTGTTACACGACAGAAAACCTGGCTTCTCTAGGCAATTTTTTTTAAGATCACAATGAATGTCAAGATGTTCATCCTTCCACTTGGAACTCACAAGAACCATGAATAATATGTGAAAATGCTGGAAGAGTTATTTTGGTCCTCTAAATAATGATACACCTATGAAGTCGTAACAGGAATAATTTCTTTCTTCCTTTCATCTTCCTCTACCAAATATTTAAGATTTTTTGCTTGGAATGCATTTCGCAGTGTGAGCCCAGATTTCTTCTCTCTCAGCTCCATGCTGCATGTGGCTGGATTCTCCCTGTGGATTTTGACTGTACAGCATAAACATCAGTGACAGATTGGAAATTGTCAATGCAGATACATCAATAAACAAAATATAAGTCTGAAACACTTCTTATTATGCATGAGAGTAAAAAAGCAGAATAATGGAAATGCATACCATGGTTTAAGTTGCCAACATTTTCCCACCAGAAAAAAAAATAAAGCATAATTTAAAAAAAATTAAATAAACAAAAAAATCATCCACAAATTAAAGATGAGTAGAGATTCCTAGAACACCACACTCTAAGCACAATGCCAAGTTACAACCACAGCACTTGGAGGCCCAAGCAATGACAAGCATACATGATCATTGCCTCCATCAAACAAACAAACAAATACCAGGAAAGAAAGAAAGAATAAAAGAAAAATGGTACAAAAAACTAAAAAAGCAATACTATTTGTGAAGATCGATACTCTTGGAAGAAAAAAAAATAGAGAAGCTGCTAGAGCTATGAGATTTACAAAAGAAAATGTCTATGTTTGCCAGCCACATTGCATAACTGAACAGAACGCAGTCACCTGTCTGCTTCCGTTTAACACAGGAGAGATGAGTTGGTCTAGTATATTTGATAGCAGGTTTTAAAATTATTTTCCTGGAGGGAGAGTGGCCCTGAACTTCAGTTTTTTTTGCAAGTTCAGCTTTCTTATACACTGCTACGGACAAAAAGAACACAAAAACATAGAATCAGAAAAAAACCCAGCAAACCATTTCATACGATCAATATGTCAAGTGTCAGGCCCACTGCCCCACAACTCCAACCCAACATGGTGCTTCTTCTGAGGGGAACAAATCCTGTGCTGGAAGAGGGGGAGCACTGGTGCATTACCCAGTAATCATTGGGGATGTCTACAATGAAATAGGACCAGTGGAGCAGTGAGCCTTGGACATGGCTTCTCACACAGTTGTACAATATCTCATTAGAAAACACTACTGTTAATAATGCCACGGTGCACATAATCTACAACAGAGTAACCAGATAGTATGGTAAAATAGTAATAAAATAAAAAAAATTGTAATAGGAGTGTGAAATGAACCTTTTTTCCTTCTCACTTCATCTCTGGAGAGTGTGCTAGGTTCCTTTTTAGCTATTTTCCTTTCAGGAGTAGAAATCCTGCCTCTCCCAGTTTTAAAAGGTTTCTCTTTTTTATGCTTATCAAGAGATGATCTTCGCAATTCTCTTTCTGCTTTCTCCTCTTTAGGAACAGTCTCTAACTGTTCAGTCATGATGCTCCTATCATCATCTGTAGGATCAGAGCAAATTACAACAACAAACAAAAGATTAGTAACAAATGTTAACAATACTTCAGAGGAGCAGGGAAAAAATAGTTGAAGACCGAGCAGATGATTAATTTTAAAAAAGCAAACTATTTTTACCATTTTTCTGAAACATGCTGAGATTACTATTATTAACTGCAATAGTTTTGCTTTTCAATCATTATGATTTGGAAGCAAAAATATTCAACAGACAAAACAGAAAGGATAATGCACACCTTGAGTGTCTGCCCAGAGACTGTCCGTGTCCATGATGGAGTCATCAATTGTTGTTTCATCTTTGTAATCATCACACGTCTCTGTTTTGTAGTTAGTGAGCAGGATTTCTTCTCTCTGAGGTGAAGCAGGAGCCTCTCGGGAGCCTTCCTTGGGCTCAACTTCCACTTCTTCAACATCTAGCTCCTCCTCAGCCTGGGAGTCTCCTGTTTCAATGTCTTCCTGCTGAGTCGCAGCGAAACGCACGCTGTGAGAAGCAGATTCACCCTCATCAACTGTTGTCTGCACCACGGTGATAAAGTCATCCTCCACTGTCACCACTGATTCAATAATGCCTTTCAGCTCAGGCAGGGCTTCTGGGCTACCCTTGGCTCCCATTTCTTCTGCAGCAGGCTCGCCAAACTCTGGGGGCATTTCTGATACAAAATGCTGTTTATCCTCTTCTTTTGCTTCTTGCCCTGCTTCCACCTCTTCTTCCTCATATTCCTCCTCTTTCGGGGCCCCAGCTGCCAGTTCACATGGCAGCAGCTTTTGGGTTTCTGAAGGTTTCACAGCTTTGTCAAGAGTCTCTTCAGCTCCTTCTGCAAGTTGTGGTATGCTCTCCATCTGAATCTCAGCAGGCTCCTCCTGGAGAGGCTCGGCTTTTGGAAAGAGGAGCTCTGCAGAAGTCCCCTTAGCTGGTACCTGTGTAGGTATCTCTTCCCCAGACACAGGAGGTTTTGGATGTTCTGCTTTGATATCCTCTGGTTTCACAGATTCTCCATTCAAACTTTCTTGGGCTTGATCATGCTCTCCACTAGATTCATAAGATTCCTCCTTATCAACTGCCTCTTGATGTACCAGATCTGGCTTAGTTACTTTTTCCTTAATTTCAATTTCTGACAGTTTGCTGCTGTCCTTTGCAAAACAAGGCTCAGTCTTGGAAAGTACATCTGCATCCTTTGCTTCTCTGGAAAAGATGGTCTCTTCTTTCTGCTGAGTGTCTTTGGGTTCAGGCTCTGCTTTTTTAAGAGAAGCTTTGTCCTTCCCTAATGGAAGGGAAACAGCCTCACTGATCTTACTGTCCAACTTACTCTGATATTCTTGGTCAGCTCTCCTTGCGGCTACCTCCATATCATGCTTAATAGCATTGTAATCTGGTTTAATTGGAGGTTCTATATCAGCTATTTCAGCAAGTTCATGAACAACACTAAGAGTCTTCTCCTTCTCCAACAACAAACAAATAGAATCCTTCTCTATTGCTGTCTCTGAAGCAGAAATTCTGTCATACATTGTATCGGCAGGTAAATGAACTTTACTAGCCACACTTTCTTCTTTCCTTTCTAACACTCCCTCAGCTCTTGTCTTCTCTGGTTCTGCTCCTTTAATGGGACACACCTCTTTAGAGTCAACTTGATCTTCACTTTTTTCTAACACAGTATCCAGTTTGTCTTTTTTCTCCTCCTCAAAGTCCCTCACCAGACTGGACTCGCCATGCTGACCTAAAGCTCTTTCACTGAGGAAGTCTCCTTTTGATTTTTCAGCAGCTGCCAGCTTCACTTCTATTAAAGACAAGTCAGGAGCGAGGCCACGTCTCAGTTTTTCGTCTGAAAAACAGGTTTCACTTGTTAAATTCTCACTGTCCTGAACTGGAGAAGGGAGTGGTACTGTGTACTTATTGAAAACACAGTAGCCCAAGTCTTCCAGCTGACTTTCAGCTTTCAGAATTACATGGTTTTCATTTGTCACAGGTGGCAGGGCTGTGCTGCTGTCTTCCACAACAGTGTCAGAAGGAACTGGCTTCTTCTGTGCCACCTCAGCATCTGCACTCACAGAGGCTAATCTAGATCTTGTTCCTGCCAAGTCTAACATTTCAGGCAGGTCAGGAGCCAGGACAGCCCCATTTTTGTAGTAATCTTTGGCCTGGAAAGATGGTTCAGCCAAGGTCTCAGGCTGGACTTTTTCTTCTGCCATCACTTTTTCTTCTTCTGTGTGCTCATCTTCCTCTCTGCTCTCAATGGGGAAGCAGGGGGCCTTCTCCAATGCTGGTGTGGTTGCTGGCAAGTAGTCATCACCTTCATCCATACTTCCACTAGTGTTAGTTAGAATATCTGAAGCGAGGGGAGAAAGATCATGTGCACGACCAAAACTAAATCCTAGGGCTATTGAATCCAGACAGGACATGGGCAAGTTAATAGACATACTTCTCTGTTCAATTGCAGATCTCCCCCCAAGTCCCAAGCTCCTGCTTAGAGTTAGGTCATCTTTATTTTTACTGTGAAGTTCTCTCTTGTCCCCATAGACTTTGGGGTCAATAGTGAACATTCTTTCTGTTGGAGAACTGGGTTCTTCAGATGTGTCTGGTGTATAGCTCTGAGCCAGGGTACTGTACCCCATTTCACGAGCATGCACGTTCTGCTGCTGATTTAATTCCGTCTGTAATTCTTCCTCTTCCTCCTCCTCTTCATCTTCAGGTATTAGAGGACCTCTCTGATAAGGCTCATATTTACTCTCTTTAGTGTCACTTAGCTCATAGTAATCACTGCTTTGTTTCAGACCATCTGCTTTGAAGGCTTCCTCTTTCAGAGCAGAGGTTTCAAAATACTTTGACATTCCTGACTGATCCTCCTCTTCCTTCATTTGATGAGGAGCTGCAAGACTTGTCTTATCCTCAGTATCTTTTCTAACATCTTTCTCTAGAGAAGCTTCAAGAGTAGGAGTCTTCTCAGTGGTTAAAGCTGGTGCCTCAGGGGCTTTCTCTGTTACTCTGGATAACTGAGCAGTAGCAGGGTGCTCTGCTGTTTTCTCAAGGGTCAGTTCATGGCTTAACTTAGCTGGGGGTACCTGTGCGCTTTGCTGTGCCTCCTTTTTCACATCTGCTGCTACTGAGAGCCCACTTTCGTCCGTTTCTTTTTCTGCTTTGAGAGTATCAGGTGACTTTTTAGCTTCGCCATCCTTCTGAAAGTCTGTTTTGTCTAGGGAAAGTGTCTTTACTTCTGATTTTGTGGTAATTTTACCATCATCTAATATTTGAGTCTCCCCTTTATCAAAAAAGTTGAACCTTTCTTCCTCATCGCTCTCATCCTTAGTCATGTCCTTTTCCTCTCCCCATGGAGGGATTTTTGGGGTGCTTGGAGTTTTCAATCCATCTACAGTTACTGCTGAGACTTCTTGGAGAGATAATGTCCTGTCTCTGTGGATCTGTTCATCTTTACTGAGATCTTTGGCAAACAGTTGGTCAGTAGGTTCCTGATGTGGTTTGAAACTGTCTTTGAGTGAAAGCTCCTGGGGAAGAGCAGGAGATGGGCCTGAAGGAAGTTCACTTTTGGTTGCTTCTGCCTTGGGCTCTGGTAGCAATAGAGAACTTTCACCATGGCTGATGGCACCACCTTGGATATCTTTGAGGTTGTCTTGAAACTTGATAGCCATAGCTTGGTTGGTTGATGAGGGCACACCTGCAGTCCTTTCTTCCGCCCTGCTCACTTCAGGCAGCTGAGACGACAAGTGCTCTTGTTCTTGAGGAGCAGGAGGCTTAGCAGCAGGTTCTGCAACACTGGCTTCCTCTTTCTTCTGTGAATCAGTTTTCAAGATCCATTCTGACGGAGGTGAAAGCATTTTTTCTTTGTCTTTGCTCTCTGAATCCTTTTTATCTGCAGCTTCTGTTTTTGCTGACTGTGGAACTAAGGCATCGTATTTAGGTTGCTCAACAGTCTTACTGTCCTTCCCAGATTCACGTTGCTTTGTGTCTAATGGTTCTGCTGCAAAAGGGCATGTGCCCTCCTGGACACGGAATTCCATCTTCGTGGCTGCAAGTAAATCTGAAGTAATTTGTTTGGGTTTTATAGCAAAATTATTTAAAGCACTTACAGGCAGGCAGTCACGTGGCCTACAACATTTTAATATGAATGATGGAATGGAAAGGGAGAAAGATGTGAGCATGCAGCAAGGCATCCACCTAGAAATCTGCTTAAAAGTGTTAAATACTAGTTTCCTTTCAATATATAAGGTTTTCTAAGAAAAATGTGAGTTGTACTTGTATAAATGTGAGCACTGAAATGAGATGATTTCATGTAAATTCTTTGTCTTCATGATTTGTATACAACAGCAAAATCACAAATAGCCTCACTTCATTAGAAGCTTTGCTGGACTCTGTAGCTTATGTTAGTTTTGTGTTAGTCAAGTCTGAAACTTCAAAGTAATCAGCGGTACCTTTGTGTGTTGCTGATATTTAAAACATACATAGTAATACATTTCTATGTATTTTTATACATTTTCATTCTACATGCAGCCTAAACTAATGCTAAGATAATGCTAAAATAATACTAAGAAAATGCCTGCAAAGGTTTTGCAAGTTTCAGAAGAGGCTGGTTTTTAACTGTATCAACTTATAACACTTGCTCTTTGTCAAATGACCAAAATCTCACTGCTGTCATCAAACCAGCATGTGGAAATCAGCAACAGAACTATTAATACTCCCAGATCTTGAAGGTCTGGTCTTCAAAATGGCCAGTCAACTACAGCTGTAGCTGAAGTCAAAGAATACTTGGCATGTTTCTGTGACTCTAGATCAGGTGTTAATTAAGTTAATTTGAAACTAAAAAGGCTATTCTTATATTCTGCCACTTTATTTTCAGAGGGTAATACCTAGTTAAGTTTTGTTTTAATACTCACTCTGTTAATCATTAATAGCTTGATCTATTTTTAATGTCCTGTGGAAGATGATTCCTATCTCCTTGAAATCTTCCTATAATGAAAAATATGAAGAGAATGACTGCAGAACGTGGCATATCTTTCTACACTAATCTGTAAAATAGGTTTTTTGAGTTTTTTCTAAAGCTTGTTACAACTAGCATTGGGCCAACTCTGAATTTCTTCAGATCTGAATTTAATGGAGGAATCTTGTTGCTCTGATGAATCTGTTTTTAGAACAATTAGTATCTAAGTATTATTTATTAATTAAATATTTGCATATGTTAATACTGAGTCAAAAAAGCAACTGCCATTCTAAAATCTACAGGTAACCAAACTAGAAATCTACACCTACAGTAATTTTGCTCTTTTATGTTTTTACATGTGGTGACTGACTTGCAATCCCCATGAAGTACAAAGCATGGCCACTGGGCTGATATTAACCTCATTTCACAGCAATTAAATAGCTAGATACTGTTTTTCTCTATGTATCCTACTGTGTCTCTTCCTGTGGAGAAAACAAACAATACCAATGGCATCAAAGCAATTCTGACTGCCAAAGCAATTCAGTGTTCTTCAGCTGGGCCATTCAGAACACAAGCCTCCTAAATGCAGCATTCCTTAAACAGGTAGGGAGTGGGTACCTCACTACTCCATTAAAACAAAAATACTGAAGCCTAGTTCTTATGTACTGAAAGATGACTGCAGTAAACATTTTGTTCAGAGATTAAGTCTAAACTTCACCTAGTGCACCCAGTCCTAACCTTCACTTTGAAGGCAAACATCCCAGTGGAAGTGATGGAGATTTTGCCTAAGAAGGGCACTCCAGCAGGGTTAAACATTTGTAATAAAGTGGCAAACACAAAAAAATAAGAGTTCTGGCAATGACTGAGGAGAGGAGGGGTGGATTGCAATGGATGACAAGGGTATGATATAAGAAGCAATAGCTTTAAGGAAGCTAAACCAGAATGCACTGAAGCACACACAAAAAAACCAAACCAACCAAACAAAAATCCTGCACACTGCAAATGAAAACATTTCTACAGTTTAAGCATCTTTATGTCATAGTCAAAGGCGGCAAATCTGCTGTTTGAAAGAAATGCAGATGAACCTCTGCACCAAAAAGAAAAAAAAATACATATATTAGCAATGTGACTGGCAAACACATCTGAGATGGGGAAAAAAGGCTTACACAGAGGAATAAGCTTAGCTGCAAAGCAATATTTTATCATGGCAAAGTAAAAAACTCAGGAATCAGCCGCAGCAGTGGGAAACCATGTTGTCATACAGCACCTACACAATCAAATTATCCACTACACACTCTTCAAGCATAATAACAAGAGCAGTCATACTAATAAATGGGAAAAACAGAAAATGAAGCAGGCTTGGAAAGCACTGGAGAAAGCTGGAGAAGGATTTGCTGGCAGCAAACACATGCAAACTTAAGGAGAACACACCTTCCTCAGCCAAGGAAGAGGGTGTGTCTTTCAGGAGTGCTCCCACAAAGGTCACACTCTCCCTGCTGGATGCCACATTTGGCACTTTTTCTTCATGACACACTGAACCAGAATCCAAGTGACCCTCACAGAGGGCCTTTGCCTGGTCCAAAGGCTTAAGGGGCCTGTGGTCTTTCCCCACTTTCTTCCCAGGAAGAGCAGCAGGTTTCACTTCCACAGCCATCAGACTCTTTACTGGTTCTTCTTCTTCTTGGAGATGGAAATATCAGGAGACATCCCCTCCAACAGTAAACACCAAGCACACAGCTGAATAGGATTGCTTTTACATAACCCTTCCAGGACTGCCTTTACATAACCCTTTCAGCTCAATGTTTTTGATGTAAGTCTGTAAAGGACTGCCAGTACCCAGCTTCTTTTAGCCACCATGGAACTGAATTTTCCTTAGGGAAATAATCAAACCAAAAGGCTGCCTCCCCCCACACAAGCATATTTGTGCCACGAGATGAGAGCTGATAGTGTTTTACAGGCATACCTCTCCCAAGGATGACAGCGGTCAAAGAGTCTTTGGAAATGGAGATGGAATGGAATGATGGATGGCTCTGACAACACTAATGCATCAATGAACTCAAAGTACACGGATATTTTTCTAATAAATGTGCTGTTTAGTCCAGTACAAGACATTCAGCTGAGGTGGGGGAAGGTATGAGGCATTGATTTCTTTCCACTGACCTTGGTAATACAGACTGCTGAATGCCAGCAAGTCAATCTACTGTATGAATCCTGGACTTGGCAAAATACTGAGAACTTTCATAGTCATAACTGGCCTTATGCATGGCTAATGATTAATGGTTTTTGCAAGATTTCTGCCAAGTTTCCTACACTGAATGGGTTTCTAAACAATTTCTCCCTTACACTGACACCTGAAATCAGTATGTGAAAATCACTATTTTAACATAAGGACTCTTCATTTTCTTTGCTGTTTCCCCACTTATCCCCAGGCTCCTCACCATCAATTAAGACAAAGAAACCAATGAATGCAATGTATTCATATATATGTTCATCCAAATTACTAAAACATACCACTCAGCCTATAGGCTGTTAGGATCAGTATAGTAGAATCAAGAACAGTCTTTGCTTGTGCCATGGCAGAAGAATTATTAGAAAAATCTCCATTCCAGGCTTGTACTCCTGCCACTGCTACTCAGACAAAAATGACTGTGCACTATCAGTATTCCCTATGGTAATAAGTAAGGATTAAGTGTGAATCCTGTGATTCAGCAATGTACTCAAGGAGCTGACCAGCAGCCATGCTGCAGGCAACCTGATGACATCCCTGAGTTTAGAATGTGTCTCATGATGAAATATTGTGCTGAACCAGGCCTAGAACACAGCATTTTCAAATCTAAAAGTGGCTGTATCCATCCTCTTGGAATTACAAGGGCTTTGTTTATCTCCTGAGATTGATCCAGTGAAAACCAGACAATCAATCATTCGTTTCAGCTATGGCCTTAAAACAGTGATTTAAGGAACAATTGAGGCTGTGAAAATATCACTATGTAAAGAACAACACAATATTAATAACATAATTAAGGTTAGATACTGTATCTTAAATGAACAGAAGCCAGAAGATTCAGAATCAGACCTTGACCAGTACCTGAGCATTGCAGAAATATTTGCAGATTGTAAAAGCAGCCTTGCAGAACAACAGGTCTCTGGCTACAAGAGACCTTGACTTGAATAACTTGCTTTACTTTTCTTTTCCTGATTTTATGTACTTTTGTATGTGCAGCCCTCTCAATTAAAAATGCTAAGGAAAGCCTTTTATTTTACTCTGAGCAATACTCCTTCATTTCCTGGAACACTTTACACAAAGCCACGTGACTAAAAATAATTACCCAAACTTGAAAGTTTTCCTTGAATTAACAAAAGAATCATATAGCCTCTCCTTGTGCAGCAGACTCTTATGCCAAACAGACTGCTGGCCTGCAAGGACAGCTGTTTCAAACAATAGTCTCAGTTGGAAGGGCAGGAAGGATCCTTCATACACAGAAGGATCATCAAGTCCAACTCTCAAGTGACCCCCCCACACAGGGATTGAATCTTGGCATTTTAGCACCGTGCTCTCACCAGCTGAGAGGATCTCAGGGTTCCATAATGCCTATCTTTCCACTCATGATCCAGCTTACCTGCCTTTTTTCTCCTCCACATAGATGTTCTGAGATCTTACACTCTCACCAGAGGCAGATGATATGGAAGGAAGCTGCCCATGAACTGATCAGGCTGTAATGTACAGCTGCAGGCAGACAGCTAAGTAAGCCTACCCCTGTGATTTTTCTATCTCCCTACCTTCAGTTAGATATGGTGACATGAACAATCTTCAGTTATTAGTGCTGATCTCTTATTGATGCTGTTACAGTATTAGGCTGTTAATTGTGCAATTATCCTGTTAATTCTGAACAATTCTGGCTTTCTTAAAATGAGCCAGTGACCTCTTTCAGGGAGACAGTTCCATCCTCCTGAGACACAAACCTTTAGAGGATCCAGTACTATTTTTGACTTCAGCTCCCAAGACTGAGTGCTGTGAAAGGAAACTTCAACTATTTCACCTTTGAGAAGTCAGCTGTTCTGTTAGTGACTGAAGAAGATTCTCCCTTGATTTTACTTTTACATAACCCCTACTGATAAAGTACTACTTACTGATGTGCTCAGGTCATACAAACACAGGAGGTACAGAGAGGCTTTTTTCCCCTCTGTGTTTGCAGTCAGCTGGCACAATGCAAATGGAGTGTGTCCACAAAACAACTGGAAATCAAACATGACCCAATATGGCCTGAAATTACCTGTGTACACTGGGGTAGAACTTACTGACTTCACCTGCTGGAGAATTAAAGGTTCTTTAAAATTAAAATCCTTCCAGGCTATCTTTGGTATAGACATATTTTCCCCCATTGTGTAAATAATTTACTTACTTTCAGTAACAATATTGTGGCCTACTCTGTGTACTGTTCTTGGCAGTATTTCTCTAGCACAAAAAACATATTATCTTCCAGTTCTTTTAGCTAGTTGCTCCTTTTGCTTCTCCTCTAAGCCAGGCCAGAAGAACAAGATCCCTGATTTAGGTTGGAACCACGGTTACACTGACCCCAAAGCTACAGAGACAGGGAGAAACTCTTGGAGGGGCTTCACTCCCGTCTGTGGAGAAAACACAACCAGGTTTCCCTCCCCAGAAGGCAGCAACGCCAGGAACAAAAAGAATGGAATGGATGGCAGGTGAGTAGAGGGGAAGAGGAACCAAACGGGACCATGCTCAGTTCACCTTCATCATGGCCCAACAAGACCTCTGTGCTCTTCACTGAGGCACTGGGGGGTGTACTAGAGCCAGTCCACTGTGAGCTGAACAAAGGGTGCTCATAGTACTCCTCATCTGAAAGGCAGGGCTCCTCCTTGGGCACAGACACTGAAATGGAGGGGGCCAGGTGCCTCTCCCTGCTGGCAGCAGGCCCACAGCCAGGGCAGTGCTGGAGCAGCCCCACCTTATCCTCTGCCCCTGCATTTACAAACACACACAGACAAAGGCTGCAGGACAGACAGACACACAGGAAAAATAAAGCAGGATGGACACATGCTCTAGCACCAGCAGCCACTGTGTCGTGCTGGAGTGGGTGACACCAGCCAGGCTGTGGGTTAATGCAGGATGAGGAATGAGGCAGTCGTGCATTTTAACACGTGGAGCATGATCCCGTTCTACTGGGTCTAACATCAGAAACCAATCCTAGGAGTAGGTGCATTTCAAAACTACACACTAATTGCTTAGAACACATGCTGTGCACAAACCACACCTCACACTATACTCATATGTATTACACACCTGACTGACTGTACTAAAAACCTCTGAAGTGTCCTGACATAGCTGTATTCCTCACAGTCAACAGATTTAGTGCTTAAAAGTATAAAATTTAAAAAGATCTTTAATTAAAAAGAAAACCAGTTTACATTTTGGCCAGTGGTGACTTTATTTTTCACTGTACCTGTTTCAAAATTCCCCACTTTTCTTTTTCCTATAAATAAATAGCATTTAAACAACAAAAAATCCCCTTCCCCAAATAGCTATCTACCTTTTTTCCCCTAATAAAGGACACAATGCTGCCCACAGCAGTCTCTGTTAGTCCTATATTTTATGCTGTTGCATCATGTTTCCATGAGTGAACTAGCTCCCACCTCAGTGTTTGCTACTGCTTTGGAATGACAGGCTTATTCCCATCACTGTAGCCTTGCAGAAAATCACATTAGGGGGACTACACCAGCTACTGACAAGTACAGGGAGGGGCAGTTTTCACAAGACAAAGAAAAATAACACTTCCCAATGAAAATGGCTGTCCTACCACCTCATCTATACAAGACTAGAGGGGAGACTTGGGACCTCCTGTAGGTGGAGGAATGTTCTCATCACAAATAAAGCTATGAAAAACTAAACATCTAGTGCTAGAGAAAAGATGTTCAAGTCCATTCTCAGTGTATGATACCTGGTAATTTGATGAACACTGATTCACGGGGTGCCTTAAGCAGCTGCAGCTGTTCCACTGGATTTCCTACCAGCTTCAAGTACAAGTCCATACTTTGTGTCCCTGCTCTTTCTAAAGGCAATTATAACTTACAGGATTTCTCTCAGGGCCCCCAAAACTGTCACTCTTAGATCCAAAACACTGTCAGAAAGCAAGGCTTTAACACAGGCAGTGTAACAGATCTCTTTGTGGGATACCAAAACAAGAGGGCTCAGGAATGCTACCCTAACTGTAATTACCCAAGCCTTGGAAACTATTTTGATCCAAAACAATCCCATTTATAAGAGCTTTAAGGTTCTTCCTAGCAAACAACAATAGGTTTTAAGGTTTTTTTCTATAGTACATAATGACAAAACAACATCTGTGTCTTTACAAAAAGCTCCTCTGCTTTCTCAAGTAACTGGCAGCAAGTGTCCTGTAATGGCATGGCATGGATTTCTTCTTCCTGGGAAAGGATTGCTGTAGGAGAAACTAATTCCATGGATCCATGTTTAAGACTGGTGCCAGCCCTTAGGATGGCTGGGACCAAAGACATGCTGTGTGCACAAAGCATCCACATGCAACTCAGTTAGGAGAACTGTATTCACAGTTTCCTCCAGGGAACAAAGAGTGCACAAACCACTGAAAATTTGGCTGCTTCTCTTCTGTAGTGGAATCCAACCCCCATACTCAGGGGTTTATGCAATATTAAAAGAAGCAGGTGTGGAAAGAAAACCTGGCAGCCCACTTCTGCCAAGCAGGAAGCTCTGCAGAGCACTGCAGTAGGAAATGCTAAGCACAGCATTGTGCCCAAGCTTCCCATTTTTCCCTAGTACTTAAGAGCCAAAAACAACGTTTCAGGGAATAGTCTCTATCTATTTGCAGTGCAGAACCTGTGGATTTCTTCTCCACAGAAACATCTACAACATTCTCTAACAGATTTGAGGGGTTCAGAGTTTGCAAAAGGCAGATTACGGGGGGTGAGCCCACAGTTCAGGGCACAAGAGACCAGGAATTAACTCCCTCCTAAATCCAAGAAGGTTCAAAACTTCAACTCCCCCTTCTCTGCAGAGTGCCCTCACACCAGCCCATGAATTACTGAAGACAAGAGCTGAATGAGCAGAAGCACTTGCCACTTATTCAGCTGGAACTAGGACATGAAAAAAAGAAGGGGAAGGTTGATATGGTCAAGAAGCTGAACACAGAGAAGGAAGATGTGCAGAAGGGGAGGTTCTCCTTCCAGCTGTGGGCTTATTTATCCAGGGGCTCTTCAAAAGCAAAATGCATCAACAAGAGTGAAGGTGAACTCTCAGCATTTGTCCATACTGTTGCAAACAAGGCTGAAAATCCCTTCTTTCTAGGCTCTGAACAGACTGTAGGAGAGAAAACAGAGGCCTTGCCTCTGCTCCTTAAAACTGCAGGAACTGACAGCAGTAAAAATGATTAATTAATACACACATTGTGATGGTCCAAAATCACCAGGACAGCAAAGTCTGCTGCTGTTTGGGGCTGTTACATCTGTGGCTATTTTACAGATTTAAATTGTTTTTTTATCAGTTTGCAGAAAGATATTTTCAGAATTAATGCAGATAATTTCATTAACAGGATAATGATGTCTTCTAAGGAGGCTATGCTTTTATTTCAGCAACAAGAAAAATGCTTTGTTATTACAGTCCCTTCTAATCTTTTCCGTCTCAATACATGGGAAAATCCCTAATGCATTTTCAAGTCCGAGATTAAAAACACTTCTCACAAAGGCTAATTCTGCTTTATTTTCCTTGTATTTTTGAGAATGCCTTTTAAGAAGTAATTTTCACTGTCAACAGATCCATTTTCATACAAGACGTGATTCTTTTCAGTTTACAAAACACTCTTATTTGGTATATAAAGGCTAACCTGCCTATTTCAAAGTGGAAGACAGTCCATCAGAGGCACTCTTCTTTTCCTTAATGTTTAAATTTTTTTACATGAAGATGTTGTTGACCATCATCAAAAGGCAAAGAGCAGAAAAGAAAATAGAATATTGCATCAGTCCTGCAAGAGCAGATACAACTGATAAAAGGATTAGAGGTTGCTAGGAAGAATTTAATTTCCTGAACAAAATTATGACATTATAGTTAAAATAAATATAATAATTTTAATAAGGCAAATCAGTTCTCTTACCTGCTGCAGCAGTAAAAAGGGACAGGTTCATTTGAATGTTTTCCTGCAGCCAAATCAAAGAAACCTACATCCAGCCGACTCCTTTCTCTCATGAAATAAACCTGACCCACAAACCTCTCTGTCTTTCCTACCTTTTTTTTTTTTTAATTTGTGTTTGCTGCATGGCTGGCCACATCCACCTTTGTCAGTCTACAACAGTGATTTCCTTCCTACATTGACTGAAGAAGTCTCTTGGATTCAAAGCAATGCGACACACACTGACAAGTGCATTAGGAAGAGCTTCTAGGAGAAGGGGAAAAAAAGGTCTGAGGCAGACACACCAAGTGCTCACCTTTTTTGTTCAATTAATTAATAAATTGTATTTTACTAAGCAGAAAGATGGACAATGTAAAGATGCATGAGGATGGATTGCCAGATGATATAGGGAGCAGGAGCTTTAAACAAGTACAGTAAAACTGGGTCAAACCCTACTGAAGCAAACTCTTCTACATGGGAACTTTGCCTGAATAAAATTGACAGGTCTGGCTCACTCAGGTCAGCTAAAACTGAAATTAATCACAGAAAATAAGGACTGTATATCCTAATACAGAGCAGAGCACAAGATTTTTACTACCATTTTTACTACACTGAACTGACAAAACTGATATTTTTGTAAAAAGCAACACAATACATTTGTAGTGGAATTATTTCCAAGTTCTTTCTGTTGCTTCAAACAACTCTACTGTGAGTTCCTGTTTGAGAGCCAGACATAAACAAGAAGCTTCCAGCACAATTCATTAAAGACTCAGGACATCACTTCTATCCATACTTCCCTTACAAAACGGCCATCTGCTCTTAAAAATGAAGCACTGAATCAAAATCTTCCATGTTGTGGAAAAGTCTCTTTCGACTAATGTTAAAGAAAATTATTTGAAAGTTATTAAAAACCATGACATTGTGTGTAAATCATTGAAACATCTCCCAAGCACTGTCCTTTCAGCCCTTGTAACCACCTCTGCAGGGCAAGTGCTATTATATTAATTCAATTCTACATGCTAGGAAAGAGAAAAGCTACAATGTTCAGTGACTTGCTGAGTCATTTGCACAGCTGGGAGCTGCAGTCTGGCAGTAGATAATAACCTCAAGTTGTAGAGTGTTTTCCACCTTCCTGTGTTAGTACAACCAGCAAAATGCTTTCCATTGGCTGTGGGGCCAGTCTACAACCTCCTGTCAATTAAACAATATAAGTACTTTATAAAATCCTAAAATACATGGAAATATACAGCTGATATAAGCAGCAAACAAAGCCAAACTTAAACCTGAGGGTAATGGAAGAATTTGACATTGGCCTGAAGCAGAACAAGCCTTTTACCATGATATCAAAAATAATGACAAAGCCCTGGTAACAATTCTAAAAATCTCTGCTAATGCCTCACCTGTTCTCTTTTCAATTAACAGTTTTGATTGCCATTACCTCTGTGTGATGAGTCTAGGAACTGTTGTATTGTTTTTTAAACACAAAACAGGCAGATTTTTTATTTAAAAAAACAACAACAAATTACTCAAGTTCTTTATAACTGTTACTAACACACCCAGTAGGCCCTTCCAGTAGAGTGGACTGATAAATGTTGTTGTTAACACAGCCTGTAATTTCATTGTGTCAAAAATGACTGCGTGATGGAACATGCCTAATTGCAGTGCCCTCATTAACTGAGTCAGAGTATGCTAGCATGTGAAATAGCAACCATCTACTTGCAAAATTCATAGAGGCTCTGTGTTAAAATACCAACAAAGTTTGTTCAGCAGATGATAGGAAATTATTTTCATGTGCTTATGTAACAAAAAGAAAGAAAATGCTGAAAGAAAATCCAAGAAGGAAGTAAATGGAGACATAAAAATGTGACTGACATGAGTTCAACTGACAGTCCCCTGGAGATTCTGAACCCAAATCCTCTTATCCCCATGATACAGCTCAATTTGAACACACTGCTATCTCCCTATGCTGCTGGCCTTGATGCAGCAGTTGTCTTCTGCTGAACAAAGCACTCACGCACACGCCTACACTGCGGCAGCTTCGCTGGGATTCAGGCCTCTGCTCAACATCAAGGCAACACTTCACTTCTTTGCTGGAGGAGGTTTCAGCAGGAGGAAAATGCAGTGATCACGGGCTACTGAAACTGAACACTCGTGCAGAACAGAATAGAAATTTGCTTTGTAAGACTAGAATGTGACTGCTGCACTTTGTGTGCAGAACTTCCAATACATGCAGGCACTGGAACATGAATTACAGGTCAAGGGCCAAAGAAATGATCCAGCTCTGAATCTCCTTGCTTTCATGCATTTAAGATTCCAGACCAAAATGCAATGGTAATATTAAAAATGCAGCCAAACACATCTCAAGAAACAAACAATGACCTATACTTAATCACAGTTTTGGTGACCACACTGGAACAGCAGTGGCTCATATTGCATACAACAGACAAAAAAGTGAGCAACACTATCTCTTTTTCTTTAGCATGGATGTACTTAGCATATCCCTCAGCTACCTCTGTGCATGCATCTACCTCATCCATGCACTGTAGCTGGTTTGCAGATGGGGAGTTATTGCTGAGAATGCCTTATTTTTCCACATGAGAAATATCTCCACTGCAGAAAGTATCTCCATTTTCCGATTCCCCCATCCTTTAGATTGATGTCTCATCCCTCTGCTGACAGCTCTGCACTGCAATGTCCAGGAGACCCTTACCTTCCTCCAGAACTCCAGTCTGCTCGGAAGCTGGTGATGGAGGTGGGGAAGGAGGCAGGTTGGCTGACTCTTCAACTGCTAGAAATCAAACAGTGAAAATGAGATAAAGTCATTAATTCCAGGAAGACCAATACATGATGTAAGCTGCAGTCAGCCTGTTCTGCCCAGCTGAGGAATTATCTGATGGGGACTCATGCCTGCCAGATTTTTAGACAGACCCTTACAGAATGCATTGACTTTAAGAAATTACAATAAAAGGATTTATTCTTCTGTTGTTGGTTCATTTTCTAATGGCATGAATTACTTACAAAATTCTGGTTACAAAGCACAATATAAAAATCAAATACAAGATACTCTTTTAAATCAGTACTGACTCTTAAAAAGCATTCAGTTACCCAAGGCAACAACAAAAAAAAACATCTGAGCAGAGAGGTATTATAAATTCACACCAACTATCAGAAACTGGCACCCAATCTCTTTAATCCACCTTCAGTACATGAAAAAACTCCATTCTCCACACTTCTTTTCTTCTGCTGCGTTCAAGGTTAATCGCAGAACACATGCAAATATTGCTTGTCTAAATGCAAAAGATATCAGCACAGGGAACTTATATCACCAGTGACATAACAGTGATTCAGCTGAGCAAGGCACAGTGAAAACTTAGATGCTCTTGGACTGGGATTTACATTAATTCCCAGTCATGAGACCAGATGCTGAAAATAATTTTTGTTTCAATTACTTCAATTCAAGTATGTTGAAATTCTAAACAAGCTTCTTAAATGAACTCAACATGACCTTTGCATTTGATCTCATATCAATCACTTTGAGAATTTTTTTCTCTAAAAACAGGTCCACTCCTGAGGCTTAACCAATGCATCAAAAAAAACCCCAAAAAACCCAAAAAACAACAACCAAATCTGTTTTAACAGATCTGTCTTATCAACAGCACCTTTCAACAGGCAGATCTCAGTTTACTGTTCAAGGCTTCTTTCCAAGCACAGGAAGGCCACTTTCAAAGCCCCAGCAAAATTTTCCAGGCTTCCTCCTGTTGATTTCAGTGTGATTTGGAAAAGATCATATGTGACTTGTCCTTAAGATGTGCTGTCCAGGGACAGAGTATTTATAAACTCATCACAATGCATCTGACCACAGGAACTGTAACACCAACAGTTGTTAACTGAAGACATCCTTCTCACAATGTCTTTTAAATTACTTATCTCACTAGATGGAAGTGAATGTCCATTTTGCCTCTCCAAGGCCTGAGTGAAGTGATTTGGAGAATTGGGGTCTTCCATGTGAAACTGAGTCTCTGCAAAGAAGGGATTACCAAGCAACACAGCTCCCTGCTGCAGTTCTAAGTTAGTTCAATGAAGCAAACAACCGTGGGAACCAAATTTCCAATAAATATTCTGAATTACTCATTGACTTTAATTCATTCCTAGGCAAGGCCAAGCACTGCACCAAAACAAGCAGATTACCTGCAGGGAAAACACTGCAGGGCATTGTTTTGATTTAATCACAATGAACATGCACTCAGCAGAATCTATCCCAGGACAGGCTTGCATGACTTCCTTACCTCAAGATGAAGTATGTCCTTTCTCTGGCCTTTGGTGGACATGTTTTGAACTACTGCAAAAGTTTTCTGGCAAGGAGCAAGCACTTTAGGTACAAATGGCTGTATACCTACCTTCTTTTATAGATATACACACACTCACAGGTATATTTCAGACATTTTAAACAAAGGAGGCAAGAGGAGGATGGAGACACAGCATGGACCAGTGGCATTCTTACCCTTTCCAGTACAGACCGCTGGAATTTGCTTTTACCACGTGACTCCTTCTTCCACAATCTGCCCTCACTCTACCTGGTGCTCTCAACCTGGTGTGCCCCATTCCCTTCTGCTTCCTGTGGAGGTGCTCCCCCTCCATCTAATTGAGCAGCTACCACCCAACCAGCAAAGCCTCACTTTCTTTTTATGTGTCACTCCATCTTTGCCTCTTCAGACGTTAATCCTTCATGTTGTACAGCTGAACACAAACAGTCCTGACCAACATGATGACAAAACCCTACCACCAAACACATTCATGGTTGAGCTACTCAACCATGAGTCAAAAACAAGGTGGAGAACTGCTGTTAGGGTCAAACAGGGAATGAGACAGTCGCAGGGCCATGAAGAACAAGGATCCTGCCACAGTCCTGTGGTTCCAGCATTTATCCAGTGGTGGCTGTGGTTTAACAACCACAACCATAAGCAATGTGAATACACAGCTGGAACTGCATCTTTGAATATACATACAGACATTTGCAGACACAAGGATACCTGGAACATTCTTTGTCTCATTTTACCTAAAGGTAGTGATCCAGGCTGATCTTTGTGCTGGGCTTCTTTTTCCTGTTCACCTTTCAGGACTGCTACAGCTTCAGCTGTTACTACTTGTACTATCCTCGCAGACACTTCTTCTGTGGCAGTAGCAAAGTCAGAAAAAAAGAAAGAAAAGCATGCTAATCAGAATGGTGTTTTAAAATCAGAAAGATTAGCTTAAACAATAAAAAAACAGAGGCTGAATTAATCCATTTTTAAAAGGTAATCTTTTTTCCTGAAATATAAGGAAATCATTAAAAATAAAAGAGACGAACCAGATATTCCAAAGGTTTCAGTGGAAAATGCCAAGTATTTATAAAAATCAGGAGCTTGCTGTAATCAGGATGCACAAAGCATCATTATTAAATGTTCTTTCTATTAAGGACAATGTGCAGCAACTGCAGTATTTTCAGACAATCATCTATTAAATGTCTAGAAAAATGTCTGTAGGTATTGTTTTGCAAAGAGGGACAGAATGGGTAGCTGAGTAATGTAATTTTTTGACATTTAATATACAAAGCTAGCTGCATTCCAACATGCCCTTTGGACTGTAATTCCTCTTCAGCAGCACACAGTATGCATGAAGGGCACTTCCCAGACAGCCGTCTATGCTGGTGAAGGACTTGAAGGGCCAAATAACATTCCTGCATGGGGAAAATCAATACTTCATCTTCCTCACCCCTTTGAAGACTGCCACAAGCTTTATTTAAACAGTAGGTCTGAGTACCATGCGGAGGGATGGCAGAGAATGACATTTTTTTTGGTGGAATGGGTTCCTTGCTGCTGGCCCCCGGCCTGCTCTGTGCACGGAGCTGACTCAGCACTGCATGCTTGACAGAGCTGGGTGCCACAGAACCCACACTCTGCTCTTCCCCACTGCCCACAAGGTGCAGCACACCTGAGAAGGGCTGAGAACTGCCTGCTCTGGTGAGCAGAATGTAGTAGTAGGACCACTCAAGGAGTGAATTCTTCCAAACTGAGAAACCGTCTCAGCTTGACTCCAGTCCCACTCAAAGGTGCAGTGAAATGTCATCAGGCACATAGCTGCGTGTGGAAGCAACCAGAGAAATTTCTTCCCCTCTGGAAGTTCAGGTACCTTTGATGTAACAAATCAAGATGTTAAGGCTGGTCCAGCAGCATTCAGAGAGCAAAGGGTTTGTGGTTCTTATCTGTGTGTGAGTCTGCTCTCCCTTAGTCATTAATCAATACAATTCTCTCTCTCAGCCAAACTCAGGGGAAATAAACCCCTTCCCTCTCCAGCTATATCCAAGTGCTGTCTGACAGCTGTTTCCAACACAGATGGAGCTGACCCCAGGGAAGGCCACAAGCTGCACAGTCACAACCCACCAGCTGCACAGCTGGGCACACCTGGGAACAGAGCACAACTTCCCTGCTTCTCCAGCCCATGTGTGGAGACAGAGGTTTGTAATGGCAGATGTCAATACACCCTGCTCCTGCCAGAGCCCCCATTAGTCACCATCCTGAGGGCAGGAATAAAAGCTCTGCTCACTCATTACCACATCCTTCAGGCAAGAACTGGCTGGGAAGGGCAAGTATGTTTAAATCAATGCCCTACATGTAACTTCACAGCAACCACTCCGACAAGGGACTGTCCATTAGATTAATAATGATTTATTTTCACACTTACCCTTATAGAATTCCCTTGTATTTTTAATGTGAAGTTATTCCTCTTCATTTGTCCTTTAGAAAAGCCAATTGTTTTTACCAAAAAACACAGATGTGAATTACCACAGCCATGTTTGTTTAAAACCAAAGTGCTAAGTTAATCTTTCTTTTACACAAACTATTTAACAAGATATTAGAAATCCCCACCCACTGGCAAAGAACATTCCTAATTGTTGGTGACTATACCTTACAATTCACTGCACTCCTGGCTGGTCACCTGGAGGGCAGTAACTGCAACAGTTCCATTGGCTGCTGCCAACAGCAAAAGTAGATGGACAAATACACCACAACAGCTACCAAGCAATGAAAAAACCAAGATGATTTGAAAAACATTAATTTAAAAAAAAAACATTTGAAATACATGGATATAAACTTGAGGATAAATTCAGGTTAGAAATCTAAAGATGCTGCTTTCCTACTGTCAGGGGTGAGAAGTTCTGGCAGCCTTCCACATTGGACGAAACAAATCAAGTGTTTTTTGAGATGAGGCTACATATGATAAAGGTGCCTGTAGGAGGAGGAGAAAACAAATAGCAGCTCAAGTTCTGCTCTTCTGTTTAACAACACAACCCTAATAAGAGATGAAACTCCCCTCTGTGGTTAAGTAGATCAAATGGAGCACCATAACCCCACCAATCAAGTCATGTATCCAGCCAGTCCTATAGATCAAAGAACAGGGATATTGATTTAAAGCCCAGCAATCTTCCCAGCTGCCTTTCAGGGGCCTGCACGTCATTTTGGGGCTTTGCACCTCATTTTGGGCTGCTTCCACACCTGCTGGACGCTGCAGGTGCTTCTTGCCACCTCTTGGTTCCTTCCTCGTGAGAGAAACACAAAGCAGACGTTTTCCAGACTCTCACACGGTGCTGCTGCTGCAGACCAGTGGACTGGACACAAATCTGGAATCCTTACAGGTCCTGACAGTTCCCTGTGTTGTGAGGCACACGCAGCCTGCAAAGCAGGAGCTGGGAAAACCTGGGAGAATGAACCTGCGGCGTGGCCCATCCTCCTGCTGCAGACACACGGGCCCTCCCCACACCACAGCACCTTCCATGGGCTGGAGAGAGACAAACTGCTCTTCCAGAAAGCATCCTTGGATAGCTGGTGTATTCCTGTTTCAGAGCAGGAAAGAGCATCACCCTGACAGCTCTGGTGAGCATGGAGGACAGCACAGAGCTTCACTGAGTGCCATGGCTACAGAAGACCTCACACCAATTCCTGCCACCTGAAGGATGTGACACATGGTCCTCCTGTTAAAACTTCCACCAAGCTACTAATCACAACACCACAGACAAAAGCAACATCATCAAGACTATACTATTGGCTCAGATGAACAAATCAAGACTCAGTGAAGAAGACTGTTAAAAGAATCAATTTTTGAAGCTTATATTCACATGAAAATTTTAACTAAAGGCTCCAACTAATTTCTGATATAGAATACGCAAACCTGTATCAGCTTTAGTACCCTGGAGCATATCCAAAGGAAATCCCCTTGGTGAACTGCCTTCCATCAGCCAAGCTACTGCAACCCTCCTCCCAGCAGGGTCAAGATAAATCATCAAAAATTGCCTCCTTTTTAATAAAATTTGTACTTGCTCCCATCCAGCCTGGTTCTGTAGTACAAATGGGCTCCACAAGCTCAGAAGGCAGTTCTCACCCTCTCAGCTCTCTCCCTGATTTAATTTGCTTGGGACAAAGATAATGCTCCACAGGGAGCTCTGAGGGAGGGTGAAAGGTTGTCTCCTGATAAATAGAAATTTCTATTTCGGGCTAGGCAAAATAAGTAAATAAAAATACAAATGGCCTCTGGGCTTGTATGTTTTGTTCAGTTTGTTTTGTTTGGCAGTGTTCTTTAATCAAGAAAGGCTTATTTCTGAACACTCTGCTGATGGATATTTTGGGTGACACAGGGGGCATGGGCAGTTCATCAGAACAGAGCATTTGCCATACATGACTGCTGCAAAAGGACAGACTTCTCTGTACTAATGGACACTATAAATAGAAGATCCAGTGGGTAAGTCAAATCCTCACAGGGCTGCTATTGAGACTTTTCATAGTTTTCTTATGGTTCAGTTAAAGTTCAAGGCAGCCTAATGATAAAGAACTAACAACAACAAAACAAAAACAAAAACAAAAAAAACCAAAAAAAAAACAAACTACCAAAGATGCAGACAAGACCAAAAAAAGGAGAAAATTAGGCAGCTTGAATGCTGTAGATGCTGGGCTATGTATTCACTAGACATGGTTTTACTTGTAGACATTTATTTTCCATCTCTTTAAACAGTCAGACTCTCTCTGACTCTAGTTCATTCCACAGAAATGGCACTAACATACAAAACAAGTTACAACAAATAGATTTCTTTCTTAAAAGCAACAAGGAACACGGCTTTACCTTAGACTCCAGCAGAACAAAGAACAGCAACATGCCTTTTCTTTGCATTTTGCAGAGAATAAAATGTTGCTCCTTTTACCAAAATGTCAGCTGTTCATGATACAGAACAGAGATGGAGCTTCACAGCTTGATTTTAGGGAATACAGTACCCTAAGGTATAGGCAGTCCTTGAATGGGATGTCCATAACAGGGAGAAAGCACAGTGAAAACCCTCAGCATGAGCTCTCCAAAGCCCTGACAGGGAGCAGGTTGAGCTGAGAGGCCAGGGGCTGACATACCAGGATGGTGGCTCTGCTGCTCCCTCAAAGGCCACTTCAGAGCACACTCCAACAGGGCTGCCAGGTCAGCTCTGCCATGGCACCTCTGTGGCACGAACAGAGGACTCTGCCCTGCTGAGAGGACAGAGCCCTGTCTGAGGCACTACACTAATTTAAACCAAAGTTAAAACTCAAACAAATTAAGCACTCTGTGCTCCTGGTTTTGGAAGTCAGCCCAATTCTTCTACATACCCCAGCATACCAAACAGGAGATCAGGAATCTCTGCATCCCAGAGATGACTCAGGGACACAAACTCTTTCCAGAGTGCTAAGATGCACAGAGGATGCTGAACCAGCTGTGATGGGGAGCCACAGCCTTCCCTCGTGGCTGTGATTAGAAGACCTGCTGCCTCCAAAGGCTGCTGCCTTCCTCACCCACAGGAGCTGCCCAATCCCCAGTCCAGCCACTCTAGCACTGAGAATTACACCACAGCAGGCATCATTCCTGCACTCCCTCCTCAAGTACACCCACAGGAGCTGCCCAATCCCCAGTCAGCCACTCCAGCACTGAGAATTACACCACAGCAGGCATCATTCCTGCACTCCCTCCTCATAGCTGAGGCCCCCTTCCCAGACAGAGACTCAGACAGGGCTGGTAAATGAGGTTACATGCCAAAGACTGGCTGCAGCACGATGCAGTACTTGGGATCAGATCCTGTACAAGGCCAAGATGTCATTTCAAAGCTCTCCTTCGTTCCTTATTGATCCTGCTGCATTTGTCACTGGGCTGCAGATGTCTCCACTGGCACATTACCTACAATACTTCTATTTCCCATGACAGCTTTCCATTCCATTAACTTTTATAACAGACATGTTTACCAGCCCCAGAGACAGATATACAGATGGGGCAAGAGTCTTTTAAAATAGGTGTCTGAGCTTTCAGGCCCTGACATGAACATTTCCACAAAATAGTTTTTAAAAATATATTTTTTTAAAATCTGCAACTATAAAGGCAAGAGCGAATATCAGATCTGTGAGACATCTCCACAGTGATGTGTGATGTCTGTTCTTTAAGTGCCCTTTTAATGGTTGTCCTTCAGCCTCTAGCACTTTTTCCTCTTTCCCTTCCAACCTACCACAACCTCAGACTCAACTCATGGAGAAGCTGAGTTTCTATGAACATCACTTCTTAGGCGAAACTGTTCAGCTGTTTTGTTTCATCCAGCAATGCCTTTTATCTTCTCTCCCCTATCCCTCTGTGCAATGCTGTGTGATTACTCTGAGGACTGGTTGTGACAGGATGGGCAGGGCTCACAGCCTCTCCCTGCCTCACAGGTATGTGACACCGATGCAAGGATCCTTGGGAGCTGGCACAGCCCGCCCTGAGAACAGCTTGCTAGTCACCTCATGTAACAGTGTTTGTGATTTCTCAGGCCAGCGTTGCTCCAGTCAGATCAGAGTTTTTCTCCTCAGCTCTTCTCCTCTCCTTCCTGCAGTCACCTGTGTTTCATGACTTCCATTCAGCAAGACCACAGGGCCTACTTATCTATTGCTTTTTCCACCTTGAGAACCCATTTCACAGCAACAAGGGACAGTGCCTCCTAACATGAAATGCATATCACATCTCCACAATTTCATCAGGACAGTCTTCCCAGACTAGAGCAGCATCACACCTTCCTCTTTCTGTCAACAGCTCTACCCAATGCCACCAGGGTGGCAGCAGGACTTTGAGTTTCCTGTGGCCACAGAAGATCTCTGTAAAGCATAACTTGTTTAAGGCATAACTGAAGTTTACCATGCTTCAACCATATGGTCATTGTCATTTCTGGGCTGAATATTTTGAACTGATGCATTATGCACCAGACTGAAAGAATCCTTCTTGAGGGAATAAAACTGTTCTTTTAGAAAGCAGAGGGAAGGATTCCTGTTCTAGGAAGAGGTAAGGTGAACACCTTCAAATCCAATTCTCCAAATAAAGGATTGCAGCTCAGTAGAAGACACAAATAACCAACTGCCTGATGAGTACCGTGCAGAATCGCTGCTCTTATTTGCTTTAATTTATCTCCTAAGCATTCTAGCCCCTTCTGCTCCAGGAGAAAACCAAAGAAAAGGGATGACAGGAAGGAAGGACAGAAAGAAGGAGACTGCAAATTGTGTCAAAACTTCACACACATTCAACCATTCACCCATCAAACACCTACCAAGAAAAAACAGTGAGCTCAGTTAAAGGGTAATTAATGTTCCTGGAGCACTGAGGCAGAAGAAGGGATTAAAAAACTCTGCGATGAGATGGAAAGGATAAAATAATATGTTTCATTAATTTTGCTACATTTTAGGGAAAGAACACAGGCAGAGCACAACAAAAGGATTAGCTACATGTATACTTGCAGAATTGTGAAAACAAAGCAATTTCAGTCAAGATGTGCCTGTCAAAATCCTCAGTGGGATTCAGAGCAGTTTCCAAGGTAACCAGCACTAATTGTTGGCACAGTGCAATTGAGTCAACAACAAAAGCACAAAGCAACCTGCACCGCCTTGTGAGGCAAAACACCCCACATATTCCTGCAGAAAGAAAAGATACCAAATGGCTATTTGCTGTCTTTGATGATGTGAAAAGCAAAACAGGACCTATGGATTTTTTCCCCCTGGGTACTGCAGTTCCAAGTGCAGGCAGGCTATAAACCAAATAGCTATTCGATTTGTTTAGAGGCATTAGCCAGTCCCCTAAGGACAGGTCCTGAATCCATGCACAGCTCTCCTGGAAGCTGGTGGATGACTTGTTTCACTCAAGACTACTGAAATGTTGGAGAAAAAAAAAGATGCAGGCATCACCCAGTGGCATTTGGGGTGGAAAAACTGAAGATACACCTTGGACTTCATCTCTGGGATCACAACAGCTCTAAATACTGCTTTTTTGCATGCAGATTAAAAGACAAATGCACAGCAGCTATCAAAGTATTATGAATAAGTTATATAAACGCCCAAAAGTGCCAACAGATTAGTGCTTGAGATTGAAGAAAAAAGCCCTAACATAGCTTTACAGAATTCAAATACTGGCTTTCAAACGGCTTTTGTGAGTGTAAATATTTTGCTGTAAGTAGGTCCTTGATCTGGATGTTGGCAATATTAACAATAATTGGCAGGAGTTATGAAGGCAAATAATATGAACATCAGCTTTTAAATTAAATGCAGCCACAACACAACAGGAAGGTATCATTTCCCTAATAAACTTGTTGACTTTAAGCTACTGCAGCATCCATGAGGATAGTGACAGATTAATTTAATCACCAGCATTCACCAGCTAACCAGCAGAACAGGCCAGAAAAGGTCTGTGTTTTGGGAAAGAAAGAGCTTTGACAGTTTAATGCATTGGATTCCCAAGGTACAAACATTCAGATTAATGCTGGGGAAAGATGCACTGCAGTCACTTTGTGAGAAGGGCACGAACAGGTGAGCTAAAGCTGGGTATCAGCAGCTTCATACCCTGGTGAGCCCCACTGCAAATCCTGTATTTTGGAGTATTCAACAGCCCCCCTTCTGTCCTCAAACTCCAGACTGCAAATCTGAACTACCACCACCCAGCTCCTTAACACTTTTGAACGTGATGATCTTGGAGGTCTTTTCCAACCTCAGTGATTCTATGATTTTGTGCTATCTGCTTTATATCAGAGTAAATGTGGTGCACAGCTGGAGTCCTGGCTGCAGCTGAGCAGTGCTGGCCTGGCTGTGCTCTGCCACAAACACAGGGTGGCTTTCCTGGGCACCCTCAGCTGCTCTGCAGCACTCAGGGAAGCAGCAGGGAAGCTCAGGCTGTCTGTCCTTGGATTGCTTCCACATGTTCTGTGTGTGTTTCAGTTCCTCTGCTCTGACTGAATTTCCCTGATCACTTTCTTCAGTGAGAGACTTGGACACACAGTCCAAATGTCCAAGGCACACAGGGCAAAACCTGAAGTGACTCATGCTAGGAACCAGGAGCCATTCTGAGAGCTCCAGTGAGCCCCCTCCTTTGGCTCACTAAGCCTCTTCTAGAGGCCTCTGCCAGGCTCAAGCAGCTGCAGAACAAAAAACCAAGGGACCAGTCCCCTCCTTAGCCCCCCTGAAATATGTAAGAGTCTGTTAAAAAGGAGACATAGCAATGTCAGTATAACAATGCAACGCTTTAAAAATGAGCCCTCATTACTGCAATACTTGTTTCCTGTGCATCCCCTGAGTCCATCTTCTTAAGTCTACTGCCTGGAACAAAAATATTTACTGTCAGCATTTCCCGGCCAAATGAGAGGTGGGAAAAGCTATTAGTTCTGTTTTGTCTGATGCATTGGCAACACAATTTAGAGCAATATTGAAGCTGACAACACCAAACCCAAAGCCAGGTCAATGCAGTGATGTCCCACTGCCTTTCCTGGGACTTGGCATCAGTTCAAAACACCTGCACATACAAAGCAGCTATATCTATCTTTCCCCAGAAGCATTAATTCCCTAGGACTCACACAGAAGAAACCACTTTGGCATCAAAACAAAGAACCAGATATTTAATCCTTTCAGTGTGAGTAAATACACATAATAACTCACTTTTAAATCAATATTAGTTTTGGGCTTCAGTACAAGTTAACATTTTAAACAAAGTGACTTTTAAGAACCTCTACAAAAGTCAATGAAGCATCAGCCACCTACAGAAGGAGGTGATGCATCCCTTAAAGTTCATTTTTAGCTCCTTTTGGGATGATTTTAAACACTTTTTACAGCGCTTTCTCTGATATTTTTTAAAAAGGATTCACAGTATGCTATAGAAACTTTGCTGCATTTAAGCTTAAAATTAACAATAACCTGTGCACATATTGTGTGGGATTTAGTCATGCCTGATCAGGATGACTGAAGATCAACCTGTCAATGCCAAGAGAATGCTGGTTTAACCCATTAGGGGATATTTAACACATAAAATGCAGCAATGCCAAGCCCTGCTCACCTCAGTGCTCACACTATTGTTCCAGCCCAGCTCTGCACTGCAGCAGCAGCTGCATGGCTGATCTCTTCCAAGCCCTGCTTCCCAATTCCAGCCTGCACCTGTACCAAGGCAGTGTGTTTCTCCTGCCCACAGAGGAATGGGGCTGCATCCTTCCAAAGGAGCACGTGCAAGTGTCCCATAGACAGGCAGGGGCCTGTGTCATGTACAGATTAACTTTCAGAGCAGTTCTCAGACAAGGTCAGCACTTCTCCCATCTCTCCCCCTCTTTGCTGGCCCTACCCCAGCTGAAGGGAGCCTTGCCTCTGACCAGGACTCATCCCTGAATCCTGCTCCAGTCCACTGCCTGCCCACTCCTGGGGACTGCCAGCTCACACCTGTGTGTGTGCAATGTGGTTAGGAAAGAGAAACGTGCACCTGCTCTCGAAGAAGGATAATGTGAGAGATGCACATCAGTACCCTGGCACAGGTTGCCCAGAGAAGCTGTGCCTGCCCCATCCCTGGAAGTGTCCAAGGTCAGGTTAGACAGGGCTTGGAGCAACCTGGGACTGGAGTGAGATGAGCTTTAAGGTCCCTTCCCATGGTCCAAACCATTCTGTGGTTCAGTGACCTTCTGAACTACTTCTTTCACTTTCGTCAAAGCTGTCTTCTCTGGCACCTAAATACCTGCAAGCTTCTGCAGCCACAGTGCTAGAAATATCCAGCTGCTGAGGGGAGAGCTCAGGCCAGGGCTGGGGGCACTGCAGCCTCCAAGAGAGCTGCATCCAGAGGCTGAGCTCCTTAGTGTACTGAAAATGAGGAGCAGTTGTGGAAATTCCAGGTTGCGGAGGAGCTACACTGGATGGCTGGGATAAAGCTGGGAGCACATACAGAGAACAAGATTTAAAAAAGAGACAACATAAGTGAGAAAGAAAAGAAGGAAGAGCTGACAGAGCAATCTTTGAGAAGGATGACATATTCTTAAATAGAGAGAAAGGATGACAGGGAAAGGAAAAAGAAAGGAACTCATACACAGGAACAGCTAGGGATTAGTTTCAGCTCACCAACAACCTCTGCAGGCTGCATTACCCCAGATACAGCACGTACTCTGAATGTGGGGTAAAAAAGGAACAGTCACCACTGAATCCTATTTCCTCTCCTCATATGTGGTGCAAGGCTGTGGATGAAAACAGTTTCAGTACATCAGCAAGACTGCCACATCTCCACAGCACTGGCAGATGATACATTCATAAAGAGGAGCAGAGTATCTGTCTGGACAGATGCATGGGCAGAGAACCAGACTGTAAATCAGTTTTATCCCAGCTGCCAGAGGTTATAGGGGTTGCTGGAAGCTCTACCAAACTGATCATGGATCATTATGAATTAGTCTCAAGGAAGGAATAGAAATGAAAAGCAAAGTACCTGAGGTTTATTTTTCCCTCCCAAAATACACAGTGCTTCCCAGTGAATCTGATTTCCATGGACTATTCAATCTACTCAGTCCTGAGTGAAATGACTTCTGAGAAACAGCTAAGATGTTTTCCTGCCCTGGAGCTAATAATATCTCTCAGTTATTTCCCATCAAATAAAACTGCATGCAACTAAGACTAAAGTTATGGACACACACAGGAGAAGGGCTCACTCCCATGATCTAATGTACACAGCTGGGGTGCCTTGAGTTTCCTGCACTTTCTGCATGTCATGAGAAATGCCTCAATACTAACAAAACCCCAAGAAACGACCCAAACTGCATTTCTAAATCATCACTTCAAAAAGAGGTTTTCCAAGCACCACTTACTGTGCTCTGTAGTCAGTCTGTGAAACGGCAGAGAAAATGCAAATGTTTTGCTCAGAATCTCCCGAAGAACAAATAACAGCGTAAACACCATCACACAGACATCTCACTTTGAGTGGCTTTGAATTTCCAGATCAGCCATTGGTAGGGACAGGCACTGGATCATCAGTGCTCAGCTGCCAGCCAATGCCAGCTGTTTTGTGCTGATTTCCATCTCTTCAGCTGGCAAAGGCAAGCAAATCTGTATTATCATTATAAGGACTGAATTTCAATTGAGCAGTTAATCTACCAGTAGCAACTCCACAGAACAAAAAGCCCTAACCAAAACACTAGTACACACTAAGTTTTGCTGTCCTTACCCAGGATATGAAAACAGCAAGAGAAGAGATAGTTTCTTCTCTATACTGTAACCTCACAGATTAAAACAGCATAAAAGACAAAGACAGGGGGTCATCCCCTGCTTCCTTCTACTATTTCCTTTGACTTTCTCACTCAATTTAAAACCCAGATTGCCTTTGCTTTCCAATTTTAATAGAGAGTAGCTAATCGTGGTTAATCAAATCAAGGAGTTTGCATACGTATCTCTCATACTTGTACTTTGTGCAGAAAATATACCCCAAAGTAATATTTTCTTTTAATTTCCATGGAAGTGCTGCCTCAGTGAGGACTACAGAGTGGGGTCCCAATCACAAAGTGCTTACAGTCTCTTCCTTATCTCCCTTAACCTTGAGAAGCAAATGCTAGAGGAAAAGAGGAATAAAACTAAATCCTCCTTTCCTTTGTCAGCCAGCCTGACTGTGGCTCACAGACGTCACAGGGAGCCTGTGCACTCCTGAATGCTAAATAATCTCCTAGGCTACATACTTTCTCTCAGCGGAGCTCAGAAAGAGATCTCACTTTGTGCAGGGCCATGTTGGCATGGCAACGGGGGAAAAAAGCAATCAGCAAGCTTGGAGCAGACTTTGTGTGACTCTCATTTTTGTGAGATGTGATGGTACCTACCTCCTCTCCACCAAGAGTTCAACCCATGCCCAGTTGGTGAGGAAGGGCTGGTGCCCACCCTGTGTGCTGGCAGGACCTGGGGATGCCTTGTCCTGGGCTGGAAAGTGCATCAACCCAACACCTGAGCTTCCACAGTGGAAAAACAGGAGGGTAGGATTTGTGACGTGTGGGCATGAGTGGGTTAATGACTGCCCTCATGACACAGGGCAAGGGAGCTGGAAATGGGGCCAGCAGTGCTCACCAGCACATGCCTGCTGTCACCTAAGAACCTGCTGCTTCCCTTCCAAGGTGACTCTGGAGAAGAAGATGCCATTTCAGCTCTGCCCAAAACAAGAGTAGCTGTGTGCCTGCAAAACAAGGCTCTGTTGTTTAGTAATGAACCTTCTTCCAAATCCTTCTGCCCTCAGACCAAAACTGGAATGAAAGATTATGTGCTGGCACAGTCCCCAGCAAGACCAGCCCGAGCTGCTTGGTGCCAAATATTGCCCAGTGTTTCTGAATGTCCTTTATGATGCCATCATGGTGCTGGAGACCCTGACAGACCCTTTAAAGACATCAGCAATGAGCCTTTGAAGCACCCCATCTCCACCCCTCTCAAGGGGCAGAGCTGAGCCCAGCCCAGAGAGCAGAAGCTGGGCTGTGTGCTGCCCATGGCTCTGCACAGACCTCCTGGCTCACCTGGGGTAGCTCTCTCCACCCTTGTGCCTCTTCTCCTAGCTTTTACAAGTCCTGTCTACTTTATGTAATTCAGAAATGCACAAGCTGTTTCCTACCACACACTTTATAAACTGAAGAGGACTGGCCACAGAACAGGCCACAAATTAGAATGTCTTTTGGGCACAGCTGCCCCACCAGCTAATGCCACTGCTGGATGGTCGAGACCTGACCAACAGAGACACAGAAATCTGCATTTACAGCCCTCATTAGAACAGGTACTTAAACATGGATGGGGAGGGAGGGCAGAGGCAAAAAAAAGCAGAGACAAGGCAAAAATGAAACTCCCACAAGGCCTTCAGTATTTGACATTTTCAGCAGCAATAACTCTCCTGGTCACAGCAGTTTCCCAAGAAGGGCTGCAGATGTTCCCAAAAGGCAACTTTGACCAACAGAGCTCATGGCACACAGTCTAAACTAGGGTGTGGCTGGAACATGTTATGAAAGATGCTTCTTCCCCATCCCAGCCTTGTTGTTCCTTGTTACATCTCTGAGGTTATAGATTATGTTTTCTGGGAGCACTGACAGCATCAAGTGCGTGCTGGTTGCCAAGCCAACACGCTCACAGGCACTCTGCTCTCACTTCTTAAGGAAGCACAGCTGCTTTTGCAATGCTTCTATTGTAACGAGGAAAACCAAAGTGAATTGAAACACCAAGAGGGAGCCCAAAGGAAACGGCTGCTGGATGCCTTCCCTTGGCCAAATGCAGCACTGATGCAGTTCAATGCAGCACTTGGCTCTGATGGTGTTACTTGAGATACAGTTTTCAAAAGCAGATCTGAACCACACACTCCCAGAGGAGCTCAGGGTTAAAAAAGCCTGATGGCTGATGTTCTCTACATGGCTGACTCCAGCCATGGGAAATAACAGCACTACACACCAGGTTATCTCACCCTGCTCCCTTTCAGACAGTAATTTTTGCATTCTGCCCACAACTGTGCCAGACCCTCCAGCTCCTACCAAGACATGTCAATCACTGACTGATTTGTGAAGCCCTACGAGGAGGTGGGAGGGCAAAGCCAGCCCCTTAGAGAGGTTATGACTGGACAAGAAACAACATCTTACTGGATTGACTGATAGGGCCAGCCACAGAAAAACCCACAGAGACTGGTCTATACAGTATTTATTGAATATTTTAAGAGTCAGGGAGAAGATAGCTGTGGGTAGGGAATGTGAAAAGATGGAATTTCTGTGCCTTTATTCCTCTATAGCAAGGTTAACTGAGAATAGTAAAATCCCCAGTATTTTCTCCAAGTTCCCCAGAGAGGTTCTGTTGCCCCCACCCACACAGTCTTCAGCAACACACTTTGAATATGTCTACAATATTCCAATAATGTGTCCCAGAAAATGACACCTGTACTACACTTAACACAGAGCAGAAAAGTTTCAGACGCCTGGTATGTTTGCCTGTATCTAAATTGGCAGAAATGACAGTGTACAGTAATTACTGTCACATTTCCTGGGCAAGGGGAGGGAGATCAAAATGCCTAATTAACAGCTTCTTTCCCATAGGAGCCATCAATGACATAGTAAGATACCTTCTTCCACTCTGTAAAATAAATAACAGAAATGGGACAAACCCAGCAGTCACATTCAGCTCTGAATGTCATTGATTTTGCATCCTTCTGTGCATTTTGCCTGCATTGCTCAAGATGTGCTGCTTGCTGAAAATGCACATCTGACAACAAGGCTGGGGGGCTCCTTTGGGAAACAGGCATTCATGGAGCTTATCAGGGGGGCTTACAGCTCCACAAGGACTTGGCCAGCAGCAGGACAGCCAGTGCAAACAGCCAAATGAAAAGCAAAGCTCCGACAAAAGCAGTCCTGTTGGAAAAAACAAAAATGCCTCCACACAAAGAAGGCCTGTTTGTGTGTCTGCTGCCAGTGCCATCAGAATATTACCACTTGTATGGCAAGAGAGAGAGGAAGGAAAAGGAGATTAAATGAGATGTCACTAGAGGAGGGAACAAACCACTAGCACACCATGGGAGCAGACTATGGCTCTAGTGCATTTCAGCCTGAAAAGGCTGTTGTTGCATTTAGTGACCCCAAACACGGAGCTGGCATTCTGCTCCAGGCCAGTCCAGAGGGGCTGAGGGCCCTCAGCCTGCACAACAAAGCACCACGGTGATTTTTTAATCACCTTGGTGATTTTCTAGCAGTGCTGTACTGGTGTGGGCTGTGAACAAGATCCTCTTTACCTGGAGACTGGCTACTAGAAGGCAAGGTTATGGAAGAGAATGGGATACAGATTGTTTCCTTGACACACAGCAGGAGGCTGAAACAAGCACAATTCCTGCCTTCAACACATTTTTGGGGTTTTTTTGCATAGCTAACCTAAAGGGATTCTTCTCAAGCACTACTTGCTGTTATGGGGCAGTCTTTCAGACTCGCATTCCCTGCACCTTATAGAAATATGCTTGTTTAAAAGAGTAGATGTCATAAGTCTGTTCCAGATGCCCATTTAGTCCAGCTTTCCAAAGCCTGAAACAAAGGGCTGAATTAGGATAAACTACATTCCAAGTTGTAATGTGGTTTGTCCCTCCCCCAGTTTTCTCTTCAGTTGTTTCCTGCCTCTTACCCACCTTCCTTGTGATCCCAGAACCAAAAGTGTCCAGCCTGCAGTGGGATTGCTGTGCCATGTCAGGGAACTTGCTGCAGCTTACCACAGTCCCTTTGCATCCCACATGGTTTGGGTTCCCTGTGAGTTAATGAAGGGCTACATTTTGTCACCCTGGTATGACATGTTACTGTCCTTAACACTGTCTGCCACCAGGACACAGACACTGTCCTGAGGCTCTGGTAATAGGATTTCAGGAAATGCTTTCCCTTCATCTGTCAAAAAAATAATTCATCAAATAACAGTGTGGGTAATCCAACCCCCCTCCAATTACAAATCTGAATTTGGCATATAATGAAGAAAGCACTTAATCAGTTGAGTCAGTGTATATAAAGACATATTGCAGAAGATGCTTCACAAAGTCCACCACTATTATCCCTAATTATATAAATCTGACAGGTTAGTTACTGCATTACTGAAAAAACAGATGCATTTTAAGTGCAAAAAGCCAAACCTTTGTAGCTTAATGTTCTTGCAATTCAAATAAAATGGATTACATTGAACTGCTGGTTCCCAGAGAATGCTGCAGCATATCTATTGTCCTCCTCGCAGCTTCCTCCCCGTTAGCTGACCACAACTTTCCAGTGAGCAAAGAAAAGGCTGCAACTCCCATGTTTCACTGTGTCAGGCACATCCTGTGCTCTACCACTGCATTCAATCCAAAGCTTTCCTTGTCAGCCCACTGCAGAGTGAGTTTCTGAGGATTATACTGTCATCTCCCTTTGCATCACATTTCACACAACATGAAAATGTTGGGCTTGACAAAGCCTACAGGTCTCATTCTCCACTCTTAATAATTCCATGGTCTCCACCAAAGATGCTCTGTGTGTGCAAGTGAGAAGGGACGTGGACAGGCATGAAGCAGGGAGAACACATCAAAACTTGGTGGTCTCAGGCTGTGGGATGCTGCAGACTGCACCAAAGGCAAGGTATCTTTAGGAGCACCTCCAGAACAGTGTGGGATTTGTGTCTGGCAGAAGCAGAGGGCTCAGCTGGTCTGCCAGAGGTAGATAGATACTTATCTTAGATACTTATCTGTTATTACATACCTATTTTTAGTAAATATTTAGAATAGAGACTCAACAAGGTAAAGGCCTTGTCAAGCCTCTAAAGGGGGGAAATGATGCCTCAGGTTTTAGCTTTAATACTTTTCAGATTCTGTACTGCTTTAGTGTGTAATTCTGAGCTTCATATGAGGTGATGGTGAGCTCCCTTCACAGAGTAGGGAGACAAAACAATTCCTTCTCTAGCTGGGGACCAAGGACAAATGATCCGATTTTCAGGCTCAAGAGCATGAACAACACGGACTAAAGAGAGAAAAACAAGAAGGATGGGACTTCATGGGCTAAAGCTGTAATTGGACAATTAACTCCAATATGCAGACGGACCAGAACTTACAAAAGTGAGAGACCTTCTTACCGGTTTGTCCATTTTGTGACCATTTTGGTTCATCTTGGGTGTAGCCCTGGCTGGGCTCTTGTGCTGCCCAAGGTAGGGGGCAATAAATCCCTACTTTAATAAACCCCTACTTTATTCTTTAACTCCATCTAGCCTCTGTTCTAGGTCAGCCTTCACAAGGCATCAGCCCAAGTACATATCCAAACCTTTATCCACAACATGCATACAAAAAGAAATACGTGCTTTGCCCCCACACTTATATCACACCCCAACAGCTTCCTGTGTGCTATGCCAAAAAACCCCAGCCTGTTCTCTTGCACGTATCAGCCTTTGACTTGGGTGGCTGCTGGATCAGGCCCTGAGGCTGCTGTGCCCACAGCTCTGTGCACTCTGCCACGTTCCCATCGGTCCCTTTGAAAGGAGGGCATTGATGTATCTCCATCATGCAGCCATTACCAGCACGATGCTGAGACTGATCAATCAAAGGCAATACAACAGCCAGATTCAGAGGATTCCAAACACTGAGGTCAGACTCAGTAACTCTTAGACACTGAGATATATATACACAAAGGCAAATTTTAACTGTGCAAACCTAAAAATGTCACTTGTAGTGATGGATTGGATGTGTTTCAGGAAGAACTGTCACTTCCTCCCCCACTACCATTCCTTGCCTCTGCATCACTGTGGGCATAAGGTGTCTTTGTCCTGGTGGCCTTATCCTAACTTTTCCCTTAACCCACAGCCCTCTGATTTTACAGCACAAGTCCTGTGCATGGGTGTCCTGCTGCTTTGCTGTGCCTTGAAGGGTCAATTGCCCTGCTACAGAGCACCTCTCCCTAGGAGAGGGCCATTTTGTGGCTAAATCCCAGCTCCTGGGTCAGCCAGATGCAGCAACCCTCCCTCAGGAGAAACACCTCAAAATGCACCAGGGATTGGGTGATGGACAGCTGCCTGGGAAATCCCTGTTTGAACCAGTGCTCTGCTGTGCATAACATTGTGGCAGTTCCTGGGAATTTACAGACTCCAACATGAAGGCTGAGAAGCCAAAGATTTTCCTAGGTTACAGTGCTGGACTTGTACCAGAAAAAATACAACCCCTGTATATCTACTCAAACCCACAGCTTGATTCATTATCTCCATCGACCGTGGCTTCCTGTGCACTTTCTCCTCAGATGTTTGGAGTCAGTAAGCTACTACAAATGATTGAATGATTCACATTATTGATAATTATGTGTACCAGAGTGGCATTTAAAAACCCTACCTGATGCAGTGCCCCGCTGAAGTTACAATTTGCAAACAGACAAACACAGCAAAGACAACTAAATTTTGTGGTGAATTACAATCCTAATTTCAAGATCAAATTATGAAGTGAACATCAAAAATCTAGAAGCCCTGCCCCACATTGCATTTAGCACATCCAGCTAGTAAATACTAGTTTGAAGGGGCAAAACACACTCTGGTTCCTTTCTATAACTACAGTAAGTTGCTAACTGGTTTCTCCTTCAAAAAGAGAAAAAATATTGAAAGAAATATATCTTAAGTATCCTACAAAGGTTTACATTGCCCTGATTAAATGTGGGCTTAGCCAGTGCATGAGTATGCAGTGCACAAGTTTCCAGAGCCAGGAATTCAGGCATGAAGGCAAGCAGCTCTAGGGACTTTTCCAGTGCTCAAGGACAAAGATGTCATGAGATAAGCTATATTAAGACTCCCAAACAAAAGCTGTACTTATTGACAGTAAGTCTCCACAGCAGAGATCTCAGAGTGTGAGCAGACAGTGAGAAAACTGCAGGGAAGGAGGAAATGAGGCCACAAAGTGGTGACTGAAGCAAACTTCACCTGGATGAAGAGTAATCTTGTTCCGTGTCCCCAGCACTACTGCATGTCCTAGAACATGCTTCCTCATTTTGTCTTGTTCTGCTTTTAAGCCCTTGCCTCAAAAAGCAACACAAAAAGGCATTACTGTAATGCCTGCTGATGGCCAGCAGTGGTTTTCTTCCTCCTGTCACCCATTAGCTGCAAACTCAATTAAATGTTTGGATCTCTCTGTGACCAGCATTCAGAACTTGAGCTTTAGAGAGCCTGAGAAAAGCATTTCTCCCCTCGCTTTCTAAGGGTAGCAGACTCCTCTTCATCCTGTGATCCCAACTTTTGCAAATATATGGGGGGACTTGTCCAACATGGGGTGACAAATCTGTGGCAAAGATGAGACACACACTCAGTCTCTGTTTGCTGGCTAAACACAGAATAAAGCTGGGTTAGAGCAAAGAGACAAGACCTCGTTATCATCTCCCCAGTCATGTACACTGTGTTCACCTGATTCCTTTTACCTTGGCCAAAATTTGAAAGCCAATCTGCAAGAAGAGACTTAAAAAACAAACACATTTACTTTTAGCAGATATCTCCATTTCCAGCACAATTGCTTATGAAATCACTGTATGGTCCAGGAGCCTTAAAATTCTCCAGCCTCTGAGAAATTATGGATAGCATCTCCAAATGCTGTCAACAGCCAAAAAAACGTTGCTAGAAAGATCTCTTTAGCATGCATGAATGGATGCATCAAGGGCAGTTGTGTCTGTACAAGAGAAATTCTTCTTGCACTGTGCTTTTGGGGTTTGGAGTGGGAACTCTGCACAAAGATAATTAGCATTTACTTCTAAAACAGGAAACTTGCTTTGCATATTTCATTTTGACACAGTCACACTCTTTTTTTTTTTTCCTGCAAATAACAAGCTGAATTCTAAAAACCTTACATAGTTTACAAATAGACTAAGTCCCAGTGAGCATCCAGTGAAATATGGCTGGGCAAGGATGAATAAATGCTGATACTGAATTGTGGTGTTCCCAGCCAGAATGAGCAATGCATTATTTTGCCAACAGTACATGGTTTCAAGAAGGTCTTGCTACTTGTGAGCAATAACAGGAGAATCCATCCCTCCTGCACACACAAATGCACGAGCCCTCCATGCACAACAGTTGGGCAGATTCCTACTCCCTGGTAGCCCAGAGGACCCAAGCAGCTGCTCTGCACCAGTCTGCTGCCACATCCCTTGATGGGTGACCCTGTCTCATTTACAAGGAAGGCCTTTCCTGAAGCCTTCTCAGAGCCCTGCCCAGAATCCTGAGTGTGTATCTGGGTGAAGATGCAGTCCTTGCAGTGAAGAGCTAGTGCCCTCCAAAGCACATACACCCTCCTCATGTCAGCATCTCCACCTAACATCTCCTCTTGGAGAAACCCCCAGGGCTCTGCAGAGCCCCGTGCTCTGCAGCAGGGCATCGAGGTGCATTACCTGCAGTCTCCCTGTTCCCTGATGACAACTCTCCGTTGATCCCATTCTCTTTGGTCTGAGCATACGTCCCTGGCTGCTCGTGGCTGCCCAGCCTCAGCTCCTCATCCTCCCGGTACGGAAATCCATTGGCACTTCTGACCAGTCCAGCGCTTGCGCCACCCTGATCCTTAATTTCAGGTGAATGTGGGTGTGAAGAAGCCTCTGTTAGCTGACCTGAAGTCCAGTGTGGTGCCTTGGCTTCGTCTTTCCTATCCTCAGCCATGGCTGCTTGCCTTCACCGCGTGGCCTGTAACGACATGAGCAGGAGAGATCAGCTCCAGGTGGGTGACTGTGTCCCTCACTGTCAGCACAAGCACGTCACCAGCAGTGCTGCTGGTAAATTCAACCCAGCAGAGGAAAGAATTGTCTCTGTTTGTTTGTCCTAGCCGTGAGTGAACTGATTTAAACCCAAAAGAAACCACCAGCAGTAAAAATTATGGGTCAAGTCCTCCCTGACTCTCACATGCCTTGCAATTATTAGCACCATTTTCTTGATGGCTGCCCGTTCATTAATCTGATTTTAACGCATTAATTACAGTTAAAATATCAACCCAATTAACAAGAAGTGAGTCTGTCACCACAGTGCCACGACCTGTTCCCAGGGCAAAGAAGGAAGAATGCCACAACTGCTACAAGTGAAGCTGCTGCTGCACTGAGGGGCTGCAAGGTGACACAAGGTGACATGGCCTCCCCAGCACGTGCAATCTGCTGTTTGTCATGACAGAAGCCAAGTCTGGGAATGTGCACTGGGTTCCTGAACATCCATGCTGTTGACCCCAGTTAAATGCCCTTTTACTTGCTGTCATGTGAACATTCACACACATTTGCACAAGCCTTTTGTCCGAAACAGACTGTGGGGAACAGTTTGTTTCTCACACAAGCATGTGCATTCTCTTTTGACTGTCAGTATTTGTACAGAAATAAAACTAATCATTATTTGCTATTTCACTCCTGTTAGTTAGATCTCATTTGTCCAAGCCAAGGAGAAGCCACTGCATAAGCCATAGCACTTGGCTATTCCTCACAGATAAATGCAGCAGGAGCTCCTCAATATGTAAACCTAGTGAGGCAATAAATCATAATCATGTTTTGATGATACAGTAGCCTCTGCAGAGGAGAAGGCGACCTGCCCTGACTTAGCTACTTCAAAGTGGAAACCAGCAGGCCTTTTCCAAAAGCTCTTGCCACCTCCTTTTTTTTTTCCCTGGGAGAAAATAACATAAAAGCAGTGAGCTGAATGCAGTTGACCAGCCACATACGACAGAGGCTGAGCAGTCTAGAAAAGGCAGCACAAACTAGATAGTGCATGTATTCTGAAGATATTTAAGAAAAACAAACCAGAAAAAGAAACTAGTTTTCATAATGTCAGGTCAGTTTGAAGAAAACCTCTAAACATGAGAAAAGGCTGTTTGCCAGATAATCATTCATAATTGATAATTTGACCTCTTTCTGATCAGACATTATAATTTATTAATAACGGCTTTCAGAGCTGCTGTAGGTTTTTAAAAAACTATGGTGAATCACAAAATTAGATTTCATTCACAATATGTGACTCAAACTGGAGTTCCACATCAAAAAGGACTAATAACTCTTCTGCCTCATGGTGAAATCACGTTGTTTTACAAAGTGTCTGCCTGCTCTCACCCTGACCCAGCATCATTCCCTGGAGGTAACTAACTGCATACAGACTGAAGGAGCTGGTGAAACTTGCAGCCCAGGTTTTCCTTTGAGCTGTACTGAAAATGATGGGATGAGCAGTATCACAAAGAGAGGAGACAAGCCTCAGTCAACCAGAGGTAAGAAAAGAGTGAACACGTTCCACATCCCTTTGCTTTCCCCACCTCTGTTACCAGAATGGGACACTGAACAGGGAGACATTCTGCCTGTACAGACAGAGCTTTAAGGCAGCCATCTCACATCATACCAGCCCAAGATGGGCAAAAACCCCTTCCTACAAACAAAAGAAAATATACCTCTGCCTCTAGATCTGTTTAGTGCATGATTCTGGAACATTTTCTCACCAGAACCTTTCCAAAACAGGCCATGGGACAAATGTCTCCCTTTTTACAGCAATGTGCAGCACAACTCAAAGCCATCACTGTTTGGGATATGAAGGCAGAACAAATTCTGTACTGGGGAAAAAAAGGAGGCAATTCTCATGTCCCTTGGGGAAGCTCAGGAAAAAACTACAAAAAAACCAGATAAAACAACCAAAGAAAAAGCCCAAGCCCTAACTCAAGGCTCCCTCACCAACCCAGTGTGCTTTGAAGCTGAAAGCAAGACCCAGGAGCAGGATGAACCTGCCACCAGCTTCACCAGTTCAGCCCCTGGTCACCCATGAGAGGAGCCCAGAGCCACAGCAGGACATGGAGGGTTATGAAAGAGCCAAGTGTAGGGAATGTGGCTCTGAAAATCACTGGGACAAATGTAATGGTTCTATTCCAGCACCACAGTTTGGTAGCTATTATCCATGAAGTATTCTTCCTGGTTCCAGGCAGACACTCCCTGCCTCACTTGAAGCTCTTGAGGAAGGATATTCACATCCTCACAATGGACTGTGTCACAGAAGTCCCCAGTGAAAATAACAAAAGTGCTTTTATCTTTAAAAATAAATACAGTGGGCAGACTTCAATGCGAGCTGCGTGTATCTGGAGGCAGAATTTGGCTCAGTATTTATAAAAGATGGTTACAGAGTAAAGCATGGATGAATTCATTCTTGCCTCTCTGTTATTCATCAAGTGCTCTCAGGGTTTATAATGGTAGGAGAGAAACAGCGAGTGAGTCACACAATGCATCTTTGTACTCAGCAATTTAGCAATGACTATCTGCTGTGTGCTGTGATTCATCCACAGCTTGGGTTAAAATCCAGAATACACAGGTGTGCTCTGCACCATCAAGTGAGCTGTTTTTCTTTCATTTCATTAGCATACAATGGAATTAAATTAATCAGGTAATGTAAATATTGACAGAAATACTAATGTGGCCAGACAATATAGCAGAATTTAAATAGTCATAGCTATGTAACAAGAAAAAGTCTGGAATAATTTGGACAACCTAGGGAAACACTGTTCTTCAGAGAAGCAAAAAGTCCCTCTTTTTACCACGAGTTTCTTATTCTTTGCATAAGCTGCAACGAAAGCTTTTAAAAAGACATAGATAAGAAGGCACAGCCAATCCTCCAAAATGTCATGCTGTTTTAGTTCAAATTGATTTGGACCTGTACGAGCCTTCCTTTGCTAACCATTACAACAGAACTGCTTCATCAGGGAATACACAGCAGCAGTCTTACAGCAAGTTCTCACTCTTTGTGAAGGTTAGTGGTAGGTCAGGGACCACAGAGCACCACAGTCTGGTGCTCAGACCACAGCAGCAGTCTTACAGCAAGTTCTCACTCTTTGTGAAGGTTAGTGGTAGTGAGGGCATGACCAAGGAGGTGCTTGACCACAGCAGAAAGGGCAGTGGAGCTCAAGTTGCACCCACCCACCAGCACAGCCCCTCACTCCAAAGCCATTCTGGCCCACACCATGCCCACAAGCCACGGGGCAGGCTGTGGTAGCCACACAGCACAGGAACACTCCTCCCTCAGGATGTTCCTCACCCTGAAGTCTGATCAAGGCCACCTATCAGCATAGGACTGGGGTGGGAAATGTCCCCTCCTTCCAGAGGGATCACATCAGTGATACTGAGCCACACCCACGGGCCATGCACAGCCCTCCCAAAAAGGCTTTCCCTGTCCACAGTGACATGAAGGACACTGCTGAAGCCACTGCTTGTCTGAAGAGATCCTGCTCCACTGGCAGCAGCAGTGAAGAGATCCTTGGTCCTTGACGGACCTTAAGTTCATGCTGTTGTAACTCAGGCAGCGCACTGAGGGGACAGCATTGTGGATCTGAGCTGGACATCTTGTCTTCTGAACTATAACCTGGAGGAGAAACTATGATAAAAACGAACCCCCCCAGCTTTTTCAGCCATTTGGGAACTGTACAGAGACAGAAAATACTTAAACACAGAGGGACAAATCTCATGGGGGATATGGGGTCTGACTCTGCAGTTGCCTCCTCCTTTTGCAGGCTCTCTACACATATTTATTAATCCGTCTGCTCTTTCATGTGACACCAGCTCCTGCTGCCGTGGCTGGGTTGAACCAAGCCTGAATGCTTTGAACTCTGTGCATAGCAAATCACCCACAGTAATACAGCACGAGGCCATGATATGCAAAACCCAGGATAATGCCGATTTAAATTTCCTGTCATGCTAACTGTCCAGAATCATCTCAGTATTATATTAACACTGCCTTTGCATATAAACAGATGAATTTTCGATAAATTTCTTACTTGTTAAGACAACAGAATTAGGCCAATACTGAAGACTTTTGCAAATAGACTGCCTTCCTCTTTGAAGCCATGTTTTTACCTGATCTTGTATCTATGAGCCCGTTCAGAGTGAAATTAGGATATTTAATTTCAGGGAAGCTAATTCATCAAGTAAGAGAAACAGCCACCTGGATACATGGAAGAAGAGCTACAATTCTAGCTCAGGCAAAAAATTATCACTGGAGGTTCCTGAAGGGAGAGACAATACACTCTCTAAAAGAAAGAAAACCAAACAGGTTTTCTGGCAGGGTGTATGGCCAGATCCTGAGCACAGTGGGAAGAAGAGGGGATGTGCCCAGTGTATGGCTCCAGGACCAAATCCTGGTTCCGGAGGGCAATTTAGCTCAGATTCACCAGAGCACTGAGTCAGTTGCCCAGAGTTGCAGCTGCTTCCAAGTCAAGAGCCAAAAGAGGGAGGGGATTTCTCCACAATCTGGAGTGCACAGATATGGCTAAAGACCTCAGGTATCCAGGGCTTCCAAAACTCCTCAACCAGACTGCCTACAAGAGATTTTTTTAAAGAAATTTAAGAAATTCAGAGAATTTCTTTCAGAGAAAATAAATTAATGAAGTGACATATTTGTAATTTTTTTGCAGAAAGAAGAGCACCAAGAATTAAAGAAGAAATTAAGATATCTTCAAAATGAGTTACACTGTACACAAATAGGGTGCAATTGAACTTACACTAGTAAATGACACAACAAAAGAAATTTCATAACCACACACCAACTGTCCAACAGGGATGATGAATCTAAATATTAAATACTAGGCACGGTGATTTAAAAGGTCTCAATGGAATTTTCCAGTAAATTTAACTTACTAACAACTTACATCTAGAAGAGCCAAGGAAAGCAGGGAGGTATCAGGAGGCTGGAATAGAAACAAGAGGCAGAAGGTGGGAAATTCAGATGGATAAGTTCCAATAACCTCCTGCTACCATCAAAAGCTCAGGCTGTAGTACACAAACCTTACCAATGCTGTTGTCTTCATGGACTCTCCACATATCCACAAAACAAAAAGGCCAATTTTGGATGCTATTTCACTCCTGCATTTCAGCTAAGAAACATTTCTCAAATTAATATGACTATTTTCAGATGTGAGCCACAAATCAATTAACCAAAGCGACACTTGATGCTAAATGCCAAAGTGCTGTAATTGCAGTAATATGGAATATTATTAGAGAGAATTATACATTCTCTCCACTTTACTCCACTCTCCTCTCTAGCTGAATAAACAATGAACAAATTTCTCTGACATTTTAGAACAAATATGATTTATTTCTTCCTTGTCCACTGCTTGAATTATTAGCTTTCAGCTAGTCCCTCTTTATCAACAGTAGAAGCAAGACTATCCCTTTAAACACCATCATGCATCCCTTAAAAATGCAGGCAGTGTTCATCTCCTCACATTTGTACTAGCATTTGGTGGGCTTTAAAGGCTTTTTCATTTCCACCCTGCAGTTAGTCAACAGCCATACAGTCTCTGTAGACAATTCTTTTGATTGCACCTTGGACTACAAAACAGGTGAAAATAATGGATGATGCCTGCACCAGAGGCTGAACAAGAAGCTTACTGTGGGAAGATGAAGAAAATGAGAAATTGTTTTTTCCACAATCTGCCTGCCTGGCAGAGCTGAGAAGGAGGGATGGCTGCAGCCTCAAAAGCAGTGGATCAGATCTGCAGCACTGGCACAGCAGAGACAAGTCCTCTGATCCTTCCTGCACAGTGTCCAGGCCTGTGACAGCAGAGATTTATCCTTCTCAGAGCTCCCAGCAGGTGAGCTGGACACCAGTGGAGCCTGGCAAGTGGGAAGGATGGGTCATCCCACAGCAGAAACTGCCCAGGCCCTAAAGAAAGGGGAATGCTTTCACTTTGAGAAATGTTCATCTGACCAAGCCCTGCTCTGTGCCGAGCTGCAGACCCTGCTTGGCCAGGTGTGCACCCAGGTGCTGCACAGAAGGAATGAGATGCAGCATGTTGTATTTCCACGGGCAGGAAGCAGCTCTGTCCCAAGGCAGAACACAGGCTCAGGTGAATGAGCCATTCAGCTGTTACTCCTTCCTCCCTTGGGAAGCTGTTCATTTCTCTGGGCTGCTGCATGCACCTCAGCTGACTCCTCTTGCATGTTCCTCTCTGAGATATTTTTGCCCATCTTGGAGGGCTGCCCTCACTCCCATGCTCAGGATCTACATATCAACTTACTCAAACTCCAGAAATGTAAAACTGAGTGTCCTTCTCTCTTGAAATGGTGACATCATGGTATTAGCAGCTTGTGACTGAAAAACACCCCAAAAAAAAACCTACTAGAGCTCACTTCTAGATAAAAAGAATCCCTGTACATCCCTTCTTGCTTCGACACCAGCCCTTTTCAACAAACCCTTGCACTCCTATCTATCATAATTGCTTCCTGCAGGATACAGGAAAGATATTTTAGCTGGTGAAGGAGGTGGTAACCATAACAACAGCACCATGACAACTACAAGGGATATCTGAAACATGAAATACAGCAGAACTTATTACCGATAAATTTGGTCCACAATAAGGATGGGAAAAGCAGCAAAGCAGCCATAGCAGCTAGTGAAGGTGCTAACACAAAAAAACACACGTGTCTCTGGATTAAAGTGCATAGAATCCTGCACATCTTAAGATGAGGCAGCATGACAGCCCTGTCTCCCGATCAGGAAACAAAAAGGCAGTGTCTGCTCAATCCTGCCTCAGATCTCTCCTGTCTTAAGGGAGCAGGAGGGATTGAAGGATGGAAGGAGTGCTTCTGGGAAGCCAGGAAGTCTCCTGGCAGCTCCAAGATTTCTCAGTGGAGCTTTTTGTTCCCACGAGAGTCACTGAAACAAGGCCTGAACAAGAACAGGGCTCCCCTCAGGGGAGCATCTCTGAGTCAGACACACTGCATTGACTTTTCCACCAAACACAATTTCAAATGGGCACCATGCACTTCAGACAAGGCATTGCAGTTGGCAGGCTTGTCTGGAACAGAAGGCCAGCAGCCATCTAAACAACCTGTGCCAAGGCTCTGACTTCAGCTCTGGCAGAGAAAAACATTCACCAACATTTGTGGCTCCATCAGCTTTTTCACCCTCCATGCAGAAGGCACATTAAAACCCACCACAAACAAACAGCACTAGCTCCAAGGGCTGTGGCAGATGAAGGCATTTGGGGTGTGATCAGAGGAAACACTCAAAGACATGGCCCTCTTAGGGCTTTTCACAGGGAATTCAGCTCACTGGCTTGATACACAGGATTGCTCAGCATAGGCACACCAAGCAGTGGGTCCCTTCCCAGCCCAAATACTTTGTCACCCTCTGCACAGCTTTCCTCTTTTAAGCCCCTTGTTCTTCAAAACACTGCAATAGCCTAACTGGAAAATAATGGTACACTTCAGAGATTTTCAGGTTTATACTGAAGGCTTAATGAAATAAACACTCAACAACTCCGTCCTTATTTGTACTTTTAGAGTCTGTTTTATCCTACCAAAATAATTAAAAAATATTTGCCCCATTTATTACAGACAAATCTTCAAAAAGCTAAGAAAATCTGAGGAATCCTCTAGTTTATGGAGGTGATTTTATAGGCAAAACATGATTCAGATTGCAAAAAAAGAAATCTTTTTTTTCTTATTTCTCTCTTACCACAGTCACTTCAAACCTCAATAAGAAGACAGCTGAAGATCTATGACAACACCATGGCTGAGCTGCAGGATGGGCTGTATACGACAAGAGTACTCAAAATAGTATTTAAGGAGGAAAATCCTTCATTGGTCAGGGAAGAAGTGTACAATGTGATATAGCCATTGCAGGCTAGGGAAAACAAGGTAAAACTACAAGAAATACTCACAGAGGTATCACACTAAAAGCACTGCCAATGCTGCCATCATTCCACAAGTTGGGGCAGCTAAAACCTTGGCTGGCTAGCAAAGATGAATATTGAATGCTTGGTTCCCCTCCCCACTGTCAATTCCATTATAACTTTCAGTGCTTATAAACAGCTGAAACAAAGGCACCATCTTCTTATTTATTGCACAGGTACAGAAGGACACTACAGCAAACACTACACAGCACAATCAACTAATTCTCACCCTCCCATTTCCAAACCTGTTTTTTGAAGAAGTGCCAGCCAAATTGGGTATTTGCCACAGGCCCTACAAACAGGCTGCATAGCTAGGTGCTTCCTTTGCTCTCAGGTTACAATTGATCAGCACTTGTACTTGGACAGGGGCTGGTAAAGGTAACCCACAAAAAGACTGGAGTGAAAATCTTAAGGGTTTGTTTTCCCTACGTTGACCTTACTAAGACACATCGATTTGATGTTGCGTCTCTTCTCTCAAGAGATTCCAGGATGGATGGCAGCTGGCATTAGGCAGTGAAAATAATTAATTATGCTAATATATTACTTGCATATCCTCCACATAGGACAGGTCTAGGCTCCTGCCAGCTGCAGATGAGCTGCTCTTCATGCAGGTGAGGCAAACTGGACCATTCAGCAGAGGTGATACAAACTTATCTGCTAAGCAGAAACACACACAACAGAATCTCATTTACCCAGAATAAAGCACTTTAACTACACTGGTACGTCCTTGCCTTCTCTGGACACATAACTTATTGACACAACCCTTGTTTCTTCTAGTTTCACCAAGATCTCATCACACATGACACATTTACACATGATCTTGTCTTTATTTAGTGAGCTTTTAATTATACTAAAAAAATGCTACCGTATAAATGTGTCTGCACATTTTGATTTTTCAGAGGTCTTACCTACCTTTGAAAACTAATTCTACTCATGCTACAACAGTGAGCTTTTAATTATAATTCAAAAAATGCTGCCTGTATAAATGTGTCTGCACATTTTGATTTTTCAGAGCTCTTACCTACCTTTGAAAACTAATTCTACTCATGCTACAACACAATCTTTGAAAAATCCCAGATGCTATCTTTGGGAACATCATCATGTCAGCTACTACAAATGGCATAACATATGTCCTGGGTTAATTTCTGGCAGATTCTTCCCTCTAAATACATGCAGGGGAACAAGCCTATAGCAGAATTCTGAAACACAGCTCTCTGCACCCTCTCCAAGGCCATGAACCCAAAAGAGGATCCAGGGATGGAGCTCCTGATGCAGCTGCCATCCTAACTTAATTCTGTCCTTCCATATGCTGAATTAAAGGAATATGGTCAATTGTTCTATAACTGAACAAGCACCACAAAGATGATGATGACAAAATGAAGTATGAAGGGGATGACAGGAAAGGATCTTCAAGCTGCTCCAGCTTCTTTGGGTAAAAATTCTTGCTGGTGTGAAAGAAGTTTCCTCCCCAGGTCAAGGACAGCAGATTATTTTGTTGCTGAGAGTGCTTTGAGCTTCCCTTCCTAACATTCAGACACACCAGGCAATCATGCCAGGCACAGAGTAAAGTAAAAGCATTGCACTGTCTACCAGAGACATTGTTCATTCATGCTGAAAAAGAGCATCAGGCAAAAGAAAGCTGGTGCCCAGGTCCCTCCAGCCAGACTCACTTAAGCAGCTTTGATTCTCAGTTTCATGGTCAGGAGAACTTAGAGGGCCCAGGAACCCATTACAGCCAACAGGAGTCAAAGCCTTTAGCTGCAGCATAAAGCTTCTAACTGTAAATAAATAAATAGAAGTAAGGAGACAAAGCTTTGGAAAACTGGTTGGGAAAGAGGTTATTCACAAATTCAGCTTGTTTCTATATTGACAACAAATTTGGCATTGATTAGCTAGTGCTAGAATTTTCTTTCCTAGGGAATGCCTGAGTAGTGTTTGTTGTACTGCAAAACCTTGAGCAGAAGTGATAAGATTATTTCATCCCTTCATACTATTTTTTAACTAGTGATGTTACAAATAAAGTACTTCTTTAAATTAAATATACCCTTATACTTGTATGACTTAAAAATATGCTGTCCACCCACACTCAGCCACCCACTTGTATGACCAATGACTGTATACCCTGGCAAATAAAATAATCTCTCTATCTCAAAATGAGAATACCCAAAATCATCTGTGCTCTAAATGCTCTAGATTATAAAATCACAATATTTGGGGTATAGTTTTATCATAGGTTTACCCTGCCAAATCTTTACTCAACCAACCTACAAAAGAAAATAAAGGAGGCAGTCATTCTCTAGCCTGTTCAGGCAAGGAGACAAGAGGGCAGGGAGGACAGAGACAGTATTGAAGGAACTTGGAGCCACAGGAACTGATTTTTCAGCTCTCACTTTCAGAGAAAGCTTTTCCTTCAAAAGTTTCAATTGAGCTCTTGGACTGTGCACTGAAAGAGGAGTACATATGTCTCAGCCTGTACTTGAACTACAGTGATATTTTAAAATTTTTATTTTTAATTCCTAGTGGTTTTGAATTTAGAAAACTAAGGTATCTAAAGCATAAGCAGAAAGCAAGTCACTGAGTCTCTCAGCCTTTCTGAAATCTTAATTGCAGGGGTTTTGTCACAGCAAAGACCTATTCCAGAGACTTGTTTCTTCCCTAAGATCCTGTGGGTGTGTGCACCTACCTGATTCTTGCTACAGGTTGAGTTTAACCTTGTTCTGCTGCCACCCCTTTTCTTCCCACCCAGTGCCAAGGAGCTGATGAATGTTAAGTCAGTGGCACACTCCTGGGATAAGATGAAGAGTGAATATGAGTTTGTGTGAGGTACTGAACAAGCCCAGGCCCAGGGAGTAGGGAAAGGTAAGAAATTTGCACTGGATGAAGGAACAGCCTGTCAAGAATGGCAAGATGTGACTGAGGAACACATTCACTGAGGAAAAGGTCTGGAAAAACCCCAAGCCATGGGACAGAGCATGGTTTTTTAATACAGAGAGACAAATGGTGGGAAGGAGGAAAGCTAGGTTGATCTCTAATCAAACCACCCAGTCTAGACTCCCGCCATTAGCAGTGGCCAGCATGAGCTGCTCCAGATAAAGAAGGAGCAAGGAACTCCACAGAGCTTAGGCCAAACATCTGCATTTTCCCAATGCAAGTGACACAGTTCTGGTGATTTCCATCAGAGCCAGGTGCCTTCATGTCTGCAAGGATCAACATCATCACACTCCTTCCAATACTTAGCACTGCACACAGAAGGTACCCCCAGGGTGACTTTCTGGACAAGGAAAATATCCTATCTGTGTCCTTCCACGGACTGCAGCCAGAGATTTACACTAAAAGACCAAGAAGACACAAAAAGCAAAACAGGTACAATAGGTCATGCAGAGCACTGATGGACACAGAATATTCACACATGCACTCGAGGGCTTCTGCTGTCTTTTTTGAAAGGTACCCAGGATCCAACCTGGATCTTGGATTTATCTTGAATTTCTCTGTACATTTCCTTTTGCAAAGTCTGTCAGCAGCACTAATGCTGATGCTTGTTTAGGATGCCTGAAAACATTAATTATTAATCGCAAATGAAATAAAGTAGACCTGGAAAAAGTACAAAGAGCTCAACAAGGATGATAAAAGACCTAGAGAAGCTTCTGTGAAAGGAATGACTAGACATGCTAACTCTTCATCCTGGGAAAGAAGGGAATGTGATAAGTGTTTACAAAAATGCACACAAGTGTGCACGGAGAAGATAAGCAGAGAAGAAAAAAACAAACAATCCTCTTTCCACAAAGAGCTACAGTGCATCAAACAGAACTCACTGGTGATGGGCTCCCTGCAAAAAAATCCAGCAATGATTCTTCCCGCTGTATGGAATGTATAGCAGGGGGTGCATGATGGAATTTTACACAGGTTCAAAAGTAAACTGTTGAATTTTCCTTTCATTGTTTTTCCCATGGTTTCTCAATCTGAGAGCCTTTTTGGGGAAAGCAATTTTTTTACCACATAAATAATATGTAGCTCTAACGTGGATTAGCGGCTTTGTTTGATATTTTAACATTGACTTTAATTAATTGTGTGGTTTCTTGTCATTCATTTTTAAAGGTCATGAAGTGTGATGAAATACCACATCCCCTCTCTGAGCATCACAATGCTTAACAACTTCTAATGAAAAAACATTGTATGACACAGACTATTGCTCTGCAAATGAAAAGCACCTATTGATCAGACAGGCTCTAGCAAATGAACGGCTTTGTTGGTCTGATAAGTTTCTAACTGAAATACAACATTACTCCCAGATATCCCTCTGCTGATGCAGCAAAAGAGGCTCTGCAGACCATGCCTTGCCACTTGCATGGAGCTGGTTCACTGCATGAAGAAAGGGGGTGCCCATTTTCAACTCATTCTGTGGAAACAACTCGATCACCTCATGTTAAAAACCCAGAGGCAGCACGGAGGTGACTACAGTGACACAGAGGGAATTATCAGGTGGGGGACATCACCAGGAAGAGCAGCTGAGAGAAATGTTCTGTGTCAGGGGTGCTCCTGAAGAGGAACAGCACAGGGGCAGCAAGGAAGACAAATGGCCCTTCTAGAAGGACCTGGTTATGTATCCAGAGCCACTACTTCTAAGAGGGCTGATGAGATAGTGTGTATAAATGTTTTATAGCTGAGAGGCTCAAAGCTCCAACAGTGCAAGCAAAGTCTTGTATATTTTCTTTTTCATGCAGGGCAAGCAGTCTGGAACACATGTCCTACCAATGACCTCCACTCTGACCCAGAGGGGCTGTCTCTGGCTGAAAAGATGATTCATTCACTCTGCCAGAAGGGCTGAATGAATAGGCAGTATTCAGACTGCAGAACACTTATCACTTGGGATTCCCTCAAAATTTAGGTCTGACATGACTGGGTCAGTAACCACGCGCTTTTGTTCCTAGCTCCTTGAACAGAAATGTCTCCTTGCATTCTTCAGTGGTTCCCACAAATCAGGTCGATTTTTATGGCTTGCTAATTATTACTGCTAGACTTCTGCAGGGCTTCATGATGAAAAGTAGTGTATTTCTGAAAGCTCAAGGCACAAAACTTACAGAGTAAATCACTATCAGGCAGCAACAAAATCCAGCCATGGCAGGCACTTGAATATACACATCTGGGTAGTGCCTAACTTCATTTGTTTAGGAATAGAAAGTTTTGTTCTGTTTTTGTTGATAGAGCATACTAAAATTAATTTGCATTATTTGCCAATATGCAAAAGGAGCAAAACAAGTAACTGTCACAAAACAGACTTTGTCTAGAGGTGCATCAACATCTATCACACATGCAGAGCTATCTGAAATGCCATTAGAGTGCACAGTTACACCTCAGGAGCTGAGCTGTCAAATAAAACAGGGATAACTGCATAACCCTAACTGGGTATCCTTCTGCACATATAGGCTACTGCCTAGCTCAACAAACATATTTCATTCTTCCCATTCCCTCTGTCTGGATTATCTCAGTACCTACTGCACCAGCTGCACATCCACTGCCCCATGGTCTTCAGTCCCTCACCCAGGGCCTGTTTGTTGTCCCATCTGCAGCTTCCACCACTGCAGACTTTGCCAGTGTCACCCTTCCCATACCACTGTCCACTTCCAGGTCTTCTCCTGCAGGTTTCATTCCAAACAGCAGTTTCCCAATCCTTTATTAACTTCCAGTTTTCCTTCCTGGATGTCTGTCCCATTCAGCCCCTCTCTCCAACCTGCCTCTATTTCACTGCTTTCCCATCCACACCTTTCATCAAAGCTCTCTCTTCTGTCCTTCACTCCCTGCTTCAACAAGTTCTTGGCCTTGAAATAAAGTACAGATTCAGCCATGGGAAAGCTAAGAACTCCCAACACAGGCATCTCAAAGGCTTTGCTACATACTCTTCATCAGCAGAGTGCTGCCTGTCACACACATCTGGGCTCTATTCCTGTCCAAACTCCTGGTGCTGCTGGAATGGCCTTCAGGAAGAATCAACTTGAATTCTGGAAGATCAGAGGGAATGGTTTTGGACTCTCTGGGTCCGTCTTGCTGAGAGTAATGCAGTGTTCATTTCTCCTGTCGTGGATTCCATAATCTCTCAGCTTTTCCACTGGCACTGCCACCACAAAGTGTCTGAGCCACAGCTGCCTCCCCCATGTGTGGGACAGGAAAGTTCTGATTTTAGAGGGGAAAAATTTTCATGAGGGGAGTTTAAAAATTTTTGTTCATTGGTTATTTAAGGAATTTCCAAACATTTCTGTTGATTCTGTTTGCCATTTGGCATTTTGGGATGCTGTTGGGGAAAGACTTCATTTTTTACAAACCCAAGGGGTTTGAGAGTTGCTGAATTTTACCCTACCTTTCATTTAATTTATGGGCTGTTTGCAGTGTTCAAAGTCCTAATGTTCCTCCCTGTGGCAGCAGCTCTCTGGTCACAGAGAGCAACAGGCAACTTTCCCAGACATCGTTCTGGGAAAGACTGTGAGAAGATCAAAGAATCAGAGAAACAATCCTTATCTTGGCTTGCTGAACCTGGTATTGGGAACATGTAAAATGTGTTATGGAGATGTGTTTACTAAAGAGTGGTTTCTTAATTAACCAATGGTGATGGTGTTTGGATTGGAGGACCGATTAGGTCCACCTGTAGCAAACTAGGATATAAAAGTATGGGTTTCTTAATAAAGAAAATTATCAGCCTTCTGTAAATGCATAGAGTCCATGTGACTTATTACCCGGTCCTGTCCTATTGTGCTGACACTTCCCCAGTTCTCACATTCCAACCCCTGTGTCCCTAACCCCAAAAACAGGACAGGAGATGGAACCTGCAATGAGGCAGAGGTGAGTCACCTGCTATCTGTCATCTCCCCTCATTTCTATCCCCTTCTCAGGGCTATACTGGCCATACCACTCTGGATCCTACCCTAACCCACGTCCCCTTATCCCTCAATCCTATCTCCCTTGCTATGGTTTAGAAAATGGCACCCACCTCGTGAGGGGGGCCGCCATGTTGAGTTTACTCTCGCGCCCCATTATTTCATCAGGTCCTCCCCCTGGCATTGGGACCCTCAACCCTGGACCACACATCCCGAATCCCACCCTGGAATCCCACCATTTTGATACAAGGCCTTCAGGGCAGGCCCCACCTCCTCTGATTCACAGCCCTTTCCGCTTCCCACACCACTGTAAGCAGACATGGCACCGACTGGAAGGCAGCCACCTTGGCTACCTCAGGCCCAACACAACGGGCCATGCTGGTCAGCCCAAGAACCCGCTCTTCTGCCAAGAGGCAAACTTCCTCTTCTGAGGAAAAGAGTGAGGGCTCATCCAGATTTGAAGACTCATGGCAGAAGATGTGGGAAGCAGCAGTAAAGGGAGGGGACTGGGAACTGGTGTCCAAAATTCAAGTGGCACCAGCGCGGTATCGCAAGGGAGCTAACCCAGGATGGGAATCCATCTCCCATGGGGAAATGAAAGACATTTGTAAAGCTGCAAAAGATCATGGGAGGAATTCGCCCTATTTTAACAACCTGCTAAATGTAGTGTTTGCAGCCCATGTTATGGCACCCCATGACTCGAGACTTTTTATGCACATCCTACTCTCCCCCACTGAATTCATCTTGTGGGAGGGAGTATGGAAAAAACAACTACAACAACTATTAAAGGACTATACCCAAGAAGATGGGCACACTTAACATTAGACCATTTAGCCAGGGAGGGACATTTCACTAAGCTGGAAGACCAGACAATAGAGCTGTGTTAGAGGATGTAAAAGATGCAGCAAAAGCAGCACTTTTACAGATACCAGATGGGACAACACCAAATATTGACTTTAGTGACATTCGTCAGGGATTTGTTGAAGCAAGCCACTTCACCCCCAGGCAGGTCCTGGCCATCAAAAGGGGCACAACATTCCAAGGTCTCCCCATCATCTCTCAGTGAGCCAGTGGCGAGTAACAGGCAGCAAGACAGTTGTCCCAGATCCAGTCTCAAAGGTATAAAACTACCTGAATTTACTCAGCCTGAGCCCTGATACAAGGTTTGTTCTGGGCAGTGCCCAGACTGTAGCACAAAAAGTCATACTGAGACTCCTAACAGCCCGTGCAACAGAGCCCATGCAGAACATCAGGAAACGTTTTTCTGAAGTCCAGAGACCCCCCCCCACACACACACACACCTCCAAAAACTATCACAAGCAATAAACCACCATTGCTTTCTCTGCACCTAGCCTTGCACCATGTGAAACAAAAGATGCCTCCCATCAAACGCTGGAGACTCCTCCAAATTTTGAGAATGCACCCATGAATAAAGAGGCAGTAAATTCAGTATATATATACAGACTAACTGTCCCTCTTCAGGCTCACTCCTCTTAGCCCCTCTCTGGGCACAGGAGAAGATGTGCCTCAGCATACAGCCCATGTCCAGCCCTACACCCATCTCTGAAACACCCCTACGGCCATGAAAATGCAGATGAAAAAATACAGGTTCAGGGATAGAGACTTCCTGATCAGTTCACAGATTGTCATACCCTACAGCTGATGTCTGCACTTTATTAGGCTGATGTGGCATTTGGAGGCATTTTTCCAGGGTAGAGGATTGAAGCATTTTCCAGCATCACTGGGTGCCCTACATATGCACTGTCAAAGACCAAGAAATTATGAAAATCACTTTTTTCTTTTTTTGACGGAATACTTACTGTCCATATACTTACCATATTATTAAAAGAATGCCTTTGCTGCTGTCCTTTTAGGTGTTACCAGTTTGAAACACTTGACACGAGTGGGGCTGCAGCACAAACTAGAATAATGAAATCCTAAAAGCTCCTTTTCCTGAAGCACTGCTAGGATCAAACCCTACTGCGTGCATGCCAATTGGCAAAGATTTTCAGAGAGGATTTACTCTGGTGCTTTGTCAGTGTTCCTCTGTGAATATTAAAAAAAGTCAGAAGATTTTTCTTGAAGCAAATTTTTGCAGCCCTCAATTTTCTTCAAATTTCTGACCAGTTTAGAGTCCCTTACTTGTGAGGTGCATATTGTTAACATCAGGCTAATAAAGACTACAACATCCACTTCATTCCACTTTATGTTAAATAGCCCATGATCAGTGGAAAAAAATACCATTTGAAAAATATAGCTGATGTTTCAGACATGAAACATTCAAATGACAGACTGCTTTGAAGAATGCAGTGCACTTCAGGCTGTTGTACCACTTCCAAGGAGCCTTGCTCATATCCACCTGCAGCTTCTGAAATGCAGGCGCTGCTCTTCCTTTAGCCACAGCAAGGAACTACTAAGATATGCTCTTAAATAGAAAGTTTCTATCAATACTAAATGAACACAAAGGTGACAGGAAGTTACTGTATAATCAGTTCTCTCCATATAGTTAATATTTCATTGCTCTCTTTGTTCCCTAGCATGAAACCCAACATGGATCTACTTTCTTTGGCTGTTGACCTTTTACTCCTTTTTTTACTGATTTACCTGTTTAAAAACCCCAGGAGGCTTTAATGTGAAAGATTCCCAAAGACAACAGGAAGATTCATGAACCTGTCCAAAGCTCTCCTTATCATGCCAGAACAATCTTCTGCAGCCAGAAAGGTACAGAAGGAGCTAACATTAGGGACAGTCAGTGCAGCATTTATAGTCTTCTGCTCAAATTCCCAGACCGGTATAAAAAACAGTCAGGGAAAATACCCTAAAGACATGGTACAATAAAACTTCTCACTCCATCTCTTCTTTTAATCTAGATTTTAAAAATCATCACAATTTAACTCCCAACATTTGTTTTTCCATTTCAGCAAGATAGATGATCATAAGAACAGGGGCAGCAGCAAAGCCCAGTGCTGCAGCCATGGCATAGAATATTACATTAAAGCCCCTGGAAATCTTCATCTCTGCAAATCACTGTGCAGTGTCAATGCAAAGCCAAATTAGGCACTAAAGGGCAGAACTGGACTTTTATACAATAAACTGAACAGCCAGTCCCTTGGCAGGAAGAAGTCTAAGCACTCAACTTGTTCTTGAGCGGGAGGAAGAGTCAAGCAGTCCAGCCTTGCAGCAGAACAGATCAATAATACCTGTGAGGGAAACCAGGGAGACAAGGAGAGCTTTTTTTCTCCATATCAAGATCTCTCTATCCTTACCCAACCCCTAAGTGCAGCATTCTGTCTTACTGGCAATCCTCGTGCTTCTGAAAATTCTACTTTCAACACTTTTCTGAAGGTGTGGGCTTGGTCCTACCAACAGAGCCAGGCATGTCTGCTGGGAAATCACCAACATGCATCAACAATCCCTGACATACTGCTCCTGGGACAAGGATATAATTCTTCTGCAAGTAAGCTAGGCAAGGATATTTGGGGTGTTACACTGTTAAATCCTTCAATCCTTCACTGCTCATGTCCTGTAAGCAGGCTGTAATAACAAAACAAAAGAAACACCAAATCACACCACAAAAAAATGGAACTTCATGTATTTAAGAGCTGGAAATAGCCAGTACATTTTCTCATTGTAAATCAAGTTTTTTTCCTCAGCACCTAAGAGTATCTTAAATTTTCTAACACCCCCACGGGATTACTGACCTGCACTACCTTGGTCACTGCCTAGTTGCAGGACTGCAAATACATGGCACTATAAAATTACTGGGTGCAATAAGCATCAAACACAACACATTTACACCACACATGGCAAAGCACTAGACTGACCAACTGACTTTCATGAGTTAGCATGTTTTAGTCATGTAGTGTTTTCAAGATCAATTCATTAACGAAGGTTAAGCATTCAAATCAGATCCTTCATGGCTTCATTTCAACCCCTTCTGGCTGCTTTTTCTCTGCATCTTTTCCTACATGAGAAATACATGATAACTCCACACAGAATTCCAGTTTCTCAAGCATTTTCATGTGTGCTTTGATGGGGGCTCATGCTGCAATAGTGGATGAAAACATCAGTCACTAAAACTGCCTCCCTCAGGAAATACAAATATGGCATAACTGTGATGCGGGAATACATCTGAAAGAATGAAACAGCAACGTAAGGAGTACATTACACACTACTTTAATTGCACCCTCTTTACGGAGAGCACAACAATGGAACCTGGTAAAAAGATGATGAATGTTTTCTGCATTTAGCACCACCTGCTTCCATTTTATTTCCCTTGTCATCTCTGCACCAGAAACCCTGAAATAACCAGCATCACTGCAGTTGTAATGACTTGAACACCCACCTCAATCACATACAGAAAAAAGACTAATTTTGAAGGCTTTGGTGCTTTTAAATTATGTTTGTTACCATGAGAACTTGATTAAAATGCCACCCACAAGCTTGCAGAAAGGGGGTAAAAACAACAACAAAACAAAACGAAAAAATCTACTTTTAATCAGTGGTAGTACACTTGCTGCATTGCAGCATTCTCACAAGCTCCCCAGCCTTCTGCAGTAAGAGGCAGCAGAGACACCCAGAGAGATATATTTTGCTGAATACTTTAGTCAGGAAAAAATTTAGCTGACGGTTCGGTTGTTGTCCAGTACTTTTATACAATACCCCATGCAAGGAAGATAAAGTACATACATGTTCTGCACCATGATACAAGGTTCGATTTGAAATCCAGACAATTACATGTATGTTAAATGTGAGGGCAACACCGACAGCCACCCAGGACAGAAAGGTTTTTTGTTGATATCTGAGATAAATCAAAGCTATGAAACCCTCTGCTTTCCCCTTCACCCTACCAATTTGTTAGCTTTATACACTTATGCTGATTTTTATGAATATTTACTTCTAGAAACTCAAACAATAGCACTGTATCTTCTAGGCTTCTTGCCTGTTTCTTTTTTTCTTTTTAATTTACAGCCTTACATTTGGATTAATGGACATGGACACTGCATTCCTACAGTCTGACTAGGAGCCAGTTTGCACCTCAAGCCTTCAGCCATGTCAAATCAGATAATTAGACTGTGGCCGAAACAAAAACCAGCAACAAACCACACCAAGCAGCTTGGTCAGCAGTGGATGTGTGAAATGCCACAGCTGATGCAGACTGCAGGAACAGCCTGCAGGCAGTGGTGGGCAAGAAAAGAGAAGAGCTTCCCACCTCTGACAGAACAGGCAGTGTTCTCACTAGGCACTTACTCAAAAGGAGTCACAGAGCTCTCTCTTAAAAGATATATCTACTCCTCCACAGGAGGGAAATGATTGCTATTGTAATTAAGAGACCACCTAAACTGTACCTCATTGAAGGTGAGAAGAGAATTAATATCCCCATGAAAGATCAATCACCCTCTCCACAACACTATCCATGTTGGAGCACTAGGCATCCTTTCAGCTTCAAAAGCAGGAGCTCCGTGAGGAAAAATCTATCAGCCAGAGAGAGAGAGATGGCATGAACTTGAACTATGCCAGAAACCCTGGATACCACCTTCTCAAAAAGACAATGTAAACTCAGGTGAAACAAGGGGGATAAAATAGACTTTTGAGATAGCTTCAGTGGAGCAGGCAGGTCTCCCAGTCCTCCACTTGCATCTTTACACAGCATTAATAGCTGCTCTCTCCATTTTGAATGTCATGTGCAATGTGTGCCCTTGCAGCTGTAGTTTCACCTGCCATGAGTTAAGCACTGCAGATAATAAAGGGTTCCAGCAGAGGAAGAAACAAACCCATGCACCAGCAGGAGGGATACCCTAAAGACAGAGATATCCTGTCTGAATCACGCAGGCTGCATGGGAGGATTGCACCACCTAGGTTGGGGAGACACAAACATCTTCCAGTGACACCAGAGGCTCTCAGCCATGCAAAAAGATACAAGTGTATTTGCTTGAACTTAGAACATTAGATGTGGAGAGTGTCATAACCCCCACCAGACAAGCTCCTAAAAGAGACTTTTCAGATCACTGTCAGTCATATTTTAGGGAAGAATTCTAAGGAGCATCTATCACTGGTAATTTCTTTGAGGTCAAGAGAACTACCTTGACCTACCCCACCTCCGAATTTGTACCCACGGACTGACTGCAGCTTCCATGTCAACCCCTTCCAGCTGCACACGTACAGAACTGACTCCCACCAGCTTCCATGGGTTGTACACTACACAGGCAAAACAGGAGCAAAACTTCACCCTGTATACTCAGAAAACCATGGGCATCTCATATAGGAGGGTGAGACGTGGTGCAAAGAGATATGAGAAGAGGGCTGAGCTGATGACAGAGCAGTCAGACTGACATTAGCCATGGCTGATCTCAATGCAGCCCACTTTCACACTGATGACCCACAACACAGGGTTTGTGCCAGTTTGGCCAGCAGGACCAGCTCAGACATTGGCTCAATGGCATCATTTTCTATTGCTTTTCCTCCTCTCCTTCTCTCTTTCTTTCTGCTAGTTGCAGTGACTCTGGGATCATGCCCCCATAGAGCTGCAAATAGGAGAAGAATAATGCTTATGCTCATCCAAACCTCCCACTGACAAAAGAACTCTGTTTAAGAAAAAAGCTTGACTTATCCTTCATAGGCATGGATTTACCAGGAGATTAGTCACATTAGGAATTTTTAATGAAGAGATTTCCCTCTTATTAGCTATGGACTGCTAAGACCATGATTGTCTCACATCTTCCATGGATTATTGCTAATTTATTATTTTCTGGTAATTTGTCTGCTTCCATTAGGCATTACCTGCATAGAATTTGCTGAAGTTGATCAAGGGATGTAGAATTTCATGTACCAATGGAAGTGTCTCCAAGATTATTTCACTCAAAAAGAGGTTTTCTTCCTCATACAATTGTGGTGTAATACAGACATTCCTACATTCACAAGGATTTTTAGAAAGGTGGAGCAGTTTTGTGGTTAAGGCATTGAGATCCAAGATTAAAATTAGTCCAGGACTCTGCTGCTCACCTGGCATTATTACCTTGAACTTATGAATAAACAGGCCCATGCCTCAGTTCTCCCATCTGTAAAACACATATTACAATATTCACACGGTGTGTAACTTGCCTGTTTATGCTGCAAACACTTCAGGGCAAGGGATCTCTCTTCCATACATGCAAGGATGCTCTGGCTCCCAGCCAAAGCCTTTGGATCCAGGTTTCACAAAGTTTTGCTCAAGGAGGGACGTTTATCAGACACAGCATCTGCCTGAAGGCAGCACAACAAACCTGAAGCCACAAAAAGGAGACTCAAGAGGAAGGACTGCAACACTGGCCACTGACAGCAGAGCACACAAGGGAAACAGAGGGATCTGGGGCACTGTGTTCCCGCCTGACAGCTCTGGGGACAGAGGCTGCCAAATAGCTCCACTCCCTGGGTGCCTCAAATCTCAGCTCAGGCCCCTGGTGCTGCTGAAAGGGAACTTGATCCCTTAAAACTCTCCATCATCAGCCAGGACTGACAGAATAGCCACAGTTTAGAACTTGGATGTGAAGACTCTGATGAAGGTTGCAGCCTACAAACTACATCAAGGAGTCCCCTGCTGTTGGTATTATCACAAAAACAAACAAAAATGTAGATTATTATTTCAACTCCATAGGGCTGCTGGCCTGACCAAATGGCTTGTCTCTAAATGACTTCTTTTACAGATACTCCACAGCACTTCCCACATCTTTCCTCCAGGAATCTATATGAAGCTTACTGCATTTCTTCTTCTGATGGATGCTCATTTCTAAAAATACTTGTACAGAGAACTGAATTTGGTAGGAATCAAAAATGTGACACAATATAGTGCCAGAAGTCACTTAAGAAAACGTAAAGCACAAAGTATGCATCAAGTCCCTGATAGCAATTTGCCTCCATATATACAAAACAGGTCCTTCAGATTTCTCCCTGATGTCAAATCAATATTGTAAACTGCCTGGTTGGTTCTGCTGGTCACCTCAGCTGAAGATACAGCTGAACACACAAATTCTTTAATTCTCTTACACTACTTGTGCTCCTGTTTCCTGTCTCTGCCTGTCTGCTGTGTCTACAATTTCTACCATGTTTGACAGAAGATTCTAAGCTCCTACCTACCACCATAGGAAATCCACAGATGGATAAAAGAGAGAGAGGAAAAAAAGGGGGAAAAAACCAAGGAGAAGAGCTGAGCCTGTATTTCTCCTGTCTGGCAGTGTCCTGGTGCTCTGCTCAGTAGATGTGGAGCTCACATGCAGCCACAGCACATACTCTTTCTGGCCAAACTGTCTAAGCACAGACAGGTTAAGGATGAAACAGGTGAAGGATGAAACAGGTGCTGGTTAACCTGCAGAGAGAGAGAAGTCACTGCACAGAGGACACAAAGTTGCTGAGAAAATGCAAAGAAAGTCAAGAAATCCCAAAGGTCCAAGGAGTAAATGGAGATAATTCAGTGAAGAACGAGGAAAAACAACACAGGTAAGGCAAAGTGGGCATGAAAGGAATAATCAGATGCTGGGAATCTGAAAGACCACAGTAGAGTGTGGGAATCTGCCACAGGGAACCAAGAAGATGAGCAAACCAGCAGTAAATGGTACCACAGGAAGGGAATACAGGGGCTGGAGAGGTGGGGTAGAGATTGTTTGTGGAGTAGTGATAAACATGACAAGCTCTAAGCAGAGAGCCAGCATTGGATGCCACCCCACACTGACAAATAATACCTACCTATTATTTTTATTTAAAAAACAGCTCAATTGGCAACACCATTTCCAGCACTGAGCTGAACACGAACCAAGACAAAGTCCTGACTTCAGGCATTTCAAAGTACAGATCTACTCTGGAAGGTCTAGATACATTTCAGACTGCAAGAGAAGGCACTTTCATGACTTTACCAAATCTTCCTCACCCAGGCCAAGAAGAAATAGGTTTTCTCATCTTTATTTGATGGTTTTACTGATAGCTAGAAGCCAGTTATGTGAACACTCAGAACCTAGGGGGAACAAGGGGCAGCAGGGGGGCCCAATTCTGTTCTAAGGCCAACATTTACATTAGTTTTAAATGGAGCTGAACTATGTTGTCCATTTCTGTTGCTTGCTACAGTGAATAATATGCAGAAATAGAGCTGCATCAGTAACTACACTATTGCTGTATTAGGGGAAACATACTGAAACAGCAGAGACAAACAAGAGGTGAAACTGACCTCCTGTATTGTACCACTCACTATACACTGGATTTTAAATTGAAATACCCACCATGTAAAATAGGATTTGATCCCTCGTAGGCTGCACATCCTATGAGGTTACGATTTCCCAGCATGAACTAACTGTGGGGTCTCTACGGTACTAATTACACTGGCAAATACTGTCCCACCAGTGTGTCCTTTCTGGCAGCTTACAGCTCATGCCTCTGTGGAGATTTGACTGTAAGCTCCTTGGGGTCTGGAACAACTCTGCTGTTTGAGCACACAGCATTTAGCACAACAGTGATCTAATCCAGACTTGGACACCTAGTCACTAATATTATGATAGCTACAGCAATGAATCATGTAGCATTAAGAAGAATCACAGCAAAAGCTGTTGTACACAGTATCTAGTTCCCAGGCATGCCACCATTATTAACCTTAGACTGAAAATCCTGTTGTGTCTTATTCTGTTTTCAGCACAAAGTGGATGTTCTTATGATTTTTAGCAGCCAAACTGATGCAAGAGTAACTGTATAAAAAAGCAGTTTTTCTTGCCCCAAAGAAGTAGAAAATAAGAATACCAGGGAGCTGTTATTAAGAGAATGCTGCAGGAAACCCATAGAGATGCAGGTAAATGCAACATTAGGAATTAGTCATTGAAGCAGGACTCCTGATCAAAGTGCCTTGCAATTTACCCCAGATTTCCCACACAGACATGGCAAAAGGCAGAACAGCCACCAATCTTAACAGTAATGTCCTGAAGTCTTCTGATGTAAAATTCAAGGATGATTTGAAAAACACCAAAGAGACAAGCCATGTGAGGATCTCACTTCTCACATCAAGACCTCACTTGAACATTAATTGCATGGTGTATTATACCCCACTCCCTGTGTAATTATTCCAGCTGTCCAAAATGTCATGGCTAGAGACTGGACTGAATTATAACTTCCTGCTTCAGAAGGGCCCAAAGTCTCAGAGGGATTAACAATAAGAGGAAAAAAATGACTCATCTTAAGGATGATAACTACAATATTTTTTGGTGATGATTATGAAAGGTTTTATCAACTATGCTGGAAAAAACATTAGCATTCAAACATCTGTTCTGCTCACAAGTGTCACTCCTCAATACAAACGAATCTGTGTCTCTCAAACTTCTCTCAGGGAGAATGCTCACAGCACTTCCATTATTCCCACTATCTCTTTCAAAAGCATATTTGCTATCAGAACTGCTTAACTACATGTAAAGAAGGCTTAACTCTGCGTGTCAGGCTCCCTAACACTGAACTTACAGACAGTATTGCTTAGGAACTTGTGACTTGCATTACAAAGCTATTTACAGGTATTAAGTTTGAACAGGATCATTTTCCCCAGCTGCTTTGCAGGCAGCACTGACTTCCAGCTCCCCCCTCAGTGAGAGACACAAGCACATCCCTGGGTGCTGCATCCTTGTCCTGACACCAGCCAGAACCAGATGCTGCACAGCAAAGGTCAAGAGAATATGGCAGGAGGACTAAGGTGTTTTTAGACAGCAGCAGGGTTTGCTGTGAAGATGAACAAGGGACATGTCAGACCACTGGAAGAGACAGGTGATACAAGACCTTTGTGAGCAGGCCCCCAGAGCAGTCATACCTGTAAAAAAAGGCCTGATGTGCACCACTCAGCAAGGACTTTTGAAAACTGACACTGTAATTTCACAAGGGTGAGCAATTTCTTTCTCATATAGCTGTAAAGCTATAATCCTTAGCAAGATGATTAATTTTTAAAATGATGTTCACAGCAAAAATTCAACTGCCTTTAGAAGAGATGAGCTTCTATTCCAAGGTGTTTTCTTTCCCTCCATGTCATCCAGGGGACAAAACCCACAATTGTGAGAATTCAGCAGTAGCACACTGAACTGGTTCCTGAGCTACAGGAGAGATTATGTTGACTTGACTGCTGGAGATGCAGAAACAACTGCAGTAAGTGTTCATAAAACCAAAATGCAGCTCAGCAACTCACCATCACTTCCTTAAGTGACTTTATACAGGGGCAAAATTAAGTGCTGCACAGAAATGGAAAAGTTCTGTGTTGGGGTTGGCTGCTGACCCTGACAAAGGAATCAAGCAGAAGCTGCAACACACAGGACACCTGTTTCCCTTCCTTACCTTGAAATTAAACTCTGTGACTCATCACAACAGAGGGGAAAGGAAGGATGACATTTCCTTCTTCCTCTCCCCTCCTGGTCTCTCTTGCCCACCACTTGCATACAAAGAGTTGGGAAGAAATTTACTGAAAAGCTGCAGCAAGTCAGGTAACCTGTCTGTCAATTTCTGCCTGAATTGCTTTGCTTCTTGCCTGTAAACAGGTTTTAAGCATCTACTAGTGACTCAGTCTGCTACACAGCACTATTACTAACACCACTGCCATCGTCATCGTGATTTGACAGTAACAGAGGACATTCTGTGTCCTTCCCACTGCTTAATGATCACGTCTCAATCCTTTCAAAATGTAGCAAATTCTACGTTTGCTAGTTCACAGATACAAGTAACAGAATATTCAAAACAGGTTGTGTTCAAAACAGGTGTTTGCAAATGAAGGAATGTGCAGATAATGGCTATTAAGACAATCAGAAGAAAGGAGGGAAGAGAAGTTGATTACACAACTGATGACAGTCCTTTCAAACGAGGAAAGAGGTGGATTGATGCTAAGTGATAAACACAAAGGAGGAAATCCCAAAGGCTAGTTTGGTACAAGGACCTTTTTTAAGTTTGACCTAGAAGCTAAAAGTTCCTTGCAATGAGATTGCAGAACTGCCTACTGGTTGGAGGGAGACTATTTTTAAGAGGAAGCTGATGAAGGAGGAATGGATGCCACACTGACTGTGACAGTAAGAGAACCAGGAGCCTCCTTCAGCCCCATGTCAGAACCACCCAGGTGGGGATGCCTCACTGCAGCCCTCCCAGTGCCAGGCAGGAGACACTGAAGCCAACTACATGGGAAAAGAGAAAACAACACCAATAATGCCACTGAGCTCCACCTTGCACTCTGCCCACTTGCCAACCTTCCCTAGTGCTACAACAATCACTGGGGGGAAAAAAAAAAAAAGGCAACTCGAAGTAACCAAAATAAAAAACCAAGAACATCTCTAGAATTTTTTACTCTTCAGAAATCAAGCCAACATTTCTTCCTTAGCTACTACAAGAAACCCTTCTAGTGAGTATCAATTCATATCCCTTTTCTAAAAACTGTTCTAATCCTTCCTCACTGACATCTTTGTGTATAATACTAACATTCAATCATCGATGAAGAAAATTTCTAACCCTAAAATACAAGCTATGCTGTACGTATGCTCTGTACAAAATTCATCTAAGATGAGCTTGTATCCAAGAGGTTCCAGCCTAATTGAACTAAGTATCAATACACAAATGCTCTCCCTGAGTGCACTGCATGCTCAGCTTGACCTCCTGCTGCCCTCAAGGCTCTGTTCCAGATGGCTGCTGCCAAGCTCCATCCCCATCTCCTGCCTCCCCTTCTGAGCATTAGCAGGTTCACAGCAGAAAAAAGAAATTCAAACAATTCTTACACTCAAAAGATTACTCAAAATTACCTGTAATCTCAGTGTGACAGAGGTGTTAAAAGTTCCCCTCTCCTGATTAGAAACAGCCCCAGATGAGCAAATGGTCTTGGCACTTTCATGTTTTGGGGTCCCTTCAGAGAGATGGCTCACACACAGAAAAGCTCATGTCAGGAGGAGATGCTGAGTTTGTTCACAATGCACAGGGAACCACAGGGCCCAGGGACCAGCATGAAGAGTCAATGCAGCAGCCCAGAAGCAAAACCACAGCATCAGAGAATGCTGCAACCCTTCCAAAGCGAGTCCTCAGCTCCAAATGCTGCCAACAGGCTGTACTGACATCCCAGCTCAGAGAGCTTTACCACTCTTTCCTGATGCCCTCTGTGCCACCTTCCTGGTTCTGTTATTCCTCCTCCCCATCCAGCAGCCCACCCTTGGGGGATGCTCTTACACAGGGAGAGGGCAAACACATCTTTTGCTGAGCCCCCACCTCCTTTGTCACAGCTTTCCCTGTCACACACCTGTGATACGTTATTTCCACTGCAAATTCTCACTGTTACTTTTACTCACACAAAGGACACAGGAGAGACAGCAATGCTCACAGGATCTTACACCTGTATTTTATCTCCTAATCACTGATGCAGCAACCCTGTGAAGAAAATGCTATTTCTGATCTGTGACTGTTTCTCTCTCTTTTCATTTCAGTCTTGCCAACTTCTTAAACTGTGTGTGGCCTCTGAGCAGCATCAAGAGGCTATGGAACACTCTATGGATATACTCTTTATTCCAAGAGCAATAATTTAGGTCTGTCAGTTAAGGGTGGGATCTGCAGAGAAAATTTAAGCTGTGCACAGCAGACAACTGAGAACTTACTTTATCACTAGTGGAACATTATCAACTGTGAAATGGCAACTGCAATAAAAACTGCCTGTTACTTTAAGTCTTACAGGCTAATTTAATCCTTCATTTAGTACTTGCACTGCCGCGAGGGTATTCCGAGGCCATGGGAAAATTCCTGAAGCATGCAGGATCACTGCTTATGGTGCCCCTCCTGCCTGGCAGAGACTGGCAGGAGCCTGCAGGGTGCTGGATGTGCTGGTGGCCTCCAGGAGCAAGCAGGAGCCCGATGGGAGCAAATGCCAGGGCTGGGGTGGCTCCTGCCCTCCCACAGTTTGAGACCCAGGAGGCAAATGGCTCCTTCCAAAACTGCTGGGCTTTCCTGGAGGAGGAGTAGCAAACAACAAGAAGCACCTTAACCTCAGGCCCATCATATGTCTCAAGACAGGAGAGGCTGGCACACACACACTTTCTGTGCCCCCACAGCCCATGTCAGCCCTGTGCTGCCATGGCTTGTGAGAGAGAAAAGCTCACACATGGAAAATCAACTCATGTGTCTGCTTTTTACAGCCTAAAAATGCAGAGAGCCAAATTTGATTCTCTATTTCAATTTCCTTCAAATTCCTAAATCCAGGAGAGACTGCATGGAGAAGTAAGTTAGGGGCTGGTTGGGAAATTGATAGATTTACAGGGGCTTATAATAGCTCAGCCCAAAACCAGCCTTGTACCCAACAGATACACACACAAGTGCACATGTGCATGTCCACACAAATCCTACACCATACACTATTACCTTTTTTTCATCCTGTACTCTCAGCTTGCCTTCCTTTAAACCTGTGCTTGATCCTTCAATTTTTTCATTTTTAAGTATCCTAGCAGCACTGAGTACTCAAGGCACTGAGTACTCAAGGAGAATACAGGAGATTGATTTTGCTCACTGTTCAAGTATGATCTCACAGAAATGTGTCCTAAACTGCCATAATCCAGCACCTTCCTTTTTATTAGTGACAAGGCAAAGTAGGTATTTTTACCACCTGAATAAAACTTTTATGCTCATGTATGTGTTCATGCTACTCTTCAAAGGATGCAGAGTCTGAACCTCCTCTGGCTTGTTGGGCTGAGAGGTTACATGAGCTTCTACAGGCATCTGTGCTCACTGAAACCCTCCTTTTGTCAGACAATTTTGTGTTGCAAGGCCAGAGCAAACACACCACTCCTCCCCAAAACAACGGCAATATTTCCCCCTATCCTGCCCAAATGAAGTTACACCAGCAGAAGATCCAGCTCTTTGCCACCCTGCTCACACCACATTTCTTCCTTACACTTCAGATGTAGTTTTTCAATCAAACTCTGTTCCCATTTGCTGGAGTTCAGTATTTTGTCTTTAGCATTTTAAATTCATGCTTGTGAAAACAGCAACTATATTCACTTGAAAATCAAACTGGAATGAACACGTGCATATAGAAATACTGACAAAACAAGTATCTGCTCATCTACATGACACATGTTTTCTCTAATGCTTGTTTTTATTCTTCTGGAGGACAGGAGTCTCCTGAATGTTTTCTCTTTTCAAAAAGTGCATTTCTTTGATCCAACCCAATCCTTTTTGATTCTGGAATCATTGTGCTTGTGATTACTCTGCCAAATCACTCATCTCTTCTGTGGTACAACTCAGTGCAGCAACAGGAGATGACAAACCAGAGCAGAGTGCAGGTGCACTGTCACCTCTCTCATATGCTCTGCCTTTGTATCATCACCATCTTAAGCCCTTTCCACCCACGGCTGTAAACAGGTTCTTGCTAACCCAAAAGTGAGACAGCTGCTTTGACAATGGATACTGTGGCTCCCATCAGATGCAGAAAAAAAATCTACTTAAAATACTCCTATTTTTTTAAAGTAGGAGTATTGCAAAAACAGAAAGTAGTCCCTGAAAAATTATGTTTTCCAGGAGTTAGAGAAGTTTTCTCAAGCCTTCTTACTTGGTTGAAGCAGCCTGCTTGTTCAACTATGCCAACAAGTTAAAAGGTCATACCTGGGTAAGCAGATGATGGGATGCTGAGTCTGACTGTTAAACAAGGGAAACCCTCTGTTCCTACAAAGAAATAGAAAAATATTCTTACTGGTTTCTATGCAGCAAACTTAGCATAAACTCAACATTGTAAGGGACTATAAAATGTCCTTACATCTTATGTGTACATTTCTGTCTGAGCCTTTTTCTCCCAGCTTTACTTCCCAAGATTCGTTAATTCAGATTCCCTGTTAGTCCAGCCTGCTTTGGGACCACCAAGGAGCTCCTTACTCCCTAGGCCAGCACTAAAAAAAGCTGGCACTGACTCCAAAAACCTGTCCATCAGGGAAGGGAAATGGAGCACAGCACAATGTCACCCAGACTCCCTCCAGGCTGGGAGAACTCTCAGAGCTGCTCTATGCAGAGACTCTGCTGCAGGGCAATCCCAAACAGGAATGGGGAAAGTGGAGGAAAATGGTTCCTGAGATGCACGGAAAGTAATGGAAGAAGAGCAAGAGTCCCTCACTGACTTCCCAGTATGACACTTCAAAATAGATGAAGATACCAAGGCAGGGAACTACAACAATTTCTTCTTTAAACTGTTTCTCTTGCTGAAGTTGTAGCAGAGGGTCTTAAGTTTAGCTGGGATAAGTAACAAAGGTTCTCACAGATGTCAGTGCCCTTTTTGTGACCCTCTTTAATCAGAGAGAAATGCCTGGGCAGTAAATGCAGTTAGCTCGCTGAAACAGCCTCTGCATGCCCCACCATCCATCCTCTCTCCTTTCTCTAAGGCTTTGACCAGAGGACACTGGGGAAATCATTCCAGGTGCAAGCAGCAGACAGAAACCCAAGGGTCTCCATCAGGGTGAAAGGGGTCTCCTCACCACATGTCCTTGAGTATCCCCCCAGCATTATGAAGCCAGCTAGTACTATCACCTATACTTAAGGCTGCAGCTTCTCATGGCCAAGACACTTGTACATTTTTTTACTTTAGTTGTTCAGAAATTAATTTCCCGTATAGAGTATCTGACTCAAGCTAATGCTTTTGTTTGAGAGTTCACTGTTTTAAAGCTTCAGCAAGAATAGAGCAGGCATTGCCAGAAGCTAGAGTAGTAAAAAACATAAAACTAAACCAAATTAAAAAGAAGGATAGAAGGTAATGACAAGAAGTAAGATGTAAGTGTGAAATCAGAGAGAATCATAATTCATACTCACAAAGGCAACTAACCTTAAGCTAGAGAGCAGTTCAGATCCTTTTTATTTCCTGGACTGTTATCCTTTGTGACTGAATTTATCACCTTGTCTGTACCACATCACTGGTATGGACTTGTGCTAACTACAGCTTTCTATCAGTTTGCCCAGTTAACATCCAACAAGAACAGAAAGATTTTGCTGCCCTGAAGGGGGAAGGTTTCATATGGTTCTGACAGCAAATAAATGAAAAATTTGCAATGGAATAAATTCCACCTTACTGCAGAGGCTGCCAGCTGAGTGCACCACTCATTTATGAGCATTAATTAGTTACAGTAAATGAGCTATGTGGAACTGAGGCTCCAGCCAGCATCAACTCCACCAACCCACAGGACAAAGATGAGTGTTAAAATAAGCTAATTAAATTTTCCCTGGCTCAGCAGAAAGATCAATGTTCTTGACAGTTGAGGATTGAGCACGTGGCATCCCAACAGCCCTCTGATGTGCCACCACTGCCACAGAGCCAGAACCAGAGGAGGCAGAACACCCCTCTGGGGAGGGGCAAGGAGACAGAGGCACTCTACAGGGACATAACAGAAGGATGGAGACACCTGCTACTTGTATGCCAGATGGTCAGATGACATTTTTACCAAAATCAAACTTGGCTTTGCACTTTCATTATCTATTCCACCACCATTAAATATGTGTCCCAGTAGCCTGCTGAAAGTCCACTGCAATAAATGTGATTTTAGCCACCAGCAGAATACCAAAAATACCAGACAAGCAAAATACAGATCCCAGAAGTGAGCAGCATTTTTGCTGCCCCACATATTTGCTGTGTTCAGCCTGCTATCACCACTTCCAACTCTTGCTGAGGAAGAGAGAAGGGAAGAAAATGACATGATTCAAAGGTTCTTCTGCTGGAGAACAGAAGAGACACCCACCCATACAGAGACGGCCACAATTCCATGTTTAGGGCATTTAAACAAAAAGCAAGAAGTTAACATTTAAGTGCCTGGTCAGAATGTGGCACCAGATACATCAATGGGGTTTTCCACTTCCTGTAAGCACATTCTAATAATCACAGTGCAGAATGTATTAGGAAGGGTTTCTTTTTCTTTGTATTTCTCCTAAACCCTGTTGCTTAAGACAAAAATCCAGAAGAACTTGTCCCAACAAGTAATTATTGAAACCGGCAGTGTCTTCAGAAAAGCTCTGTGCCCTGATGAAGGGACATGCTGGTTTATTGATGCCCTAGAGCCAGGGTGGCAGGGGATGGCACTTTGGCTCCTTCAAGTGACACTTTCCACAAGGGACAAGGCACAAAACAGATGAGCTGTTTTTTTCACTCCTAACAAGAAGCTGTGATTAATATCATCCATCTTGGATATAGAAACCAATGTCAGGACATGCAAGCTTATCACAATGAAGAAAACTTGAAGTCTTGTCCACAAATACAGCCCAGTAAGTGCATTCAACACGTTTTCTTCCACTGAAGTACATCAGACAGATTCTCTGTTGATGCAGACTAACAAAGGGCTGACAGCTCTAGGCTGGATGCACTGCGACCTAGCATCAAACAGTCAGGGAAACCTGCTCATTCTGGCTCTGCCATTTGCCTGTGGATCAAGCATGCTACTTCCTCTGCTGTATCCAGTAGGGATTGCCTTTTCTTCTTTTTGGTAAACACTTTGACTACCACCTACAAAAACTGATAGGAAAAATCCAGTGTGCATATACATACACATGAATAACAGAGGACTAGGGTTCTATTCTATGCACAAGGTATTTGTAACCATTCTTCATTAAAGTCACTCCTCCTCTTACAGACCTCTTAAAACCAACAGGATTGATAAATTCATACATTGTACTAATTTTAAAAAATATATCCTGTCTTTTTCAGGAGCTGCTTTCCTTTCTCATTTGAGGGTTTATGTCTGTTCAAATGCTTCTGTATGACCTACCCAACAACACAGCTGTTCTGCAGAGTCACCTGCAATGAAAATTTTAAGAACTAAGTACATTCTTTTCCTAAGCTGTTCTATTTGTTCTCCTGAGAAAGGAGCTGTACTGTTATCCTGAAGGGTCAGCCCATGGCTCTGCCTTGCAGAGATATCTAGACAGATATTTATTAGCTTCAGCAATCTGCCTGCAGAAATGCACATTTAAGGTTATTAACTTTTCAGTCTGGGAGCCTGCCTTTTGCTATATATACCTCAAGAGCAACATACATGCTAGGATAAAAGCCTAAATTGCCACAAATTACTTTTCAGCATTTAGTGCTTTACCCAATATTGCTGCAAATGGATCCAGTCTATTAGCACCAAACCTTTTCCCACAGCTTCTTCCTTTTACACTCCACACTCTCCTCTCCTCCTTCCTACTTTCCATGTACCCTATGCTTTCCCCTTGGCAGCAGAGGCTTAAAATAACAGACATTCTTCAAAGAGATGCAAAAAAACATATTCTGGTTATCTGCAGGGCAGAATTCACTACACATTTATTATTATTCAGTTTCCAAAGTGCTAGGAAATGAAGCAAATATATCTGAGCTTCAGCTAGGGTTGATGCAGAGAGCAAATGTCTTTAAACCACGTCAGCTAAAGGAGGCAAAGGAGAGGCCAGGTTGTGCTGCTGTAAATCACTGACCATCAGCACAAGCCAGCAGGCTCTAGAACTGGCCTGAAATTCAGGAAGGACTGCAATGGATGTTGCCTCAACTTGGAAATCAAGACTCCAGAGCCACACTGACTGAGGAAAAACCTGTACTGAGATTTTCGCCACCAGTCTGAGCTGGCTTTGGGCAGCACACAACTCAGTACTTCCCTCACTCCTGGAACATGTTGTTTCTGAAGCCAGTTTAGCATGCTCCCTTTTGACCAAGCTGATTTATAAAAGCTTTAAATGATTCAAGAACAAGCAATGCTGATAGTACCATCACAAATTTATTTATTCCAAAACCTACTGCACTGCATCTGCATTAAAATGGATTACTCCCAACACTTAATTCCCATTGCTTATCTGGTGACTCATTTTCACTAAAACATCCACACCAAATCTTTCAATAGTTAAAAGAAAATTTTAAAGCCCTGCAAATTGAAAAAGGTCTTTTCATGGGGAAAAACATGCTGCCAGTCTAAGCAGCTCAGAGTCATGAAGGTAGAGGAGACAAAGCCTGGCTTGGTTATGACCTGAGGAGGAGAGACAGGGAAGACAAAAAGCTGTCTCAGCATCCAAGAATCTTGGCTAAGTGGAGCCTGAAATACACAGCAGACAGGAGACACTGTTCAATCATTTATAGAAATCAAGGTTAGCAGTGTCAGCACATTTGGCCTGAGAGGAAACAGTTCCCTGATCCTCTTGACGCAGAAGTAACTTGGCTGCATTAGTGGCTGCCACTAAGTAAGGATTAAAGAATGGAAACAGAGAAGGACAAGGATAGCAAAGGATAAAATGAGCATGCCAATATTTTCACAGCTTGCATTCAGCAGCAGCCCAGCTAGCACCCCAAGGGGTTTTTTTCAGGAATCTCAGAAACCATTGCTGCATTTGATGGAAATATATGGTGTCTGGGTTTTACAAATGGTGTTTCTAATAGTTTATCTGATTTTGTAACTAGCAGGGAAGGAAATCGTTCTGATGACAATTACCACTGAGGCATTTTGTTGTGTTTACTGGCACAGAGCTGTCATTAACACTCCACTTCTCTTAACCACAGCTTACTTCCCCTGCAGTTATTGAAGATAGGTCTGGGGGCTGTTTTCCTGGTCTTGTCAAGTTGAATTTTAATACATACTGCTTGAAAGATGTACCACCTGCTATTTTATAGCTATAATTTATTGTATAATGAGTTCCTATAAATCCTTATGATGGCTTAAGAGACTTGCAAGATGGATTGCTGGCCTATTTTTTTTTTCTCAGTTTGTCAGCAAAGCAGAGAGAGTCCCTGAGTAACTCTTGTCACCCACCTTGGCCACAAGATCAGCCATCTCCCACCACTGAAGGATCTTACCTGCAGAAGAAAGGCTGACAAAGCTCTCACTGCTAATGAAGATGCTGGATACAATGTACTACAGTCTTTTCATTTACTTAGGAGGCCCCAGCTATTTCAGACACCCATGAAATGGTTGTATGGGCACAAGCTTTATCTTTACATGCTGGAGAGGAAAAGCTCACTAGAGATTCTGGATAGGGACTCTCTAACAGCCATTTAGTGAAACAGAAACCATCAACCCCACAAGTTGGTATCCAATAGAAATCATTTATTTAAGATCCAGGACTGAGAAATCTTTCACCTGTTAGGGACACGCCATCCTCACCTCAATATCACACACATAGAAGATATGTTTGATATGTTTCATACTTTGGTCCAGCATCACGAAAAGGAGCTCCCATTGGAAGCTGAAGACTTTTAAATTTGAGACTTTACATTTCCCCCATCTCTCAGAGCCAACACAATAAAAGACACTACTAAGAAATTGGAAAAAGTTATTATAATTTCTTTCTTTTTTTCAGTGAACAGCAAATAAAAAAGAACAACCTACTTCAAAATACAGATATTGTACTATATGCATCTTATTAAACTCTGCTTTTAACCTGTCTTTAGACTAATAGCACTTTCTAAAAAAACCCCTAGCCCTGAGTTAGCTCATGGATACAATCCAAGAGTGTGTGTTGAAATCAGGCTGCTCCCAGGCAGAGCTCGTGCAACAAATAAAGCCAGGATGTGCCAAGATTGCAAAGGGCTTTCACTCATGAGTGACAGACACAATCAACAGAGAAAATCAGCCACTGCCTTTCATCTCCTTACAAACACCTTGACAGCCAAGCTGCTGCAAACCAGCGAGTATAAGAGTCTTCCCCTCAGTCATCACAGTAATTCAGAGGGAGGAAAAAGGCAGGCAGGAGAGCACAGAAGAAGAAGAGGAACTGGGATGACAAAAGATGTGTCAGGACAAAGCGTCACAATGAGACTGACAGCTGGCCAGAGCCACTTGAGCTTTGCTAAGCATGGGTTTAAGGATGCTGCACATCTGGACAAGCCTGGCACGAGCACACACCACAGACTGGCCTCAGGGCTATGCTGCCCCACTCCAGGGACACACTTCAACTCAGCAGCCCCAGTGAGGGCATCTTCTCACCTGCTGCTGTGGAGCCCCTCCTCCTGGAGCTCTAGGACAATCACCACAGATGGAAAGCAGCAAATGCTGCTCCTTGCTAAGCTCGTTGTTGCTTTGGCTTCCAGGCACTCTTGTCCAAAATTAAAGGTGTGCTTCCTTTCCCTACAGCATCCAGGACCATAACACAGCTGCAGCCCATGCATGAGGTGGAGGAGAACAGACAAGGCAGTCAAAACAACCATTTTCCAAAGAACAGCACAGGAGACTTTTGTCTTACTGACAGGGCTGGGGCAAGTCTTATGCCAGTAAGAAATTAAGGACACAAGCATGTGAGACAGGGTTAGAAAGCAAGAACTGCTGCACTGGTTTGGGCCCATCCTCTTGTTTGAGTATTCTTTTTTGACAAACCAGTTCTGTTTATCCTGACAGATAGAAAATTTCCTCAATACATCTTATAACCCAGGAGTCAACTTGGTATATCAGAGATGTGATGGAAATACAAAATAAGACACAATAAAATATATCACTTTTTTGGCTGGGGATGAGTTTATTTTTCTTATCATCCATGTGGTATTATACAATTTAAGGGTGTCAATAAAACTTCAGATGATTCTCTTGAAAAAGTAAAAATCCCCTTTGACAGGATTGTAGACTGAGAGACTTTCTGTGGGTAACAAAGCAGGTCACTGTCTGAGACAGGACCAAACCCAAGGTCTCTCAGCTCCTGCACCTAATGATAAGGTTGAGCACACACTCCCAGCATAGCCATGATGTAACAACTGTGTGTTGCTTTATAATCCTGTAGTAACCAAGTGCAGCCTTTTCCCAGCGTGCCAGTGAAAATGATGGCAAGAGAATAGCAAAGGTTCAGGATGCACAGCTGCTCTGGGACTGCAGGAGGACATTAGCCTATGGCTAGTACATGGGTTTCTGTATCAGCTGGCTCTATGTTATCTCTAGTTCCAAGTGCACTGAAGTTCACTTTGAGGAGTCAAGAGCAAGCTGTACAGTACCCCGGAAACTGAGCTTAAGCTGCAGATTTTTGCACTGATATGGATGTCCTTGAGATTAGAAGCCCAAAGCACCATATTAAGTGAGAAGACGTTTGCTAGAACATAGTCCTCAAAGGCACGCTCCAATGTCACGGCTTATGTGCCACCAGAGACCTCCAAGATAAAGACAAGTGGCACAAAAACATTGCCTGAAGACCTCCACCTGGGAGCAAACATGACAGGGAACACAGTACAGCTTAGCCAGTGTTCGCCACCTTTTTAAAGAAAATTTTGTACCATACTTTGGATTTCTGCTTTTTCCTTCTCCCCAGGTTAGAGCATTACAGCCAAGCAGTACTGTTGCAGTACTGACCCCATCCAATGGCACATTCTGGAAGTTTTACTGGCACTGTTTTGGAAAGAACCACAGGATGATACGAGCTTTGCTCAGGATCATACTGAAAAGCCCATTTAACACATATTCCTGTAATACATGCACTTCCTATACACAACTGCAAAATCTCCCAGAGGCTTTGAACCTGTAATTTCTGAAGTCACCTCTAAACCACTTATCTCCATTAGCAATATAGAATGCACAAGTTACCTGTCACAGGGTGAAGGAGAATTAAGCAGAGTCTTTCAGTAGCTGACAACAGGAAGATTTTTGCTTGCTTTGTTGGGGATTTTCCAGACATCCCCTGCTATCATTTCCTCTAGGCCTGCCTGAAGGTCTGCTCCTTGAGAAAGCAGAGTCTTTCAGTAGCTGAAAACAGGAAGATTTTTTGCTTGCTTTGTTGGGGATTTTCCAGACATCCCCTACCATCACTTCCTCCAGGCCTGCCTAAAGGTCTGCTCCTTGAGAGTCCATAGAAATACCCACCACCACCCACAGCACATCCAAGCTACATCTGAAACAGCATCACTTGATTTTCTGCTCAACCAAAGCCAATGCTCACAGAAGCAGAGTGTCTCTCCCAGGCCAGGGACTGCTAAGGTGATTCCACCTGCCCTAAAATTCCTCTCAGCATGCATCCTACTTTGTGGAAAAACTAGTAACCTGCTGATGACTTATGCAAATAAGCAGTGCTCCATGCCAGAGACAATGTGATACCAGAATCAGCCAGGAAGAAATGTTTCCACTGTGAAACAGGACTCGCCAGCAGTCTCATTATCACGTCCAGAACACAGGATGGCTGGCACCAGCACATCCACATCCAGCCTTGCCCCCTTCAGTATTTTCCCTTCATTCCTCATATCTTCTCTCTTGTCCTTGCTGAACTCTTAAGAGCAGTAAACTCAAGTGACATTTGCCTATCATCAGGCATTTGGTAAGAAACACCAAATTTCATCTAAAGCTGATTGATGCTTGTGGGATATGCATCCCACAAGTGCCACAGCCATGTCAGACAGAGGTGTGACAGCGGGAAAATTGTCCACATAAACTACAGTATTATAGCTGTCCATCCTTAAGAGCCTCAGCCCCTGGATTCCCTAAAAAAAATCCCCAAGCTTTGACTTTTGTATCTAACAAAGAAATGAGGAAATTAGTGGCAAAGCCTCTTTTCCTGCTGTCCCAGTTTCATGGAAGCCCTTGTCTATTTGCACTAGAATAAAGGTGGGCTCTGCTGATAAGTATTCAGGCACAGATATCTTACTACATGCAGGTAATAAATCTGTAAACAGAATGTTTGGATTGGGCAGAGGGATGCCATAAAAGAGAATTTCACGATGGGCTAGAGGGCTCAAAACAGACAGTGGGTGCTCCCTGAGAGGCTGTAAAGGCCAGGCTCAAATGTTCTCTCCAAAACAGTTCTGTAAACAATTTCTAGTCACAAAGTTTACACCATTATACTCAGCAAGTACGTCACCCTCCATTTATGCAATTCACAAGGAGTCTGGGAACACAGGGCCAGCCTCATGGCTTGGACCAGCCACCACATCAGCCGGGTTTGGGGCTTGTGGGCACTTGCAAGTGCATCCTGTCATCAATCCATTCTGCCTGATGTGAAAAATGGATTTGTAAAGGATTCTCTAAACACAGCTCACACAGCCTTGTACCTCTTTTTGCAAACTCTGAGATAAGGTGTGCTAACTTAGGAAGGCCATGGAATAGAGATGACATTGTTGAGAAAGAGACTGAACCAGAAACAAGTTCCAAAAGATGGCCTTGCAAAAAGACCAGATATTTTGGAGAACTGGAACTGTGAAACATGCATTGCAGCAAGACCACATGTGGTAAAATAGTAGCTGATTGGTGTCAGAAGTATTAGCAGCATTGTGTGGCAAATGCTAATGGGCTGAAAAACATTTATAAGGTATTGTAACTAGGAAATACAGTGGCTTCTGATAGAATGGTGTTGAGTTTTACAACTCATGTCTCACCCTTCTATGAGACTGATAATGGAATACAATCTTTTAAAATACCTCTCAGTTGGCCCCATCTCTGTAGAGCTGGGATTTTCCAACACCTGTCTGCTCTTACAAGAAATCCTACTTTAATTTTAGGACACTTTTTTACATAGAATGCAGGCAGCAGAGCTGGAACAAAACAATGTGCCCATAAATACAGCTAAAGACACAAGTCCTCCTCTAACCACTTGACTGTTAACTTTTTTTTTCCTCCTATTACATTTTTTATTAATTACATGATTCTTTTACTTCTTAAAAAACCATGGACTGGTCTTGTCCATGTGCTGGGTACATGGGTGGCTGTTGGAGTGGTCCCTTCACACTGTGGACACCCTCCCAGCTCCAGCAGCAGCAGAATCCCATTCCATACCCACACTGTGAGCCAGTGAGCTTTGCTGAAACATGAAGGATTTCAGCTGGGCTCAGAGGCCAGGCAAAGCAGCCATGGTGCTTTTGAAACACAAGCTGGTGTCTCCTCACTGCACTAAACCAGGAAGGAATCCCCTGGGTAGATCATCAATGCCCAGAGCTGGCAGAGATTGCCTTGCCAGGTCCTATACAGTTTCAGAAATGTTTTGTCAATCCAAGCTCAAGATATCAAGAAAACCCTAAGTATTTCAGACTAGGTCAAATGAAATGTTTCAGCTGTGTTTGACTTGTTTTTTTTTCTTTGAGTTTTCCTTCTGAAATTTGAGCTATTCCAAACAGAATTAATTATTTCTTGAATTTACAAAACATCTAAAAAATACATTTTAAAATCAGAAAAAGGGGAAGGAATTTTCAGGAATAGGAAGTTTTTGAAACTAATTCTTTCCCCCAAAAAAGTTCACATTTTACACATAGGTTTTGGGTTTGGTTTTTTTTTCCTGTTAGAAGAACTGTTTGAGTGGATAGACTCCATTATGCTCAACTTCCTACTTCAGTATCAACTCCAAACCTAATTGTGGGAAACAAGGCCTTTCTTACTTTCTCCAGAGACAAGACACAATAAACTGACCAGCTTTCACCTGGGAGAAGAGTTTGCTGTAAGGACTCTCCCCAGTATATATATTCAAAACACTTGTTTATTTGAAAATTATATTCGTTCCTGGGAAACCAAATGTTCTCTATTTAGTATCTTAAGCTGTAACTCATAAAAGCCCAATTCAGCAGGATGTATGCTACTAAAAAATAGCTGAGGTCAAACTGAGTGCCCATAAAGAATATACACTTCTGTGTCCCCATTGAAGTTTAGGGTTTTAGAAAAATCGCAGTGTTTTTCTTTTAGAGCACTCATTTCACATAGCTTTGTTTACTTTAATAAAATACCCCACATCTTTCACAAATTTTAAAATAACTAGAAGCTGCCAGAAGTGAAAAACCACTATATTGTGAGTTCTGGAGGAACTGTTGTGCTTTTACCCCCACATACTTAAAAAATAACACAAACTCATAACTACTTTTGTTATAAGCCAGAAGCTGTGTGGAGCTTCCTGAGCAGCTTGAGGGCTCAAAATCAGACAAACTCACCAGGAACACTGGCAGACAGCACTGCAGGAGGCACAGATTATATTGCCAGCCAAAATGCTCACAAAATGCTCCTCCTCCTAATTTTCTATCACCCTTTCTCTGCTAATTCCCTTCATTTATCAGCAGTTCTAAAGTGTGTTCCACTACTACACTTGAATTTGTTTTTCATTAAGCAAGCAGGCAATGCTAAGGAGATGAGAAAACATGGGGTAACACAATAGAAAACATTAAGATGCCTTATTTGATCCCCCAAAACTGTGTGGTGCAACTGAAAACTCATAGAATGTGGAAGCCAACAAGAAAAGCTGGACAAATACAGATTCCAAACTTTTTGAAATTAAATCCCCATCAAGAAAATTACTGTTCTCTCTCAGCACCACATGCATCAAAATGCATTAAAATAACAATGCTTTACCCTAAGTGGACCAATCTTGGGAAATGGTTTGCATGGTGAAAAGCTGTACTTCACTTGCTGGAGATTACCAGCACCAGGCTGCATCAGTAACTCACAGTGCCATGCTTTCTCCAACAAAAGCCAAAACTGACTGCAACACTTTTATGAAGACAGAACGAGTCAAAAATAGTGTTTTGATCTTAAGATTATGGACTTCATGCATCACAGCAAAGCCATTAACACCTGTTGGAACAATTTTCAAAATAAGCATTCTATTCCCTAATTCACATAGCAAACTTGCCTCTTTTTTAGAGTTAGCATGTAGAACTTGTGGGTCTTTGAAAGCAGAAGGCCATTACTCAAAAGCACATAAGAGCTTTCTTAAAACACTATGCTCTGTTAAGAAATACCTTAATAAAGATTAAGGAAAGTGCCTGAAATCAAAGATTACTGACCCATTTGAGCACAAGAGCTGCAACCTTCTGTAACAAAGGATTTGGGATACTTTAGCACAATGATGAGTCACACGTAGTGGGAAGACTTAAAAGAAAACTCAGTTATACAGAGACCAGCAATTCTGCCCTCCTGGGAGATATTTTTTTAAAAATTGCAAATCCACACTTTCAATTCACATATTTGAAAATGGTTTCTAAGATTTGGAGACAACATTACATTGCTGTTAAAGTAAAAAGCTGTTTAAAAACATTGGTGGACAGCAATGAAAAGCACAATAAGAAGAATCTCAATTTCAGCACTGATGAATTTGCTAACAAAATCCATGCTTTCTATTTTGAGGCTATTAACATTTTATAATCTCACCCTATAGCTCAAAAAATTATTTCCATAAATGTAAAGACATAATAGATCTCCTCCTAGAAGAAAAGGATGATCCCACTGCTTAACATGATGCCAGAAGAAAAGGTTTTACTTTCAGCTCCAGAACTGTCCTGCCCTTTACAGCACATGCAGGAGGATGTGACACCACTTGCCGTTCTCGGTCCAAAGTTCAGGGATTGATCCTGGGCGAGCACCTGTCAGGCACTCAGCTCTGCTGGGGGCAAACTTCTGTGCTACAGAAACATAAGCAAGGTGTGTGATGCATGAAAACCTTCTCAGCCAAGAGGAACAGCAAACTTCCATGGCTGCTGTGCCAAGGCAGAAAGCTCCTTACGCTCCCAGAGCTGAAGGAAGCAGCTTTTCCTGCACACAAATAGCCAGGCAGTGGCTGCCAGATACTACAGCCACAGATTCCCTTTGTTGAGAGCACAGAGACCTCCAGTGCTGGAGAACCACTGCTGGAGTCAGCTCATACAGCCCTGTGCAGACTGAGCCCCATCTCACTTATGGAGCCAAACCAACTCACCTGTTTCTAGCTCTCTTTTTGTGCCTCAGGACCAGGGACTGAGGCACCCAAACTCTGAGAAAAAGGTTTTTCTTCCAACCACAGGGCCTCAAAGACTTCATTTTTTCAGCAGACTGCCTCTGAGTTATCTTTTTGCCTCAGGACCAGGGACTGAGGCACTCAAACTCTGAGAAAAAGGTTTTTTTCCAACCACAGGGCCTCAAAGACTTCATTTTTTCAGCAGACTGCCTCTGAGTTCTGTATCCCAGAGCTGTATCAGCTCTAAAATGTTGGAGCAAGTCCAGAGGAGGGACATCAAGTTGATTAGAGGGCTGGAGAGAAGGCTGAAAGAATTGGGATTGTTCAGCCTTGAAAAGAGAAGGTTTTGGTATGACCTAATTGCAGTACCTGAAGGAAGCAGTAAGAAAGACTATAAGAGCATTGAGTGACAGAAAAAGGGGAATGGCTTCACACTAACAGAGAAGAGGTTTAGATTGGGTATTACGAAAAAATTCTTTATTGGGAGGGTGGTGAGGCACTGGAACAAGTTGTCCAGGGATGTTGTTGATGCCACATCCCTGGAAGAGTTCAAGGCCAGGTTGGGCAGGACTTGGAGCAACCTGGTCTAGCAGATGTCCCTGCCCACAGCAGAGGGGGCTGGAACTTCCTCTCTTCTTCTCTTTAAGGTCCCTTCCAACCCAAATAGTGTGTGATTCTATGGTTCTGATCAGCAGAGCACACACCAACAACATTGGAGGATCTGATTCTACTTGGTTCTAGTTTATAACAAAATGCCAAGTAGATCCTTAACAATTTAGGCTGTGGCTGACAGTGACACCCCTTAAAAGTAGGCAGTGCCCATACTGAGAAAAGGCATTGATCCTTGAACAGTTTATAACCAAATACAGACAAACAAAAGAGAGAAAAGGAAGCCCCAGTTGTTCCTATGTACCTGTATTTATGATGTAGAGTCTCTCTGCAATAATCAACTTGTCCTTCAGCATCAGTGCAGAATATGTTCAGATGTAAGTTACACAACAGGAGAGTTATCTATGTTTGTTCTTCCATAACCTGATTCCCATTCCCCAGCTGTTCCACTATTGCCTGCTCCCTGCCCCTGATTTTTGAGTATTTTATGTGGAATCATTTTCAAAAATAGTTAAGAACTGTGTTGTACTGTGCTATTGTACCCATTTTTTAAAGGTTATAAATTGAGGCTAAGTAAGATAAAAAGCCTTGCCTAAAAACATGCACAGCCTCTATGGTACATCAGGAAAGCACATGCAAGATTTTTGGCATTTCAGTCCAAGCTCTAGGGACAGAATCATTGCTCCTGCTTAGCTAAGGGCTGCAGTCTTTATAAGCAGCAAACACATCATATGGGCCATAGGCCTGAAGTTTATCTTAAGCTCCTTTAAAAGCACCGCTCATTATTCAAAGGAAAACGTGTGACCTTTGTGACATCTCTCTGGAAGGAGCTTTCATGTCTGCTGCTGCTGAGATTATTAGAAGACATGGTATTTTGGATGCAAGCTAAGAAATCCCAGTGCTTTGCTGCTTCTTATTCTAAGGCATTAAGAAACAGATTTCTCTGGGTTTTGTAGGAATTGGGGAAATACATGAAAACAGGAAATGAGCAATGGAGTGGCAGGGAGCTTTGTCCATCTCCTCCTTCCATGTCTCTTTTCAGATGCTGAAGGACCTCCCTCAGCTCCATTTTGATCAGAAAACATTGACTGGAGATTAAAGGAGGCAACAGCCAAACTAGAGATGTGGAAGGAATAAAAACTTTGCTCAGTTACCTATTACAAATGAACAGCCACTCCTTATTCCACCTTTCCTTCTGGGCACACTCTAGGGCATTTTGCTGAACAGCACCTTCTCCACCACAGAGAAGGCACACCTACTGCCTCAGGGACTGGCCATGGCGTGGTATGGTCTCTTTCCTGCTGGATGAGGATGGAGAATGTCAGGTGACACACCCTGCACACATACTCATTCCCTCCTCTGGGAGACTGTCTCCTCAGCTCTAAGTGTGTTTTGGGGAAGATGCTCCAAGACTACAGGAACAGGACTGGGTTTGAGCTTCCAAAGAAAGGGTGATTCCCTATGCAGTGATGAAATCAGTGGATATAGAAGAATACAGCTGCACCCCATCAATACAACTGCACCTGTCACTTGCACTTCTCTATGCTCACCTGGCCAGTGCTCTATCCTAAAGAGGTATATTGTTACCAGACCTGGCTCGGCTCAAAACAGGCACAGTGACCTAAATGGCACAGCTCTAGACTCTATCAGATGAGAATGTGACCTTAAAGCATAAGATAGTTTAGGTAGAACTCACAATTTGATCACCAATACAATACTTAAGACAACAGAACTGTCAGTATTCCTGGAAACTAAAAGGCACCTGAACTGACCCTCCTTGAGGTAAATCAGACAGTATTGGCCTTTATTAAGGTTTCATTCCTTCAAGCCCCTTGTATCCACATATGTTTAGTCCCAATTTTCTTTTAGTCTCTTAATACTGAGCTGGACCATTTCCCAGAAAACATATGCCATGTGAAGTAGCTCACCCCTACAAACTAATTAAAACAGTTTTTGAAATGAATTGCCTCTTGGCTGAGCACATTTTTTAATCTGTATTTTTCTCTCATTATTGACTGTCATGATCTTTTATGCAAGATCCCAGTCATGGTGGTGTTAACCCAAAACTCCTTGAGGGAACCACAGTCCTACTCTTTTGCCCAAAGAGCCCACAGGCATGTTCTCCAAGCTGTGCCACATCTCAGTTTAATGATCAGGATATTGGGAAACAAGAATCAAGGCTGAGACAGAGAAATTCAAAGGCTTCCTACCACATGTGTGTAGTCTGACTTACAAAGAACTGCAGCACAGTGCTCTACACTCAGGGAATAAAAAAAGGCACTTGATAGGAGAAGCTGCCACCAAAATAACATCACCTAAAATGTGTGTCTGAATTCTGTAGGGACATATGGTGTCCCAGCAACAGGCTCCACCAGAAGCAAATACGGACACAATTCATCCTGCACACGTGTGACAGTGGGGCCATAAAGTCTGTGAAACCAAAGACAGAATTAATCCCCTGTAACCCAGTATACGTGCTCTGTGTCACAAAATAAATAATCAATTTGCCTCAATTAGGCTACATCCTCCTGCTGTCACACAACCTCTGCTTGGCAACTGCACAGCTGGGTGAAAACAACCCCTTATGTATCAGTAACTAGTGCATAAAATTTTGCCATATTCCAGTATCTCAGTGGCCCGCTCTGTAAAGGTAGCCAGGGTATTTTCAATTCAGATGGATATATGAGATGGTATATTTTAGTCATCACTTCACCAGTAACATCTTGGAAAGATCAAGAGGATTTAACCAATTAGCCCAAAGCTCAAAAAAGTGAAACCAAGAAATGCCAAAATAAAGCCCGAGCACGTTCTTGGTATGAAGGTAATGGTTTAAAGCAAGAAAATAATATCCCAAAACAATTTACTGTATTTTTATGTAATAAATACACTGTAATATAATGATAAAAATGTAAAAAAAAAGTAAAAACGTGTAAAAATAAAATATAAAATAATAGTACAAAACAATTTACTGTATTTATATGTAATAAATACAAGTGTAATGCCCTTGTAATAAATTTGCTTCAGCTCTTTTCAATTCTTAACAGCCTATGAAGAAGCCTATGACTTGCTAACACTAGTCCAAAGGGGTATTTAATGCTAAGACACTAATGGGTGCTTAGATGCCTTGAGGGGTTGGAAGAGGGGACCTATTATTTTGGATAAACTGCATGTTGTGAATCACTTGTTCCAATCTTGTTATTCCTAGGAAAAAATAAGGTAACTAGTTAAAATAAACAAACAATCCACCCTAATTTTGCCAGTTACAGAAAAAAAAAAGAAAAAAAAAAACACCTAACTTGCAAAAGGTATTTAAAGGTATTTTATTACTGAAACTAAAAACTGAACTACTCTACACAAGAGGCAAAATCCTGCATGGTGAGGACTAGCATGTGTTTTGGCTTCCAGAGGTGACAAGCTAAAAGCCACCAGGGCACAAAAAGCCTAATTCCTACTGCAGCACATGCCCACAAACAGTAACTGTCTGTCAAGGCCAGCTATGGCTTCACTTCTGAAAATGAGACAACCATGCCTACTAGAAGTCTTTTTACTCTTTCCTATGGATCATTAAAAGTACCAACTCATGGAAAATCCTCTCCAAAAGTGACACAGGCAATTTAACAGGAAAGCATCCTCAAGTGGCAACAGCTAAAGAAGCTCACAAGAAAGTGAGAGGGGAGATAATCACTGTGGCCTGCCCTACAAATGTCATGAGCTCAAAACTTGCAACAATTTTCAGCCTTCTCCCCACAGCTGAAAAGGGGCCCAAATGACAAATAATAATTTCTAACATGTTAGGAAATACTGAAACACACAAAAGGGAGCTAAAAGCCATCCCCAAAGTCCACACCATTTTGACTGCATATGCTTTAATGTACCATTTGCAACCAGTCAATAAAACCATACAAATTTGTTTGAGTAGAACAATGAAAGTATTTCAGTGTAAGTTTAAGTTTTAGGTTGAGCCACACAGCCATGTATTGCTATTAAAACACTTGTAAGTAAGAATTTATTTTAAAGGGCCTTTTTGGTATTTTCCCCCACCATTTTACCTTTAGCATTCAGCCAGGTCCATCACAATTACTAAATTACATCGTTAAAATGATGTAAATATGTGACTTAGAGCACACATTCAAACACCCCTACACTCACACCCAACTGCACCTTAGTAACACCCAACTGCACCTTAGTATACCTTAGCTGATTAATAATGTATGGTTCAATATACTAATTTACTCCACTGAAGACGATCAACCAAGGAACAGACATCCCCAGCAAAATGCTGAGAGCTTCTCAGATGTAAGGGTTGTATTAAAGTAATATCTGTGGCAGCCATGAGCACTTTAGAGGAAATGGCAGTTTGGAAATAAAGCAAGCCAAAACTCTCCCACCTCAATTTAAGTGAATAATTAGAAGGTGAATTTTAGTTGTTAATATTAAACAATAGATTGTCCCATCCTGCCAACATTATTAATGTCACTTTTCAGCATAATGCCAGCCTCTGGCAAAAGGCTCTGCAGTGACAATTCCTATTAACTTTCCTCATCTTTATCTCACCTGTCACCTGTTAAAAAATGCATGTTTACTCCATCTTCTCCCTGAAGAAGTCTGACTGCAGCTGAGGTGAAGCGGTGTGTAAGTCAAGCAGGTCATGCCATCTAAGCTCCACTTTGTACAAGTCACTCTGCATGCTGTTTGAGCTGCCATCTGACATGCCTTCCTCCCCAGCTGCCTTGTGCCCTGCAGACAGCCTGCCCCTCCTTCCCTCTGCAGTGGCAGGGACCCCTAAGGGCCACTGTCCTCCAGCAAGAGCAGCCCTTCTGTCCTGGCTTGTACAAGACACCTTCTCTTGTCAGTACCTCAATTTGCCCCTGCACTCTCTTTACTGATCAAAGCAGGTCCTTGGGGGGCCAATCCAAAACCCATGGAAGGTGATAAAAGTTTTCACCTGAGTTCCAGCAGGTTTTGAACCATGTTCTCTTGGCAGTATCACACACTTCTCACAAGAAACACAGAGAGAAAAGGGGGAGAATCTGCTTTATACAATCCTGGGTTCCCCCACCAATAAGAAAAGGGTGGTCAGGAGGATCATTCTGTTACATCAGGAGTGTTTAGGGCCCAAGAGATGGTTTCAGAAAAGGGTGGTCAGAAGGATCACTCCATTACATCAGGAGTGTTCAGGACCCCAGAGGTGATTTCAGAAAAGGGCTGTCAGAAGGATCATTCTGTTACATCAGGAGTGTTCAGGGCCCAAGAGGTGGTTTCAGAAGTCCATCCTTTACAGAACAATGACAGCTACCAGCTGAAGAGACACAGTGGCAACATGGGACATGTCCTCACAGAAAGCATCTGCTTCCATCCTGGATGCTGTCATGCAGAGGGAGCTGTTGCTGAGTATTTGAACACCACCTCCAGTCCCTACTGGAGTGAGTTATCTCCCAAAAGGGAGCTCATGTCAAACCTGAAACCACACAAACCATCATACCCAAGTTGTATGATACCACATAGGTGTCACGTAACACCAAAATCTCCACAGACCTAAGAGCCAGCTTGACTGAGAAGAGATGTGGTCCCTGAGCAAAGAAAACTTCAATCTTTCTTGGGCATACATCAAAGTTCACAATTGTTTAATTATCCACAGCCCCTTAATACACCTGTGGGTGAAATGGTAGAGGTTTTGCATGCAGACAAGCCTTTAAGAGCTGACTGCACACAAACACACAAGTTTATGGCAAAATTAGATTATTTGAACTGGCACAACAAACCATGTTTACAGTGCATTGCACATCTGCCATTACATTTTTATTACTGTTAGCCCACCTGAAAACTCCTTCAAACCTCTTAACTCTTGCTAACAAACTTTTTACAGCATTCCCCAAAACATCCTCCACACCCAACACTCAGTCTCCTTGAAATCCTACTTTTTTTCCCCCCCTCCTAATATAAAGAAAAATCATTATATGTATTTTGGCTTTCAATACTTAATGCTCCAGCTATTGTTTAGATGGTCACTGTCTTCTGTTTAAAGCAAAGGGACCTATTAAAGTGCTGTGATTAATCAGGATGATAAATGTGGCAGTGAGGTCCCTGCTATAAATCACATTTCTTGTGCAGAAAGGCACTCACACCAAAACAGGGGGGAAAAGCTCATTTACCACTATTGTAGTAAGATTATTTTCTGTTTAAAAAAGTGGCAGCCTCTTTATTCAATAATGAATGCAGGCTGACCAGCAGTTTAGAGACCTAGTAAGACATGGTTAAAGATGATAATAAAACAAAGTTACCGTGTGTGAAATAGGACAGATGGCAGCCACATAATGGCCATCAAGTCTATTTAAACAGATAAGTAGTTTTCCTATGCCCAGCCCAGCTCTAGACATGCTGACTCAAAGGCTGGCTCTTGTCCCATGGAGCCCTCTAACCTAAAACAGGTGCAGAGGTCATGGGGTTTCCTTCCATGCTTTCATTTAGCAATTCACCCATTCTCTCCACCAAGCACAACACGAGCAGAGCCTGGGACAGATGCTCCTGCCCAGCAGTGATAAGCTACACCTCCGTGCCTTGCAAACACATGCTTCAGACCCAGGGACAAAGCAGCCCAGCTCTGGGAAAGGCAGGGCACATTGTGCTGGAAATGTGGCAGGCAGCCTGGCAAGTCCAGCGTTTCACTGGGGTCTGAGACAAGCTGCCATGGACAAAAAAAATTTAAAAAAAAAAGCCCATTTCACTTCAGAGATACAAACTTTCTGCACATCCAGGATCAGTGACAGATGCAGGGCAAAAGGGCCAGGAAACCAGTGTCAGCTGGGGTAGCCAGAGCCAGTGGGCTGCAGTGAATATTCAATGACGTGGATCAGTGAAAGACTTAATTCCTCTAAGCAGCCAAGGGGCTCAGATCCAAGGCCAGTTTCTGCTGTGGGGGAGCATTTTACCAAAAGCAAAAGCTGCTGATGACAAACCAACAGCCAGAGACAACCAAAAAACTGCAGGGAACACATTGGGGAGGCTGGTGAGAGAAACTCCATCAGAGATACCAGCAAATTTCTGTGTTGTCTGACAGGCCCTTCCCCATCAGACACTGCAAGACTGGAGCTTTTAATATTGTAAGGATTATTTCAATCCATAGGCTTAACCTTCCTACAGCAAACCTGCAGGGACAGTGCCACTGTCTTTGTGCTGGCAGGCAGCCCATCAGCCAGAGCCCTTCCAGCCAGCATTTCAGACAGGGCCAGCAGCTTCCTGCAGGAGCTGAGGGTCCCTGCTTCCCACCTCACCGACACCTTGCACTGCTTCATCTTTATAGATACCCAATGATCTCTGCCAACAGGATTGCTGGGAAATGAAAATTAGTTCAGTTCTCATCAACACTCATGGCTGCAAATCCTCAAAACCCTTTTTAAGCTTTGTCACAATATACGACTTTCTCACATCATAGTTTATTATACAACTATTTCTTTCTATTGATTTAAGGAGAAAGGAGCTAAACTGCAAGAAAGCATATTAGCATCATAACATGAATCCAAAGGTGGTTAAGAACCTAATAAGAAAATACAAGCTCTAAAAAGTGCTTTGTCAGCCATTAGGTTCTTAACCACAAAAAGGTGGTTAAGAACCTAATAAGAAAATACAAGCTCTAAAAAGTGCTTTGTCATTATGACTGCTTAACACCTGAAAGGCTTCAAAAAGTGTTTTTCCCTTATGTCTGCCTATCACAATCACTCTTTAACACCTGAAAACTACACGTGGTATTGGACTGTGAGTAGCCTGCCTAGAGGCCCATAAAAAGGAAGGCAAAACTGGTGCAAAGTACAGTATGGTGATGACCTATCCCATGCTTTTTTAAGTAGCCATATGACCTATGCTTTTTAAAGTAACCTTGGCTTTTTTCTAACTTTTCTCTACTTTTCTCTTTGCCTCTCTTACTATTAAATAAAAATATATCATTTTGGCATTTTTTACACAGATACTTATCTTTCTTTGCTCTTCTGTGTTTAAACCTGTTCATAACAGGTGGTAACTTGTTTTTGACAGAATGCACATGATCAACTTAGGCCTTTCATTACATTCAGTAAACTATTCAAACAGAAATACATGTGGAAAGAAGATGCTCACATCTGAGATTATCCTTCACTGCAAGCCTTGTCCAAGGTTTTTCAAGTCAGTCAATTCCGTAGTTGCTACTCTAGGCCCAGTATTTTTTAAAATTAGCTCAGTAATAATATTTCGTTCTATTTTTTACACAGAGATTTATCTTTCTTTGCTCTTCTGCGTTTAAACCTGTTCATAACAGGTGGTAACTTGTTTTTGACAGAATGCACATGATCAACTTAGGCCTTTCATTACATTCAGTAAACTATTTAAACAAATACATGTGGAAAGAAGATGCTCGCATCTGCGATTATCCTTCACTGCAAGCCTTGTCTAAGGTTTTTCAAGTCAACAGTCAATTCTATAGTTGCTACTCTAGGCCCAGTAAGAGTATTTTTTAAAATTAGCTCAGTAATAATATTTCAGAACACCTAAATAACCTGCCTAACAAGATAGAAACAATCATCTCCCCTCTGACAGATGTAGAAAGTTTTAAAACAACCCCATCCTAAAATATCCCAAACAGTGGGGTTTTATAAACTGAGTGAAAGAAGATACACTATTTTTTTCCTCTCCTGACACCATTGTTTTATATGCATTTCTATATTGTATTTGATTATACACATATATACACACATATTTGGTTACAGGAAGAAGCTTATCTGTTCCAGGAATTAGTCTGTCCATGGTACTTTACTGCAACAGATCTCATAAAAATATTTTTACCTCCAGCACTCCTTCACGGATATTAGATAGAGTTTGTTTTGGTATTTCTCATGCCCATTTGGATATTGCAGAAAGGAATTTTGTAGGTCACAACAATGTTATCACAAGGGCTATCTGTAATAAAGAGCGCTCAGAAAGTGCAAACTCAAACAAAATGTAGGTGAACATGTGGACACAGATGCAATGATTTGACTGTGTCCCCTTTTGTACATCTCACTACTTTTCTCCACTGTTAATGAGAGATTGGTATTTTAGGGGGGAAATCACAAATATTTTTCAAAGCCATTCACCATGGCTGAATACTTATGTTTGCCTTGCTGGGCTCCAATTAACCTTTAACATATGAAGAACATTAACAACAAAAAAGTTTTGGGTTGCACAGCCAAGAAGTATTTTGTAGCATAGTTGCAAACCACAATCCAAAAGGTAACTGAGGTGGCTCTGGTGCTCAAGACATGTCTGAAGCAAAACCACAGGTGGCTTTGGTGCTGGAGACATCTCTGAAGCAGAATGACAATCATCTACAAGTTGCCTATAAAGGATATGAGAACAGCCCTAAGCTTTCTGTGCCCTTTTTCAAGCACAGCAGCAGAAGTTAGAGGAATTTTTCCTGCACAGATCTCTCTACAACTGAGAGGAGAAAGAACTAATATGACCTTCAGCAAAAGGCACAGATGTGGCCTCCACATGTGGTGGAGAACTCCACTACCAGCATAGGCACAGCAGAGTCAGGAGGCGTTTCTTTGGTCATGTGCAGACCCTCCTGCCTAAAGACATCCACGTCCAACTTGTGCAGACAAACCACAGCAATACAGCTGTGCCTTCTGACCTGCACCTGGGCTGCCAAGCACAAGTGCCCAGGAGCAGGAACTGTTAGATTCAACACTCCCTTCTGCTCTGGTTCCCTCCATTCCATATGCTAAGTAAGATTAAACATGTTGTGTTTCCTACAGACACACAAAATGAGACATGACAGCACACAAGAAAAGGTAGGCTCAAGGCTTTGCTCAATCTGTAAATAGCCTTCTAAAGTAAAAGTTGCAGGACAACAACACTGAAAATAACAGGACTTCACCACAATAACAATATGCCCACCCAGACACTCCCAAGAATCCAACCTAGCCAGTTCCATGAACTAAGGGCCATCCCACCACATTGAACCAACAGGTTTATTATGAAGATCAAAATCTCTGACTACTCTGCTCTTACACCTACCCACCCACTCCAGGAGTTGCAAAACACAACACTTAGGGGACACAGCAGAATTAATGGGAACCAAGAGACATGCATCCATTCAGACGATAGTGCCAGGCAACCACAGAGAACTCTGTCTTTGCTGTGTTTGTTTTCTTCTCTTTTGATTTTGTTTCTTCGGGGATTTTTATTCTTTAGCAAGTTCTTTCAAGGAGTTATTTATGGTTTGCAAACTATGAGCTGCATGGATGCCTTACTTGTGTCATGGAGCATGGTTTCCATCTCTTTTGTTCTATAATTAATCACTGAAGTGCTCAAGTTTCCCCCTTGTTACACACACATTGGTATTTAAAGTTTTCACACACCAGCTAGTATACAACTGTAAAACTCCTCTTAGTTGAATACATTAGTCTTGAATTTACCTTTCCATAATGACTTCCACAAGCGTTTGCTGAAAGCCATGTTTACTAATGGACACTAAATACCAGGAACCTGAGAGTGAGCTCATTCATTTAGACCCTCAAGGGCATTTCTTTCAGGGAAGGTTGTCGCAGTGAGCAGCTCTGCTCATGCCTCACTCTGACCTTACAAGTACTGCTGCTCTTATTATGTAACACCACCACTACAAATAATGGCATCAATTCTTACTTTAGAGATTGTTAATATGCTTAGCTGCACTGCAGCCATACTTCATGGCAGCTGTCCAAGAAGAGGACTCAATTCTCCTAGGACTGCACATCCACCCAAGAAGGAACCAAGCTTCTGCTCAGAGGGACATCAAGAGCAGCTCTGAGTACAGCGAGCCCACAGCAACAGGTGCTGAGCACAAATCTCTGTGGAGCCCAGTGGGTTCTGGAAAGAGAGGTCAGTCCTTTCTGTATATGCATAGGACTGTGGGATATGGGGGGATCACAGAATTTTAAAGCTTAGCTTTCTGTCTTTTCTAAGGGCATTCAGCACGTTACTGAGGTTCTCAAATCTGTAGCTTTAATTTCTATTACGTGTATTTAAAAAAAAATAAATATATAGATATAGATATATAGATATATATCAGCATCATCTTGACTCATTCTTTGGCTTCAGTTTTATCGTCATTTTGCTAAACCCACAAAAAGATTACCCAACTGTTGTCCTGCCATTTAGAGATCCAGAGATACAGGTAGGAGCTGCACACTGGCTCTAGCAGAGTATGTATTCAGTAAGGTGCTCACTGCACCTAAGCATGTTACTGAGGTTCTCAAATCTGTAGTTTTAATTTCTATTACGTGTATTTTAAAATATATATATCAGCACCATCTTGACTCATTCTTCGGCTTCTAACGTTCCTTCAGTTTTATCATCATTTTGTTAAACCCAAGAAAAGATTACTCAAATGTTGTCCTGCCATTTAGATATCCAGAGATACACGTAGGAGCTGCACACTGGCTCTAGCAGAGTATGTATTCAGTAAGGTGCTCACTGCACCTTGTTTCACTGAAAAGTGAATTATGTGTATTTCCAACTCCCTATGAATATCAAAGAGACACAGCATCAACAGTCAGACTACACTGGACTTTGCCAGAAGCCTGGGAAAGCCACTGGAGCAGAAAGTCATTGGGTCCAGGGTCTGTCCCCACTGGATAGGTGACCATGAGAGGGGCTGACCACCTCTGTGGATGGCCAGGATTCCACCTGGCTGTAGCTCCAGGATGAGGCCTGGCAACACAGACTGTCTGGCATGCACTGAAATGCAGCAACAACTAAGCCCAGATTTAGTATGCATTTATCAATACAGGTATCAGCCATCTTGATTCATCACAAACTTGGTTTACACCCCATTGCCAGCATGGAAGAGTCTAATGGCAATTCATCCACCAGGCCACCATAATCCCACTAAAAAGCACTGAGAAGGGGTTTGGATCAATGCAAGTAAATCCACCCTTCAACAGATCTCAGTTAAACTGTTGCAGCTATGGAAATCCTAAAGCAGATAGTTCTGTTCTAAATTAAGAAATGTTAGTGAATGTCTCCCTTCTTTAGCCCCTGCCACAGACAAGTTCAGGTAGACTATGACTGCACTGCTGAAGCCCAACAGCACAGGCTGGTTTTTAGACTGTGCAAAGGCAGAGCCTGATTAATCTCCATGTCGTTACAGCCCTGTGCTGTCCACTTCTGCTGCCCTTTCTCCATGATACTTCAGCCTCAAGTAGTTTAAAAAACAGGGCGGGGTGAGGGTGTAGAAAATCCACCCCAGCAAGAGAGACTTCTAAGCCTGTGAAACTCCAAATCAACTCCACTGACATCTTATACTGCAAATTATCAGGTCAGAAATGCCAATAAAGCCCCTCCCAATGCTCAGAGAAGGTGTAGAACACAGTTGGCAAGAGAGCAGCAGTCCCCCTGGCCTGTGCAGTGCTGCCAGAAGCTCTGTGGGGCCTGACAGCACCCTGACCAACACTACAGTGCAGCTGCACAGGGATGTACAGGCAGCTGAACACTGCTCCTGGCACTACAGGGCAGTAAGAACCAGAGGCTTTCTCCAGAGCAAAAATGAGACACCAATTCAGCACAATCTCCTCTCTGCTGTACTGCCTATGCTTGGACTGTGCTGCCTGTGCTTGCAGCTGGCAGTGATTTGTCAAGGAACTTTCCACAGAGACATGTCGTGACCTTGTTTCCACATCTGTACTTCAAACACGTGAAATAAATGTTTGAGGATGTGCAAGTCCCCAGAGCTGTCCGTATCTTCTCCTTCTCCCCAGACAAATTCAGGGCTATGAATTCTACCAAAAGATCAAGCTTTTCAGTATCAAATGCTACCGTGGTGAGGAGCAGCAGAGTGCTCAGGTTCCTTTGGGCATGTGGAAGGAAGCAACTTGGGAACCACAGAGACAGAGGCAACTGGATGATACAGAGGCTTTTATCCTGTCACTTAATACACACCTCTGATCTTTCCCCCACTGCTCTCTGTTCCTGTCTCCAGCAGTCATGAACCCCTTCCCCTTGAAAATGAAAAAGCAAAGAAAGGTACCTCCTTACATGTGTCATTTTCTTTTAGCCAATTAAGGCATACATTTGCATTTTTAAGCAAAATATCCACACCAAATAAGAAAAAGTAGAGATAAAAGCAGTTTACTAACCACATATACACTGAAAAAAATCAGCTTATCACAAGAACTGGGATGACTCAGAAAATAAATGTAAATAGCTTCTGTGATTTAGCACCGACTGACACCCAAGGTATTAAAATAAATTGCCCGTGATTTCTCGCAAGCTCCATGCTAATGCACCCCATAAAAGGTCAGTGATAACAGCAGCAGTGCATAACTATCTAGAGGCTTCACTTGGTGGCAAATAATGAGATGAATTGTCTCCTGACCAGGATGGGGAAGGAAGTTAATCTGCACCCCCAGCCTTTCAGGGAATGTTCCAGGGTTGTAAAGCATGAGTCAGCAGCACTGCTGCTACAGAGGATTTTCCTAGCATGCTACTGGCAGCACAGACTGCCCTTCACAGCTTTGGTATGCCAGCTGAGTGTCCATCAGGAAACAGCCATTCTTTTGTATGAAATAGGACAGATTAATTGATTACTATTTATTCATTAACATCTTAAATCGCTGACCTCTATGATCATAATGTAATTCAATACAGCAAAGAAGAAAACGTTGATGGGTGAAGCTGGGAGAAATCAAATTTTAGTAAATGTATTTTAACCTTTTCATTGTTACTGCTACTGCTGTAATACCACAAACACCTTTGTTACTGCAGCCAAGACAAAACCCACCATCCTAAATCTCGTGACCGAATTTCACAGCTTCCTGTAACCAAGGATCTCAATCATTTTGCAAATTGAGGTGAATACTTCTCCTGAGAAATACATTGGCATTTCTTTGCCTGTTTTAGGGACCAAGAAAATAAGGAAGAGAAAGAGGACGCAAACTTTCAGGAATTAACCTGGCAGTTTCACAGCCATTCACAGGAGCCACAGGCCTGCACCTAATCAGGTGCACCTTCTTCCTCCAGTTGAGGCCATGTCAGCCCAGCTCCTGGTCCAGCTCATCCTCCATTGGATCCCTGCTTTAATGATAATTTTCTTGACAGGTTACACAAGGTCCTTTCTAACACTACTAAACCAAACTTCTGTCTAACTATCCCTAGCTTTTAATATTCAAATGTAGCTTGATAGAGAATTAACGACAGAAACTTTTTTCCCTAGAAACGAAAAACAAAATTAAACTGAATTCTTCCTTTACATGAAGAAAGCACTGCCATAACCTCACCACTCAGTGTCTGTGACCTTCCAGACAGGCAGCACATGCACACAATGGCCAGAGCAGCTCTAGAGCATGCTGTGCCCTGCCCAGCTGGCAGCACACAGCCATATAGAAACTGGAATAGTGGAAGCTCTGGCATGGGAGGAGAGGCCACAAGATACAAATCCATATGAAAGAACTTTCATCAGGATGTATCAGCTCCAGTCTTAGTCACTGAAAGTTTTATGTAGATTATGTTCTCTGCAGCCAGTAACTTTTGAGTCCCCTGACCAATTTCAGCCTGTTTTGTTACAGGTAGCTGCTTTCCTCTAAGTCCCATGAAAACTGACATTCAAGTAGAAAAAGCAGATCCTGCAAGTGACCCTGCTGACATTGCAGCTGAAAGAAAAGTCATAATACAGGACCCTTATTTGCCACCAAACCGTTTGCCTAGGAGACAGTCTTTCTAATCAGTAAAAGAGCAGAGAAATCATCACTGAGAACTGCTCACCATCAAGCACAAGACACAAATCAAAGGCAGCACCATTCACTCCAATGCTCAAACCACTACTTGTTCCATGTAGGAACAGGACAACACAATATCAGTGCTGCTGATCTAACCCCAGCAAACAAAGCAAGGATGTTTAGACCCAGCCTAGAACAGCCATAAAGCCTCCTTACCTCCTCTGTGAGGGTCATTAGGAGCAGGGCTAAAAACCAGATGAGCATCTCAGGGCAGGGGCAGACAAAGAAGCCCCAATTCACCCCTGAAGCTGCTCCCTGCAGCAGAGCCCTGGGGCAGAACTGACCCCAGTGCTCCCTCTGGATGCCTTTGGCTCATTTGGTCACCATGTCATATGTCTAATGGAAGGTGAGTGCCAAACATCACGTCACCCTGGGTGAATGCCTGGGAGCCCACACGCTCTAACCCAGCACACCTCATTGCTGCTAAACACCCTGGCTTCTGTTGCCTTTTGTATCAGCTAACAAAATGTTTTTCCTTTGATATTCTTTTTCTTTTGATCTCTTTTTCATATTCCAAGCCAACCCCGTGGCCACAGGATTTTAAAATCCTGTCAATCTAGAATTAAATCTCTTCTTACAGCTAAGTGCTCCTTTACCTCTTCGTCATGAAAATTATATTGTTTGAAATAATTTCCATTTTTGCCAGTATAACATCTCATTTTCTTCTTTGTAGCCCAAAGGAATGAATTGTAACATGCATCTTAAAAACACAGATAAAAGGAGGAGGCCAAAATGACTGCTAAATCAGAAGTACAAAAAAAAGTACATGTATTTTTATATGTAGTAAAAAAATCCAGTCTCCACCAACTCTGATTTAATAACAAACAGCTGATGCCCTTTGTTTTTAGGATACCACAGAGGACTGATAAGATGCTGTGCACAGGAGATAAGAGATATTTCCATAGCAGATGAAAATCTGCTGGAATCTGAAGGGATCACATTGCCAAAAAATTGGACTCTTTATCCACAAATACTATAAAAACTAGGCAGTTCTACTTGTCTGCTAACAATGCTATCATTTCTATTTGTGAGAGAGCCTTCCCTTCCCCTTCTCCAATGCTGCAGCAAAACCTTGGATTCTGACATCAAGCCCAGCATGCAATATTAGTCCTTGAGACAGAGTTTGCAAAACATTAATGAAATCAGAATGAGACTGCAGTTTGGCTTCTTGCCTTGGACAATGGAAGTGAAATTAACAGTAGAGGGAAAAGAAGGGACTTGCTCTCAGCTAAAATCAAATCACTGAATGCATTTTTCACAAATTAAAGCTTTTTAAACACTATTTACTACAGGCTTTTCTATTTCAATGAGTCTAGTGATAACTGATACTAGGAGGAAACAGTATTAAAAGCAGCTAAGATAAACTAGCAAGTAAAGAATTCCTTTCAAGAATTTTATTCAGCTAGAAAAATCTATGAGGTAAAAGCCTTCTGCCAAAGATAGAAAAACTGCAAGGGCCAAGAGAATGGAAGGATGTGTAGAAAAGGGAAACAAATAAGAGAATTGTATATAAGATAACAAGAGAGACAATATCTGGAAAAATTCACAATGCTTTCCCTCAGGAAACAGCATCAATCAAGCAGTCCTATGGTTCAATGATATTGATTATTTATCACTTTTCTAAGGCATGCTTTGCTGTTGGCAGTGGCCCACACCTTTGCCAGTGCCCAGGTTCTGGCTTGGGATTCCTCCCTGTCTGGGGAGCCACAATGGCCATTTCAGGAGCCCAGGCTTTCTTAAAGACTGAAACATAATCACCTTTCCAGAAAAAAATTGTGGGGGTTTTTTTCAGGTTTTTAAAAGGCCCCCTAAAACTTCAGACTAAAGACACATGAATATTGTGATTGCATTCCCTCCAGGTCCAAATGCAGGCCTAAGAAATATGATCACCTGTAGGGCACAATAACAGAGAAGAACATCATAAAGTCTGCTTTGGTAGGTGTTGGGTGAGAACTGGCACCTAAGAAGTTAATTCAAGATGGATATACCTTTTTCTCTCTCCATCAAGGTGAAGGGAGCAGATTTTTAATCCTGCCTGGATTTTTTTTTAGCACAGTCCTCACTGCAAATCAATGAAATCTGTATTCCTTAGCTACCTGACACACCGAAGTCCAATACAAAGTAACTTATAGATTTTATTCTGTAACATTTTACCTTCCTCTTTCCTTTACAGGGGCAAAGGCTTAAAGCAACCACAGCCAAAAGGTACTAGGAGAAGAGGACAATAAACTGCTACTCCTGGGAATTAGCAATGACATTGCCAAAAAAACCCAGCTTGCTTTCCTCCTTTTGATAGCAGACATAATTTCTGAAGTGCCAGTGGTATGTGAAAAAGCCATCAGACAGATGCTCACCCAGCACTGGCAGGCTGCTGGAACCATGAGCTGCTTTCCTGGGAGAGATTGTACCCGCTTGGAACAAGCCTGCCAGTTTAACCCTGTCCTTGCTGATGCTAAAATCAGTATTAAGACAAGCCCAAATGACAGGGGGCAGCTTGCACCCTCGCTGTACTAACACAAGACAATAGAAAAGCACTTGGGTTTGCATCTCACATTTTGGTAGCTGCAGCCAAAAGGACTAATTAGTTACCTACAGCATATATTTACACATCAAAAATAACTTCACAGTGCCTGGCACAACAATTCAAAAATCTCTGCAAAGCTGACAAAAACAAACAACAAAAAAAAACCCCAAACCACCAACTATTGTTTAAATCACAAAGGAAAAACAAAATAACAAAGAGCAGCCCACACCCTGTGCCACATTCATCCCCACATTCAAAGAGAGGCATCCTACCTTTCCGATCTTTGAACAAGAAGATTCCAATCAGCACGCTGGGTCCAAGACTATACACTGAAGAATCTGCTAATAAAAAACAAAGGGAGGGGCAAAAAAACCCTGAAAACACTTGATTTTTGCTGAAAAAAATTCAATAGTTTTTAGCTATGAGAAAAGTTTTTCTTCTATCATACAAAGACAAAAATGCATAAACATATCCATACAGTGTATGAAGGTGTGTCTGCATATAACATACACTATGCATGCACCAATGTACAAACAAATCCACAGAAGTTTATTACCTATTCATTTTAACTCATCCAGCGTGCACTGCTACAGATTTTAATCTACAGCAGACAAAATCCAAAAAGCTTCAGCATAAAGGTACAACTCTCCCAAATCCTCAACAAGCAAACGAAAAAGGCTGACATTTTTGAAATAAAATCATTACCAGCTCATGTGCTGCCATACCCCAAAAGCCTATCCTTAAATAACTGCTGCATAATCATTCTCCCGGAGTGCTGTTATCCATCGGCTCGCTGCCTATCTCCAGCCAGACGCAGTCTGCAAGCCACCAGCTTGTCTCTACCATGTGCACGTCAGGAAAAGGAAAACTGCAAATTAGCAGACGTCCCCGCAGCGGTGAAAAGGAAAAGAGGGTGAGTGGGAGAGGAAGAGGGAGTTCACTGGCCACAGAAATTTCGAGAACGACGCCGAGGCAGCCGGCTCCGCCATCACCCACTTACAATGGGATGCTGCACCTCGCGGCCGCTGAAGCGCTTTGTCAAGGGGCTGCTGGTATCAAATGCCTGACAGGCATTTTAATTGCATCCAACCAAGTGTGTCCCCGGGAATCGGGCCTTTAATGCTGTGAATATCATCAGCTGGTTCCTTTTGTGCTGCTGCCAGACACACACAGGGCTGCGCTGCACACAGGCAGCAGCGCAGCCGGGTTCTGCCGTGATGCTGATCCAAACCCCAAACAGGCTTTATGGATGGTACGTGATAAAAAGGAACTCTGGAAGGATTTAGTATTTTCTGCTTTACAGATCAAAAAGGCAATTGGCTCTCCCCCTTTTATTTTTCTGTCTAATGCTGTTCATATGTTGGAACCAGCTTGACTATGCTGCTATTTGAGCCCTGCATTTGCTTATTCACACCAAGGGGAAATAAAACCAGGGAAAATGCAGAAATGCTGCAGGACTGCAGGGGCAAGCGAGGACCCTTCAGGACTAATACAGGAGTATAACAGGGCTCACTGCACAGTTCAGCTCAGAAACAAGTTCTTTGTGAAGTGAGGAGTTCAGTTTTACTGCCATTATTCAGCTGCTGTGCCTGCTTTGATCTCATCTCCTTACTCCAAGGCTTTCCTTAGGACAATATTAATCTCAGCAGGAAAAAGAACCTGTGAATTTGGAAATCACCATGTGTTCTGTGAGGAGGCTGGGGTGCTGAACAGCTCAGCTGGGGAGGGGTAGTGAAGAATGGGTAGTGAAACATAAATGAATTTTTTAAAAGAATGCATGAAAAAATAAAATATGAACTGGTTTGTTTTCAAGCATTTTTAGTTTGTAATAAAACAGCATACACAGCAAAGGAGCAGTCAGTCAGGAGTAACCAATGAGCCCAGCGAACTCTTAAGGACTGAAGACAAATTTCCCTGCACTCAGGACACACAAGTCAACCAGGTTCACTCCCAGCACTGAGCTGGTGTTTCTCAGTCCCTGTGACAGCAGAGCACTCGACAGGGAAGGCTATCAACAGGAAAATGAAACATCTCCCCACCACAAAATCTGGGAGAGGTCCAACAAACCCCATTTACCCCTGAGAGCACCAAGGGGCTCTACAGGAAGGAGTAACCAATTCCCTACTGATTTCCAGGGGGTGTCTCCCAAAATTCTGGGGGTAGAGGGCTACAAAGGGAATCAATTCCCTTCTGCCTTCCCCCGCATCCACAGGATGACTTCACACATCCATCAACCGTTGCATCAAACAGAAATTCCACCCTCACTGCTATAAACAGATCTTAGTAACTTAAGAGCATCTTTCCTGAGCTGACAGCTTTTCCCCACTCTCTCAACCACCACAGCAGTGAGGAGGATGAGGAAATGGAGGAAGGCAGGCTGCATGGGACAAGCATGACAGTGAAGCAAGTACCACGTGGTGGCAAATAGGGCTTTTGGAAGGAGCAGGAAAAAACAAGCAGGAGTGGCAGTAGCACAATTCTTAGACTTTGCTCTGAAAAAGCTTCCTGTGACTCTTGGGAAGGGGTGCCTGCTGCTGCCACTGCAAAGATCATCCTCTGCAGAAAACCAAGGTAACCCTAATCCTGCCTCATCTTCCTCAAATCCCCCCTTTTACCAGCTGGTGCTTGCTCACAGCCTTGCTACGATCTCTCCCTCACTTCTCCGGCTCCCCTTCACTGGCCAAAGCAACCAGGAGCTCTGGGAGCAAAAACATCGTGGAGCTAGGATGCTGGAAGAATAAGTCCTGAAAACTGTCCTGTAATTCCTGTCAGAGGTTCCTAACAGAACTCCCATGGCTCACAAGGGATGGATACACATGGCCAGCCTGTGTCCTACACCCTGGAGCCTGGGGATGGACCTTCAACCAGCTACCCAAACCACTTCAGGCTGCCCATGCCAGCATTTCCCGAGACATTTTCAGTGGCTGCTGAAAAGGCCCATGGCAAATGGTTTCATCTTAAGATACTGCAAATAAAAACCAGCTTAATCATCAAGTTGGTTCTGGCTTCCCTTAGATATGTTTTCACACCTATAAAAATACTTCTGAAAAGACAAAAGGCATAGGAGGAGACAGGGATGAAGAATGTAATCCAGATAGATGCTGGAACACAGAGAACACTCAGCCATTTCTGAGATTTAACCTCATGTTTACCTCATGTTTCCTACATGAGGTAAGGAAATTCATCACATAAAATCAATGCACCCCAACACTGTGAAAATACAAATGTAAGGAAGCTGACAAGTCAAAATCCTGGAAATTATTAAATTACATTTTCAGCATTGTACTTCTCAAAGAGGAGTAAAGACATTTACCATCTCGGTAAATCTCCCCACTGTGACTGAGGCCTGATCTAAACTCTACAGGATTTCGCTGGTTCGGGTGGGTTTTATTTCATTATCACATTCACACAAGATAATTAATTCAATTTCTTTACTATCCAGCTGCAAACTGAGTCCCTCTGTGAAAGACGCTGGGCAAAACAGAAGACAGCTGCCCTTACAAATCAGAAGAGCCAAAACCCTAAATAAATAATGGTAGCATTCTCATCATTTTCAGGATAATGAGGGGGTGGGAAGAGGAAAGAACAATCATCAGTTTGGGCTTTCCCAAGGTCACACACAACCCCTGCTCCCAAACAAAGCAAGATGCTTCCACAACCTCAGCCTAAGATCTTTCTGCCCAAATCACTGCTGAAGCCTTGCAACCAGTGTTTAACAAAGGAGTAGTGGGTTGGTTGCTTCTTTTTTAGCAAAGACTGGATGAACATTTTATGCAATGCCTAAAATAGCTTCCAATATCATCAGTGATGTAGATTAAGAGGCATAGGTCTACTGAACAGGAACTGCACCACTCTGGTAAAAATAGCCCTGGAACAGGGAATTTTCTTTTTATTCACTATTGTCTTAGCACTTGAAACAGGGATGGCTGCCTTCTGGAGAGCTTGAGAGGAGACAAATGCTTCACCAGACTCTCTAAATATTGTCTGATCTTCTGCAGTAGTAATAAACATCAGACTATCTATTTTACCATCCATTTGAGGGGAAAACTTGGTTTTATTTTTTTCCTTTTCTCAAGGCAGGGGAAAAACAAAATAGAAGAGCATTAATTAATTAAAGAAAAGCAGATGCAGTTTAGCACATCTTTCACCAGGGCTATGCAGTGAGGAAGGCTGCAAGGCTGGAGTCACTGTCTTCCTCTCTGTGGTTACTGACAAAACTGAGCACGGATGTGGAGCAGAAATGATAAGCCACAGGCTGAGTTAGCAGCCTCTCTGGGTAACAAGGATTTCAAGGCAGGTTAGAAAGTTCCAGGATGCAGGAGGACCCTGGTTTTGTGTTAGTCTTCCCCTCAAGGTACAAGCATGCAGGAGCTAATCTGCCCCCCACAAGCAGCCAGCCCAGTGTCCTTCAATCACACCATTTCCTTTTCACCAGTGGTGCCACCAGCTTTGTAACCACAGAAGATCCCAACATCGTGGGTAACAAGGATTTCAAGGCAGGTTAGGAAGCTCCAGGATGCAGGAGAACCCTGGGTTTGTTTTTAGTCTTCCTCTCATGGTACAAGCATGCAGAAGCTGATCTGCCCCCCTGATGCAGCCAGCCCAGGGCCCTCAATCACACCATTTCCTTTTCATCAGTGGTGCCACCAGCTTTGTAACCACAGAAGATCCCAACATCTTTACAGGACTCATCTGTCCTTCCTCCCAGGCTACCAATAACACAGGCCTGTACAGGTGGCATTGCCCTTCCCCTGCATCCATCCAAATTCATCCCCTATTGTGACCAGCTCACTTGCACCCACTGACACACCAGCTGATAAAACACGGGGTTCTGTGCAGCATGATTCTATAAAGAATCTTCAAATCCCAGGCATATTATGGCCTCTCTTTCCCCTACTTCAGCTTATTTGTTTTAAACATGTCAGGCAGATACTTTCAGGCATAATCTCTCTTTTATGAATCCTAGCTGACTCTCCTCAACTAAATAATTTATATGTGGAATATGTAGAAAAGGATTTTCTCTTTCTCTCTGTGCCAGCATGTCACTAAAATCAAGCTGGAAGATGTAGGATATTCAAATACTCCCAGGTCTGTTTTTCAGAACAACCAATATTGCACTTAACACTTTGAAGCCACCAAATTCTTTGGCTTTCTGAGGAAATCCTTCATTTCTAGCTCAGAGACCTGTGAGAACAAAATAATATGAAAGCAAAATTCATTATATGTGTCTGTTAGTCCCTAAATCTTGTATGTATATGTGTCACAGATACTAGTGACAGCTGCAACACAAGGTTTTTTTGTATAGTTACCCCAAAATAAATCATCCCCTCTGTCCTGGGTACTGGGATGGGGAACAGCTTCATCTCACTGCTTGTTCAGCCTGCTGTTTCTGGAGTGCCAGTGTCACTGACAGCTGGACAAAAACAAACACCCCAGCCTCCAAATCCATCCACAAAGGAAAAGCAAGGAGGTGATTGAGCAATCAGACCCCAAATTTTGACGCAGCAGAAGCAAACCTCCAGCTCAGAGAATCACCGAAACATTGTAAAGACATCAGATGGGGCTCAACTGGTACAGCCCAAAAGTGCCTTGTGACTGCACTGCTCCTGGAAGGCCATCCAAATTTTCAGCTGATTCCCCGTGTTCCCCCCAACATCAGAAGAAGTTGATGGCACCAATCCTGCTGCAGAAACCAGTGCCACCTGAAAGTGAGGTCCCACAAAAGCAGATGAGTGCACTGCACACATCCAGGAATGGCTCTGGAGGCTGAGACAGGACTGTGCAGGCAGCACTGCATTAGTGGGAGGCTCAAAGATCACACACAGCCCTTGTCCTGATGGGTGTCCACGTGACAAACTGTGCATCAAAGAGAAACACCAACTGCTTCTCCATCCTATCACATGGTTCATGACTAAGAAAATACTGCAGATAGAAGCGTACCACTTGTTCTCACCTTTTCTCTCTCCTGGCCTACCAGTGGGGTGATGAGTCAAGACAAAAACTTGCTTACTGTAAAATATCAAAGCTACTGTAATAGAATATGTTAATATATCAGTTTGTACTTCATCAGGTAACCTAACGCTTTTAAATTAAATGTCATGTCATAACTTTTAACAGAAGCCTTAGCTATTATTCTATATTAAACGTATAAAAAAAGTACTCTCAACTAATGAATCATTTGTTGAAGCAGATTTTGCAAAACATGTAATTAAAATATAAACAAAGCTGGCATGGTCTTAAAGACATAAAGCAGTAACTGCAATGCAAAATACACAGATTTAGCTGTTTGTCTAATCATAGGTTTTGGATAGCATTTCAATTAAAATGCCATTTACATTTTGGAAAATGGTTTTTTCAGTCAATAGGACATTGGTATATAGTTAATGCAGTAATAAAAATAGAGGTTTGCCTGAAACAGGTTGGTATCTGTTAGCCCTTCCAGTGAAAAGGTATTTGCTTACAGATCAATCTTTAGATTGATCAATTATATCTTGATTTAGATCAACTTAAAGATCAATCTTTTCTCAGAAATATAGTCTCTAGCAGCTAAGTAGAACAAACGCTAAAAGCTGCCAGATGATTATTTTCTCCTATGTCCATACTTTCCTTCAAGAAATATTTTTTTAATTTGGTTAGCCCAGCTAACTGCTGTTCCTCGACAGCAAAACCAACCAGACAGGCCATGGAAATTGCAGAAACATGTAGTAACATGTAGCACAATTGGTCTCAACAGCTTCTCACTTAGCAACACTTTATGTAAGGAAGGCAGTGAGGCAGAAACCCAGGGAAGAGCTCCCGGCAGCTGAGCCGTGCCGAGGGGAAGCAGCTCTGCTCACCTCAGAGGACAGACAACAAAAGCAGCCTTATGAGCACACTGCTGGCTGCCAGCCTGACCCACATGGGCTCAGACATGGCACTGCCAGAAATGGCACTGCCAGAATGATGTAACAGCTTATCCCCTCCTGACATGGGCAGCCAGGCTGAGCCTGCCCAAGGCCTGCCCTGCACAGGCTGCGGATTTCCAGTAAAACCAACCACGGTCAGCAGCCAGCCCGACATCCAAGACAAAGCCTGCTCAAGCCACCAGAAGCCCTTCCAAGCTGGATCAGAAATTGTATTTATGCATGCTCTTGTACCACTCTGTTGTGCACACTCTATTTCAGAGCGAGGTAAGGAGGGCTGGCAGTGTGCACTGCACCTTACAGACACTGCCTTTGCAGAGGACCCCCTTGGCAAGGGCTCCTTAATGGACTCTATCACATTTACCGTGAAATGAACACAGCAGATACTGTAGGCTAATTCATTAGCTGCTTATGATTGATTCTTGTTTTCATCATCACAAAAGCAGATTTCCTTGCGGTTAACACAACGATTCCAATTCCCTCTTTGCTTACACACATTTAAGCCAGCCACTGCTCCACTGACCCCACAGCACTTATCATATCAAGACTCAAATGGGTTTAACGACTGGAGACTTGGATTAGATAACTTAAACACAGCCTTCATTCACCCTGGTCTCACGGTACTGTCCACAATTATTTTTAAGCTGTTTGTACATGGAAATTACTTCTCTCAGTATCTATTTCACAGCACTCACTGTCCATGAGCTCAGGGTACAAAGTGAAGGGTGCCACATCCAATCACCATCTCCAGGGAGACTTTTGGGAAGTGTAATGTGATTATAGTCAAATCTAGTTTATCAGAACAGGGTAGAAAACATGAAAGTCATTAGACAAAAGGGATTTTTGGATAAATGAAGGACCTTGGAACTTATCTCATATACCTCAAGGGACGTGACCTTCTCTTAGATGAAGTGGTACTTGGATCCATGGGGTTTTAGATGACAGGCCTAAATGGCAGTGTGGCCAGCAAGCCAGGAAACTTCTCCTGCTGTTTCAATGACTGACATGAGACTTCTTGCTACCATAAGCCACTCCAGAAACTGATTTACACTGGTTTCAAAGAATGGGATGTTCAGCAAAGTGATCCCACAGCAATTCTAGGGCACCAAGGAGAATATGATCTGGATTTAAAAGGGGAAAAGGCAGAGGGGAGGATGGAGAGAGGAGTTGCCAGTCTTGGCTCCTCTACCATCCTGCCTGAGTTTCTTTGGGAAACTTCCATTCAGTTTGGCAGGGAACAGAAGAATGGACACCTCAAAAGATAAGGGTTTATGCTCTGTGCAATGCTGTAGAGATACACATAACTAGAAAGGAAAGGCAGAACTAAGAGAGTTTAGCAGCTTTAACAAACTCTACGAGTACATAGGAAGAATATGCTACGCTTTTTGGAGTCTGAATGCTCAAATAAAAATCATGCAGAAAACAGAGACAAATCCCATAAATGAGGGAAAGCAGAACTATGAGAATATAATCAGAAAAGCTAAGGAACAAACTGAATTATGATTAGCCAGGAACATAAAAGGCAACAAAAGAAGAATCTATATGATCTGAAATGCAGACAGGACAAGTCATGGTTCACAGAGAGGCAAAGATGATGCACAGAAGGCTACAACTCAACACAGTCAACACTGCTCAACTTTCACAAGACCAACAGTGAGCAACTACTGCATATGATTGTTTTAAAAAGAAGCAGAACTTCAGCTCAGAATAGGAAAGAGCAATTTAAGAAGCACTCAGAACAAGGCAGATGCAGCTTAGAAAGTTGTGTGGGTCCTCCCTGACCCAAGAAGAGTATTTCAGACTTCAGAACAAACCAGACAAGAGTCTGCTTTATCTTCACAAACATCTTCCCAAACCCCACTCTCTCTCTTGAAAGGTTTCTTGAAGCTCTGAAAAATTACAAACCAATCAGTTAAATGCCATTTTTGCCAAGATTTTGGAAGAAATAAACCAAGCAGTTTCCCATTACCTAAATACCTACAGGGCAACAGCTCAACTTAAAAAATACTCCTGACAATACTAGTTTGTCAACAGTAACAAACGCCAACAAATTCATCTCACTACTCCTGATTTTGCTTTTATAAAATTTGGGTTTCACCCCAAGTTAGGATGAGTTTGTCAAAGGAAAGCATCTTCCAAAACCAAGACCATTGGTTCACACAGCTCCCAGATGTAAAAGCAGGAAATCAAGAAAAAAAGGACTGAACAGCATGTTGAGAGACAAAACCTCAAAGACATAACTAGACAAATCAGGAGTAAGTATCTGGGCACTAGTTTGACAGGAAAAGGCTTACTGTGGGCAAAAAAAGACAAACCACAGTTTTGTCTACCCTAATGGGGATGCTATCCCTAAAACACTGGGATAATTGTTCTTTGGTGGTGGTATCTCAGCTGGAGAAATGCCAAAATGTGGGGTTTGCACAGTAAGATAGATACTGGCAAACTGGGGAGAGTCCAGATAAGCAAAAGGGAGAGTTTGGGAAAACATTCGTCTAATCTTTCCTTGTAAAGCACATGTTTTCAGATAGGTTTTTCTAAAGTAGAGAAAACCCAAGCAGCAACAAAAATATTTCAGATAATATAATTTTCGAAGATAAAGAAAGAAAATTACATTCTAAATCAGTGGGGGGATGAGTGAGGGGGATCAAGGAGGGGGAAATAAAAGAGTAATTCACTGGGCTAGTTAAAAGCAAATACTAGTGTGTGTGTGGTAACTAGAACCCCTGCTACTAAGGAAGTTTAAACTATTTATTTTTACACAAAGAGCACCAAGAGCAGTGCCTAGACAGGCTGGCATCCTCCTTGAAGAGAATAAGGATCCTGTTGTCCTGCAGGCATCTAGTTTCTCCAACTGGGCAACTGGTACAGCTCCAGCAAAACTCAGCTGGCCACAGGACTAACTTACATTGCCTTCTCTCCATGCTACCAAAGCCTAATGAGAATTGCTGGTGCAGACTACAGCACTGCTCCCTCCACACCTTAATAATTCCTAGCTGGAGTGCTGGGAATCTCAGCCAATCTGCCATTAAGGTCCAGAGAGCTGCAACGCCCACAGCTTCAAGGACACTGGTGCTGGAAAAGGAATGCCAAGGGGAGCTCCTGTAGGGCTCCCACTACTTTAGCTCAGCCTCTCAGAGGACAAGGCCTGTAGCTCTTGAACCTCACCTACTCCTTCCCTCTTGGCTGCTGGAGGACCTCACTGGGGTGGAGAAGGCACCAAGGCTGGCCCCTGCTCTCCACAATGCCACTCAGATTGTACTTTAGGATCTGGAGCCAACAATTTCACTGGGCTTGTGACCTGCCATCCCCCAGACTTCCACCTGGTCCACAGGGTGCAGCTGGTTCAGATAAAGGTGTCTGACCACTTATTAACACCACCATAAAGACTGAAAAATAAAGATGTTCCCAGCATTGCAAGAAGGCTCCCTACCTCTTTTTACAAGGTTTTAAAAATAAAGTTAATCTTTGGGGCACAATGGCTCCTATATCTGAGAAAAAAAACCCATGCAATGATGCAGAACCTGTGAGTGAGAAACCAGGAGAAGAGCACGATTAAGAAAGACCACAGAAGGAATGAAGAGGAGAAAATAAATGGAATAACTAATACACATTTGCTCCAAGGTTCTCTCTGCACCAATTGGCAAAAAGAATACAACTGAATCATTAATAATTGAAGGAACTTGAAGACAAAGAGATTTTCAGCCAACGTTAAAGGGATGAAAGACGGCAGTAATGAGAATTCTGATGACGGAATCATTTGCGGAGGGGCTGGGAAGGAGGAGGTTATATTTTAAAGAAATGGCTCCTTTGTAAGACAAGAGCAAGCATTCTCATTATTAATGCAGACAGACACATCTGAAAGACCTTATTCAGCTGATGGTGTCACCAAACACCCTTCTGGACACAAGCTCTCCAGTAACAATATTAAACAAGGATAGGAGACTGCTGTAACAAAATATAAAGTGTCACTTGTTTATTCTTTTTAGCCTCATAAATGATTTAAGGATGAATATCAACAAGCAGCCAGTTTTCTGTGCCTTTCTTCACTGATGATTCTCTGCACATAGTTGATGGAAGCTTGAGCTTTCACTGCTTTTGGAAGTTGGCCCTGCAGACCAAGTCAGGATCAACATCAGCAGCAAAACACGGGAGGTATTCCTTCTTAGGAGCTGAATCTTCTACAGACCAATTTCCACTGACACCTTTTAAAGGCCCATCAGCAGTGGAGACAGGCACACTCATGTCAGCCTCTAGCTCAAGGCCTGGAGTTTTGCACCAGACAGTTTCTGAGCAAATGAACCGTGCTAAGAGACAAACAAACAGCACATTAATTTCACTGACTTGCTGCCATATTCGAGGGGAAAGATGTTAATGGAACTCACTAAGACTGAAATTGATTGTTTTCCTCATAAAGAACAAAAAGCTACAATTTCAAAAACAGAAAGCTCAAACTAGATACATTTCTTAAAAGGAGGAAAAAATCACAAACAAAGAAACAAAAAGGGAAAAAAACAAAACCAAACAACCAAAAAACCCTGTAAAACCAATGCACAACACCACATCATTGACAGAGAGTACTAGGACTTTAGTGTGAACCAGAAGCTCACATTATCAGAGCAACCAACTTCAAATTAACTACTGATCCCCTAAAGCTATCCTTGCAAACCTTCCCAAGTCCAGAGGCGACTTCTTCGAGAAGCTGCTGGAAGCTTCCACCATGTCCAACAGAGCCAGTCCCTGAAGGCTCCAAAGATGGACCTGCTGCTGGCCAAAACTGGACCAGTTAGAGATGGTGGTAACACCTCTGTGATAACATATTTAACAAGAAAATCAAAATAAAGCGGGGCACAGTTTTTTCTCTAGCCAGAGAAGAGGAGGAGGTGAGAACAGGTGAGGGAAACAACCTGGAGACACCAAGGGCAGTGCAGAAGGAGGGGCAGGAGGTGCTCCAGGGGCCAGAGCTGAGATTGCTCTGCAGCCATGGTGAGACCAGGGTGGAGCAGCTGAGCCCCTGCAGCCCCTGGGGATCCACGGGGATGCAGAGAGCCCTGCACAGCCCCTGGGGATCCATGGGGGAGAGATCCATGCACAGCCCCTGGGGATCCCTGGGGATGCAGAGATCCACCCCCAGCCCTGGGGATCCAGGGGATGCCCAGATCCACCCCCAGCCCCTGGGGATCCATGGGGATGCAGGGATCCACCCCAGCCCTGGGGATCCAGGGGGATGCAGAGATCCACCCCCAGCCCCTGGGGATCCATGGGGGAGAGATCCATGCACAGCCCCTGGGGATCCCTGGGGATGCAGAGCTATTTTTTCCATTTGTTTTCCCTTGTTCTTCAACCTGTTGGCTGAAATTTACAAAATTCTCTGACTTTGGCTTTCATCCATCTCTTACCTTAAAGGCTTTTTCCCCTGTCTCTTTTCATTCCCTTGAACAAGAGAGAAACTAAGTGTGGGAACATTCTCTATATAAAGCTATATTTTATTAATAAGTATAAACACACACATTGGTTCAGATTGACTCCAACATGCAGCCAAGACAGAAATAACTGGAAACTATTTTATTTTCTAATACCTTGGTGGAAATGATTTTACACTTCAGTAACTTGAAAAACAAGCTACTGTGACCAGAAAATGCTTTCTACCCTGCAACATGTGATCAGCAGATGAATGGAAGGCAGAGTGCAAAGGCAGGTATCAGCTAAGATAAAAAGTCTCCTGACTGCATACCCCTAACATCCAGGAGCTTGCCATCTCATAGAGAACTTGGAGAGTAAGATAAACTAAAGAGCTTAAGGCTTTTTTTTTTGTGTGCTTTCACTTTATTTTTATTCAACTACCACTCTACACGTTGCTATTTAATTTCTGTGGCTCAAGGTTTTGCCCTTTTAAAAGACCAAAAGATTCTCTCATCCTGAACTCATCTTTTATTCTTGAAAAGCACTGGACTGAATTTGCTTATTTCCCCTGGGTACACCAAGGGTAATGACAGCTGATCCTTGCCTATACTGCCCAGTCAATTATTCTCATTTTCCTTCTGAAGCCCACAAAGACCCTTCAGTAGTGAAAGCTCTCCCAGTGTGAGGGCACCTGCTAAGAAATTAATGCATGAGACAAAATAATGGCTGGGAGGAGGAAAGGGGCTGTAAGGCACCAAGCACCTCCCTGGAACCAGAGGCAACAGCTCAGCCCAGCTCCTGCATCTCTGCCCTGATTTCCAGAAACTGGGTGAGAAAGTATTTCTCCAACCCAGCTTCACTACACATTTGCCTCTCTTACCCAACAGCAGGGCAGAAGGTTACTGTATTGTTTTCATTTTGTCTACACAGCAGCAGCTTGAGACCTCAGCTCCAAATCAGACCCAGAGGATGAGGTCCTGCATCCACCTGTACCAACTTACTGTCACATGTGTAAGGACAGATGGACAGCACCTGCCAGCTGCAGGTGATGTCTCAGTGGGGATCCGCTGAGGCACTTGCAGCTGGTATTGCATGGCTCAGGAATCTCTGAGAACAGCACAGTGGTTTGGCTGCCACAAGATCCTTCCTCACACCTCCCAGTCCATGTGGAGGGGGAGTAGGAAAGAATGCAAAGAGCACGCAGCTTAAAAATTGAGAGCAAGTGCTGTATGGACTGGTCCTAAAACTAATACGCACAAAAAACCCCAATGAAACAAAATCCCTACAAGCAAAGAGCAGCTGGGTCCAAATCACCTACAGCTCATGCTGAAATCAACCAAGAACATCTCTACCAGTCTCTCTAAGTGAAAGAAAGCAAAACCCCTGGGTTCAGCCAGGTGTCTTCAAGCTCTTAAAAGCAAAAGACTACCCCAAAGAATCTGCTAAGATAAGAAAATTAAAAAAGAAAGCTGGATTTTAAATAGATTTGTCTTACCTAAGGATTTAGAGAAACTACATTACAGGAAGTGAAGCCCAGCCACAGACACAGGTCCTGCTGCAAGCCTGGCTGCTCTCAGGGAAGAGCTGATCTGAGCCAAGGCTGATCTTAGGGACCAGAGTTTGGGGAAAGAGGGGAGGGGTCCCCATCTTCCCAATGAGATCCCAGCAGGAGCAGAGGCTCCGATTGAAAAGCCCAGCTTTGGCAAACATGGGATACACACGCAGAGCAAAGCACAAGCTGACAAACAGGCTCACTCATTCATGCTGGTGCCATCTGCTTTACTCCATCCTTCCAGGGCTGTGGCAGCAAGGAGGGAAAGAGCCTGTTTGCCACCCTCCTGCTGAGGAGCACAGGAAAGGCAGGCTGCCCTGTGCAGAGAGGAGAATGCCCCTTCCCCAAAAGCACTGTGTGGAAGGAGCCAGGCTGCATGGCAGGCAAGAGGGACAGAAGTGAGGGAATGAAACCAGAAAAGAGCTGAGGAAAGCAGCCAGGTGACTTGGTGACCCATCCCAAGCTCAGCACTGATGCTGCCAGCAGAAGGGAGCAAGGAGGCTGCAGGGTCAGGACCGAAGAGGATTTCAGCTACTACCCTGATATTAAAGTACTAAGCACATTTGAGGCCCAGATTCCTGAAAAAAATTGTTTACTGATTTCAGAGCTGTGTGGCTTCAAACAAGAAGACACAACAACCTTTGAGGTTGTCACCAAATACAAACAAGCCCTGGGACTGCTCATTGAACACGTGCACATCTCACGTGGTTTTGGGGATACCAATATTACATCACTCATCCCATCCCACCACTGATGCCATCCTCTCACCCATTGTTGTTGGTAAAGCCTCAGCACAGCTCTGTGGAATCAAGTGCTAGAGAACTTCACATATATATGTGTGTATATATATCCAGACACAGAGCACATAACTGTGAAACACCCCATCTGCTCACGTTACAACATTTTAAACACATGCAATTAACTGAACTGAAATGGCATAAGGATCACTCAGTGTCTTTTTCCCTGACTCCCACTATTTCCACCTTCCTCTCACCCTAACATATGGGAATGCCATATGAATTACTGAATGGATCATGCTAAAACTGGAGCCTGCAAAATCTATTTTTAATACAGATTATGGGGGGATATTGGCAGTCCGTGGTGCAGCATTGTTTGCCTTACAAGTTTGGTCTGTTACTACTTCTGGCAAGCCCCACTTCCAGCACTGACATCTCCAAACTCTTCTACATTTTCCCTTGGTGTTCTGAAATAAAATTTAGTTTCCTTGAGAATTTTTTGGTGGGAACTTTGCAGGAAAAGCAGGTCAGAGGAGAGTTAGCACACTGCAGTTTTTCCAGCCTGCTGCTGCCCTTCTGAAGCAGCCATGAGATGCCCAGTTTTCCCTGTCAAATTTACCAAGGTATTTATTAATCAGTCATGTAGGGCTGTTGCCCTGAGCTCTCACAAAATGCCATAGAGACACACAAATCATGTGCTGCCCCAGGAAATGGACAGAAAAGGGTCTGTCTGGGTTTTTATTGTCCTCTGGTACAAGCTGGGAAGGTATACAGCTTTTTTACCCACTCTTGAAAGCCTCTCCACTCTAAGGAGCCAGAAAAACAAGGTCAAAGTCTCAGCAGGAGAAATAATTGGAGCAACCTGATTTGTTTGTATGTTGATTATTAATCCTGATGCAAAGCTAGGGACATGTACATTAGAGATCCATCAGCAGACAGACACAAAAATGAAGAATCTCTTTACAAGGCCACAGCAAGTTTTACTAGGCACTTGAAAGCCAAGGCAGGTCAGGTCAGCCAGTTATTATTGCTCTGAGCAGCTCACACACCAGTGTCAGCATACATTACCTGAAATTGCAATGGTTATCAAGAACACCATTTTCTCCTACCCTTGAAAATCAATCAAACCTCATCTTTACAGCCAAATGCACCATCAGCAATGCAGGCTCAATCCAAAACCAATATCAGATAAAAACCTTCAGGTGAGATCACAAAGGGCTAGAGGGAAGACAAATGCAAAAAGAAAGTGATTTCTGGACAATAACTACTTCTTTCCTTTTAACCTGTACAAGCTCATCAGAATTGGGCTCCACTGGAAAGTTTTTCTTCTATAATGAATTTAACAAGAAGAAAAAAAAAATCACACATACACAGAGGATCATGTGGCTGCACAGTTTCTAACTGATTCCAAATTATGTTCATATTTCTATATTAGATTTTACTTCAGAAAACACAGGTGCTGCCTAGGCAAAATGGGATGCTGGGACCCATCCAGCATTTCCAGCTGTGGCTGGAGACAAACAAGCCAGGGATTCACAGAGTTCCCAGTACTTAAGGAAGGGAAGCTGGGTACACTGAAGCAGCTTTAAAAATGTTTAACAAAGCAGAAACTGGAACTGATGTGTCATAAACTACTATCAACTACCATGAAACTGTTACTTCATTTTAATGTGCCACAAATCTAAGCCAGCCTCTTCAGGGTACCACCATTTCACATGCAGAGGCAGCTCAGAGTCTCACACATAAAATACTTTCACATATTTCTTTTGCCCTCAATGAAAAAGAAATTCCCACTCATTTCTTCCTGGCTACTCTCTGCAGGACTGAAACTTCAGAAATGTTCTCATGGTTTTCCCTGTGACAGTGAAATTTGCTGGCAAGGCTGTGCTTTCTTTTATGTCAGGATTTTACTCTTTACAGGCAAGCTCCCTTTTCTGTTCATTACTCAGTACCAGAGATTTTATTTCATTTTTCCTGATGTAACCATAGATTAAAGGATCTGAAACATTTTTAGAGCATAACTAGACTCTGTCACGGATTAGGCACCCACGTAAAGGAATAGGGACCCTGTGCTCCACAAAAAAACCCCCAGGTTTCTACTCTTCCTTCTTCAGAGGAGATCAGGAAGAAGAAGTGGGCACCTATTTCTTGCAGTCAGTGTGGCCAAACTCAGCTGGGAAAGAAGCCCAAGTTCAGACACAACCACCAGAAAAAGGCAGTAAGAAATGAAACCTTCAAGAAGCAGTAGTGCTGGGGAGAGGCAGCGTGCCTGAGATGGAGCTCAGGGGGGAGACAGCTCAGCTTCAGTGACCAAGGCACTGCCCTCACATGACAGCAGAGCCCTTGAACTGGTCAGGTGGAGCTCCCCCATCCCATATGTTCCTCTGGCTCGGAGTCTGATCCACTATGCCTTCCCTTCAGCAGGGGGAAGACAGGGAGTGGGAAGAGGGCAAATTAATTCAGAAGCTCTTGGCAGGCATATAAGTAAAAAAATAAAGCCAGAAGTTATGTAGAGCAAGTCCTGTGCTGCCAAATGAAGTCATGTGTGGCATAGTTCTGATCTGAGTATATTTTTTTAAAACTTTATTTTTGTTGTTATTATTATTTTTAGCATTTGGCAAAAGGAGACAGGAAATACCTTGCTGGTGATGTCTGCTCCCAACACAAGTCAGTTTGGAATGCTGAATAGCTTACCCTGAAAAAAAGGGAGAACCAACTATTTTCAGCCCCAACCTAGACTGTTACTCACGTAAGCAGCATTGCAACAATTTTAATTTTGTTTCTATTTTATAAGAGGCTATTAGATGAGGAGAACAAACATTCCCAAGAATGTTCACTTTTCTCCTCCTCTTAACTGGGCATGGTCTCGGGGGGAGGGAGAAATTTGCACACACATGCACTTGTGAAAGTTGAGTTCAATTTAACAGGAAAGAGCCTCTGTTCAGTTAAAAGCCTTATAAAGAAATGAACCCTGAAAGAATCCTGCCTTTCAGATATGTAAACACAAAACCAGAATACACTGGCTCATCTGTAAAGTGAAATACATGGTTCCACTGGAGGAGATAAGTAACTCCCTGTCAAGCCAAGGGTTGACTGACTGACGTGAAAGACTTGCTCCCTGCAGCAGCAGAACGTATGGCCTAACAGAAAATCAAATTTGGAAGGAACCTGTTTTTAACTCCTGGGCAAAGAAGTAGTTTAAGCATAAGGAGGTTGTAAAATGATGTTACTTACAAAAGATAGGCTCAGTTTAGAAATATATAGAGCATCAAATTCATAGAACACTAAGCAAGCCACCTACAAATCTCTTGCTTGAAGTGAAAGCCAAAAATACAGCTCTCTCCTCTGACAGAATACATCCCTCCATCTGTTTGCTGCTTCAGGTCAGATTAAATACTGCAGCTTCCTAGAAAGCTAAATAAACTTTACCTAAAGGGACCCTCAGAACACTGACATGTGACTCTGACTGGCTTTATTCCTTCTCTCCAGAGTGTGCAGCCACAGAAGAGTCCTGTGCCACTGCTGAGACACTTACCACACTCCCTGAGGCAGCGCCTCCTCACACCAGGCTGTCGTGCCAAATGCTATGTCTCCATCATATATGGAAAAGCAGTTGGATGCTTCTCATGGGTGGACCCCAGAATCAGATTCTTTCATTTCTGCAGGTTAAGTTTGGGTTTTTTTCCAGAACCCTGACTGCTGGTAGAAATAAGCTCTACACTTATGTTTCACCAAGACACATCGGGGTCCCATTTGCACAATCACACACAAAGCAGCACCTCCATGCTCTCAGGAATACAAAGTGTGTCAAGAGTCAAACAACTTTTAATCCAACAGCCTGATGCCAATGTTGTGAATCATCATAACAACTATTCAGATAAATAAAATTACTGTGGATGTTTCAGTCTCATGCTGGTGGAAAATCAGGACTCCAAGTCCTTGGCTTCAAAGCACAGGACTTGTGTCATTTCAAATGATGGAGAGTCCCTGCAGCTGCTTGCACTGGTGTGTCTTTGGCCCAGTCTGCATGGGACACCAGCACTCTCCACTCATCATTTCATGTAAGCCAACATTCAATTTAACTCACTCACCTGTGCCTGCCCTAGTTTGCAAAGACTTGTGTTACCTCTCTCTCTAACTACTACTGAAAGCTAATGGCTGTTTACATCACTGCCTAAAAGAGTATTTCATAATACACTGGATTACCAAAAAAATAACCTCCTTCTTCAAGAACAGCATCAACATACCCATAATTTTAAATGCAAAACTAATCTTAGTGAACTAAGGGCAATTTTCAGTAAGACTTCAGCAGATGAGAGCACTATAACTTAGGGGTAAGGAACAGGAACTAAACTTGTTAAGGAAGATACCTGAAACAGTTTCTTAAACACCCTGTACAAACACCTGCTTCAGAAGCAGGTGTTATGCAGACGTGTTTAAGAAACCAGTGTTTCTTCAGAGATGGCATTATGTGCTTTACAAGACTACATGTCCAAATTTGCTCTATTCTAACGTTTTATGGACCAAACAAAAGTAGTCATTCACTTTTAGATCAGCATAAATTCAGAAACACAGCTCTGATAACCAGCCATTTATAAATTCCTCTTTCCTATCCTGGCCTCACCTACCTGTTTTCTTATAGCCATGGGTGACAGAAAACACAGGTGTATGGTGTGTGTGGAAGCAGGAACTGATAGATTTACAGCCATTATTAAACCAAATGAGAAGCCAGCGAAGGGACCGAGGGAATCTGATGTGTCATAATACCGACCACATCTCATTTATCTCCTGTGGTTAGGATAAAGATAAAACTTAAAACTACTACAGCTATGCAGTTCTTCAAGAAGATAAGGAACAGGAACTAAACTTGTTGAGGAAGATACCTGAAACAGTTTCTTAAACACCCTGTACAAACACCTGCTTCAGAAGCAGGTGTTATGCAGACGTGTTTAAGAAACCAGTGTTTCTTCAGAGATGGCATTTTGTGCTTTATAAGACTACATGTTAAAAATGCTTCTAGTCTAATGTTTTATGGACCAAACAAAATTAGTCATTCACTTTTACACCACCATAAATTAATAAATTCAGAAACACAGCTCTGATAACAGCCATTTATAAATTGCTCTTTCATATCCCAGCCTCACCTACCTGTTTTCTTATAGCCAGGGGTGACAGAAAACACAGGTGTATGGTGTGTGTGGAAGCAGGAACTGATAGATTTACAGCCATTATTAAACCAAATGAGAAGCCAGCGAAGGGACCGAGGGAATCTGATGTGTCATAATACCGACCACATCTCATTTATCTCCTGTGGTTAGGATAAAGATAAAACTTAAAACTACTACAGCTATGCAGTTCTTCAAGAAGAAATAGGGCAAAGGAAGCCACAACAGAGCAGCAGCCAAGCACAAGTTGATTGATGATACCAGTAACCCTTCAACATGTATTGTCACAATCTGCTGTCAGCTCACCAAATTACTCAGGAGCACTTGAAGGGACCGAGGGAATCTGATGTGTCACAATATCGACCACATCTCATTTATCTCCTGTGCTTAGGATAAAGATAAAACTTAAAACTACTACAGCTATGCAGTTCTTCAAGAAGAAATAGGGCAAAGGAAGCCACAACAGAGCAGCAGCCAAGCACAAGTTGATTGATGATACCAGTAACCCTTCAACATGTATTGTCACAATCTGCTGTCAGCTCACCAAATTACTCAGGAGCACTTGCTAAATAAATGTGAATCACTTTGTTGCAGCAGCCTTTTTCACTTTACACTCAGGTGTGACAGCTATGCAGCTGCACCAGCATGCAGCAGCCCCCACAGCTTGCTCACCCAGGACACACACACTTCCTTTCACTTACAGAAGATTTTGAGATTTGCTCTCAAAGCCCAGACTGTCACATGCACCAGCAGCCTTCAACCCATAAAAGTCACCACCACAAAAAGCATAGTGAGGTGGCCCTGTGATTCCCTCTGCTGTTTCCCCAGAGCCCTACATAGGACCACGAGAACTCTGAGTGAAATTCACATACAAAAAGTAAACTACTTTGGAGTACAAAGTAGTTTGTTTGCATGAGTAGTGTTACATTGTCACACAGGCTACTTCCTGTTAAATCACTATCCTGTGCCTCTCTAGTAGAGTGAGGCAAGTCTATATATATAAATTTAAAAAAAAAAAAAAAAAGAAAAAAAAAAACATAAATATCAAAAGAATTGCAGCCTGGTGCAAAACTCCTAATGCCCAAGTCCAGGCTGGTGTGCTATTGTGCTATTTTGCAGAAGGGTGTACTCCTCTTAGAGAAAGACAAGCCTCCCAATGGTGAACAAGTGCTCCTTCATTTCCATGCCCACCAAAGCCTGCATCAGGCTGCAGAAGCAGCAGGATCATCACTGCTCAGGGCACTCTGGGATGGTGCAAATACTGCATTTCTTCCTGAACTGAATGCAGCTCTTCCCTTCTTCAACTCTTCCACCTTTCACTGTCTCTCTAAGCTAAAAAGTAAAAACTTCAGTTTGACAGAACCACGGGGAAATACAAGGACACAAACATGTTATTCACAATCCAGAAAATCCGTTTTCTGAATTAGAAGCACCCAAAGGCTGAATTCTCCAAGGCAACTTGCTCAGAGTACTTGATGTGGCCAAGAATAAAGCCGACAAGGCAGAAAAACCCCTTGGATTTTCAATCAATTGCTGAACCACTGAAGCGAGCACAACTGAGGATGGGATTTCAGAACATTACTAGACACATCTTGATTTCACTGGTGCTTCAGCAGCATGCCCCCCTCACCTGTGTCCCACAGCTGCAGCTCTGCTCAGCACAGCTGCCAAGGCCAGTGCAGCCCTTCCATGACCACCACAGCCCAAGAGCCATTTCTCTGGGAGGATTAGCTGGAGTTCATTCCCTTTGGCTACCCAATTTGCTGCAGCAATAAAAATAGCTCTACTTCAATAGAGCAAGACCTATGCAGAAAGACTAAATTAACATAAGTTCAGATAATAGCAGAGATTAAAGTATCATATTCAAATATTCACAAGATTACCGTGCACAACAGAGAACACATGCAGTGCATATGAAAAACAGGTCATTAAAGCAGTAAAAATCTAAATAGTATTGGAGGAACTTTCTATCAGTAAGGGCAATGAATCAAAAGTTAAGCAGCAGCAGCAGCACTTCTCTATGTACTGCATCTCTGAACTACAGCCAATGGACTGGGGAACAAGCTCTAACTTCTGGCTAGCCAAACCTCCTTAACCCAGCCAAATAATTTCATTTGCAACTTTGGCAGCTCCCAACACAGCTGCTTCTCCCCTTCATTGCTGTGATTTTCAATCATTTTGTCCTGCTACATTCCCTCTGAGCTAATATCCTGCTTCCAGAGGCGGCACAGAGCGTGTCTGCTGGATGGCAACCTTCCACTTTGCAAGATGTGCAATGCACCACTTTATGCACACTGCAGGAAGTTTTAATTCAGAAGCAATCCCATGAACATCTCCTAGGCACTAGCTGGGTTGTTTGGTGAGAAAAAGCAGCTAGGAGAACATCAGAAAAACTCTGTATATGCCATTTCTTCAAGGAGTGGGATGGTATTAGATGAAGTCCTGTCTCCCTTGCACTGCCTGTCTGCAGTAAAAGGGCTGGAGGCAGCTCTGTGCCAATGTCACCCCAGCAGGCAGCAGAAAGGCCACACCAACACGCAGTTCCAAGCTGGGAGAGCACAGATACAATTGGATGGTGGGGAAGAACCAGCACTTTGTTCTCCCAGGGCCACCAGAGTCGCTGCACAATCTCCATGAGGATCCCAGCCAGGCTCACGTTCCAAGGAGCCGTCTGTCCCCGTGTGATAGCTCCTTACATAAGGCACTTCCAGACAGACAGAGAAGCCCTTTAACACACTGGCATCCAATCCAACCCTCTTCCCACTGAAGAGTTTAATGAGGCCTGTTTTCCGGTAAGGTTAGGAGGAAAACAATTACCTTTTTTATTTGTTTGAACACAGGAAATAATTGAGCAGAGTACTGAGGGGTGGGCAGGAGGGAAAGAAAATGCAGGGCCCTTTTCTTCCACTTGCATATAACTTTGAGCCTTAGAAATACTGGGGTAAACACTTCAGGTCATGGGATATACAGTATCTGAACAGGAAAAACATTAAAATAAAGTGCAAGAATAAAAACATCAACAACCCTTCAGCTCTTTTCCTTGTTTATTTATTTGGGTTTTGCCACTCCTGCCCTCCAAATCAAAGAGAAACTGCAATGAAGCTGAAACATTTTGTTCATTCACAGATTTTTTTTCTTTCCTGAAATGTCTCACATTGAACCAGTCAGACCAATGTGAAAAACATTCCTGTAGGGAGTGTGGAGTTATGATTTGCTCAATGAGGAATGACTTGATTTGCCTTCAACACATCAAGACTTGGCACAGCTTACATGTCTCACCAGCAGTTCTAAAAACCCAGCTATACAACCACAAACAAGCTCATGTTGGTGCTCAGTTGTTCTAAAGAAGTGATTGCATCTTAGAATTTTATGTTCTTTATAATCCCTGTACAATTACAGCTTCTCCCATTCTTGCCAGGACCAGGCTTCTCCCCAACACCGCTTTGTGAAAGGTTACACCTTATTAAGAAAACCTCAAACAAACCTCATTACTGCTTATTTTGATCACAACAGTGTTTAGCAAACTGCTGAGAATGGGCCTGCCTTGTACCAGGCACTGTACAAACACACAGCAAGAATATTTATGTAGATACATAGGTGTTATACAGGATTGATGTTTTTGTGGAAAATGAGCAGTAAAAGCATATCACAAACAGATTTTCTAGCAACTCCAGGACTCTTTTGTAGAGGGGTAAAAACACTGCTTTGCCTGAAGCTATACACACTTATTTTCATGTGGTGGGAACTTGTGTGGCAAAAAGATATCTGAAAATGCAAGTATTACTGAAAAACAGTGGAAGATCCCTGTCCCAACAAGTCTGCTATCTCAATCATCATTAAATATGAAAGAGAGAGGAAAACAACAAAGTTCTTCTTTTACATGGTGTAAATACACAGTTTCTCTAGACAGACACTACTACTTTAAACACTGCAACTTCTGATGAAAGCAGCAGATTATTTTATTATTTTAAACAACTTGGGCTAGAGAGCAAAACCCTAGATGTGGTGGACAGTCAACATTTTATACTAGGAATGGTTTTTTTTGTTGTAAAGTGTCTCTCATGCTTAGAATATAAGTAAAAACAAAGTGCACAATTCCATTAACATTTGTAAGTTATGTTAAAAGGCAAGTATCCCAGTCCATTTAACATCAGTTTGAAAATTGTTGTAAAGAATGGATCATAGACATGATTTTGAATAAAAATACTTGATTCCTATTTTAACACTTTTTATAAAACCCTATGTAAATTAAAAGGGCTATTCATGACCTCAAAAGGATGGATTGGCTGGGGAATTCTGCTCCATTTCCCATCTATACTGGTTTTATAATGAAAATAAGTTTTAATGCTGATTAAATTATTCAAATACTTATCACACTATACAGCCCCATTCTGCCATGCACCCCCTGAGCCCCCCCCCCCAAAACTAAAACCAAACCCAGAAGTAATTTTGGTGATTATTTTTTCCATGGTAAAGCATGCAAAAACACAATAGCAGTAACATGCTTGCTTTCTTTCACACAATTCTTATAGCTGCTGGCACTGCATGAGGACTCCTTCATCCTCACTTAGTTCAGTGGAAGTTTCTGCAGCATCCTCTGGGATACAGCCCTTAAACACTGAGTTTACAAAGCATTTAAGCATCTGTATAACTTTAAGCACTTGGCCTATCCATCCTCACTTAGAGCACTTAAGCACTTAGACTAAATCATGCGCTTGGTGGCATTGCTGACTCCAGGCTTTACTGTTCTGTCTTTACGGGACTACCCAGCTTCCAAAGTGCGACTGAAATACACATTCAGCAGCTCCAGAAGTTCCAGACCAAGATTTGCTTTGCTTCCACAGTATGGTTACCAGATGCAGCATGTATCTCCTATTTGTGTAGTACATAAAAAAACCCTGACTGGGATCAGCTGTTGGCAGGGGTCAACAATTTGCTGTTAAATGAAACAAATGTATGTGTTTCAAGGGACAGGGAGCCTCTGAAAACCAGAAGCAAGTAAATTTTAAGTACTTTTCAGAATGAAGGCAGGACTGAGCACAACAAATGTAGCATTAGGTTCACCATCACACACCTGAACCTCTGCAAACAGCAATGCCACTTTGCCTCTCCTATGCTTCCCAATTCTAGATTACTCCTGGGTTTGCTCTAGTTTATTGGCTCATGTCACCATGGCAACACATCTAAAGTTATAAGATGGCTATCCCTCTCCCTTACATTCCCTTCAGCTAACCCTACATTTGGCATTTATTTAGAAGCCTCCTCCACACACACATATCTCCATATGCTGAGCTACTACAGGTGCTCCAACCAGCAAGGCTCTGTATTTTACCCTCTGCAGGCCCCAAGGGTAATAGACTATATGATTTACTTTGGCACTGAGCACTGTATGCAATCTGAGCTGTGTGTCAACTATTTGACAGTTTTCACAACAAACCCACCAGTCATTGGCAGGTTTGCTGGCTGATTTAGTTACTTCTGGTCCCATTCATCTAATCATAAAAAAAAATAGTCCTTAATTAAGAGAAAAGAAAAAAAAAAAAACCTCTGAATTCCCAGGCAGAAACCTTGGGTATATTGACCTTTAATTGCCTAAGTCTGGAAGTTTAATTACAGCCCTAAACAATAACTTACTTCAGTTTTAGTGCTACTTCTGCCTCTAGATGAGCAATAGCAACATCTCTGTTTATTAACTCAGAAATGCTGTACACAGGAGAGCAAGATGTTTCTCTTTCAGAGCCACACAGTTTTTGTGTACACAGAAGAAAAAGCTAACTAGCACACAACACAGCATTGTCTGAAGAGAAAACTGAGCCAGAAAGACAGAGGCAGGACCAAGCTGTCTTCAGACAGTCCCAGAGGACCAGAAGAGACTGAGCACACAGCTACACCATCCTTTAAGAGTCTGCTGTTAAGACTGGATTTACCCATCATCCATGCTGTAAGTCCCTGGCTGAGGATGAGAGGATGCTTCAGCCCAAGCTCTCTGGACAGAGGGATTAGTGATGTTCAACATCTTAGCCACAGGCCCAGACTAATAATGGGATCTAGACTGCTTTGACATGGGAGAGGTAAAGCAAGCTACTGACAGCCCACCAGCAGACTGGAGGAGAGGGCTCCACCTAAGCATACTTTGGATGCTTTGATCCAAGTACCAAGCCAAGCTCTGGTGTGCCACAGTGAGGCCTGATGTGCCAGACCCTGCATCTTATTTCACACTGCAAAATCCATCAGAGATAAGACAGGTGCAAGAACTGCCATAAAAAGGCAACAGTTTCCTAGACCTGGGAGATGAAACATCAACATCTGAGATGAGGGCCCAGCAGAGGGAAGGAGAAGGCAAGGAGGAATTTCAGATGAGGTAACTTCACAGCCTGGAAAAGTCCCAAATGAAACACGCAGTCAGAAAACTCAGGACAGCAAAAAGCAAGCTGCTCCAATAAAAGCATAAGTCCTTGTGCATTCCCAGAACAGAACCACCAACCAGCTGAGGTTTGGCAGGGGCTTCTGGAGATTTTCCTTGTTCAACTGCTGTGCACAAGCAGGGTTGCATGTGTTCATAGCAGCAACTCTTTGTCCAGAAGACAGCTAAAACAACCCTTTGGTTCAGTTTAATTAGAAACGCAATTAAAAAACCCACAGTCCTGCATGTTAATTGGTCAGGTCAGTGAATGGTCAGTCCTTTCCCACATGAAACCATCAATTTTCACCTTCATTACAAATCATATGACAATCCCTGGCTTTGCACAGCCCTCAGCTAAACTCACACGTCATCTCAAACTTGGCTCTACTTGGATACATTCCTCAGGGGTACCCTAAAAGCATTTTCTGCTACACAGAAGACAATGAGCAAATGAGTCAACACACAACTGGGTGTGAACTTGTGCTGCTCTTGACTGCCTATTCATTTCTCTAAGTGTAAATCAGGAACAACCCCACTGCTGTCAACTGAATTACATCAAAGAAAGCAAGCACACACAGCCTTCTAAATGAAAGAGGCAGTATCAAGTTTCATAGCTTGTATAAAACGCTGCATGTCATTAAAGGCTGAGCAAAACATGGGTGTTTCATGTCCTATTTATTAAACCATACTTGCTGTGCTACTAGAGAAACACCACCAAAAAAAAGTCATATAAGTCTCCCATACAAATGCAAACCTACTTGTTTTTGGAATTACTGTTAAAACTTACACTACTACACATATCCCTTCCATTAAAGGGATCAGGAGAAAAAGAAACTGAAAGAAAATAGAAAAACATGGGAAAGGATACAAGACAATGTTTAAGATGCATAGCAGATAATGAAATAAAAAGGACACAGGATTGTGATTCTTAGAAATCCAGAGTTAAGCTCTCAATAGAGCACCTGCTTTAGCAGAAAAGTTTCCAGCAAATAAATGACCAGCAAAGCCACTCCTTTGCCAAGTGCCCCACACACACTGGGAAAGCAGGGACGTGACTCACATTGCTGCTGAGAAACTCAGCTCCTCACACAGATCTCATCACTGTGTTCCTTGCTGAGACTAATCACCAGCTGGAGTGGTCCCCTTGCTGCTGAAACTTTCCCTGCTCTCCTGTCTGCAAACTGTCTCAAATCCTTCTTGCTCTGCACCAGAAGAGGACAAGAGAGATACCTGGGTGACTTGAAGGGTAGAAACAAAAGGTATGACTCAGTCCTATTAAACTGAAAGGACAGCTGCCTAAAGGCCAGAAACTGTGTAGATAAAACCACCCATTTGGGTGAGCCTTTGTGGCATCACCTCCATTATGGTTTTCTGCTTTTGAAAGGAGCTTTGGAGAATGCAATTACTCAAGGCCTTTGATGTTTCCTCATGAGTAAACCACCACTAAGACAGCCTGGAAGTACTGGCACAAATTTGTTTTGACTTAGATAAGTACAAAACCTCTTTAATTCCTCTGCTAATTCTCAAGTTTCTAAAGAATCTGCTTTTACTGTCTGGCCCACACCTCCATCCATAGGCATCTCCCGGACTGATCCTGTATGCCTTACCTAGAGTGCTCATTCCTCTGCCTCATCGAGAACATTTAAAATCAGAGTGGGGAATAGGGCAGAATTCTACAGCTAAATTGTTCTGAAGTCAAACAAGGAATCAGTGTGTTTCCAAAGATGGGAACAGTAGCGTGCAGCTCAATTTTGCAAGAAAAACCAAAGTTGCACAGATTAACACGTACACAGCCCAAGCATGTTCCACCCAAAGCTTCAAGTGTTCCAGCTGCAAGAGGAAAGGAACCGTCTCTTTTATTTGACATGTTGCTAAACAGCTGTAAACTTTTCTTGGAGTATAAGCATGTTTTCTCTCTAGAGGGATGCAATCCGGGTTACATAGAGAGATGTCTAAAAGTAACATAGTTCCTTATGCTCTCAATGCACCATGTGGATGATATTTGGGATGTAAGCATTACAATGCTGGACCAGTGCTCCCTCTAATCTTGTACCCCATCCTCAGATATAGTGGACTGCAGACAGTGTAATAGATTATCTCCATTTTAAATATTTTTTTGCACATTTTGTTCCTTTCACTCAGCAGTTTCACTGACCATGAGGCTTATCATCTTAGGACAGGAACTCTGGTCACTAACATATCTTCTGCACAACCAGGAGGCAGGAGAAGAAGGATATTTAAGCAGACAGACAAACCAGACAAACAGCAACATTTGTATTTCAGGCTTCAGGCCACAGCCTAGGAAAAAGCTCTTATGTAAGAGAATAACTTCAATCGTACATATAGTCCTCAAGAATCTATACTTGAAAATTAAGACTGCATTTCATTATTTTTCTGGAGGGAAGAAGCTTATCATTTCCTAAAGTGATGAGAAATAGAAGCATTCCAAAACAACTGTACCAACATTATTGCTTAATGTCCATGCTTCTCAGTTTGGTACTTTAAAAATACCATTAAACAGTCTACCTGCAGGATTTCCAATACCACTGATTCAAGGTTTTCCAATCATTCATGACTATTTAGATGTGAAATGAAAACAGAAGAAAAACATAACAGAAGCAAACCCCTTCGGAGTGCAAAATTAACAAGAGCCCCTCCTGTTATTAAAGGTATTTTCCAACCACACCAAGATATTTTTTTTCTAGAAGGAAGATAATGAGGCCCTTCAGGCCAATGGTAATTTGCAAATTAGAGCATGGAAGATAAAAAAGCTAAAAAGGCATAGTGATTCAGAACAGAAATGTCACCTTGCTAATAACTATTGTTTGTCTATCAAAAAGGTTCATTAGTGAGGATGAGTCACAGCAAACATCACTGCCAGTTTACCCAATAGTATTTAGTTGAAGTCAGGAATAACATGTAATAACTAGATGATTTCCTGCAACAAAATGTCAGTTCAATGCTATTGCTGTGAAGGTTGAAGCTGTGTCCAACGAAGGCCAGAAACACTCTTCCCACCCACCAGCAATGTTTCAAAGCAATAGTGGCACCTTGTCAAGAGGGCAGAAGTCACACCTCCCCTTCAATCTGCCAATGATGATTTGTTGTCATTGTAGCAGAAAAAATTTGCCAATATCTTATTTTACAAAATGAGCCATTTCAGCTCTTGCTTTTCTGAATATAATCTATTTCTTTAAAATACATGAAACCATTTGTTCACTGAAAACTAACAACTACCACAGTGGCTCTAAGGATCAGTATCCAGAAACCCCAGGAAAAACCTAAAGGCAATTTTTCAAATATTTCCCATTTCCCAAGATGAGAGTACCAGATGTGCTCATCCTAGAGTAACCAGGTTAACATTTAAAACATAACCAGCAGCCATTCAACACACAAATGCAATGGGAGGAAAATCCAACTATTGCTAGATCTGATTTGTACAAATCAGGCTAAGTTCTCCATGTCTTTTGTGAACTGTTACTACCTATGGGAAGGTAGGTGTATTAATCTTCCTAATTAAATATCTAATCACCTCACTGCAGGTACTAACCAGAGCACCTGTTTTCAAGCACCAACACATATTCTCAGTTCTTTATTATTATTCACACCTTTTGCCCTGTGTGTACACTGCACGTTTCTGCCTTTTTGCTTGCAGAATGTGCAGCTTTCTTGATCCAGTCCACAAATGAGATTTACAAAGTTGATGGGGAAAAAGCACTCCAAAGCTGACACTACCACCTGTGAAACAGTAGCTGTCACAGCATGGCCCTGCCTTTCTCCCTTGGCACTCCTAAGAACCTGGCTCTCAGAATGCCTTTCAAGCCCAATTTCTATCATCATAGACTCATATCTCACTCTCCTGCTTGATGTTAACAGTTTTTTGAAAGATTCACAGATTTCTAAGACTTGGGGAAAAAAGTTCAAACAGACTGAGACTGGTTTTAAATACACACATGACTTGCAGCACAACATTTCTATAGCTGCAGCCAGCATCTCCACTTACTTAGTGGATAATGACTGTTCTAAATTACTCCCCTCTCACATCTCTACCCTCCAAAGCTTTTATTTGGATCCCATTTCATTTGCTCACTGTCTCCATACATTCAGACCTCCTTCACTAACACCAGGCTGGACTGGGCTGGACTCCTCTTGCACTCTCAGTGTAAGTCTCCTCATTTTATTTACTAGTTAGATGAGTTATCAGGCAACTACTTCTGTGCTCCTAGATCCCTATGTGACATCAGCCCAAGTGTTAGCAATGTCAGGAGCACAATGCTTTTGGCTACAGTAACACTGAATTACTCGGCTCTGGCTTTAACTCAACGATGATAACCAGCACAGGCTCTCTCTCACTCCCTTCTGCTCTCACACAGACTTTATGATGTGGCTCAAAAGCTTGAATTCAAGATGATCAGAAGACACGTTACCTTCAGGCCTTTGCTGGTGCCTTTTGGAACTGCAGCCTGTCTTCGTGTAAGAATCGTTATAGTAACGCTTTTTTCTTCTTCAGAAAAAATAAACTGGGGGGAGGGGAAAAAAATAAATAAAAAGGAAGTAAAAATAAATCTGGATAGAGACCAGAGACCTCAAGAACTGGCTTACAGGAAATTGTCATCATCAGTTACTAGATAGAAATTCCAATTACTTGGACCTGGCTTTAACTCAACGATGATAACCAGCACAGGCTCTCTCTCACTCCCTTCTGCTGTCATGCAGACTTTATGATGTGGCTCAAAAGCTTGAATTCAAGATGATCAGAAGACACGTTACCTTCAGGCCTTTGCTGGTGCCTTTTGGAACTGCAGCCTGTCTTCGTGTAAGAATCGTTATAGTAACGCTTTTTTCTTCTTCAGAAAAAAATAAACTGGAGGGAGGGGAAAAAAATAAATAAAAAGGAAGTAAAAATAAAGCTGGCTAGAGACCAGAGACCACAAGAACTGGCTTACAGGAAATTGTCATCATCAGTTACTAGATAGAAATTTTTTTCCCACGTATTATACATATCATGCAGGGACAGGATGGTTTTACACTCACTCCAAAAGACATCACAGCACAACCTAACTTGCAATCTCATATGTTTGGGAAGAAAGGGAACAGAGAGGCTGTCTCTTTCCAGTTCATACCAGCAAAGCATGAAGGATTCCAGAAGATGCTTTGTCCATTTTGTTTATTTGCATTAGCAAGTTTATTACTGAGTTTTAAAATAAAAACATTAAAACATTTCAGTCAACAACACAGTAACAGAAACACCATGAAACAGAGGTGCAGAGCCCCTGACTTCAATGGCTCTACTCATATAAGGGGGCATTATTCATAACACCTCATTCATTCAGGTCTTTACATGCTCTTTCCTTGCAGAAATATTGCATCTATTTTCACTGTACTACTGTAATTGAGCTTAATAACATATTGCTTAACCAGGTCCACAGCTACAGGCAAACCTTTTAATACAAAAATTTCCTAACTTGCCAATGAGTGCTTTCGTCGCAGAATGAGGAAATGTTTGCACGAATGTGGCTGCTGTTGCAGGGTGTTGTTGTTGGTCTAAGCCATGAATGAAAACAGCTAACTCTCCCAAACAGCTTTTGTGATGTGCAATGATAATGACAATTTGGCTGTATCATCTGGCTAGGACTTCAAGCAGCTTTTACTACTTTCTCCTCAGTGCTCTGCCAGCAGTAAACCGGAGGCTTCTCTCAAACCATGCCAACTCTTCTCTGAAAGCTTTATTTTATCAAACTAGTTTTCACAAAATAAAAACACAACAGCAACACTACTACTGCACATCTAAGAACAGACTTGCTGCATGGCTCTGCAGCATGCTAAATGTATTGTTACATTGCTTGAGGTCACCCATGAAATCAATAGCACAACTGGGCTTGGAGCACAGCCTGCCTCAAACCCACTCACCTTTTCTGCTGCCACGGGACCAAGACCAATAGAAGTATCACACTGTGCTCTACATCACAGTGTTCAAAGCCAGTCATGGTCACAGATGCACATATAAATGCACAGCAAACTGGGAATCAATCCTGATACCACACTAACAAAGAACAAGAAAACCTAGGACTTTTTTTCTACCACTTGTTGAGCTTCCCTGACCTCACTGAGCTATTTTTTCAGTCTGGTTCTACTGTTTCCATTACATGGCTCTGAACTATCATTCCTAGAAAAGCCATTCACCAGCTTTCTAGGAACTCAGGAAGGAACTCCCCCATCCCCAGCACCTTTTTTCTGTACTTGTTAAGGACCACATTCTGCTCCCCACATACACACACACACACACTAACTAGCACCTTCTTCCCCCAGCACTCCCACTGTTGTCCTGCAAATCCCAAGCTGCAGCAGTTTGGCTCTCATGCAGCCAGCACAACAGTGAGGGACCTGCAGCAGTGCTAAATTACAGAAGTTTGCTGGGCTGCAGACATGGGTGTGAAGGCCAAAATCTAGACCATAAGCATGGTCTGGGGAAGAAGTTATATGCAGCTGCAAATTTAAACATGTAACACATAAAACACCTGGTCTAGGAAGTGTAGGTGAGTTGCTCAGGCTCCCTACCTGAATGTAGAAGTTTGTGGAGGTGTTGTCACCTCCTGGTGCTCACTCTCAGAATTATCTAATAGCCAAAAATTACACTAATTCAGAAGTTAGGCTTTAAAGTAATTCTTATGCCTAGTTAGACCCTTCATAATACAATCATGCAACAACTGCTCCTGCAGCACTCTAACAAGTATCTTGTTGCACTTGCTATTTTAAAAGAAAAACATCTCAAAGGAGTATGCCATAGCATGTAGAAGTGTGCATTTCCCAAGTACTTGTAATGAAATCTATATTGAAAGCTCAGGAAAAATACTCAGGTCATACTCCTGTTTGAGAACAGAAATACATCTCCCAACAGCCAGCAAACAGGAAAGGGGATCTGGAAGTTATGTTTAGCAGAAGACAAAGTTCAAGATGCTTAAGACACTGTCTCTCCCTTTATTCACCTGTAGCATTTAACACCCAAAACCAATGCTGTTTACATGAAGATATGCTCTTACAAAATGTGGGGCTGAACATAGTGTCTCTCTCCACTGAAGAGTCTTTAAAACAATTTCACACCCTGCTCATCAAGGGGCAGATCAGGGGTCCTCCAGACCCCCACAAGGATCATGCCTGCTAGACTCCCCCTCCCCTGGGGAGACAAGTTCCATCCTGTATCACACACAGCTACAGAGTACTGCAAAGTATGAAAATTGTAAAAAATATGGTAATGGCAGAACCTTGAAGTTTTTCACCAACTCTTTATGATGCCTTAAGTTTTAGCTTACATGTTTTCTAGATTTTTGTATTGCATTAATATGTAACTCTGAACTTCATGCAAAGTGTTAGCAAGTTCTCCTCATAGTTTAGTCAGACAAAACAATCCTTTTGCAGCCTGAGAACCAAGGACATCATTGCAGCTTCAGGCCCAAAAAGTGTAAATAACAGCAAACTGAGGAGAGCAATCTCAGAGAATGGGACTTCATAACCTGAAGCTGTAATTGGACAATTAACTCCAACATGTAAATGGACCAAAACTTATAAAAGTGTGAAAACATGTGGCCCATTGTCCATATTGGGTGTAGCCACAGCCAGGCTCTTGTAGTGCCCAAGGTGTATCCTTTGAACGCCTTTTAATAAATACCTGCTTTATTCATTTAACTCTGTCTAGCCTCTGTTCTAGGCAGCCTCTCAAGGCATCATTTCTGTGCAGACCATGGTGTGCTAACCTCATCACACCCAATTCTCTGAATGCAAACTAGCACACAAGGTGCAGCCAGTCACTGTCAGCCCTGCTGTCCTTGTCAAGGACACCACCAGAATGCATCACCTCTGGAATCACATCTCCAGGCAGCCCTGGCACTGCCCCTGTCCTGTGGCATGGCTCATTTACCTGGCTCTGAGCACTGACCTTTTGGCACTTTATGTTTCCTAGCTGCTGCACTCCCTGCAGCTCACACCATCCCCATCTAACCTCATCATGGCAAATAGTCACAGCCTGCTCTCTGAGCTCAGGCAACATTTTCATCTGCACCGCTTCATTTGGCCTAACTTTCCTAGATTTTGTTACTCCTGCCTGAATAAGCTATTTCTACATCTCTACATGAATTTTCCTTCCAAGTTCTAATACCCATGAAATGTCTTTTCCACTCCATCTCCTTCAGCACCTAGGAAGCATACAAAGACCTCAGCAGCTAACCTGTTATAGATCAAAACATCCCTGCTATTTACCAATTTGTTTCAAAGCAGAACACAAGGATCTCTGCTTTACCCTGAGGAGCAGAAGAAAGGTCATGTCTTCTACTGTTTTCCTGCCTGATAATCCAAGCAGTCTTTCCTTTGCAATTTGCAATCAGCACTCAGAAATTCTGTGGTTTAAAAGCATGACCTAGCACAACCACATTACACAAGACCAAGAGGAGACACACAATCAGAGGGGTTCTGTGGAGAGACACAATGCCCTGTAAAACACACAGGCTGAGTGTCTCAAACACAAGATGTGCATGGGGGCAAGAGCAGTGTCCCTTTCCCAACTCACCAATACACCCTGGTCCACTGCTCACTGGTGGAGAAGAGGGTCTGCAGCAATACTTGTTCATCAAGTATTTTCTAATTTCTAGAAAACGTCTCCAGAGAAGGGCAAGATTTGAACAGGAGAATTAAAGACAGCTTTAATCACAGTGATGAATGTGACAGCTCCCATGCAGAGTCTACTGGCATATGTACTGAGACACACATAAACCTTCAGAACTTAGCATATTTGCAGAGGAAATCAACCAGAGCTGAAGAAAATAGCCTTTCTAGAAATGCAAGCGCTGACATTTCACAGGCTGTTTCTTAGGATTTCACAGCTAAAATATTGTGTTCAATCTGTGTGGAAAACAGACCCAGAGCAATGCGACCAGACCAGATCCCAAATTCTTTCACAGCATCATTTTTGCTTATCCCCTGCTCCAAAGAGTCTAATTTCAGACTCATAGGGTAGATAACAACCTTCTGAGATGTGCTGCCCTTGTGAAAGTCGGTCTGAAAAACACTCTATGGGCTTACATCCCCCTTCATTGCACCTGCAAAGGCAAAACAGACTTTCACCCCATGTTTCCATATCTTTCAGATTCCACACAAGCCATGACTGAACTCATACCTAAATTCCAACTAATATATCTATATATAACTAATTACAGAGCAATTACTGCTTCCTGATGAAGGCAGACACAGCCTAATAGAGGCAGGGCAGTGTCTACTCTGCACTGAGACCCCCCTTTACCTCACAGCAAGGCTTCAGCCTGCACTGAGCATGACCTGGCTGCAGGGCTGGGTCATGCTGCCCACTGGCAGAAGGTTCTGCAAAATGCCATCCCCTGCTATGGCTACAAAGGACTCTGTGCAAGAGGGAAACCACAGGATTTGGGGACAGGAAAGCAATATTTCCAGACCCGTAAAGTTAATCTTGGGCTTTCCTGCTCAAAGACTCTATACTGATGTTTAATATATAAAAATACCCCACTGCTTTTTATAAAAACTTCTGGTCCAAGTCTCAGTCATTCCACTTAATCTAAATGTCCTTCTCTTTTTTCCCCCCCCTTGCAAGAGCAAGTTTTATCCACAGAGTCATGCACTTTAAAAATGTCCTGAAACCACAAATCACAGTTGCTGTGCCCAGACACATGATTCATAGCCACAATAAACTTGTCTGAGGCTTGCCTATTCTCTTCTGCATTGACACTAATTCTAAATATGAGGTGCAGATGGCTTCTCCTGCAAATATACTCTGCAACCTTGAGGAGACCTGGGTAACCTTCAGCCTCAGCTTCATTCCTCAGCTGCCTAAAAAGATTATAGTTTAAAAAAGACTGTATCAACTCCATCAGTGGCCAGCATCCATGATCCATGCTCCCAAAGAGGAGTGCTTGCATCTTCAAAACTCATCTTCGCAATGAGAAATACAGGAAATGGTTCCATACACAAGAGCAGCCCCACTGTGCCAATCAGGTCTTTCCTCAGCCATGAGGACTCACAGAGGAAGGACAGGTAAAGTCAGCAATAAAGGAAACTGACATCCTGCCCCTCAATTCTAGCTAAAAAATATCAGACTTTGACTCTACTTCAGAAGAAATTAGCTACCACTCTGCTTGCACAGGTAGCCTGCTGGGTCTAAATGTCACATTCTCCAGAAACCCACAGGTCTCCTCCAGCTCAGAAGCCTCTCCATGCATGGCTCAGCAGAATATGAACCTTCTTGCCTGAGCAAACAGGCTGCAAGGCTCACCCACCTTTACACCTGCTGCCTTCACTGCCACCACATGACACAGAACAGTTTGACTCCGGGGGTCCTGGAGTGTGTCCTCCCACCAGCAGGGAGCTGGGTCTGGCCATCTCCTGTTTCTCTTCTGACTGCTCTCTGGCCTTTCCAGACAGGGGTAACCCAAGCACTTGGGCAGCTTGAGTTCATCCATCAGGTCCTAGCACAGAACTGGGTAGGATGACTGGCAAGCTGCTGCTGTTTGCACATTTGGTTTTATCATCTTCCTGAATGGAGGCTTTTGTAATGTACATCAGTGGAGTAGCCAAGAAAACAAAGAGCTGCTTCAGCTAGCATGAAGCAGAGAACACTTTTCTAACCTCTTTCCTTCAAATGATTGCAGTTGCCCCAAACACAGTGAAAGCAATATTTTCCCACAGGCATTAATAGATTACAGCATTTCTCTGAACTGCAAATTAGTCTATTCTTAGTTAATGATTAGCACTGCTGCAGGAACAGACCAAACACTTCAAACTCAGCTCTAGATTTTGTTCTGAAAAGCCCTTTACATGTAAGGTGCTCTCCCTGGTACTGCACTTATGAAAACAGAACCACTTTTGTCTGTTCACTGAGACACCAGAAAACTATTTTAAACAAAGGGAGGGAATTGCCCATGAGGAGCAGAAACAAAAAAGTTCTTGCACTACAGTACTTTTGTGAGACTTGCTTCTTCCATCTCACAGATGAACACTGAAAGCAATTTCCCATGTTGTTCTGTCAGCACATGGACACCTAATAAATGCCAAGATGTAGAAGACACACAGAAGGCTTTTTTCTACTTCTTTTGGTTGTGTAACTACAGGACATAGTCATGACACTCATTCTATTTCCCACTCTGCCTCTGAAGAAATTAAAGGCAAATAACATAAAAAGCACAAAAGATACTGGGGAAAACACACTTGCTACCTTTGTGTAAATATAGGACATCTTTCAGGTGGTTGGCTGGCTGTTACAGAATCTGGTGATATTCTTTACAGAATGGCTTAAGTAATTCATTTTCTTAAATGATTTATTTGCATAAGACTGTGAGACACCTGACAGCAGGCAAAAAGCAGCTGCATCAGCAGGTGCCACACTGATCTCAGGTCTCAGTGCTGATTATCAGAAGCAGAGATGCTGGTCCCAAGGAACCCTTAATTGCCTGCTCACAGCCCACAACTATTCTCGAAGTTCTAGCACCTCCTTCTCTGCTGTGCACAAAAGGCACTTCTTTTTTCTCATTCCCAGAAAGGGCCTGGGAATGGCAGCCTGGGCCTTCTGCTGCCCATGCAGCATGCAACAGCACTGCCCAGGAGGAAACATGCCACACATAGATTCCAATGGAATCAGGAACGCCAAACTTGACACAGGAGGTGGGTTAATGCCATGGAGAGCAAGCACAACGGTGTGTGATGTACTCCCAAACCTTAGCACTGAACCAAAGATGAGGTTCCTCAAAGCTGAGCCCTCACACCACATCTGGCTCTTTTAAAATTAGTCAGCACTGCACTCCCAAACAATCTGACCAGCCTATTAAAAAGAAATAGGCAAACCCTCCACCACATGCTCACTATTACTGCCAGGGTCCAAGACCACTCATAAATGGAAAAGGCATAAAGGCTTTCCTGTTGCTATGCTACAGATATTGTTCATATCTTCACGGGGTATTTCTGAGACTCAGGAGCCTGGTTTTGCTGGCTGTAACTGCATGAGGTTGCAAGTCTCTTGAAATCAATGGACATAAGCAATTTCAGAGATAAAAAAGCATGTGGCCCTGTTGCTTCAAGGCTTCTAGCACAAACAGAAAATGCACAATTGCATTCTGACATGAAGAGCTTAAGTACAGCAATCCTTAGCTTCAGCTCTTGCTTATCATGAATATGCATAATTGTCAATACACAACACTGGCAGAATCAGTCAGAATTGTATTTAAAAGTCCAGGCTTTCCAGCCCAGCTCCTATGGCCCACATATGAAACTTGCCTTTGAATTTGCCTGAAAAAAGCATCAGCTTTTCATCCAAAGCAGTAGTTCCCTACTTGATGGTTTGGAGTCCAGATGTTCTCCTTCTGAGCACATTGTGCAGTGTCTCAGAGGCACGCACCCCTGCTCTAATTAGAAACAAAATACAATTTCATACACATATCTGCCCATACTGCTGTTGTTTACACTATGAAACTATTTCTCAGTAGTTAGATCAGGATAAGCTGCTAATTAAGATGTACAGCAGGAAAAGCCACTTCGTGGAAGAAACAAAAAAGCACTGCATGAGGTTCAGGAGCTTGGAATCTGATTCCAGCTGGGTCACAGACTTGCCTACTTATTGCCAGCATTAATTAATAACATTAATATCCTAATGTTCCTCATTTCCTCAGATGCAAACTGAAAAAACTAACGGAGCCTCCTAACGGAGACACTTTGTACTTTAGGACTGGATCTCCAAGCATGCTCCTTCCTCGCTGCCCCAACTACAGAACAAAATACCTGCACAAAAGAGTAACATGGCATTTTTCTGGCTTCTAAACTTGGCCTCCTCATCACAAGGTGAGCAAAGACACAGAGCTGTACACTGCTGAGAACAGGGGCTTCCCTCTACACACATTCTTGGATGAGTTCAAACGCATTTGTGACTCCTGCACCTTTACTCCCACCCCACCTCCAAAGCAAGAATTTTTGTGCAGGCACTATTTCCTGACTGGTGTTTTTCCAAACCAGGTCAAAAAGCCTTTCTCAGATGTAAATATTCAACCACACAGAGCCTCAACACTCACCTGGCTCCTAACCCTGGCACACATATTTCGTTATTCTTTTCTATAGAAGGATTATTATTTATTACAACAGGTACCTCAAGGAAAAAAAAAATAATTACCAGAAGCTTATAAAGCTCTGGACTTCAAATGCAGCACCATTGTGAAGCACTGAATTTCCCCTATCTCTGAGATTCTCATTGAAATATTTAGAAAGACCAGTCTGAGTGAGACAGCTCTGTCAAAAGCATATGAATCATTTTAACTCTTTCTACAGCTCCACACCATAACTAAACCTCTCCTAGAAATGCACTTAAAAACTAAGGATTGAGGTTTTCACATTTTAGGCCACACCATTCCCATTGACTATTATTCAGATGATGGATCTTAGGAAGCTCAGCTCAAAGCAACCACAACAATGAAGTGTGAGAAAAGTGCATTTATATCAATGCCTGGCAATGTAAAGTACCACAGCATTTGGATTAGAAACCAAGGGGATGGAGAAACACAGTAAAGCATAATCCCATGAGCCAGCAGTGGGTAAATATGGACAACAGAGGTAGGGACACCTAAAGAAGTACTTTTCTCTTTTTTAATGAGAATCAAAACATTATTCCATCCCCTAGAAGTGTAGAGTTGACTTGATTTTATCAGGATTTGAGACACTAGTCTTAACAGCCTAGGAATTATAAACTCAACTAAGTTGTTTCAGCTACACAAAAATATCCAGATATGTAATAGAGGATGTATGATTTGTATAGTCTTAAAAGTGTTATAAGTTTCATTCATAGAACAAAACAACTGGATATTACATATATTTTTACATATATAAACACACACAATCAGTATTATAATAGCAAAAAGAAAAATCAGTTCCAAGCAAAACCAGTTGGGTTTCACATCAAAATTTTAAAGTCAGTAACTCCTGTATTGATACATTGCTCAGATGAAGTGAATTCTACAGTCCACCTTTCAAAGTCTGAAAATCAAGAATTTGGTAAATGGCTTCCCATTTATACCATATGCTTCCAAGGTGAGAAGCAACACAAAAGCAAAAACTATATTACCTTTAGATGATGAGGCATGTTTACGCCTGCAGCATTTAAGAACTGGAAGAAAAATAACTGATTCTTCCTATGACTGTAATCTCTTTTTCCTCAGGATGTCAACCCTTTTATCTTGCAGACCTGGCCACACCAGAAAATCTGACATTGCCTTTAGGCAGAGCTCCAGTGAGACATTTCATGCAGCCTATCAGATAGAATAGCTTTAACCCTGGTTCTATTATTACTGGTACCAGTAGGAAAAAAACCCAAAACTACTATGAGTGACTTTTCTGGAAGAAAGCTTTTTGACATATCAGTTGTTAAATGCTAATGTGTCCAGAAACCTGTGAAGACGTAAGAAATGGAGATAAAAATCTATGACCAGGATATGAGCTGGGGCTCTAAGCAACAGAAGAGCTTCTGCCTCTGAGTGTTACACACACTGAAACACTCTCTCTCCACCAATAATAAAAGACACTGAAGATGCAAAGGCATTACAGCCACTATTTTCAAAGGCTGTAAGTGAAGCAAATCTTGTAGATAAAGATACTATCTCCTACACCTGGGGGGGCAGGGAGAAAAAATACACACCAGAAAACCTTTCAGGAATAGAAACTTTTATCCAGGTCTTTACCATTCACCTGCAAACCTACCTATTCTTCCTGCTGTATAAAACAGTCTCATAGAAGATGTTTTCTATCTCCAAAGAGACTTATTTTGCTTAATTTAAACCTTTCAGGTTAGAATTAAAGGGCATAACATTTCTTCACTACTGTCTCAGAAGACATCACTGCTGCACATCACAAAAAAGGTCTGGCTCCTACTCACATTGAAGTCAAAACTCCTACTTTTCTGCTCTGTAGGAAGGGTCTAATGAAAACTGTTTACCCTATTGCCTTCCAGCCTCCTGGTATGATATGCAAGAGGAAGTAAGGAATATGGTTTTGCCCCACTGAATAAAATAAGGTTAAAAAGTACTGTAAGGGCCTACTAGCTGGTATAGCAATTTATTCCACATAAACTAATGGCATCTCAGAGTGACTGAAGACTAAGCATTAAGTAGAAGCAGATGCTTGCACTTCTACAATATGCTGTATCCTTTTAAAAGAAAAGTTGTGCACCACCTGTTCCAACCATTTTTTTTTTCTGAAGACACTGCTGGCAATGGAATTAGCCTTAAAAAACAAGCCACAAACATTTACTTGGTTAACTAACTAGCACTCAGGAGCTGCTGGCATCAATAAGAACAGCTTGCTCAGATACTCCCTCAATAAATAGCTTGCTAGCCTTTGGGTTTCACATCTGGTGTTTGGTAGAATGATAACACAAGCATTTGGTATTACTCAGAAAACTGCATCTTTATATGTCACACGTAATCAGAGAAGATGAAAAGTAAAGTGGTCCTTAAAAGGACACCTATTTCTGTATATTCCTAATCTCAGGCTCTGGATTATTTCAGCAAGTGAAGTTTGGACATGTAACCCAAATGCACCTGAAAGAGAACTAAACCACAACCCAGTTCTGCTGCTGTGCAATAACAACAGACTTGTGATGACTTGAGTAGAGCCACAAGTCTGTTGTGCCAATGAGAAATCTGGTCTGTTAGACTTCATACCACAAGCACACCTGCTTCAGAGTCATATGGGTGCCAACTGGTTTGTCTGCAGAAATTCTACAGCCACCACCTTCATTCATCCCACTTTTTTCCTCCCCTGGTCCCCATCGTACCACAAGCTTCTGAGGAAAAGACATCACACCAGCATCTTTCCTGCTTTTTCACCTACAAACACAGGGAGCATCACACAGCTCTGCCAGGCCACAAGCTGGGGCTGGTTGATGTCACACTTTGATGGCCTCCATCCTGAACTGCTGGATGCAGACTAGGTTATGTGTTTTTCTAACTGGACCACAGCCCTCCCACTGCCTAGGGCTAACAGGATTGCCCACTGAGAGTGCAAGACAGCGTGCTGCACATCCCAGCAAAGCGCTGCTGGGGGCAAACACCACAGGAGAACTGTGTGGAGAAACTCTCTCTCCCTCTGCCCCACACACCACTGCAGGGCTCCTTCTCACAAGAGGAGAACTTGGAACAACAAGACAAGGAGCACTTCCAATCAATTGGAATGCTGGCAGGTATTTTTGGGGCAAGATCAAGTTGCTTATGACTTCAATGTAAATAGTGAAAGCTTCGTCTAAATAGCTTCTGCCTCACATGATTCTCTCAAAGAGATTCTTTCCAAAGGATGTTGGATGTAATAGCAATGCCTTCAACAGGAAGATCTAGCTTTCTCTTTTTTTTTTTTTCTTTTAGTACAAAAGGAATACAAAACAGAAAACCTGTCACAGAGAAACAAGTAGGGCCCAAGGATAACACCCTGCTGTTTGACCATGTGGACTGTTCTCACTCCTCTGGGCCACACGTGGCATTGCTTTTCTCAGGAACCTCTGAGTTCCTGAGAGTTGCTGCGGGAGCAAATTCAACTGCTGAATGCCTTTATACTTTCTCTTCCTAGCAGGAGAGAATGGTAATGGTGTGTACAGATAAGCAGCTCAGCAAAACAAACTAATCTTACACTGGGAACTAGAGAACCAGTACACCCTAATAGGATGAGAGCAGCTCAGCAAAACAACTTGAGGTGCATAATCTTACACTGGGAACTAGAGAACCAGTACACCCTAATAGGATGAAACTTAGATTTCTCCAAGAGATCAGGTGCCTTATTACAATTTTTTATTTGCTGGGCTACAGCAGATCACTTGTATACAAGAGGAACAGCCCAGAACAGCAGCAGTTTAAAGACAGAAGTATTAGACTCCACAGTGTAAGTGGTGATGCCAGTTCTTGTATATTTTAAGAACAACACAAATGTTCAGCTAGCTCTGTTTACAGGGCTTCTAAGAACACCAGCTCACTCATTGTTCATTCTACATATTCCTTATTCTTCTCCTAGAGTCAGTGGAAAGAGAGAGGGGTTCTTCAGCAAATGGCTCAATCCCACATGACCTTCCCAGCTTCCCGAGATGCTCACCCACAGTCTCTGCTCTCTGCAGGAGGTGAGCAGGGTAAGCACACTGCTTGCAAGCAGTAATGACATAAGAGGGCCTAATGTTAGGCTAGGCAATGCAGGTCTTCAGACTTTCAATAAAATTCTCTTCTGTTTTTTGTTCATACCACAGACAAATTCACCCTTAATAAGTACAGGCTGTTCTTGTGAAATATTCTGATTTTTCTAGCCTTTTTATTTTTCCCCCAGGTTCTCAGTAAAAAACAACAGTTCTGCTTACATTTAATATTTTCTTTTGAAGATTGGGGTTTTATTGCCCTTCAAGTGTGAAAAATTAAGTAATATTTATGTTCAACACATGCCTGAGTTTGCAGAGACAAGCCTGAGACAAACAGCCTTGTTTTCATCCCTTTGTTCAAGATACACTGCTGTCTGATGAGCAAAGAAGGTGCTTTGGGGCAGTTCAGAAAGTGATGCAACAGACTGAGACCAATAAACAGGTGAAGAGCTTCTCCGTGCCATTATAAAGGTTGTATACACACCTAAGAGAGGGTTATAAGACTAGCAAGACAAAAAAAGACAACTGAGCATGATCTGCATGTGCCCTAGTTTCACATGGAGAACAAAGAAAGAGAAGAACAAAACCTAATAAAATTGAAAAAGTTTGATGTGTTTAAATAGTCTTGGTGCAGGACTGCTCCTCTAGTCTGTACTGTGTGTTCAGCTTAATAAAATGAGATTTAGACAACTGATTTTTTAATTACAAGAAGGTCTTTTGCTCTCCATTTATGCAAGAACACAGCTTCTATTGACAAACTGTGAGCAGCTCAAATGCAGCTGAAAATACCAATATTCTAGGCACTGGAAGAACTGGGTTACTGCTCAATTCTATGAGCAGACAGGAGTTTGCCTACTCCTTTCAGCTGAAGTTCACCAGCCTGCTCTGTCTCTCCTGGTTACACACATCAACTGTGATAAATCTTTGGTAAGACAGCACATTCAAACCCTGCCACAAAGACTACTGAAGCACAGACCAGCACAGTGAAATGCAGAATGGATTATCCTCGACTTCCCTGTTGCTCTTTGCACGCAAAGAGCACCTACCAGCTTTGTCCACACTTCTAGCTCAGATCCTCAATAGCTCCTTCCATTTAAATTTTTGGATTTGACCTTATTACAGCTTTGAAAGACCTATCTCTTCCTGACCATTTAACTTTCTGCCCAGTGATCAAGTTCAATAGCATGCAGAGGCTGACAAGGAGCAGTTAAAAGAAACCTCATGTCCTCACTGAAACAAAAGCTAAGACCACTTCTCACTGGACAAGGATTAATACCATGAGCAGGACCCCTGGTAGTTTCTACTCAAGAGCAATGACAACAGGAGCCTTGCTGATAAATTCTCACATTTCCCCTGGTTCTCCCACTGCAAGAGAGGAGGCTTACATGACTGTGGCAATTTTTTAACACATCTTGAGAAATACAAGTGGTACATCTGCACTGCAGCCCATCACAGCTATAATGCAGTATATTCAGAGCTGGTGACAAGAAGCACACTCTGAAATATCCAGCAGAGAGATGGCTGCTCTGCACTGAAATACTGCTGCTCACTTTCGGGCTGTGGACACATCCTCCAGAAGGACTCACACCTTCACACAAAGGAAAAAACTATGACCTCCAAGAGAGAAATGTGAGGCTGCAGTAAGAGCAGCAATACTGTCACCAGAAACCACCCCCAGCACAAAGATACAGGCAACACACGTCCCAGTTTTCACTCCCTTCTCCACACCCTATAAAGAAGACAGAAAAGATCCAACTACAGAAAAGGTAAAAACCAAACCCAAGAACAAAATCCAACTTCATCATGACTGTGAAGTGTCACCAAATAAACCTGGTGCTTGAAAACTTAACTTCTCCTGAAAGAGGAATGACCAAGTAATTCTTCTTCCAATAACCAATGGATAAAGTGAAAATGGTATTTACCAGCTCCCTCTGTGCTGTTTTTCACTTGAGTCATTCAAATAGCTAAAAGCTGTCTGCACCCATTACACAAACTCCCCTCTAAACAGATAATACTGGGGTGCAAGTGGGAAATCCTGGGATCAGCATCTCTTTGCATCTGGGCTGTGTTGCAAATGTGCATATCCTATAAGCAATCTCAATAAAACATTTCAACAAAACAGAGCAACGAATTCTCAGACAAGGTAAGCATGCGGTGACTAACACACAAGTGATCAGCACATGTTGCAGGAAAGTTTTTTTGCTAACTGTGAACTCTAAATTTGAAGTGTGAAAAGAAAAAAATGCCACGTCACAGATTCAACTTGCAGTGCTTGTGCTGAGCAGCAGCAGCTCAACTCACAATGACAAGAGGACATTTCCTACAGAAAAGATGACTACACAAAAAAGTTGGCAAAAACCCCAAATGTGTTTTTATTTTCATTTGTTTCCACATCTGTGCCACAAACACCTTCACCACGCAGAGCACAGAAAATGCACTTATTTTCTTTGTTTAAAACACCATTACAAGACATAACTCATGTACATGCAGGCATAGGAGGAGTCCTGTCAAACTATTTTGGTTTGTTTGAACAAGCCCCAGAGATTCATTAGGCAATCCATCCCAGTAAAGTCAAGATGCAGCATTTCCAGAGCCCTGGAATGACTGATATGAGACCAACAAAAACAGAAGACCCACCTTGCGGTGTCACTGTCACCTTGTCAGTCACAGGATATTTTATTTCAGGTTTCCACAATCTGAAACAAAACAAAAGCTCTCAGTTAGCTGCAGCTGTTAAAGGGAAAAGCTTTATTTTTATTATATGAATTAAAGACTCATGAATTGCAACATGTTAATAAGAAAATACCTTCCTTCTCTGCTTTTAGTAACATGCACCAAGTTACACCAAATGCTCTTTTCCAGTGGCTAGAACATCTCTTGCCATTATAGCTTACACCCCTTGATTTGCATCAGACCATGTCTTACCAAAGAGCCCAGGCCTCCAGAGTGCCTGATTTTGTATAAAGTGAATATCCATGGAAAAGCTGATTCCTCTGAAGCACAGGCTACACTATGGTGTCTGTCAGGATCAGAGCTTCATAGAAACAACTAAATCCCTTCCTTCTTTACAGAAAGAAGATGATCTGAAGGCAGAAGACCTTTCAGGTATCATTAGGGATGACTTCAAAAATTAGAAAAGATGCTATCAGCAACAGCCCTAAGTACAAGGAGTCAGCAAGCAAACAACACAGATAATACACCCTAATTTGCCAAAAGCTTCCTTGGTGACAGGCATCCCACAGTTACACTGCACAGTAACAAATGATGTGCTTACAAGCTGCAGACCAGACTGATGGGACCTATTAATTCAGTATCAGGTAACGTGGTATCATGTACCACAGAAAATCTGCAGCAGGGAAGTGCTGTTGAGCAGTCACAGAGAATTCTCTGGTGCTACAGCTGCTTTTCTGCAGAAGCCTGGGCATCTCCTTAACTGCCTTGTGCTTGAGTTACTAAACATATTTTACAATGGGTATAATATCATCACAATGGCATAAACAAGGACTAATTACTGGTTTGCAAATCCTGGGAATGACTAGGCAAGGGAGAAGCACCTATAAACTGCAAACTTGTTGGCATTTACAAATTGCATTGAGTTGCCCAAGAAGGAAGAAGTACAGGCTTCCCTACCCAGCTTCATGTCAACAACCAACAAATGGATCATTTCCCAGCCTATCATCTTCAATCAACATGAACTTTACCTACAAAATTAACTTCTGCCAACATGTGAGTAACAAAACTCACAGCTGGACAAAGCTAATTAAGATACTCATTACTTCACAGGGAAAAGACGGGGAGAAGATAAATGTCAGCAGGAACAAAAGCATCTTGTACTTTTAGGGAACTTTGTTACATCCCCCTGTACCCATAAGCACAGGGGTTGTCACTGAAAGCAGTGGGAGTCTCATCTCTTACTTTACCAAAGCTAAACAAGAAAAAAATCTACTTTCACAGAAAGGTAGAGGACAGATTCAATATCTTGCCAAAGTTAACAGGAAGCAGCAGCTGAATCATGAACAGAAAGCAAGGACCTCATCCCTCCCTCCTTCTTTTAAGCATGGGGCAACTTTCAAAAAAAAGAAGTAAGTCTCTAGTAGAGAACACTGCTGTCATAACTGAGGATGAAGGTGGAGGTGTAACCAGGAGAAGAGAAGAAGGGAAGTCAGGCTCAACTCTTTCTTCTTTCCTCTCAACACCAGCAAATGAAAAGTTAGTTCTTACAATATACTGGCCAGGCATGGATCTTCTTATCTTTGGTTAATTCCATATGTCTGAGAAGAAAATCAGCTGTAAGCCGGTTAGATTCACTAAATGACATTTGTCTAAGGTGCCACCCCCAGGTGCAGAGCCATGCACCAAAGACTGAGCATTCTTTAGGAAGCTGCTGCTCATCCAGACACTGTTAGTAAGGGTCAGCAAAACACAACCATGTAACAAGCCATACATAATATTCCACTCTTGAGCAAAACCCCATTCAGCACCCTCTGACCTCCAGTTCACATCCAAACCAAGAGACGAGGAGGAATGGTACCAGCAGGACCTCTTTTCTCAAGCTTCTGATGAGCAAATGACAGACAAGCACACAACCCTAGCACCTCCAGCAAGCAGAATTTCCAGTTTTTTTACAGCTTGGTCCACAATTATTTACTCCTTAGAGACTCCAGACTCATCCTACTATCTGTGGTCACAATAAAAGGGAAACAGATTTGTTGCTAAAATGGCCATGAAACACCAATCAGACATCAATTTAAACTCCTGCTACGGTTACACTCAGTTAACTCCACTTTAAAAACATCAAGATTTTCCAAATCACAGCCCTGACTCATGCAGCCTGTGGTGAACAGGGGACATATTCTGGAAAAGACTACTAATAAAATACCATGCCAACTGCTTGACTCAGAGAAAACAAGATTAGCACCGCAACATGTTGGCATTTTGACTTCTGAATACTTGCTGGATGATAAAATCAGGAGCTGTCTTTAAAGTCTACACTGAAAAAAACTATCTACCCCTTTCCTGTAACTACAGTGGCCTTTGCTAATGCTGTCAGCTTTTATGTGAAGTTGGTACTCATGCAGGGAGTCACACTGACAGCTCTGGTTACCAAAGTCTTTCACTCACTGCTTTCCAGCAAGATCCCACAGGAAATTAAAGATGTGCAGCGTTTTCCACCTTTCAGTATACACCTGCCCCAAGAGATGGGCACACACACACTATAATGATAGCTCAGCTTATCCAAAAAATTCATTGGCATAACTGGACACATCTTTTAACACCCTGGGGACAGTTTACTTCAGAAGATGGAACTGATTTAGCTAAAAGGGAGAAACTGTTTGGAAATCTGAAAGTGGAAGATGGATTGAGTAATGGTGATGACAAAATGACATCAACTATTCAAATATAAGGAAGGAATGAGTAGAGCAGATTAAGGGCAGTGAATCTCAAAGAAAAAAGATCTGAGTAATGGTGATGACAAAATGACAACATCAGCTATTCAAACATAAGGAAGGAATGAGTAGAGCAGATTAAGGGCAGTGAATCTCAAGATTTTAAACAACTCCACACAGGTCAGTAAGGCTTCATAGGATGCCAAAAAAGTGCAGAAAAGTGCTAGAGGTGGAATAAAAATACAGAGAAAACCTACTTTATGGTAAAACAAAGGTGGGACATCAACTGACTACAGTTCTGACCAGAGAAATATGTTTAAAGAAGGGATTCATGTAGGAAAGTCAACTTAAGCTGATAAAATCTTACTAAAAAATTTTATCATTAAAAAACCCCAACCAATAGATTGAAACTAACCACACACCAATAGATGAAACCACTGACATTGTGAACTTACAGGAAATGAGGGAAGACCTAAAGCACTGCCTAAAAGCACAGAACCACCGTAAAAAGGAAAGAGGATGATAACCACACAGGGAATTGGAGACCTGTCAGCCTAACTCAGGCTCCCAAACCAAACTGTGAATTAGTTATAAATATCTGAAAGACAGATGGCCTACATCAGCAAATCTACTCCTGTAAAGAACCAACCAAACAAACTGGTCTGACCTGGCTTTCTGTTACAATATAGCAGATTTACTGGAAAAGGGCAGCACATATATCCTAAATTCTTTTGGGGGGGCAGGTGGTTGAATGTGTGCTCATGGGGTTAGGGCTAGTGAGCCTGAGGCTCACTTCCTTGCAATTATTTGTGTGAGCAGTCAGAAAAAAAAAAAAAAAAAGAAAGAAAAAAAAAAAACTGAGCTGAGAGAGTTTATGAGCATTTCATCACATTCAAAATCATCCAAAATCAATGCCATGGAGCTCACTCATCTAAAATGCTGCAGCAGAGGCAGCAAAAAAGAAATGTTTCCACATACAGTTTCACCCACCCTCTTATTTGAGACCCAAAAGGCTGATCCCAGCTACACAACACTGCTCAGCCAGTGCAAGCCCACATTCCTCTCTGCTGTGCTGGCTCTTAGGTGGAGGCAAGTCACACCCCACACTAATAGCAAGGTGAACAATTGAATATTCAGCTTCCACTGAAGAGGTGGCTCCTAACAGGTTCTCCAGAGCTCTTCTGTCAGAGCCATCAACCTCATACTGTTAAGTGTTGTCTGACACACAGACATGCCTTAGCCCAGGAGATAATCCTATAAAGTAAAAAGCTAGCAGTTGTTCAACATGTCTGAAAGACTTGCAAAGGCGATTTAGGCTAATCCAACTAAATTAGGAACCCTCTGAAGCTGTCAGTTGCCTTCACTGGACAGTCAAAAAGAACCAGGTAAACAGGACGGAGATATCCTGTGATGGGAACCTGCTGCCACCACCAAGATCTGCATTGTATCTCTTGCAATTTCTTTCAGCCTTGTGCATTTACCGTTCTTTGATCTGCTCACTGAGGATAATGGACAGCCCAAGATTTTGGTTGTTCACCTGCCTGCAGGCAATGAAGCTGAGCTGCAGGAGCTGTCTGTGGCTGCCCTCTGAATGCCTTGGCCCTGAAGGTACACTCAGCTTAATGACATTTTGGACTGGGGTTCACATCTGAAGCCTACTGCAGTCTGTGTGAAGAAAGAACAGAATACTCCAGAAAGACAAATTTCAGTGCTCACTTTAACTGACTTAAGACCATTCCTCATCTGCTATGGTAATTTTTGATCACCTCTCTTACCACTTCTAGTGAAATGGAAAGTTTAATGAGTTCTAAAACCACCAGAACATATGAGATTGTTTACACATGAGAAACGATCTGTGGCTCAGAACTGAAGTGGCAGTAACATAACAGATCTGTAGGGCACCTTCCCTGCTGTGCAAAAAGGGAGTAGATACACATTGAACACTTTTAATGGAAGCCAAGAGCCTAGTTTTCCAGGAGCATATACCCTTTCAACTTTAATCTGCCAGTTTCAGAGAGAGGAATTCACACAAAAAGTACACCGAGCACTGTCAGTATTTCTGCAGTGAAAGAGCCTCAGAGCTTCTGTTTGGTTTTCTAGATGATCCTGTTATCCATTTTTCTAATGTTTGAACACTTTTTCAAGGGTGCAACTCAAAACACAGCAAGGGTACCAACAGTGCAAGACAACATGTAACAAACAAAAAACCCTGACTTTGAAGGGAGATCAGTGTTGTTACCATTGCTCCTATTCAAATAATTCCTTTACCCTCACAACAAGGTACTTCTGTTACTATGAGCCTGCAATTTTTTAATTGCTCCCCATTCCCATTCACAGAGCAGTTCTCATTCCAGGAGTTTATTTAGTTTATCCAACTGCAAGCAACATTAAACCATATTATTTTATTATCTGCTCTTAAATTTTTTCGATTTATTGGCATCAACATTGTAAGAGTTAGCATGGTCAGAAGCTTTCTGTGAGGAAAATAATTACCTGATTATTTTTTTCTTCTTCCATCAGACTTCATACTCAAAGGCCTGACTCCTAGCTAGGACAGGTCAGCATAGCTCTATCAAAATTTCAGGAAATGCCACCAGTTCACAGGAATTACGGATCCATCCTGGCCACTTGTGTCAGGAAACCACAACGTGAGTTATTCTTTTCTCCATAGTGATGAAAACATGCCTGAGAAGTATCTTTGCTTTCTTTTGCTGAGAATCTACATGTTCCTAAAAAAATCCTCAAGCATTTCTTCTGTTACTATCACATGTGGTCCTGAGCCCACAAAGTCAATTGGAGCTTCACCACTGACCACCACTTTCCAACCACATCACCACACTCAGCCCTGCCAATCACAACTTTCCAAGAGGAAGCACTAAATGAAACAGTCTCCCTTCTCCTTTACAGGCTCCTACTATTTTCATGTCCAAACACCTCCTAGCCTATAATCTTCAGCTATACTTTCCAAGGGGAAGCACTAAATGAAAGTCTCCCTTCTCCTTTACAGGCTCCTACTGTTTTCATGTCCAAACACCTCCTAGCCTATAATCTTCACCTTCCCAATTCCAGTACCATACAGCAAAGGATTAGTTATCCCAGCACAGAAGGGTTACTGAGGCACAGAGAAATTAAGTTATTGGTTGCAAGTTCCCTATAAAATCCTTGGGAGCATTTACAGACCTCAAGTCAGATGACATCCATCACATCCATCTTAGCTGATACCGAGTTCTTATCAAACAGGCTCATGGCAGCTACACAACTTTGAAAAGTCTAGGAGTACCACCAGTTAAGGATTAATAATTAAAAAAACCCTCTTTCAATACCACCACAGGCAGCTTCCTTTCAACCAACAGCAAATTGAAGAATAAAATGCAAAGCTTCAACAATAAAGAGAAGAGTGACACTTCCAAAAACTAAGTTCAATTTGAGGCATTCATATCAGAAATCAGTGAGAGTTCTTCTGAATTTTCTACGTGTCATACACAGTCACATGAAGGATTACTTTGGGGAATCTTATTTTAATTAGATACTGAATCAATCAATTCAATCTGTGGGAATCTAGGCTTTTAATACTCAAATAGGGTGATATATGAATCTTGAATAAAGTAAAAGGACCCTGCCACCCCAGAAAAGTTAAAGAATTAACTTTTCTGAGCAGTTTAAACTCCAGTTTCCTGATGCACAGTTTAGACAACTGTTTCATTCCCAGCTTCTGGCCAGGTTCTGGTAGCCAACCCTCTTCTCCATGCCCAAATTACTCACACAGAGCCAGAGCACAGGGCTGATGACTCCACAGTGACCCCAAGCAGCTTCCACTGGTTACCTACATGTAAAGTTACTCAGACCTCAAATTATATTTTCCACCTCTACAGTGGAAGTGCCCACCCCTTCACTGCAGGGCTCAGAAATATGAACTCCTAAACATAAGATAAGAATGACTGATACAGAGAAGTCAATATTTTCAGGGCAGTCTTACAAAGTTTGCAGAAAACAGAAAGAATTAAGATGTGTTCTGAAAATACAGGAGCAAGGCAAATGCACTGAGTGGCTGTTCCCAAATGGAGGAACATGTGCTTAATGAGGCAGGAGTGCTGCAGAAACAAGTAATAATGTGATCCCATAATTAAAGACTGCTTTGTAATATGTATGCAGAAGGCTGCCACAAAGACTGCACAAACACCCCTTCTTCCAGTGTTTCCTGAAATGAGCCATTTGAATCAGCAATGTTAAAAGGTTCCTTTAACAGCCTTTTTTGGTCTGTGATACATCATCTGATGTGACTGAGGTCGAGTGCATTGAGAATCTGTGTAACATTTTGTGCTGCAACATGACAAAAGAGGCACTGTCTGAGCTGCGAGGGCTGACCAGCACTCAATCTATTTCTACAGCCATACTAGAAACACATGTGGAAGTGTACAGAACCTATAATTCATTTTAAAACTTTTTAAGTGAATAGGGTGTTTAAATTATAATAAAATATATAAATTCAAAGCCCTTGGTGGCCTCCTAGACCATACATGAAAGAGAGTGGCATGACAGAAACAGCACATTAATGACACTACCCACTCAAAAGGTTAACAGGGGAAGGCAAGGACACATAGTAGGGCTTTCTGTGTGCCTTACCAAAGAGACCTCCATTACAAGTAACAATGGCAAACTCCTTCAAATCTGACTTAGAAACCCCATTTTTACAGATTTATCAAGTTTTAATTAGTAGGCACAAGCATCACTCTAGTTCTAAATCATCCTTTCTTCAAAAGTGACATCTCTATTGTATTTGTATTTTGGTGAAGGAAGAACGCACTTTTTCTTTCATTAAAAGGGCTGACAGTAACACAATTAATGAGTAGCTTTGAATGTTATCTTCTTTTTGAAACCCTCTATTCAGGATTGGAACACTGTAATTATAGGTGCTGAGGAAAGAGCTTGTCTAGGTACATTTCAAAATGTTACATATATAATTCATCTTAAGCTTTTTTTCAAAATAGAGATTTTCAAACATTCAAGGAGCTTTCAAAACGGGGAGTTTGATTTAATAGGGACTGGTCACTCAAAGCAGATACTCAGAAAACTGCTCCAACAGCCCTAAAACGGCCACTGTGACAACTATTCTATGAGCAAAAAAAATGGAAACTGGATTCTTGAAAGCAGCCCCTCCACCACTTAAACAGCCCTGCTAACCTCAGTGGGGCTTATCACATAACCAAATATAAAATCAAGACATACCAAGCACGGGGCTGAAGGAATCCCATGCAACATTTCCACTAACACTTTTCGGTTCTAGAATAATCTCTCTGACAGCCTATTTTTTTGTTTGTTTGTTTAAAAAGATACAAGGAAAGCACTTGTGAGCAAGCAAGCACAGCTGCAGCATTAAATAAATTAGAATGCATTTGTCAAAATTCTAGACAATGTGTTGCTTTAAGATGGGGAAGGTGCAATGTTAACCAAAACCACACAGGCAAAGACCACTTGAAGTCATCATATTCAGGAGTCACATGAAGGAGAGCAGACTGTTTATAAGCTGCACAAGTTCATGTCCTCAGTATTTGGGTGTGCATGGATAGATGTGTTTGCATGTATTTGTCTATATATATATGCACACACACATACCGGGTAACTTCATAAACTATTTTTTCTTAAGAAGATAAAAATGGAAAGTGGGTAGAAAATCAAAGTTAACCAGGACACAAACATCTAAAGAGCAAACATATTAAAAATTAAACATCCTATTCAATTATAGTAGGTTCTAAAATTGTTTTCTGAACACTGGTTTCCACAAGCACAAGACTGCCACTGAATGAGAATTACCCCTTCCACTCTGAGATGAAATCAAGTGCAGACTTGAGCCTTCTGCTGTGCCAATTGATATAGGAAAGGCAAGGAACCACAGATTTCTCTCTTTTTTTTTTTAAATCCTGTAGCATAGTAACTGACACCAAGTCCCTCTGCAGTGGCTGAAGCACACACTATCTCAGCAAAAAGCCTTGTGCTGGCTGCCAACGACTAAATCAAGCTAATCAGCAGTGTGCCGATGCATGCTGATGTTGACACTTCAAGGATCACAAAATATTCAGTTCTACTCTATTAATCCTTTAATGCTGGTTCCCATCAATCAAAAAGCCCACTCTAATTACAGGTTTCAAAAAGCACCAGTAAGATCATTAAGAGAGCAATGCAGAGGACAGCACAACAAGAAAAGGACTTCAGATGCCAAATCCTTTCTATGCAAAGTCTAGTGTCTGCAATTTCCTCAAAGCATCAATGTCAAACCACAGGCAGAACTTGCCTGAGAAGTGCTTGAGAAGTACCTGCATGTGCTTCACAGAGGTGTGGTGAGCCAACAAGCTGCAAGAGCACACTGCAAGCATAAATCACTTCCTAGGTGCTGTACCAGTCCCTAGAGTAGGCACATACACCTCACACTACAAGGGCTGAGAATTCTCCTGCTGACTATCTGGACACTTGCACCAAGGGCACAGTTCTGCTGCTCAGTCTGTCTCCAGCAGCTCACTCTGCTGAACAGAGCCCAGAAATCATGGGAGCTGCAGAAAACATGACTTCTTGACTCTGCAATCTCACTGCTCCCTTCTACATCTGAAGTTAATTTTTCTCTATTATACACAGTGAGCTAGCAGTTCTTCAGAGAAGAATTATTTCTTCTTACTGCTAATCACATCATCCAATTTTCAGTTTCTATCTGAAAGAACTATACTGGCTTTATGTTTTACACTTTCCCTCCCTTTCACCATTCTCCATTTTCAGTACTGCCTTTTGCAATCTCTCAGCAGACAAATCAATTCCTACTATCATCCTTTCACCAGTCTTCTTCAGTAACGTTAGTGAGACATGCAGTGGCTTTTGGGAGCTGGGTACTTTTGGTAAAGACTAATTGAGAGAGACACTCTCTAGGACATGCAGTCAAGAACCTAAAGAGTGACAAATTGTTTAAAAATTAAATAGAGCAAATACAGGCTCTTCTGTCCAGGTGTTAGGATTTTTCCCACTCGCTCCCTTCATGTATTAAGTGTGAGATCCTACCCAGACAGGCAGACCCCAGGAATACTGTCAAATTAATGGCCCCTGCATAAAAAAGTGGAATGCATCAGGAAGCACATGTGCTGTCAGCTAATCTTGATATGGGTGTGTATTCCACCTTAAGTCAGTGCTTAAAATCAGCTGTCTTTGGCTAGGATAGTCAGTGCTCAAGTACCTGTCATCATCCACCTGGACAAAAATGACACTATTCCAAGACTTCTCCCCAAATATTCCCGTCTCAGCACATTTTCCTGTGATTTCCCACTATCTTCTTGCAATCTTTAAGTACCTTTCCTCTACACCACTTAAATATTAGCAGTGCACTGGTACACGGCCAGCTACTTTTGTCCTTATCAGCACTTTTTTCCTAGTGCTTCCAGAAATCCTGAGGCTGATGTAGGCCAAGTGCTGTAACAGCTGAGGGGAAATATCATCACCATCCAACAGATAAGGCACAAGAACTCCATGATTTCTCTTCTCTGCCCCAACGTCTCAGCTTTCCACTTTACAAAACTCTAGGTATCAGCAGTCATAGCTTAATACAAAAATGGCTTTCCCCGTCAGCTGACTGCCATCCTGGTCCACAGGCAGATGTGGATGGTCCTGCCATCCATGGTCCTCAAGCAGATGTGGGATGTGCACACCAGAGAGCCAAAATGTCTGTGCTGAAGCCCCTCAGAGAGGACTCTTCTGTACTTGGCCATGGAAAAAAGAACATTCAACAGAGCAAATGACCATGCAGCAATTGGCAAAATTCATTCAAGTCAAATACACTCAGAGTTACAAATAAGGGTATTGAGTTGATGATGTCTTTAGGGCTAGGACCTCCTTTGCAATGCCCCTAGCTCAAAGGCAAATATGCCAGCAGTAACGGTAACTGAACCAAAGAACTGGATAATCCTGCCCTAAGGAGAGAGCATCTGGTAAAGGCTGAAGCAAGACCAGAATATCCCCAGCAAGAGAAAGCTTCAGCACCCACTGTTACCTGCAGGTCTCTTGAGCACTGAGGATAAATCCTGTTAAGCACAGGTGAGATACTCCGCCAAGGCACAGAAGAGATGCCACCACAACAGCATGGCAGGTCTAGGATTGCTGCAGCAGAGCTGAGTGGAGCTGCAGGCAAGCACAACACTCAGTGAGGTGTTCAGCACACCCAAGCTGGTTGTGTGGCCACAGCCTGTGTGCTTGCTGTCACTCCCATTTGCTCAGAAAGTACCTGCCTCAAGGCAAGGCACAGAACCAAAGCACAACTTCCCACTTGAGACCATAAATAAAATACCAACCAAGGTAAGTGAGACAAGCAAAGACAACACACCTCATCATCCCCATCAGGGAACACTCTCACTTGTCCTGTTCTTGAAGAATAAGAGATGGGTAAATAAAAAACCCCAGTGATTGCTCAGAGTTTTCTTCATTTCCATGATTTATCTTTACAAGGAAACCATTCACATCACCTTCTACAGTGTTAGCTCTAATGATATGAACTGACAGCTTTGCTTTCACCATTCACACCTGTCCAGGACACCAGTTCTGGTTACTAACCATCACTTAAAATACTCACCCACATATTCTATCCCCATCTCTGAAATCATGTGAATTATTCAGTAAGATCTGCTTAACATGGCATATAGGGAAAACATTAAAGGATTTATTTTCCTGTCAGATTAGAAAACAAATTTATAATATTTTATCAATTATTTTATCAATTTTAAAAATTTATTTCACCAATTGTTTTATCAATAACATGGTCTCCAAGGTAATGGCTGAGGTTACACCATTCTTTAGACTTCTTAGCTTTAGGGGAGGAATTTCTGAAAACACAGTAGCATGTACAGACCACAGAATACAAATTCTCAAAAAAAAAGTACACCTTCTAATATTATGTGCCTTTTGAAGAGGATGATGGGACTAGATACACATAAAATATGACACAGAACTGCGTAAACCATATTCTTTCATCAAGCAAAATCTAAGCAATTTCTGCAACCAAGAAGGGAAAAAAGCTAAAAGTGCTGCTAAATTGTGTGAAGGATTTTTACCTTGCATGTACCAAGTCTGGATGAGCCACTGAGGAGTTACCAAGAACACACACAGATAGATACTATATATATATTATAGAACCACAAGCTAGATATCCTTTTTGCTCCTCCCTTCCCAGATGCCTGGAAAACCCTTGTAGATTTTACAAGAGAGGAGACAACTGTCCACCTAAACATACAGCAGCAATTTTTACCTGCACAAAGCACCCAGGAAGGCAGCTCTCTCTTGGAGCAATAGCCTCTGAAGGAAAATAAAAGTGAACAAGTGTTTGCGGCCTGGTTAATCCTGTAATCAAATAAACTTTTAACAGCTCTCTGGTGGTATGCAATGCTGGTATGAATCATGCAGCTTTTGTGAAAAATTTTAAGTTAAATGTTTTTCTTCTGCCATTTTGTGGATAATTCTGTCCTTGTCTCCACCTTGCAAGAAAAATACTTCTGTTTTTCTTTATAATACTTCCACAAATTTTAAAGCAGCAATCTTCCAATTTAAAAAATGTTGTACTGGTGATATTTATCTTATTAAGGTATTTCACACAACAAAAAATGTCATTGGATTTCATTCTCTCATTACAAATCCTTCACCATGAGTTTCCAAAGCCTTACTCTTATACCAAAGCAGAAGTGCCATACCAAGGAACCAGACTTTCAAATTGCCTGATTTTGCAGGAAAGCATAAACATATGAATTATGCTTTACAATGGGAGGAAGAGGAGCCTATAAATTCTATATGCAATTTCCAAAAAACAAATTATATTCAGCATTAAACATTTAGACAACAGCTAAGGAAAAATTATCAGAATTACTAAAGTTGGTCACTCGAACTGCAAATTACAAGGGCAAATAAAGAATTTTCATATTATGTTCTGCTCGACAACAACATAACCTTCAATGTTGTTTTCCAGCAAAAAAGGCATAATTCTGTTTATTATTATTTTAAAAACATGATCTGTGCTTGTGACAAAGTGCACAATATACTCCTTTTGTAGATGCCATGGGTGAAAGAAAATCAAATATCTCAGTATTTTCCTGCTGTAATGGAGAAGGCTAATTAATAGAGCTGCCTTGGTAGCCATCATAAAAATATTACCTCTTCTGTGTGCTCCAGAAGAGGCTTACTGCCCATTTACATATTTAAAACTTTTAGGCAAATACCAGAGGATACATTTTTTGGTAAATCTAATTTTATCGTGATTAATGGAACAACCATAGGAACACATTATTTTTCAATTACGTCTTGCCTGCAGATTAAAACAGGTAAAGTCTTGGAAAAATGCATTAGATAAAAACAGCAAAAAGCTTTCCATTTTGAGACAAGTCTCCTTTATCCTTCAGGGCCACTTGATTTCCTTTGACCAAACACTGAAATATTTGGAAATTTAAACTGCTTGCAAAGAGTATGCAAGCAGTTCAGGAGAAACAAAGGAAAAAAAAAATATTTCTTCTAAATTCCGGTAGTGAAAGCTTCCCATCCTTTTCAATGTCTGCTTATATTATTCAAGCCATCCTCATTATGGTACATAAAATTAAAATTCATTTCTGCAACAGAGCTATATGGTAACATTTAATGAAGATATTTACTAGTACCTGCTGCTGCAGTAAGAAGAATTTATACTACTGGATAAATAATAAAATACTATTTCTGCAACTCCTCCATCAGACACAAATGTTTCAGATTCTGTTCTAAATTATCTCCTGTAGTAACATGACAAACTCTGAAAACATTCCCAAACATTTCCATTTTGTGCAGATCAGATGTAGGTCTCCGTTTTCTAGTTTATACTCCATTCTGGCAATTATTCCGTAAATCTCAAGTTTCCCTAATGGAAATGCCCTCCCTTTCTTCTCTTAAACATATCACAGTATTAAAAGGAGATTAATATCTCTGTGTTCAATACATTACAAGAGTTTCCTTTGCAAACAGCAGCCTTCTGGGGAAAGGCATTTTATTCACTCCTTCTGTTCTTTTCACTTTGTTTTGAGGCCACCGAATTCACCATGAAGAGATGTTTGACAACTGTCATGCCCTCTATCCCAAAGGAACGTTTTGAAACTGTAAAAGATGTCAGCACTTTGGTTGGGATTTTTTTTCCTATGAGAATTTTCAGTATATTATACAGTAGCATAATATAAAGGAAAATAGCTCCATACAGTACAGCAGTAGGGGGGCAGAGATGGTCATAATGACTCCTCAGCCTTCTTTTTCATGGCATCTCTATCAGGTTGGCAATAGGTGAGGACAAAGCAGGGCACTCCACCCACACAATGCAGCAGAAAGAACCAGATATTCCTCAAAGCAATCACTGAAGAGCTAGGAGCCTGATCAGAGTTTTCCTTCCCATTCTCAAATGAGAAGCAATACAAGGAAAGATAACACATCTCTTAGAAGTGTATTTATCTTATATTTTATACATTTAAGTGATAACTTCTTTTATGTTCTGCGCTTTTCTGCAACACACAGGGCTTTTGCCTCTATCATATGCTACAGTCTCAGTGCTTGGGACAGCTGGGATATTCTTAGTAATCATTTCTTGATCCTTCCATCATTTTCCCATCAGCACAAACACTCAGCCATTCAGGCAGCCACAATATGTTACAGCATCTTATTCCCACCTATCGCCAAGTCATCAAAAGGACACTTCAAAAGGACACAATTAAAATATATCCAAGGAACAACAGATGCTTGAAAAGATAAAATAAACAGAAGTAGTGGCAGAGTGCCACACCACCATTCCACTTCAAGGCCTTGGTGAGAAGTGCATTGTGTACTGCAAATGCCCTGCTTTTCAGCCACTGTTTACACCTTAAAATGCTCTTCCCAGCACATTACTCTTTAAGAAGTTTGATTTCAGTTTAGGTGTTATTTCAGAGAAATAACAAAATGTACCAGTACAGACTGTTCCAACTCTCAATTCCCAAAAATGAACAACATTGACATTTGCCTGGCCTTCTCCCCATATATGCAGCATTCACCTCCAAAACGAAAAGAACAATAAAAAGGGGGGGAAAAATCAAACCAAACCACAGAAGTGCTACTGCAACATAATCTACATTGGCACCTATAGAACCTCATAAGTTGTGTCTGGAACACAACCAAAGTAACTTGCCAACTTACCACAACTGCACCCAGCCACCTCACTGCCACCAAGTCACTCTGGCAGCAGAATAGACCAGAACAGAGTCCTGGGTGACAGAATCCAAAGGTGGCTACTCTGATCACAGAGACCAGAAACACATTTGACTTCCCAGCAGCTCCACAGCTGCAACACTGCAATGTTTGTTCACAACCTAATTGTCTTCACCCTCTATCTGCATGCCCACTACTCTGTCTTGAACACCATCAGGGATCTTTGCATCACAGAGTGATCACCCACATGGAGTTTATTTACAAAACAAGGACAAACCCGTCTTTCCAGCACCCCGGTGCAATTCAGTGTCCTATTTCATAGAGCAGAGCTCCAAGACTTGCTTTTATTCTTTCACAGAACTCTAGTCTACCAAAAATATAGTTCTCTGTCTTAAAGCACACACACCATCAAATAGTATGCGTTCTTGTTCTATTTAACTTGCAAAATCCCAAATCCAGTTTTACAACTGATTTTAAATGCATCTGTCATCCAGCAGGCAACATCTGCTGCATACCGTGGAGCTCTGCTACCACTGTACAGGAAGGGAGTCTGTCACTGCTGATGCCAGCTTTGGAACTGGGCTGGTTTTTGATTAGAAGGTGGTCTTGGCCAACACACACCCAAGTGGCAGGTGCACAAGTAAAACTACCTGTGGAAGTGCAAAGCAAAGCCAAGCAACAACCCAGTCATGCACACAACTTTTCACTAGCTGGCCCTGCAAACCTGACTTCTTACCTAGCTCCCACTGCCACAAAAACAATGATAAGGGGATTAAATCACAGATGTCTCACTGCCTTTCTCTCTCCACCCTTAAAATGTAACTAGCAGGCTGGCCTGATTTACATCTGAAAAAAAAAGCATCCTTGTTTGCCAGCATATACTGCGTCTGGTGATGTCAACAATTTCAGGCAAGTCCGTGATGTGAAGATCACGAGGAACTCAATGCAGTGTTTGAAGGGGAAAGTGATCCCCTTTCAAATGCAAACAAAATATCAACTGTTTTAAACTAACATAAATTGAATTAGACCCTGCAAGAGGTTAAAACATAGTAACACCATAAATGTCCTCTTTGGGTGTCTAGGGCTGTCTTGCATATTTAGGCTACTGCACACCATTTATTACTGTTTGACCTCTCTTTTCAGGAGCATCCAGCCATGTGCTGTGTTTCTCAGCCTGTGGAACGCCAGAACTATTCAACAGGATGGGACTAAAAAACCAGCACTGTGGGAAGAAAGGGACTGGAATAGGGAGACGACATAGCAAGAAAACCCAACCAAATAAACAAAACAGTTCATAGAGGAAAAAATGAAAAATTTCAATGCAGAAGGGAAACAACTATTGCAGGTCCTCTGATAAGGAATTATTTCAGTAGAAAGATGCACCACAAGGGTTAATCTGAGAGAATGGGTATGGTACAGAGCAGTGAGCAGCTGGTAGGACATCATACCTCATTACCCACCAAGGCTAACACAAACACCTCACACCTGGTCCTCAGTCATTTGGAGCAGAGTTCACAGTTCTGCTATTAACACTGGAGCTGCTCCAGCCCACTCCTTGGTAAGTACCATTAGCCAAAGTTCTACATTTTCAGCCCTTCTGACAGCAAGGCCAGCTCGGGAGAATCCACCTTCTGCGGCCCTCGAAAGGCAAATGTCCTCCTTAAAGGGAAGTACATGTGCAGGTTGGGAACAATAGAGAGCAGACACTTGACTGATGTGTGGGGACAGCAGGGCACACCTGTAACTCTGGGTGAATCAGTGTACAGCCCTCCCTCCTCCATCCCGGTCCTACTGTGATGTCCAGAACAACATCCTGCCACAAGTAATTATGCTGCCTAGCCCAGGCAGCCTGCCTTGCAGCACACACACCATTTCTGCTAAATAGTTTTATAGCAAGGACACTTAGTTCCAGCATCCCTTAAGCCACAGGAAAACAAGTTCAAATTCAAGAATCACACTGAAACATTTCTCAGCCTTGCTGCAACTCCACAGACTCCACTTGACAACTCTGCAGACACTAAGATTTCCACATGGCTGAATTTAAAAAGAGAAAGCTCTGCTTTAGGAGCTAAACACCTTCAAGTTCAGTAAGAAAAACAGTAAATAAATACATATCCTGGCACATATTAGAACATACCCTAAATACTGATAAAATTTGGGTCTTGCTGCCCTCAGTGATGTTGCATCCTGAATTAGCTGCTGAAATCCAGACTGATTTTATTCTCTGCTCTTTTGGCTTACAGACAATTCTGACAGCTCCATTAATGTTGCCTTGTTTATCTCTTCCTCCCGAGTTCTCATCTGGACAAATACTTATTTTTAGTTCTTTTAATTGTGTGTGCACTTTTCATTACCACCAGAAGTCACTTCAGAAGGATTAACAGTAATTTCTGTACTCATTTGATGGACAGTGTGCTTTGTTCCCCACTCTGTTTAGAAACAAGAAAAAAAGTACTGATTAATGATCATCAACTATCCATCAGGTTTCTCACAGGAATTTTATTATTGCCTCATTTACAGCAATATTTACACCCTTAAACCCAACTGGCTTCATGTATTATGGCTCCAAGAAGATTAAATTAACAGTGGCCCAAAGAAAATTACCTATCTCTTTGGACAATAAATCTTCTCACAAACTTGGCATGTGTATTTGGCGCAGTTCTGCCAGTCATAGTCAAGAACATCAACATCTAAAAATATGTTTATCAGCAGAATATATGTTTATCTGTGCAGTCACACAGTTTATTTAAGGTATCAGTAATATTCTAAAGGACTGTAAATGTAAGCCATCAGTAGTTCTAAGGGTATTTTTGTAATAAACCCTCTATTTTCAGACTTTTTCCCAGTATGGGGGAAGAAATCTGTCATTCAGTCAGCCCTAAATAATGATTTTTAAACATGTAAGCAGCATGTCTTGCTTTGTAGTGGCAGCAATAATATACTAGGCATTTCAGCCTTTTAGAACATATTTAATTGTGCAAGCAAACACAAATCCTAAAGCAAATGAGTTCCACTCATTGCTCATTATTTCCTGCACAAACCTCACCTGTAGTACAAAGTGAAACAAAGCTACCATACCTGACTAAGCAATTAATAGCAGGAAAGCAAACCAGAAACAGCAATACAGAAGATAATTTCACACAAATGCAATTAATTTAGTATCATGACACTAAAAAATTATGTTTTGTTTACCATTCACAGACCACTTTTACTGGCTGCAGTAAACTGTTAAGATAGGTTAGTAGTATGCAATAACTTACCAAGTATGAAAATAAAATGCTACCAGACAAATTTTTTCATACTAGATATGACATGGAGCCACAGATGAAATCAGGACCTCATGTGAGTCATGCTGCATCAGAAATACTGTAAGAACTTCTGAAGAGTTTCTGATTTAAAGACACCAAACACATCCCTGCTCTCCCAAGGAACAGAGCTCCCAGCTGTTCCTGCAGGGAGGTGAAGGCTGAGATCCAGGCACACAAGCACCTCCCAAACCTCCCAGTTCCTTCTCCCACACAAGCAAATCACACACCACAGCTGCTGTCTGGGCCAATACCCAAATACATATTTAGGAAACTACTGACCAAAGCAATGTTAGCAGGGTAAGAAGGAGACCACAGGGGAGAACTAATTAAACCTCTCTACCCAGACACAGATGTTTTCATTTTCTTGTTGTTGGTTTGACTGGCTTTGGTTTGGTTTCTTGGTCTATGTGTGATCCAGCTACTAAACACAAATGCAAAAGACACATCAAGCTTTACTGTGTAGTAATAACACTGGGACAGGAAAAACAAACATTTTACTCCCAAAGAATATATTACTGAGAAAAGTGAAGTGGTACAGCCCCTGAGCTGTTAAACAACGTATTGCCTTACAGGCAATGGTGCCTGTGAGACCCCGAAAACAAAGTTTACATCTCCTGCTCCATCTCCCTTGCTCACTCACCAAGACAGATGGAAAGCAAATGTATCTAAAGAATTATCACTGTGACACTTCCCCAAGACAGAGAAGCAAGGAGATTTGTTCAGAAAATACATTATGGTAGATTATCTCCATTTTGCAGTGCATGTGAAGCTTTCAGCACCAGGGAAAATTTTACTGACTAATTTTGTCCAATCTGAACCTACCAGATAAAATTTCGGGGTCAGTGAAATTCCGCTCTTAGAGTGATGGTCACACAAACCCCATGTTCATGTGTTCCCATGCCATATTCACTGCTAAGGGATACTGTGCAGGGCTCAGATCTGGCACAGAGCCCAAGCACCGTAATGCACTGGAATGAAGAGATCATTGTGAAAGCAATAAATCTCAATAATAGTCTGATATTAGCCACAAATGAAAGGTGCTGTTTATCTCAAACACTTTTTAAGAGCTTCTGAAAGATGTTTTCAATTGTTAAAGGAAGACATTTTTTTAGTCTAAACATTTCCATAGCAGATTCCCAAGATGGTACTGAGACACAGACCAGAAGCTGATATTGCTCCTGTTTTTCTCCCAGGTTCATTCACTTTTCACATCCTACCTCATAAAAGTCAGTCTTAACCAGGCAGAAGACATGTAACCTTGGCACAAGTTATGAAAACAGCCAGCAGCTTGGTAGAAACATTTGTTTCCCACAGACTAGCCAAAGGGGGAAAAAAGCAACCTACCATCAGTGGACACATTCTCATGCTTAGACAGAATAGCTGCTGTGCAGAATCAGCTATTTTGGCCATGAATTGCCCATGGACCATGTGGTGGTTCAGCAGGCAAATTGTTAAGTGTTGTAAATAAAACCACCCTCTTCCTATCTTTGCTATGATTTTCTGATGACCCATTTGGGCTGCTCTGCCCTCTCTCTTGAGGAAAAGCAGTACAGCCCTTTCTTTCCCTGGCGCTTAAAAAAAGACTCTTTGCCAGGCCAGGAACATCACATAGAGGGGGTCCTTTTAATAAGCAGCTAGGGTATACAAATGAAGGAGTGGAAAAAGCCTAGTCTGCTTCAGAAAGCTACTCTGCTAGTTTTGTACATCTGCTGATGTTTCTTTGCTGCTCTTCACAACTCCACAACATCTGATGCCTTGAGAGGCTGAACCTGGAACAGATACTAGGCAGCACTAAAGGAATAAAGTAGGTATTTACTGAAAGTCCTTAAAGTATACACCTTGGGCACTACAAGAGCCCAGCCAGGGTTACACTCAAGACAGATCCAAAATGGTCACAAAGTGGATGACCGGTCACAAGGTCTCACACAAGTTTTGGTCCATTTGCATATTGGAGTTAATTGTCCGATTACAGCTTCAGGTTATAAAGTCCCATTCTCCTTGCTTGCTCTTCTTCAGTTCCCCACTGTTTATACCTTTTGGCCTGAATCTTGAAATGGTTTTCCTTGGTCTTGGACTGAAAAAGGATTGTGTTGTCTACCTGCCTGTGAAGATAACTACTAACATTTAATATGAAGTTTAGAGCTACACCCTTAGGCAGCACAGAATCTGAAAAATACGAATGCTGAAACTTAAGGCATCATTTCTGCCCCTTTAGTGTTGCCATCCTATTGCAAAGGTTTCATACCTTCTCAGTGGTTTCTCATGGGCAGCTCCTCACAGCACTGACTCTTTCTTCGTCTCAGCACAGCCAACAAACTCCATCTCCCCTCTCGACCAACCAACCTGCTCTAATACCCGTCTTAATTGGATCCAGCTGTGGCCTATTAAGGGCAGGCTTGTTCTTAATGCTTGATAATTAGCACAGCTGTAACTCTTTAGGGGTGAGATTACTTTCACCACTATCTCTAGTCTCCTACCTTCTATCTATCCACACTTTAGAGGCTTGACAAAGCCTTTACCTTGTCGAGTCTCTATTCTAAATATCTACTAATAATAGGCATTTAATTACCCAAAATTATTGTTCAAGAGCCTACAGCAAACCCTCCAAACCAGAATGGCAACAGAGCATGAGCCAGTATGGGAGGAGGACTTGCACATCTGCTGTACTGTACCTGTAACACCCAAAATCAATGCTAGAACTCAACGCATGAGTCACACAAGAGCTGACTACTCTCAAGCATATCTGATTTTCCTCATCAGTTTCCATTCAAGAGGCCACAGTCTTCACACATATCTAGAATCACAGAATGGCACAGGCTGGAAGGGCCTCTTGAGGTCTCTTGTCTACATACCTATCCCAAGCAGTTCACCCAAACCTCATCCAGCTGAGCTTCAAAATACCTCCAGGACTAGAGGACTCAGCGTCTCTCTTCCAGTGTTTGACGACCCTCATGATACAAAAGGGGTTTTTTTAGATATACCTGGAATTTACCATTTCAACTTGCATCCTTTGCCCTGGGTCCTTCATCATGCACTTCAAGAAGTTTGGCAGCACCTATTCTATACACTCCCAACCCAACAACATAGCTAAAGGCAGCACTGAAACTCCTGAATAACCTCCCCTCTTGGCAGATAGGAGAAAAACATTTCCCTCTGTGTCTCTCCTCAAACCTCATCGTCCCCTTAATCACCCAGTGGATTCATTCCAGTACGTATCAATGTTGGTTTTACACAGGAGAACCTCAAACCATAATACACCCTACTCATGCTTAGCTGTGATTCCAGAGCTCACTTGTCTGAAGGGTGGACTGTAGCATGTTTCAGCTAAAAACAATGCACCCATGTGCAACTGAGACAGGAAAGCACTACAATTCTGCAGAGTGGCACTCCCAAAACCAGATATAAGATGCTTACCAGAAATTCTGATTTACTTTGTCAAACCTTTGCTCTTAATTTACTTTGCAGTGAGACCTCTGTTCCCATTGTAAAGCATTTTGGAGATTCAATGTTTTACTTCTGTCTTGAAAGCAAGAAACACCCTGATGCAGTGTATTACATCTGAAAAAAATATATTTTATGACCACAACTCCAGCTTAGAGCTAAATCTTACTAGGAAATAGCACAGTAGCTCCCAATGACACATTATACCACTGTTATGGAATTTCCCAGAAATGCAGTGGCAATGTGGAGTTCAGGTCTACCCACACTGCTTGCTGTGACAGACCATATTTCTCACAAAAAAAGGAGCAAGCATTTGAACTCTCAGTGATGGGACTCCCTACCAAGAAGAAAACATAGTAAAACTTCACTAAGTGACTCAGAAAACTGAGCCTGAATGAAAGGCAAAACCCTCACTAGCTTCTGAAAACAAACTTGAGTCTCTGCGCAGCAAGAGCATCTCAATGGTTAGAGAGGTTGGTCTAGTGTCATGCAATCTATTTAACTATATACCAGTCTGGAAAAGGAACACATTTTAGCTGTTTATGATCCCTCACTTGAAGTGACTGGAACCCTCTAAAAATAAAGTATGTAACTAAGCAGACAGAATATCTTTAAACAAATCACTGTCATCTTTTGGTCAGATAGCAAAACCTAAGAACTGCATCTGACTATCAGACTTTTCAGGACAACCACTCAAACCTGCACACACAAACTATGCAGTTGCTGCCAGCAAGCATCTCATCCCTGCAATAGGGGCAAGTCAAGGCTAAGTCTGCAGAGAAGGCACAGTAACAAGAGAGGGCACAAACCACAGGAAAAATTCCTAACCTGCCAGCAAGAAATGAAATGTCCCATCCAGTTATGAATCACCACTGGTCTATTGTCAGGATGATGGTGGAGACACAACCAACACCAAAGAAGGCTTCAGGCACCTGCAGCTCCTTATTGGTCCAAAGTGCAACCTTTTATCCCCCTCATCCCACATGCACTGCCCCTGTGTGCCCTCTGCTCCCTTTGGTGGTTGGTCAGTGCCCCTGGGCACTCCATGGCTCCTTACCTTCAATGCAGTTCACCTGCTTCTCACAGCTGTACCCATTAGGGATGAGCCCCACTCCCAGTCACCACACACTGTGTGCCTAAACCAGCAGAGAATGCCCTTCACTGTCACATGGCCCATGTAATCCCAGCCAGCAAGGGCAAAGCTCTCAAAGTCTACAAAACAGAGGAACACATCTTCTTCCAGTTACAAGTTGGACCAAATAATTTTGTTTTCAATTCACCCACTCATCCCCACTAGTTTTCTCAAGTCTTTTGATCTCTGTTCCCAAGATGTCACAAAACTGATAGGGGACCAAGCATCAGCTAGGTGTCCACTTGCAGGTGCTGCTGGTGCCTCTGACCACAAGCACTTCCAAAGGCTCAAATGCAAACACTTGCTCTAAACAGAGAGCTGGTTTTAAACTGCAAGGAAGATTTTTTTAAAAATAAACACAAAGCCGACCTTCCCATACTGCCTACAAAAGAACAGACATTGGTAGTTCTCCAGCTACTATCCCCAGTCACCATAAACACCATCTCCTTCTGGGGGCTGCCTCCCCACAAGCTGTCAATCCAGCTGCTCACAGGAATGTGTTGAACCAAGCTAAGTTAGCACAGTTACCCAGTTCAGCAAACTGGGAGAGAGAACCTGCAGCACAGGAATGGGCACCAGTGGCTGAAGCAGTATCCTCTGCCACAAGCACATGTGCTCCAAGAAGGGGACAAACACAAAATTACTATTTTGGGAGGTACCACAGCACTGCCTATCTGAGTTATCTTTACCCAGGCCTCACTCACTGTGCTGTTTCACCCAACCCTTATGCAAACAGCCTGCATGAAATTCCATGATGGTGCAATCCAGCTGCTGACAGACAGAAAGCCAGGCCCAAGATCCATTATCCATGCAGCTGGCCTCTTCAGTGGCAGCATCAGCAAGGATGCCAAGGTCTGAATGGTCACACACCTCAAATGGAAACAGATGTTTGCCTTCCAGGAATTGACTCAGTTATTGATGGAAAAATATTAGTGCATGAATTCATTAAAAGCTATTCCTCTGTCTTTGAGGCCTGATGAATAATGCAAACAAGGATTCACAACTGACTTAATACCAAAAAAAAGGCAAAACAAACTAAGATCTGTTATTTAGAGAGGACTGTTTCAGCAGCTTCACCCCAAAGTGCCAGGCTGGAGTCTCCAGGTCAGCCTCTGCACAGAGCAGTATCTCAAACGTTGCACTCAACCTGTATATTTCCCATTCCTGTTTCTCTGTGCTTCCAGGACTATTCATCCAGCTTCCAGAACAGTGGAAAAATTCATTTTGAAAACAGAAACATGTAAATTAACTCTTCATATTAAATTCATATTTGTTTTCCCTTCAGGAAACTCTGCACTTAGTATGCCAGACACTATTGCTAATTTACCAAACAAATTCACTCAAAGAGAGAATTATTGCAAAGCAGACTGGAATGGCTTCCTGAAAATCACTCGGGTTTTGTGCAAGGCATTGGTTCTCCTCAAGGCAAAGGAAGAAGGGGGAATGGAGCAGGCAGAGCCACAGTAGAGTCACAGCTTCCCAGAGCAATCCACTCCTTTTCAAAGCACTCCAGTGGAAGCAGAACGGCTCCTTCCAGAGCACAGGATCAGGATCTGTACCCATAAACATGCATCCACATGGCACTGTCACAGCATGATGAAGAAGCCAGCCGTCACCAACAGCCATGGCATGCAAAGACACAACTTCAAGCACACCTGTGTCTCTAGAGGGGCAGACAGATGCATGCCAGGACTTACCAACACCACCCAGAACCTCAATTCCCAGCAGAGCTGGAATTTGGAGACGTGCAGATTGTTTGCAACTACAGGATAGCTAAGCATGCTTTACTTAAAAAAAACAAACCAATCAACCAGGAATTCTAAACACCAAAACAGAATCTCTCCTTTTGAGATGGCAGTTCTCACTACAAAGATCCAGCCCCAGATGACAGACTGCTAGGAATTTTTTTATCTGATATAATCTAAATATAACAATTTTTGTTATGATATGGTTAAAAAAATATACTCAGGAGAATATATCTGAAGCCAACTTTCAACTGGCAAATTTTTCTTCTCTTTTTTTTATTGCCAAGTTATTATTATCCTGTAATCCCTAGAGATACTAAAAGTCTTTACGATGGAAACTCAGTCTTAACTACAGAAAAATAATATTCTGATATTTGAGCATACTCCATTTTTTTTGGTTGACACCAGATGTTAAAGTAGTTATAATTCCTGATTTCCTAGAGTTGCATATCCTTCTTTATCAGAAGAATACTTGTCTCCAAGAACAAAAAAAAGCTCCTGTGTCAGCTGATCTTCACCACTACAGCCACCTGATCCAGGAGACAAACCATGACTCTTCTGCTTTCAGACACCAAATCAACGTTAAAAAGAACTCCTTTCATTCAGAGCAGCAAACCTATGGCTATAGAATGCTTTTTTTTCATGGTGATGATAGCAGAGATGAGAATTGGGGACAAAAACAAGAGACGGAGTAATTGCAAGTTCATTAGATAACCTGACCATCAAATTTATCTTCAGTGCATTTGCATTATGAGCATTAGGAGAAATAAACTGAGTGACACTTTCACCTCATGTCCTCTTTCTCTCAAAATAAAAACTTAACTGTGACTACTAAAGCCTTTTCCCTCATTCCATCTTATGAGCTGAAATAACAACAGACTTTTCGAAGACAAACATTGTCCCTATATTCAAGAGGGTAAGAGCTACCTAAGAGCTTTTATCTTCTTTGGTCTTACACTGCATGGAGGGAATTAGGACACCAACATCAGGGCCAAAGTCCTCTGGGACAACTGGGAGAAGGACAGCAGGTTCCTCAGCCAGGTGGCACCTGGGCAGCCTGAATGTCCACCTCACACAGCTCCATGCAGTCACCCACCCAGACACTGAGCTGCTCAGAAGGAAAACATTTCACTTGGATTGCATATGATGGAACACATTACATGGGCAGCAGCCAGCCCCCATGGGCTGCACATGATTTATTGGACTTGTGTACGAAGAAATCCAGGATTTGTGTGCATCCCAATTCCCACTACATTTCACTCAGATGCTTTTGAAAATATCAGCCTTATAGGTTTTGGCCCCTACGTCCACACCTGCAAGCACATGGAAAGCAACAGATCACAGAAGAGCCAAACATTTGTACTCATTTTCTTTGAGGATCTACATTTTTCAGACTAGCAGGAACGATCTCATGCTCTAACACTGTCCTACAATCTAAACTGTACAAACTGTAGTTGACATCACAGATCCAATGAACTTGGAGACGTATCACCTTACGATATATCACAAAAGAGTAGAAATTTTTGTTTGTAAAGACGAGTACCAGTAACAAAAATATTACTTGTAGAAGAAGAACAGAAGAGTTCTTAGAAGAACAAAGAGCATGTTCGAAACTGGGAGCAAGCCACATTATCTATGAGGCACTGTGTCAGCACAGTAGTTTTCCTCCATAATGAGTGCTGAGGAGTTTTGGGCCCATCTGCCCCTGACAGAGGTTCAATGTAAAGTCCTTACATATCAGTGGATCACAGAAAGCTGGCACAGAAATGCACAAAAGGAGCTTGCTACTCTGGGAAGGAAGCTGAGAATCCCAGCTGTACCCCTGTTCCAATTAGCCGCTCCATGAACTTTTGTCACAAGAGAAGGTTTTCTGAAAAAATAAATACATGCTCTGATTAAGTAAATTGTGAGGAGTTCATTTGCAATTCCACAGTTCCCAAGGGACTCAAGGACCAATCTCTCTGGTGTTTCATCTACAGTAATTTAATAACTTACAATGTGAGACCTATGGCCTACAATGAAGATACCAGGACACATCTTGAGTTTATTATTCACTCTAGTGCCACTGATTGAAAGGCACTACCAGGCCAATTTAAGCAAACAAGACCTAGCAGTCCCACTACCTGATGCAGTGATTAATACAACAGGCTGTTTTTGCTGCTGGGATCAACAGCTCCACAGCTAACAGCTTCAGGTCAGGCTTGCAAGAAGAAGCAAAACCAAGCATCTTCCTCCATTTACATTCCAATTCATTAAAAGTCACGACACAATTTAAATCCCTGCCCTCACAAACAGAGACATGCAATGTAAAGTGAGCCTCACAGATTCCCACATTTCTGCTATTCTAAACACTGTGTCCTCTGCTCCATTTGGGGCTAGGTTTTTTTAGTCTGTTTTCTTCCAACATCTCCTTCCTCTGATTGCCTGGAACTGAGTTGGTCATTGCTATTTCAAGTAATGATGCCCCAGCTTTGCAGCATCTCAGAGCTCTGAACAGCAAAGCACTCTTTTAATGTAGAGTGCACTCAATAATAACATTAATAAAAACATCAGCATCTTTAGAGGGACATCTTGTATCAGCCTAGCAAGAGGCCCAGAATGGAGAGCAGACAGTGCTATGAGTCCAGGCTGTTCTAAGACTCTTCTCTTACAAATCAAAGTGAACATCCACTAGAGTCTCCACTTCCAGGCCACACTCTGCACTGCCAAATATTTTAAAAGTCACTGTCCTCTTTTAAAGAGCTCAAAATTACCCGAACACTATTTACACATCTGTCATAATTAATCATCTACACACAGAATCTCTTGATAAAAAGTATCTTCTTAGATTTGGTTACATAAATAAAACATTATATTGGGCTGATCAATACACTGTGGTAAAGCAAATGGTTTATGTAGGCTGGTGACAAGCATCCCTTACCACCTAAGGTGTAAATATAAGTGTGACAATTCATTTGTCTCCAACCACTGCAAGAAATAAGGTTTTATCAAGGATGAAAAAGAGTCACATAATTGCTAAAAACTTTTGAGATTTGTCTCTGTGGAAAATGATAAATGTTTGTGCTAATTTTCAAGTTTTCCACCTAAATATCATCAAATATAAGGCAAAAAATATTTACTTTACAGGTGAAAGGATACAACTTCAACGCTTTGATGCAAAATACCTGAGCTCTCTTTTCACAGCACTGTGAGTATGAGTAATTCAGCTGGAAATTGTGAGAAAGTGATGAATGACTCGTAGAGTTCTCCAACTGGTTTTCTATGCATCTGCTCCAGTTGATAAACTACAACTTATGTAACTAGGACAAGGCAATTGAGCAATAAAAACAGCACAGGAAATGCCATTTCTGCTGTTAACCAAAATACTCATGGCATTTACATTCTCAAAGAACCATTGGGAAAGTCTGTTCCTTTTTTTCTTTCTTTCTTGAGAACACAAGTGTTTATAAAAATCAGTAACACCTCCTTTTTTTCTCCACCCACATGGACTTGGCAGCATATCCCAGTATTTTGTTATGTCAGCTTCAAAAAACCTGCATTGCATTGCTTCAAGGCCTCAAGAAAACCAAAACAATTAAATTACACACTGATTTAAGACCTGTCCTTTTCTCCTCTGTGTGCCCTGCGCTCAAAGAGAGACTTGGTTCCCCCCCTAAATCTGGCCCCAGTTCAGCTGCTGATTGGAGCTGGTTTATGGGATTAATGTCCATGATATGAACTAATGAACATTTCTGAATCAGAAAGTCTGTATAGGTACCTGGACAGTGCATGGTGTTATCACCAGTGCATCTGGGAAGAGTGTGAGGTCTTTAACAACCTGCACCAAAGCAATACTCTTGAGATGAGAACCATGAAGGAAATAACAGAATCACCCAGACATCCTTGCAGAACAGAGGGACTATGAAATGCTGTTTCTCCTAAAAGGCAGCAGTCCCCTGCCTGTCCAAAGAGACAAGAGACACACAACCACCTACCTCAGACAACAATACAGGAATCCAGGACCACAGAACACAGGCAAATGCTCAGTTCAAGCATGCCTTTCCTCTCTAGATCCTTTGGCATGACCATAGTTCTGCCTGAATATTCAGGAGCCAGTTTCAGAGCACATTGAAATGTGTGTTTTTTATAATACACATGCAATTGTGAAGTTTGCACCCAGAGATCTTCTCCTAGCACAGGTTGTTCTGAGCAAAGGATGAGTTTTGCCCCAAAGGCTTGACAGCTCCAAGCACAGCTGGGTATGCACTGTTCAAAGGGCAGGAAAGGGAATAACCACACTTGAGAAGGTAATCCTGCAACAGTCTACAAGCACAGGCTCCTTGTTCTCCCTAATGAACAGGCTGGCATTGATGCCACAACATATCTGGGTTTTACTAAAGGAGAAGGAGCTCAATCACAACTGGGAAAAAACATCCCAAGCCAGATTTTGTCTTTGACTGGAAAAAGTGAAAATGAAACTTTGATAGAGTACCTAAAAATTATCTAATGTCCAACAATTAGTAATTCAGGCACAGATTTCACTTATACCTAGAGAGTAAATCCTGATTGATGGTGTTAGAGCAGGTGACCTTCCACTGACACATCAAGATTTATAAAGCATGTTGTTTTTACTGCAAAATAACTCTTACAAAATGACTTCTAGAGATTACAGCCCAGGTTTAACTGTTGAACTGTCAAGTCTGTAGAATACCATGTAAAGAAAGAGTGAACAGAAATATCATTTACCTTTGAAACACTGCAGTTTCAGACCCAGCACAAACTAATCTCTCTCTCTCTCTGCTGCTTCAACGAGTACAGAATAAAGCCCACATGAATGCTCACCTGCATGCATATTCACATACCCGTGTTTCTAGATTAATTTGCCAGTTTATGTTCATGGTCTAAACAGGTAGGAAGTCTCACTCATCCTTCCCAAAAGTCACCACACAAATTACATGTGATAATGTATAAGTGACACTGAAGGATCTGCACTTTCTCCCTTTAAGAAAAGATCTACAGCTGGCAAGCCATTAATTTTGTTATAAATTGTCCTTGGTCGGCAAGGAATCCCTTCATAAATTCCAATACATCAGTAATTATGCCATAATTTTTTGCAAGGTTTCTATGCTGCTCATTTGTAGGACTGTCTAGAAAATTATGGAAAAATCACTAACAATCTCATCCAGGTTACTACTGTCCCTCCCACAAGCTTCATAGTGAATAAATTAAAGCAATGGGCTTGTTATAAAATGGATGCTGTACTAATTTTACCAACTGAATATAAAGCAGACTTTAATTCTTCTGAGGATTCTAGGTAAAGAGTGTCTCAGTAGGAGACAACAACTCCCCATAATATTTAATCTGCCTTTGGAAGCTCTTTCAACGGAAGATGATAATTAAAAATACACTTGTTTTTCTGGTGAATCAAACAGATGATACATTGTAAAAAAACTGTCCAGGTGACAGCTCCCATGTATTGGCAGTCATGTCCCTACTGTTTGTGTTAAACTGTTTCTGTTTAACACAATCCAAGTATTAGACTGCAGTGATATTTGTATATTAAGTTCCGTTCAGCTCAGTGGAGTCATATATGTGCACACACAGACATTCACATGCATAAATAGCTTTATGAGTAAGGATGTACAATTAAAAGTTTACTGCAAATCAGTAAAAGGATCAGTGCTGATCAGTATGGAATATCCTTGGGGAACCTCACAGCAATGCAAATAAGTTCTGTAAGAAATTTTTAATATCCTTAGCACTTTGGGGGGAAAAACAACTTCCTGAAGAATTTTTCTAAGCAACAGACAGCATTATGAAGCAGGAATAATTCTCTAGTAAATAACTGAGTTGGTTTAAAAGTTTCACAGAAATGTAGTAATTCTCTACAAAATTGTCATATTCCCTTATAGAAAACCATCTTTATTTTAGTCTCTGTCCCAAAAGGAAAAGAAAAATTAAATCCCTGAGTCATAGCTCAAGACTCACAAATACAGGACTTAAAGCAGACCATTATATGACTCCAGGAAACTGCAGGAAGTATCTAAGCTAATAGCTTAGAATAAGTGACAACATTAGCCCAGCTAGGCATTTTCCAGTGTCTCAAATGACATTTTATAACGATGCACTTTTCCATCCGACTAACAGCATGATTCCACCAGTTGTCACCAAAAAAAAAACCAAACTGCATGGCAAAACCAAAATTGAACAACAGTATTCTCAGTATGGAGAAAGGAAAACAAACATCTGCTTTACTTTCTGCCTCCCTAGTTAATGTATTAAGCTAAAAAAAGAAAAAGCACTGTTGAAAAGCACTGCTATAATATTATTTATGTCTCTGAGCCATCAAAGTAAACACCAATGTACAGGACCATGATTATACCACACACAAGACCACTTCATAACACTATTTAAAAGCTAGGCTGAAAGAGGTCTTTTCTAAATTGAAAAATTATATCGGTGTTAGCCATAAAACTCAAGACCATTTATGATCTCTTTAGACCATGAATGTCCGTAGGACACATCTCAGTAAGTACTTAATGACATTCCCTAGCAAAAGGAATATTGTAAACAATAGTTACTACTATTAATTGGTTATAAGTTTGAAGTCTTGAAACTGTTTTGTCCTTACCATCCCCTACACCACACCACAAGTCTTCTGGGGAAAAAAGGTAAGAAAGGAAAAGGGAAAAAGAAGCCTCAAGTTAGACACAAGCAGAGAGCCCTAACTACCTTTACAGAGACATTTACAGAAGGTAAGAAAGGAAAAGGGAAAAATAAGCCTCAAGTTGTCAGACACAAGCAGAGAGCCCTAACTACCTTTACAGAGACATTTACAGACCTTTACAACATTCTCAACAGCTGATTTAGTGTGAAAGCAGGTGCCAAAACCCCAACACTGAAGAAAAACAAACACCACAGTCACTCAGCTTCCAGATGGGAATGAGTCCCAGCCTGCTTCCCCAGGCCCATTCCAACCAAAACTGTCTCTACTGCTTCATATATGCTCAGGCCTCCAGCAAGTTCCACACAGTGGAAATAACTCCAGCTCCCTGACAAAAACGAGGTTATTGTGCCTGTGTTACCACTGCAAATGTTTCCGCAAAATTTCCTTTTCCAAAGACTAAGCCAAGCCCAGTAGAGACAAAGTAAAAATTCCCAGCTAGGGCAAGGCACCTTGCAACCCAATTCACAGAGCTCTTTAGCACTTTGGCAGGCCCATGGTAACCTCCACCAAGGCAAGACAGCCCAGGACTTCTCCATTCCAACTCTGCAAAATGCACACAAAATACAGAAAGACCCACACCCCAACCTTCTGCTCATTTTAATACCAATGCATTCATTACTGGAGCAGGAATTCTGTACGTTAAAATTACAGGTCTTCATTAGATTTTCACGCTGTTAGCAGCAGGCCTCCTGTGGAAAAAGAACTTGTGTTCTGGTTTTTGTCCCAATTTTGGACCAACACAATATGCTAATTGCTAATCATCTCCTCCCTCATTCACTGCTCAAACACTGAAAAAACCTGCATACTCCCAAAATCAAAGCTGCCCGCATCAGACATTGTCTAAAGGAAGTACCCTAATTATGCCTAATTTAGGATTTACATTTTAATTTCAACTTCAAGACAGCTGGGCTCTTCTCAAGGGAAAACCAAGAGCAACACAGTAAATCCTTCAGGCATACTCTCCCTGCTTTTTTTTCCAATCTGTTGCTGTGAGGTTTTCGCTGGTTGAAGACACCATCAACACACAGCAAAAGAATATTTTTGCCTTTAGCCTTTCAGATTCAGAGAGACAAGAAAATGAAGTCTTTGATAACTTGATCCACCATTTCAAGACAGTTGTTCCATATTTATGTGGCTGCCCCATACCATGTGGTAGAGTACCATTGGCTTGTTTTTAATAAAATACAAACACTTCAGTTGCATAATGGAAGTTAAGATTGTCTTTAACAATGATCTCAGCTGTAGAACCAACCCCACAGGATGCAGGCTTAAAAACTCAAGCAATACATAAAACAAGGTTTTTAGGTGGGTTCCTCAGAACTCATTGCAATAAATTCACAATAAGCTTTGATATCAATGCTAACAAGCAAACTGATGTTCCATTTGTAAGTGTTTTCAAGTTGTGCTTACAAACATTTTAACATGAAGCTGACAAAGAGATACACACTCTCTGCAAAGAAGATGCTCAAAAGAATATACAGGATAAAAGCCAGAAATGCTGTTATTATTGCATCAACATCATGAGAATGAAAGTAATAAACGACCTTCAAGCTTCCTGAAGATGTTTGTAAGGAAGGCAACCTGCATTTACACAGCCCTGGACTAGCCAAGTTTCTTTGGCATGTGTTATTCTCCCAAGATAGCTAAAGACCTTTCAAGGCAGGGCAATGAGCAGGTGAGCTGCAAGGCAATATCAATCAGTCCTGGATTCAGCAAAGAACAGGAGATCTGAGCCACGTATTTGTCACAGTTATCACAGTTGAGACAGCCACAATACACAGAGTGTCACCACTCAATTTCAGACACAGAGCAGCTCCCTCACGAAAAGGCATCTCCCAGAGCAGCTGTGAGACAGCCAAAACACACCCACACACCTTCAGTGGTGCCATGCCTCTTTTTACCTGCTGGAGTAAGCAGGTGAGTATTGAGGATGTAGGAGGGAGAGCAGTTTCCTCTTGCTCACTTCTGGGCAACCACACAGGGTCAGCCTGAATTCCTGACACCCACACGCCACCAACTGCTGCCAAGTGGTCAACAACACAAAAAATGCTGTTGTGTACTGTTCTGCCCAGATGCCTATTTCCCTACCAATATTCTTAAAATTCACCTGAAAAGTTTATAACCTTTTTTGGATTGCAGGCACTTTGATGTCGAAACACAAAACAAAATTAAATGTAGGGGAAACCTAAGTGTAAGATCCTGAGCCAGGCTTATACAAATCACAGTGCAAATGACATAGTTCTATTCTACCAATAGTCTAAGTAACCTTTATCTGTTGCACACATGAATATTCAGAGGGAAGTAGCTAACGCCAGCTGCCCTAAGGAGGAGAATAATGTCACTTGCACATTACTGCCACTGCTCACAGCTCTGCCATCTCTAGCCCACCTGTCACCACCCTGGGTGGCTTTGTGCCTCTGACTGGAGTGCAAGGGCTACTTTGTCAGTAACTTAGAAAATACCATCCTAGTATTTGAGCCCTAACATTTCAAGTAGCTCTAATTCAGCTTTCAGCTCAGTTCTTTGTCCTCTAAAAATAACTCGTGTTTAATTGCAACTGGCTACAATTTTCTAATTCTTTGTGACCCCAAACCTCTAAATCTATTACCCAGAGACAGCCAAAGTAATCCTTAATGAAGGTGTGGGTACAATGCAACATGCTAGGGGCCATCTGGTTGCCAGGTGTTTCCTGGCTTAGCTTTTCTTCACAATTCACATCACTCCTCCTCCCCTAATTCCAAGGAAGGCAATTGCTACCTCAGGAAAGTCCCTCATTAAAGGCACAGAAAAGGGCTTTATTGCAAGCAAGTCAGCTGCAGCACAGCAAAGTTCAGAGCCCACAGCAGAAAGCCTAGAAGGGCTGTTTATCACCACACATATGTTCCTGTGACTACCACCAAAAGACTGTGCCAGGACTATTTCTGACTGTTAATAGGAAGTGCAACATTTTCACTGAAACCCTATGCTTCGTGTCCTTCACCAAAAAAAAAAAAATTAAAATCCAAGGTGAGAGCAGTTTTTATAATAGTACCATTTATATAGAAAGCAGGTGAGCAAGACTGGCAACCAGGGGAATTTGATTTTTTGCAGGTTGCAACACAACTTGTCAGTGTGATTAGATCCTGTGAACTTTATTTTCAAAATGGACTTCATTTGAACCAGATGGGCTTGAGAATCCTATGGGTCTGTTCAACAATCGCTTGATCTGTACGAGAATGTGGAATACCTGTGACACAGCACTTCTCCACAAATTAAAAAATCATCTGTTTGGATATATAGGCTGGCCCATTATCAGTCTTTATGGAGACAGGTACTCCAAGGGCTGCAAAAGCAGACAAAAAATGATGCTGAACATCTTTTGCACATTCACCTGTATGGTGAAACCAGGATAGGGTGGAAGCAAAAATACATGTGGAAAAGGTACAAATCATAACATGAACATATTTCAACCTACCAAATTCAGGAAAATGTGTAACATTGGTTTGCCAGATCTCTAGAGCTTGAAGTGTTAAGCTTACATGTTACTGTTTTCAGCAAAATCCAAAAGCTAGGGTGAGGAAGTAAAATATATGTGCCATTTCAACTCCTTAGCATTTTATAATTTATCTCCTTCACATCACTCACTGGAGTTTGCCCAGGCTCTCCACAAGATAACATGACTTCACAAGAGCTTATTTTCCCCATGAACAGGCAGACAGATCAAAACACCCAATAACTGGTAACCATCCTTCCCGTGAATGAAGACAGTGATTTAACAGACAGAACCTTGGGAAACAAAATTACAAGGGAATGTTTCTGCCTAGGGACAGGAACTGAAAATAAGCAATATAGAGAAGAGTTAATGGTTTTGTGCAATTTCAGCTGGAGAGGACAACTTTCAAATCAGGATTATTACAGGAGCATCCATCACAGGAAGCAATGAGAACTATGCAGGCAGTCTGTAGGATACAGTTCATCTTGGTCAAGCTTCTTCCCTTCCCCAGGTAAATCCTGCCATGTGCAGGGAGCAGGGACGCAGTGCTGCCTTTGCTGGTGCTGCCGGGCTCTTTTGTGATACCATAAGGCAAGCCTTTCCATCTAGGTGGTTGATTGGGCTGGTAAAGGACCAGAAAAGCATGCAATAAATCCACATCCCCCTCTGCAGCAGCTTGTTTTCTCACCGCTGCACATTGATCATGCAGACTGGGGTGGAAAAGATCAGGCTGCCCCCAGGATCAAAAGGATGGGGAGCAAAGGGGCCATTCTCCAGTTCTCCTTCCACAACCCCGACCAGCTTACGATTAGAACGTTGTGTTTCGCTCAGTGGTGGCACAGAAGGGGACCATGCAACTGTCAAGGCAGCACAAGTGTCCTCCTTTTTCTGGTCTCCAGGTGCCACATGTGCCATGAGCACCTCAAACACTGCCCACCATGGACACAAAAGCTCTGTCACCCCACCTAACTTAGTACCACAAAGCATCCTCTGAAACGTCCCATATCTGAAGGTTGAAAACATTGCTGCTGTTTAGAGTCAGATCACACTCTTTAGCCCTTATCAAGAGTCTGTTCAAATCTGTAGATTCAATTTTCCTGATGTGCTTTTTCAAAACCAGTTGCATCGTCTCTGGGATGTCCTTTTGTTCCTGGGATACATCACTCCCCATAATTCTCAGCTGCTTACCCTCCATCCTGCAGACAGGTCAATTGGCACCATGGGCTTTGTTTCAGCCCCTGAGCTTTGCTTCAGCCCCCTATAAACTTCAGCTGAGCATCGTCACCAGTGCAGCCACTAGTTGCCATTTAAGTCCCTGTTTGGCTGCCATTTGTGACAATTAATTGCACAGACTCAACAGCACTTCTCCACCAGGCTCCTCTCCACAGAGCATCTGCCACACCACATCTCCTCCCCCCAAGGTCAGGTGGAGACAAGCTTGTCTCTGCTGCCATGGTGTTCGGCAGGCACACCTCACAGCCTGCATCTCAGTTCCACCTCATCTCTCCTCAGGCCAAATCCAGAAAATATTTATTTGTTTACTTGCAGTAGTCAGTTCTCAGGAATGTTTCAGACTGGTTATGTACGAGTAACAGGGTCAGTGGCATGCATAGAAAAATTGTGTCAGTATTTCTCAAGCATGACAGGGAAAACTCATTTTTACAGCAAAGACAGAAGCTCTTGTGACTCCTTCCAGTGTACAGAAAAGCAATCTGGGCTGGGGAACTCTACAGAGTCAGGATGCTCCATCTGTGCTTGGGAATTAGCAGGTTACGAAATGGAAACAGCTGCTGCTCAGAGACACACAGGGCAAAAATGCCTGCTCTGCCCAGCAGCCAGGAATGTGCTTTGCTGCTCTTGGGCACCCAAGTACCCCCAAGAGCCACTGTCCCATCAGTCCTCAGCAAATCTGCAGGCATCCTACACCTTCACTGCCTATTGGGACATGACAGGCCCTGATTGATTTATTGGTGGATACAGAGACAAAGCTAAAATTTGCCCAGAAAATTGCAACACAAATCATTCCCAAGCCCAGAAGGGCTTCTGCAGTTCAGCTGCAGATCAAGACCTAAGGAAACAGGACAAGCTAAAACCAAAACCAACAGCATACCTGTGATGGACACGCCAGCAGCTCCCACCACTATCCCAGAGCTACACCAAGCTCATGTGCACTGCTCATCCCACAGTTGTCTTGCCCATGATCCCAAGCTCCTCAGAAAACAAGCAACATCTCATTAAAAAATAAAAAATCCAGCAGAAAAATATCACATGTTCCTTTTCCACGGTTTCTTCTACGCAGCAGGTTTCGTAGTTATGTGGAGCTCTGCCCAGAGCTGGTTCAATACAAAATGAGTGATTAAACTGAAAGGTAACAAACTGAAAGAGATAAATGCAGACAAACCAACACTGAAGGGGAATTTGCCAGCACCAGTGCCAGTTGTGAAAGATTTTCAAGTTCAGCTACGAAGCAAATCCATCACAGAAAGGGATATATTGAATGACTAGAGATACAGTACCTTTATTCTTGAGGCACACTTACTTGCTTGTTCATTTCACTATCTGTATATTTTAGTATCTTTTCAAATTCAAGTTTCTGCTAGAAATTATTTTCACAAGCTTCAAAACATTCTTCAAAGAGCTACTCATCTGCTTAGTGACACAGACATGGGGCAGGGCTTATTTATTAATCTAGGAGGATTACACTTCAATCTAGATCAACCTTTGCCTGCAGGTAAGAGCAGCAGGGCAGATAAATCCACCAGATTTTCCAACTGCAAAGGCATGAAAGGAACAGAATCCTAAAGAAAATTATGTCGTACTTGGATGGTGAAAAGAGGTGAATATAAGGAGATAGCCACTTCTTTTTTATCTGTTGCTCAACAGCTGCTGGAACAGGCAAATTCTACTCCTACTGACCTGTCAGCTCTGAACCTACCTCTAGCACCTGAGACAAGTTTCCATAGCTAGTTTTTTCAAGTGAAAATATAGCACATTCCCCTGATCTCTTTTTTCCTGCCTTTTGAATGTGCCCACAGATCACTTTCTTACTGGAGAAAAGCTCATTTTTCACTTACCCTCCCTCTCCCTTAGGCAAGCAAGAAAAAGGCACCAAAAACACTGCTACAGAAAACACAAACACACAATAGACGTAAAATATTAATTCTCTCCCCATCCCAGGATATAGACAACTCACTTATTCCACTGCACACTGAAATAAGCAGTGTCATTGAGACGGATCCTGCAATAACTTAAAATGAGCAAGAAAATTCCGTCTCTTCACAAAAAACAATACAGCTTCTATCAGTATATAAAACAAATTAGAAACAAAAATAACTCAAATCTTCCAAGTAACTGAAACTTCTGTACTTAAATTCACATGAGTTTGGCAGAGCAGTAAGGGCAAATCACCTGGTGCCAGCCACAGGTATTTCATAGCAATGCTCCATAATGCCAAACCTGCAATAGTGTCAGTGCAGGGAATTCTTTCTGACCCTGGCAGTAAACATGGATTCATGTCCTGAAGTATGGAATACATTTGTTTTGCCCAATATTTTTTTCCCAAGTATTTACTCCCTCCTCCTGCTTGTAATAGGTGGTAGAAGCATTCGGTCCTATAATACTTCATTTAAAGGGTAAACAAGTTACTTTAAGTACAGCTTGCACATTCACCAAGTTGCTCTGTTCCCATCACTGGCATAAAACAGAAAATTCATGACACCACCCAAAAGAAGGAGTATCTGCCTTAAAACAGCCAGTAGCATTTTTATCTGCTGGCTCAGAGAGGTGAACACGTTTCACCAATTAAATATTGTCACTGTCAGCATCTTTTAAAAAATAAATTAATTATAGTCAAGGACTACTCTCTCATAAATAGCAGTGTACAAATCCATTTGTGCTAAAAAACAAAAAGCAGAATCAAGCTCCTAAAAAGTTTTCAAAGCATTGCATAAGGCATTGTTTCAGCAGATACTACAAGTGTCACAAAGCCTGAACGTGCAATACAGGGTTCAAAGACTTAGTCCAGAGGAATCAAAGGACAGAAGTCCCCACAATTACAGCTGCTCAGTGCACACTGAGCAATACTGGCAGCACTTTCACAAATCAGCACCTTCCCAAAGGTCAGTGTCTGAACAGACTCGTGGTCTGCAGGGCTGGCTGGTAGCAAAGGCCTGACTGGATGTGCCTATTGGTAATTACAGGTCACGGCTGGCATCCTGATACCAGCACTGCCATCTAAATAAACACACATTCCAGCAGCTGAAGTATCAACATCATAAAGATGGTAAAATGAGAAATGTGTTTCTAATTTCCAAGTGCCTGTAATTATCAATTAGAACTTTGCAACAAATTATTAATTCCATTTATTGCTATGAGTGATGCTGGAAACATACAGTGGACCAAAACAAGTGAAGGGGAAAAAAAAAGCCTAAGTGAATTCAGCTTTTTTTGCTCAGAGACGAGTACTAAAGGTCATGCTAAGTGCATACAGTGGGACTTTTTTTTTCCCCCAAATAGCCACAAAAAACATTCTCAACTATTTGTATTGAAAGGTACATTTAGAAGAATTTTTAATACTGCATTCAAAATACTGCTAATGTTTTAAGCAACACTAGTAGCACATCATTAAAATTATCTAAAATAAAAGACTGTATTATCTATAAATCACTTCTGCTATTTTTGGCAACCTGTGGAGTATAAAACTATTAATTCGCAGTAATACAAAATGCCTTTTATTAAAAGTTTCAACATAAATTTATTATATGCTATCACAGACAGCACATGGGTAACAAGAAATGCTTAGATTCAGTATTCTGCTGCGTTTTACTCAGAAGCACAACCAGCTCCCTACAGCCTGACAGCTTAACTTTGCAGAACAACATGGAATGAAAGCTTATTTACTGCACTCTATCCTTTGCTCTTCGGAATAAATCATGTTATTAAGCATTCCACACACACACACAGGGGTTTGTTTGCTTTCCTTTTTTTTTTTTTAATTACTCTTGTTGGAGGTTAGGATTTTTTTTCTTTTTTTTTTCCTTTCTCTCAGGGACTTTTGTCCTATTTGTTGCCTAAGAGATGGTAATGATTGGTACTTAAGAGGCAAAAGAAGTGGCCAAAGTGGGGGACAGGGTGCAGCTGGCTACTCTTAGCTGGGTTTTTTTCTCTTGGGAAGGGCAAAGACAGGGAGAGATTTTGGCTGGGCTCAGCTCCTCGCTCACTCTTGGGTCAGAGGGGAATGGCCAAGTTGCTGCTACCACGGGGAGAATTCACTGCCACCGCGGCCTCTAGTCCCTATACTGCTTCTCCTTTACCATGAGTGAGCCTTTGCTTTTAGGAGCAGCCGGTGAACTGGGACCTCAGTAACAACCAATCCCACTGGAAAGGACCCTCACCACCTACTGGGGTGCCTCAGGGGAAAACCTGGGACCCTGAGCCCCTTCCCCACTCCGAGGGAGCCTCTCCTGGCTGCTTGCAGGAGCCTGGTTGCCTCTGCCCAGCCCCGCTGTCCTCTGCCACTGCTTTGGTTTTTCACTACATCTTTGCCTAAAGCCCCTTAACTTCAAGGCTACAATAATTTGGAGGGAAGGGGGTCACACTTTCTATTCCAAGGGAGGTTCCCGCCTGTCTTTCAAACCAAGACAACTCTCTGACAAATTTGCCAACTTTCCCTTCACTACCTCAAGAAATACACATATTTCATCTCTCTAAAACAAAAGAAATACAGCTTCCTTCCTGATTTATATGTTTCATTATCATTTTCCTGGAAGAGATTTTCTTTATAGGACATCAAATCAATCATGTTGCAATAGGTAGAGGATGGGCACATCCTTCCAGACACACTTAGCCACTTTCCTAAATACCTAGGTCTGCTCTGGACTCCTGGCAACACAGACACTGACTCCAGGTATGTTCTGAGCATGCTGTGAGCAACCTTTGGCCCAAATATCATCCTAGCAGTGCAAATCAAGAGCTCTGATACAAATCTGGAGGAGCTGACACTTTTATTTCAGAAATATCCCTTCTCTTCTTGTGGCTACCTATTTCGTAATACAGGTAGCAGGGGAGCACTGACAGAGGAGAGGGTATCCAAGCAGCTCAGGGCCATCACATCTGCCTTCATCTGTGATGCCCTCGACCCCAAGCTACAGGTGGACAAGAAGGATGGGATATGAATAACCAACGACCGACCATCCAGACCATCCCTTTAGCAAGGTCTGTTCTCCTCCTTTGCAAATCATCCAGCTCCACCCCTGCATCTCTTTTTTGAGCCCTTGGGTTTTTTTTATTTCCTCAGCCTCCTTAAACAATCTTCTAATTGCTGATAGAAACAAAAGCCAGTATCAGTTTCAGCACACTCAAGGGAAGCAGACAAATGCCTACATGCATGACTAGAGTCTTGCTGCAAACAGGCAGGGCAGGCTGCCTGCCCGGCACACCCTGTAACACAGCCTGCACGGGGAGCAGCCCAGCACACCAGAGCACGTCAGGCACCAGCAGCCAGGGGGGTGTCAGCAGCACTCCTCTGTCAGCAGGAACCCACAGGTGAACACAGAGCTGCTGGTCATCAAGCCACAGTCACAGCAAAAGGAGAAGCTTTGCTGTCTGAGCAATACTGCATGGTCAGAAGAGGAAGGGATGCCCAGGCACACCTCAGATATCACACATCAGCTGCAAGAATCTTCTTTGAAGAGAAGATTGTGGGGTCTCTTTGTCCAACAATCAGCCAGGGGACAGTAGAAGCACGTTAACATTAGCAAGTGTTAGCACTAGGCTGTGGCACAGCACATGGCCTTGGGTCTGGCCAAAGCCCCATGAGGGGATCAGATCTATCTGCTCAGACCTGGTCACAGAGGGACTGCTGAGGAAGGCAGAGTAACTTGGCATGAAAAAACCTGGTTAGCTAAACAAGCTGACCAGATTTCCACCTAACCAGAATTCATATCCACACTTGAACCCTCCATAAAGTCAAAGGGTTTTGAACACACACTTTCAGCCCATTTCATAGCAGACACAGAAAAAATGCTTTCCTCACAGTCCCTCTCAGACTCTGAGCCTTCCCAGAGAAAAGGGCGTCCTTGCACTTAATGTCTGGCACCTTGCAACTGCCCTTGCTGCACAAGCTATTCAGATACCTTCTACAAAGCGAGGAGAACAAAAGGAGAGAAACTCAGCTGTACCTCAAATTCAGCTGAGGCTCCTCCAGGCACAGCTGTGGTTGAGACACGTAGGGAAGGAGGCCAGTCCATCCTTCCTCACAGCCAGCAGATACAGGATTCTGCCCAGCAGTGAAGCACACAGGCCACTTTTGAATGTCTACAGCACTTTCTACTGCTCATCTCTGGATCAAATTTGCACCGATGCAGGAGTTTCAAAAGCACATCCCAAACTCTGTTCAGAACCTTCATAATATGTTTTCATTTTGAGACAGTTCCTAGCTTTGTCCATCCAAGATCAGAACCTCAGCAAAGTGGCAAGTTTTGCATAGCCAAGCAGCTGTCCTAAGAGATAATCTATGTTCCTGAAGATAGAACTGACAGTTCCTACTTCTAAACCAGAAACCAGACCCTATGATTCTCTCCAGAAAACAAAGTGAAAACATAGGGTTAATTGAATCAATAAGTCCTATAATTAAATGCTGCCAAGTTAGCTGACATGACTGGACTACTGGGTTTGGTTTGTTTGGGAGTTTTGTCTTGTTTATCCAGAGGTTGTACATACTTTAAATACAGCTAATTTGGCAAACAGCTATTGAAATTTAATTTAAAACTCTCTCAGGGAATAAAATGACAAGTTTCACAGAGAGAAAAGTAACTTTTCATAGACTCAACTCACTGGAAGCTACTGCAATCTAACTGCCTTAGGGCTACTAGAAGTACTAAAAGAAATCTTCCTACTTCTTGCTGGGGGTTTGACAAGCCAAGGAATGTTCCTCAGCTCCTCATACCCATGAATGCCAAGTCTAAATGAAGGAGGAAAATTTGCTAGAAGACCTTAATTCTACCTACAAATCCATAACTTAAGAACTGTCAGGTGCAAACTGATTATTGCCCTGAATTCAAAAAGTACCCCAGATTTTCAGTAATCAGAAAACAGAGCTGCAAGTGGCATTGTCTGTTTCCAGATGGTGCAAGTCAGGTACACATTCAATGAACCCATCACAGGTTCTGATTTTCACCACTTAATCCTACAGGTTGTAATAAGGGCATTGTCTCCCTTTTACTATATGAAACACATATTTTTTAATATATTTATATTTTTTTAAATTTATATATATATATTTTATGAAACACATACATTTTATCTGGAAGCATCATGTGCTAAAAACAAATAAATTGATTCTGTGGTGTAATAAATAGTCTGATTACATCACAGAAAGTTAGAAAAATGTGTACTTTAAAAATGCTAGAAGAGAAACAGCTTATCATGACACTGGTCAAGCCTATTGACCAGCACTAACCTGTCTCACAGACTGCAGAAAACAAAGAGAATTGACCAAGCCACACCTTTTCACCATAATTCCTTTCAAACTGGCACCCTAACAAAGATGAAGGATACTGAGTACAAACACTAACGCTCTGAAGGTGATGTCTGTTATCCCTTTCTGCCACCTCCCCAGTCAAGACAAAAGAACAAAGATCAGTTTCATCTGCGAGACTGCTGCAGGGAAAAACAGCAGTGAGTGTAAAACCATAAGGATTAGCTCATCTTTTCTCCTTGGTACAACAGCAAACAATTAGTGTTAAAGTAAAATGGGTCAATCAAGACCTCAAATCCTCTTAACAGCTAGTACAGTAACCCATGTGGCCACAAAAATCCAAATTAACCCCATGGATACATCAGTTCTTTCCTCTGATACCTAGAAAGCAATTACAAATGTCACACTGAACGTCCCTCTAAAACACCCTTGTACAGTTTAGTAGCATAACCTGTTATTAAACATTCCCACAAAATAAAAGCTTTTTCCTTTACTGAGGCAAGCAGCTTAAACCATCTCTGTTTTCCAGCACCAATCCTCTAAATCAGCTCCACCCCATGGAAATAAGTCTCATGCTGTTTTTTTCTTATTAACTGAGATGCAGTACAGAACTGCTGCTAACAAGCACACCTGTACATGATGCAGAAGGATGGAAGAAAAAAGCACCAACCCTGAATATAGTCAAGACCCACCCATACTCTGCCTTAGCGTGTGCAGGTGTGTTTGGGAAGAGATAAGCCATGTCATGACATCAGAGAACACGGCACATTTCCATGCTTCCTCTGAAGTACTTGGTATCTCTAAATATCATCGAGGGGTTTACAACTGAGCCCACACACCATGAATTTATCCTGTTTCTCTTTTCTGTAAAAACATTGTCTTTTCTGTAAAAACATGCTTGATTTTTAAACGTGCCTAAAGCTGACTTTCAAGCACAATTAAGCATGTGTCTGAACTGAATAAATACAGATGGACCAAAACAAGCATCCTTGAGTCTTAAGGAACAATTCTACTTATCAGCACACACATATCTTTATTTCTTCATCAAGTGCACACATGGATTTAAAGATAGCACAAAACCCAAAATATCTAGATCATCAGATAACTCAGTTTAGAAAGGACCTTGGGAAGTCACCTAGTCTTAGGACCCCTATTACACCTTTCCAACTTTCTGGTCATTATCTTTGCACATCTTAAGCACAACACTCCCTAATCCCTTCCTAGTTAAGGCTCCAGTTCAGATTCAAGTGTCCTGCAGCCAGAAATGCCTTTTCTGAAATCCAGATAAAGCCAAGGGGTGGATTTTTTTTTCTTGATCATGAGCCAGAAGTTTGACCAGATCAGTTCTCAGCACAGCCACTGCCTGCACTGTAGGCAAAAGATCTGTAAGGAACTCAGGCTTTAGGCACCAGTAGAGCTTTTATTTTCCTTTCTTAAGCTCATTATCATTTGTCCCACTACGGCAGATCAGGCTTCAGATCCATCATATGTTGCAGATATGTTACAAGCTCCGTCAGTACCTTGTGCCTTTGCAGAGACATCAGTAATCAAAAAGTGACTTTCAGAAAGCCTCCATCATGAAGTCCTCACAACCTAAATCCTTTTTTACTTCTTTTTCTTCTTCTTCCAACCCCATTAAGAAAACCAACCTGTCTCCAACACACGTGTGTGACATGCCACATTGGGAGGTGAAGCCGAAACAGCCCAGCAGAATCTGCAATGGGCCTCAGCCCTGTTTCTGTGGTTAGATATTTCTAGCAACTTCCACAGACAGTTGTTAAGTGAGCACAGTGCCAGAGCCCACTCTGTCAGCACACATAGCAAATGCTTCCTCTGTGAATTCAGGTATATGGTTTAGCAAAGGGTAACTGGTACAGAAAGGAGCATGACAGACTGAAAGGAAAGGTATGCTTCTGGAAAAAACATCTAGCAACAAGGGAATTCTTCACCCACAGAATGCAGCAATTAATTTAGGGACTGCTGTGATCAGATCGTTCCTGCCTAGGCACAGCACCTCAGGGGTCATTAAATTACAACTATGTCTTTATCATCCACGCATATTAAAGAACACAGCTAAGTGGGTATGATATAACATACCATAATAATTACATCAGTCCTCTACATCAAGGCTGCAAATGCTGCTTTACATAACAACTGCATTATAAGCACAATGACCTGCCCTCCAGTGTGCTAAAACTCTCCACAAGAAGAACAGCAACTTCTAATTCTCAGGATGACAGCCCTTTGGCTTCTCTCAAACACCCACAGGAAATGTGCAATATGGGTGCAACAAACTGAAAAGTTCCAAAAACCAAATCCTGTCCCTTGATGAGATCAGAAAAGATGAGAAGAGATAGAATTGATGGCACCATGCTCCACTGCTGAGATCATCCCTGCTCCCAGAGCCCTGTGCCAGGGCTCACCTGCGTGTTTCATTCCCATGCAGAACGGCCTCACAAAGCCACTGGGGTTATTTTCAGTGTGTTACTTTAGCTCACCTGTAATGCTCCAGGAAACTGGTACCAATGAAGACCGAGGTCTTGCCCACTGCTGAGTGTCTTGCAAATGAAACAGACAGTGAGGCATTGGTGCTTCCCAGTCCTAGGCACTACACGGGTGAGTTTGGGCTCCTCTGTACACATCACACAAATAAACAACCATCCACACACCTAAGTGGACTGCCTTCACCCTAACTGAAGAGAGCTTGTAGCACGCTCAGGGGAAGTGGCCAGTCTTTCACTGCTCATGAATCATTCCTTCATGATCAATGACGTAACGCAGGGACAACTTCACTACGTGGTGCCCTCTCAGCACATTCTCTTCCCAGGCAAGGGCTGAGATGCTGACGCCATTCAGTGAGGAGGGAAGGGAAGGAAGCTATAGAAAAATAAATACATTCTGCAGCCCAGCCTCTTCTTGAGTCCTTCAGCTATGAGATCCGTAGTCTAGACATCCCTGCCAGTCTAAACCAGCACAGGTGAAAAGAAACAGGTTCTTTCATGGAGAGGAATCAAGAGGTTTGTGGAGAAAATGGGAAGAAACAGAACCAAAAGAATATGTGGCTCAATCTCACATGGAAGAACCCTTCTGAAAACAAAAGGGACAGGTTTTCTGAACAATAAGCAGCACAGATGCTGGACAGCAAGTGATTTTTTGAGGAAAGATGGAGTATGATTTATTGGCATGACCATAGAGACATGACAAATTATGAAAATTGATGCTAGAGACCTAGAATAAGTAAGACTTACAACATATGTGTGCATACATCCCATTCTACTGCATGTTAATGCTATGTTAATTGCTATTCTTCTAATTGCTATGTTGAAATGCTATTCTCCACACTAATGCTCACTTACAAGTGAAAACCCACACCTCCGTCTCAGGAAGAATCCTACATGAAAACCCACCAAAACCACAAGAGAACGTTTTCATTCGGAAAAAAAACCCCGCAAGTTCCTGCTTAACCCAGGGAAACTGACCATGTTGGTATCTTTCCGTCCGGAGAGCAATTCTCCCGGCATGGGGCACACGCCCTCCTTTCCCGAGGGTGCTCCACAGAGCACACCCCGTGCGGAGGGCAGCTCGGGGTGCCTCCCTGCGATGGGGACGGGGCAGAAGAAGGCGAGCCCGGCTCTCTCTGCTCGGTGCGGCACCACGGCAGCGCAGCACACGCCTACGGCTCCTACCTGCAGCCATCCGAGCCGGGCACATTTTTACATCATTTTCTCCGACATAAAAAGGCATTGTTCGCCGCCGGGCTGCCGTGCGCGGCTGCTTCCTCCCCGATCCACGCAACGTAGGGAATATTTTTTTTTTAGGTGGTGGGGTTTCTTTTTTTTCCCCCCCCTCCCCTATGCAAACTAACAGCGCTTAGAGCCCTCGCCTCACACAACGCTCTTTGTTCAGCCGCGCAGATCCCCTTAGAGCAGCTTAGGGGTGGGGGCAGGAGAGGACAGAGGTTCACATCCCACGGCGGGGTTTACAGCGCCGAGATGCTCCGAGCCCTCAGCGGCAGCCGCCCCCGGGAAGGTAAAACGGGCGTCACCGGGCGGCCGCCCCGCTCCGTTTTCACCTCCGGAGAACTCCGGTCTGGGTCCGGGACTGAAGGGCCCCAAAGAAGGGACCGAAGGACGGACAGACGGACGGACGGACGGGGGCAGGGAGGGTGCACCCTCAGGAGCGGGGGTGCCCCCAGAAAGGGCTCGCGACAGCCGCAAGGCGGGAAGCGCGCGCGGCTGCCCCCCCACCCCACACCACCCCCCTTTTCCCTGCACTCCGCAACGGCGCCCGCGCCCCCGCCCGGCCCTCCTCCTCCTCCTCTTCCTCCGACGGGGCTCGGCACGGTCCTTACCTGAGCGCCACGGCGGCTGCCGGCACCGACGGGCACACGGAGGACGCGGGGTACCCGGCTCCAGCCGACCCGCCC